>NW_025763641.1:0-700010 GCF_021052385.1 Filobasidium floriforme
CCTAACCCTAACCCCTAACCCCTAACCCCTAACCCCTAACCCCTAACCCCTAACCCCTAACCCCTAACCCCTAAGATCGTCGCAGTCTCGTTGTATAGCAATGATGTTGATCTAGTTACCGAGGCCCTAGGACCATTTTTGCGCTTCATCACATGGACGGCGTCTGGTACCAAATCCTCTCGCTGCCCCGGCTCTTGTCGCACCTCGAGATCAAGCACGACATGCCCTGCCCCGACACCGTCTGGGCCATCGAGACAGCCGCAGACTGGGCGCACTACCGCCTACTCGCCAGTCACCGGAACGAAGCCAGCCTGGAGACCATGCAATATTCTGAATCCGTGCGCCACATGTTTGCTATCCCGGATCTCGATCGCAAACATTTCCCTCACCTAGGTCTGCAGGGAGTGATGAACGTCATCAATTTCATTTCGTCGAGTTTGAGGGAGGTGTCGGGTTGGTCGACAATGACGGGGAGCGTGAGCATGGAGAGACCCGAGGTGAGTCGTAGAGCGATGTCGAGTTCTTCATTGGCAGGCGATGCGAATACGAAGGGAACTGACAAAAGCCGCCTCTCTCGACACTAGATGCTTCGGAAACCGCTGGCCGCATTGAGACATGTATTCGATGGCCTGCTGCCGAGTCAACCTGGTGCTGACGATCGGATACTGGTCGAAGCTACCTGGCGAATGGCGATGCTGGAGATGCTCTCGTGGAGTCCGTCGCACATGCGAGGGATCATCGAATCTAGCTTGGAGGGAGCCGTAGCTACTGCGTGAGTTGGGGGGTTATATGCTATCATCTAATCGCATCTCCACTGTAGCTCACCGCAACGTGTTCGCATCGTTCCTCACAGTGCCTACCTCGCCTCAACACAGGACCTCATCATCCACCCAGAGATCAAGCAGAATCTCATCCCGCATATCGAGTGGTTTCTGCTTTACCTCGATGACACGACGGACGTCATTCAAGAATCCCCCCTTGTCGCCCTCTACGCCTGGCGAGCTTTCTTGATCGCATGGCAATTGCTTCAACAAGAGACGTCCGGTAGTTTCGGCTGCATGAGCGTCATCGGAATTCAAGCTGGAAACTCGCATGCCGCTCGCCTCTGGGTCGAGGAGGTCTTCAATCGACGTCGAAAGTGGTTGATTGGACAGGCAGTCTTGCGAAACATCTACGTGCTCTAGAAAGACTCGGGCATGTTTGGTGGTCCCCTCGTCACTAAACCCATCGTTGCAAGCACTCGCTCGAGCGTTCATCATATCGACCTGAAGTGCAAGCTCTACAACGAGACAAGACGGTCGTCACGCCTTGACAAAGATCTTCTTTGTGTAACTGGCCCTGACTGACAACGCTAGGAGTGACGCGACAGCCGTGCTGCCTCCCACGACGTACTGCAAGAGGCATCGGAAGGTCAACACCGTGTACAGTCACACAAGTGCACAGACGAGAACATCTCACCATCGTCGGCTTGTATGGTGCAGCCCCGGCATCGGTTCCTCCAAACTTTTCGAGCAAGAGACCCGCGGTTAGAGGACCAATCAGACCCTAGAAGCGAAAGCCGGGATCAGCGACTTGCTCAGGTCATAATTCAACGAACATCATGGACCTACCCCAAAGGACTGCGCCATCTCGATCCAACCGATAGCCTACACGACGAACAGCGCGAATGGGTCAGCCTTTATTGGCACGCGTGGTATCGGCAAAGACGCACCTGATGGATTCTGTGATTCCCTACCACCTGGCCGACGATAGAGGACTGCGGGGAGAGATTACTGAGAGACATTCTACGCGATACTGTTGACAACATACCTGCAGCGAGAAGAAACCGCCAGAGCCGAGTCCACACCAGATGGAGAACCTGTTAAGGTAGAGATAAATGAATGGTCAATCACTACAATGAACCAGGCCTCAATCTCGCTACTCACCCTGCGACACTCGCAAACGTGACACTGAACGGCCACACTGTCAGACTGCTCAGCAGGATCGACAGTAAGGCGATGATCCACGAAGTCAAGTTCTTTGGCACGAGAGATGTCAGCTAGATACGCGCTTAGTAGACACCTTGTTGTACATACTCCGACCAGCATATCCGCCATGTAACCGAAGCCAATCCTGCCGATCCCGCTCGAGATATTGTATAATGCTGAGAAGAGAGCGCCTTGACTCGCTGTCATACCGATAGAAACGGCTGTATTCCAGTGTGAAGGCAATCAGCGCTTTGTGAAACCTTTCTGCCTAGACCCGCGCGAGACCCACCATACTGCGGCAAGTAGAACGGCGGGATGAAGAAGGGCCAGCTGACGATGACACACGTCAAGACCACCCTGAGGTACATGCTCGATTTGAAGATGCTCTTCTCTGGCGTAGGCGTCATGTCGGTGCCGGACAACGGTTGAGTCGGTCGAGGTTGAACACCGGGTCGAAGGGTATAGGCAGCGGGCAGGCAAAGTACCAATGTCGAGAGCGCTTTCGAGCCGCGGTAAGGTCATCAGCATTGACACCATTGCAATGCAGTGTCTATTCGCTCGACTCACCCAACACCCTATAAGTCCATGAGAGCCCGACCTTCGAGATCAACTTTTCCACGATCACGCTCCATGCAGCTCCCCCGATCCCCCCTCCACACGATGTGATCCCCGTGGCCAAGCCTCGTTTCCTCATGAAAAACTGAGAAGGTAAAGGATAGACCGTCTACAAGACCATCGCCGGTCAGCGACACCCCGTTCAAAGCGCCACCCTTGGTACTGACCATGAACAGCGCCCCATTGGCGATCCCCGCACAACATCCTTGCAATACGATCAGTCCGCCGAGACTGTGCGTCGCGAACGAACACAGAAACAGGGAGAGGGAAAGGAAGCTGACGCCGACGAGTCCGACTATTCGTGGTCCGCATTTCCGTAGTATGAACGAGGTCTGAGAGCGCAAGAGCGAGGGCAAGACGTAAGCCATTCAGGCGAGATCGAGCGGAAACCCTAAAGTTTGGGACCACGCACGGGCAGACAGAACGCTGCGGTAAAGAAGGCGTTGAGTCCTCCTATCAGACTCAATAGTTGAGATCCTCCAAGTCCCTTCTTGTTGAGGTCGGCTTGTATCACTCCCCACGCATATAACAGCCCGAGGAAATGGAATGCGATGAGGAAGGTACCTGTGTCGACGTAAGACTGACTCAGCCAACGATGGCTGGCTACATCCGACATCTTGGGCGAGACTCACAACCAACGATGACCCAACCAAACCCGCCGTCGAGATATTCTTCATGCCCACTTGCGTCCAGATCAATACTCTGTGTAGCGCTATCAACCACATAGTCCTTGGCGCTGCTGGCGGAACTCTGAGCGGGTCGCACGTCGTCCCCTAACGAAGTCCGGTGTATCGCCCGATCTCGGAGTTCGATCGAGTCCCCTCGCTGGATGCCGGGTTTGCTTGAACCAGCGTGCGACATGCTGGACTATGAATAAGGATTTGGCAGGTCCAGATCTATCACAACGAGCGTATCGATACAATCTTCTATCTCTTCGAAACGACAGAAACCTGGTCTCGGGCTGGAGGTGTATGAGATGTGCTGCAGGTACCTAACCGACGATCCCCGCCAAACCCGACGCGATGATCAGGCACCTCAGCTACGGATCAACACTTGCTTCATTTGACAGAAGATGTCATACTCGCATTGAATCCTTCATTATGACCAAGTAGCAGTGATACAACGCTACGAAGAACGCGCTTCTTCGATACCTAGCTCTTAGCTATTAGTCAAACCTGCCGATGCTCAAGCGATACAACCAGAATGAAACCCCCTAGATGTATAATTGTCCACTTTGCCAAAGGCCCTTGAGCCCGTTCTACTTGTCGGCATGCTCGACGCTGACGTGTCCAACCTTTTCGTCGTAGCCGAGCTTGTCTTCCTCGTCGTTGCTGTCGGTCCTGGTCGCGGTGTGATGACCCTTGGGTACCGCCATGTGCGAATCGTGCAGGTCCTCGACGTGGATCTCCCCCTCGATCTCGGTCGTCGTCTCGTTCATCGTGTAGACCACGATACCGGCAAGCGGTAGCGAAACGAGGAAGAGCAAGGCGGAGACGAGGTGTTCGGTCAAGTAAGGGGTCTGCGTTCAGGATTAAGTGGGCGTCAGTTCGATTCCAGGTTGGTCAGATCGAACACCGCTCCTCACCTTGACAGCATCCATACCGTAGCTAATGGCACCACCAGCAGACTGAACGGCCTTGTACAGACCGGCAAATCGAGCGAGCTTCCAAGGGTCGTTCGACAAGGCGCCCATGATCCAGTCTGCGAAGCGATCCGAGGCGCAGTTAGCCTGTGGTACATCGCCCGCAAGCGCGTAGTTGTGGAACTCACAAGCCAATCCCTGGAAGGCCGAGTCCATGATATAGTACGACATGTAGAGGACGATGGGTCCGTGAGCGACCTTGTCGGTCCAATCCCAGTTGGGGGATTTAGATTCCCGAGTGAACTAGATATCAACCGCGTCTTATTAGTCCTTCGTGGCATTGCAGGAACCTCCAGATCCTGTAGGACTAGACTCACCCCGAGCTGGAACCCTAGACCACCTCCCCAAACAGCAATTCCCAAGAAGAAGACGGTCGCAACCCCGATCATCCCTCGCTTACGCCTGGCGAACGGGAGCTTGTCGAGCAAGAGACCGACAAAGATGGCTCCGAGGATGGCACCCAGACCATCGAGCACCGCGACAAGCGCACGGGTTCGGCCGTTGAATTTGGCAACGTTCAGGGCTCCTTGCTGTCGGAAGTACGTGCATGGCGTTAGGCTCGTGCGCTAAAGCGTTAACTGACGCAGAAATTGCTCACGTAGGCGTAAAAGTAGTTGGAGGCAAAAAACATGGGGAGGAGGACGATCATGCGCCAATCCTTGATGACCTTCCACATGCCGGTGACTTCCTCCTTAAGAGTCGCCTGGGCTTGAACGGAGACTGTATGTGATGCGATAAATCAAGATCAGAAACATCGTCCCCATTAAAATCACTTCAAGCCCCGTCCCTCTACGGGTTGTCGAAACTCACCGGCAGTTCCATCCCCTCGAACGATCTTGTGCAAGGGCAAGATGGTCATGGTCGAAGCGGCTCCGATCAACATGATGATCAAGAAAGCCAAGTAGATTCCAGTAGAGATGGTCGAGACCTGTCCGTCTTGAGCAGTAATCCCCAGGACGATCAAGGCCCCCATGAGCGAACCCGAGTTGAACTAGGTGACGAAAACATTTGATATCGTATCAGTTGACAAGTTCTAGTCGAGGCAGGCTGGAGAGGTTCTACTCACGATCGCCCAGAACAGACTGAAAGCCTTTCCCTTGTCCTTTTCCGAGGGGATGGCCATCATCAAACAACCCTCTGAGCCGATCCACCAATCGATAAGCCCCCTTGAACAAAAACGTGCCAACCCCTCGCCCCGAGCCTCGAAACTTACGGGCACTCCAGAGCAAAGACGCACAAGCACCCAACACGGCTCCTCCTAGGTATACGAACCATTTGGTCCCCTGCGTCTGGAAGCACCAAAGGCTTCCGATGTAGAACGCATAGCCGAGACTTCCCAATAAGAGGGTGTATCGAGGCCCGAGCAGGTTGGTAACGGCTCCTGCTCCTAGACCGCCGAACGCAAAGGTTGCATAGAGGATCGAGTTGGCGATGTTTGACATGACGATATCTTGTGTCCCTCCGGCTCCCAAGTTGGAGACGCTGATGGGACACAGACAGAGACGGAGAGAGAGAGGCTTCTGGGTAAGCAGTGATAACCAGCGTCTGGGGCGGACTGACGACTCACGCGCTGAACATCCCGACCGTACTACAAAGCGCAGAAGCACCAAGAAAATCAGCCTCAGGTCCTGTGTAATCGCTACGGGATTCAACCTGAGACCTACCAGAATACGACGAAACCGAGCAAGGCCACCTGGACCATCGGCGAGTTGTATCGGAGGGACCCGATCTGAAGGGTAGCTAGCTCGACCATGATGAGCTACAGTTTAATCTGTTTATCCGACCGAGGGGAATTGTATGGTTGATGTTGATGTCCCAGTAGGTAAAAGCACAGTATAGGTGAATGATGTCGAATGATGTTGCAGCTATCTATATCTGATGGATATCGCCTGTCGACCGGTCGTCTGACCTAGCGTGATCATATCGATAGGGAATCGATCCGATTGTTATTGAGATCTCCCGTTCGAGCAACTCCCCCGGCCAAACTCGGCTATGCAGAGCCGTAAAAGCCACCCAACTTATCTTTCCCGCCCGCTGCTGCTGCTGAGCCTGAGCTCTGAAGTTGATCTTTTGATTCCGAAATGAGAATGCGGGGGACTCGCCAAGAGCAGCGGGGTATTGATTTTGACCATGTGACGCGCCATCGTCTCATCGGGCTTGAGCGATACGGGAAACACGGGGCGATGTTCAGACATCTTCCACCTCTGACCTCTGACGAGCAAAGCGCATCCTCTCGACATGTCGGCGATGACGTGCAGAGTCCAGACACGACGGAGGATCTGATTGCTCTCTGTACCCGTTCCATATCGCTGTGAGTCCGATCGCCTTGTCTCCAGACGCAGTGCAGGTCAGATCTGCTCAGACCGGCAAAATCGCCGAGATTTGATCTCTCGGACCGGAACGCCATGATGTTCCCTTGATCACCGTATCGATAACTCATAGCTTCCATTGCGATCAGTACCGAAGCTGATGATCATAATGATATCATCGTGATGATGATGATCGTGAAACCGCACTTCTGGCTGTGATGATCAGGAAATGATGAGACACGAAAGTACTGATTGGCGAGAGAAGGTCGACGCCACGTGATGATGGAATAGGTGGATCGCGGATGCAAATTGTCCTCGAAAGCGGACATGATCATGTTTACTACGTCGTGTTCTCGTGCCACGGATCATCGATGCAGTACAGGACCTAAAGCGATGTCGAGCGACCACAAGCTTTGATCCTGTGTCATCTTCGAACGCATCTGGAAGTGCCCCATTCGAATACAATATCACACCAGCCGAATCATCGACTCAAACAAAGGCACTGAATGCACGAACCGATCTCATATACTGGCTATCCTTTGTTCGATCTTACAATAGGTAAACGACACGACGACAATACAACTTCTGCTCAAACCCTCGATCAAACGGGCAACAAAACCTTGACCCCGAAATACTGTCGATTCTGCATCAACTTGCCATCGATCAAGATCTGATCCGCTCCGATCCTGTTCCGCTCGGTATCGGTAGGGTCGGTCGCCTCGGCGATCTGGACTTCTCGCCATTGCTGGTTGGTGGGCACAGGGACGCCTTGTCTCATGATCGCTTGGAATTCTTTGAAGACGCCTTGTTCTTCGATACAGCCTTCGCGCTGGATGAGGGGCGAGTCTGGGGAGGCGGCGAAACAAAGCAAGAGCAACCAGTCGAGATATCAGCCTGATGGATCTGAACACCGATATGAAGTCCTCGTCGAAGACTCACCTTTGGCAGGTGTCATGCGGAGGTTCCCCAAGGAAGAGTTGAAAAGGACCAACGACAGCCTCTCCTCGTGCAACTGATCGGCAGGAGGCCTAAACACTCGGTGTCGAGTTGCCTTGAAATGACCCCCGGAGACAATCTCCAACGTCTCCCCGATATTGATGACCAAAGCGCCCGGCTTATAAGGAACGTAATACCACTGCTCATCCCTCCCCCAAATCTGGAGACAAGAGATCGGGACGGAGAACAACAGCGTGGTCAATCCGAAATCCGTATGCCCGTGCATTCTCAGTCCTTTAGACTGTTCCTGCGTGGTCTTCTCGACCGGACGGAACAGGGCGTGGCGGAAGTATCCTTCGCCGGTGGGGCTTCCGTGGGACTGGACGTTGTCCCAGAGATAGTCGTCCGGCAATTCGAGGACGCGGGAGAAGAGCGTCAAGAGACGACGGTTGACGGACTTGGTCAGGTACTGCAACGCAAGAACCGGTTTGGAATCAAGTCGGCTGATCAGCTCGAGTCAAGGTTCGAGGGTCAAGCAAGTCTCGTCGACAGACCACAGCGGACTCACGTTACAAAACGCCTCGATCTCGTCCATGAACGGATGAAGACAACTAGGGATCCTGTTGATGTCCTGCCACTCTCGGTTATACCAGTTGAACTGCTCGATCCCATCAGGGACCCCTCGCTTCTTCTTGAAACCGTACGGGTGTTTGTAGCCCGACCATCGACCGGTCTCGGGGTCGAACAGGAGTCGCTCCTTGTCCTCCTCGCTGATGTTGTTGTAGAGGTATTGAGCCAAGGAGAACTGGCGGTTCAACTGGGATGGGCGAGACAAACCAATGGTCAACTCCCTCGTACGCGCGGATCCAACTCGAGGGATATGTCGACTCGCTCACCTGCTCATAAGAGATCCCGTAGTTCTCGAGGAAGATGAACCCGTCATCCCTGATGGCGACCTTGACCTCCTCGACGAGCTCGGCGACGACCTTGGGGTCGTCCGAATCCATCTTGCTGAGGTCGATCGATTTGAGCGTCGCGAACCCATCGGTCTGCTTGGTGATCGGAGGCGGAACCCAGGCGGGGACCGTGGGTTTGCCAGCAGCGTCGGGCGAAGGAGGGTTGAAGAGAGGACTGGATGGCATGTTGCGAATGTGGATGTTGTGGGAGTGATGTACAAAGCAATGCTAGATGTGTCGCAACTACTCCATCTTGTGGACTGGCGATTTATATTCTCCCGTCCTAAGATAGGGGTAAGGAGGTTGCCCTTCAACATGGCCACATGCATAGCTCCTCCTCCTCCCTGCAAGGGTTATCGGGCTTCCTTGCGTGTTTGGCAAATGTCATGTCAGCAATCAATGCCGCTTTCCTTCAACAAGGTCCTCGAGATAGACTGCTCGAAGGTCACTTGATACGAACGACGGTCGTCGATCGGCCCGCTGGCTCCGGGATGTGTCCGAGGTGGCGCTTTTTACCGCGGAAAACTGAGCAACTCCCATGCTCTTAAACCGTCGTCCGGTGATCTGTAATCGAGCAGCTTGTAGCATTGCCACACCGCATGGGTTCAAAGGAAAGTATGCAGAATTCACCGAATCATCCTACATATACCGTCGAAAGGGGTATCGGTGTTTCTTTGACAGTCAGCGCGAGTACAAGTCCGTCATTCCTCTTCTACACTTCCGCAGTCAGCTTCTCGTCAACCCGCGCCAACATGTCCAGACAACTCATCTCTAGCGACAAATTCCCCACCAAGCCTCACAACTGTAGATCGTCCGCTTAGTCCTCGACGTGAGACTCACGCTGACACTTCGTGCGATCTTAGGCCCGGCTGTCAAGGTCCCCGGTTTAGTCTTCTGTGCTGGCCAGACGGCGACCGGCGAGATCAAGGCTGCCACCGTGAGTCGTCGAAAGCGAAGCCCGAGCGGAGAACAGATCTGACCATTGAATCTGTTCGACTTTGCAGAGGAAGGTCTTGCAAAACCTCAAAGAAGTCCTCGAGCTGTCCGGATCGTCCTTGGAGCAAGTCGTCAAGTACAACGGTGAGTCGACTTGGCCCTTTGCTTGCCTTGCTATCGTCTGACTCCGCTTGCGCGTTCCGGAACAACAGTCTACCTAGCCGACATGAAGGACTTTGCCGCTATGAACGAGGTCTACATCGAGGTACGTATCGTTTCTAGGTAGCAAGAATGTCGCTTACCGATCGCTCATCAAACGTCCCATTATCAGTTCCTGCCCCAACCTATGCCAGCGCGCTCGTGCCTGCAAGCCGTCGCTCCCGGCGAAGGCACCGTGATCGAGATCGAATGTGTCGCCCAGGTGTAGATGTTCTTGTACATAATATCGTTGTGACTGTATTCGATACTTGTTGCATGACTGGATGTTCATTCGTGCTGCCACTACGATCGACCATAGGGGAAGTCTGTTTCGCAGTCTCGACGCTTCGTGCAGTGATGTCTTGAATCATCTCAAGCGACTCGTCTGAGACAGCGAAAGTGAGTGCTCTCTCGCCAAGTACACGAGAGGAACACACATAGACGGATCGTCTGATCTCCCACGCCAGTACAGAGAACCACATCTTGTTCATTGATCGCCATATCTCCGAAGTCAAGCCCAACTCGACAAGCGCCCGAAGACGGTCTTGAATCGGTGGCAACACATCGAGCTGTGAGATGTACTATTTGAAGGAAGCTGAGACCACACAGGAAATAACAGTGATACCGCAGATTTGATGACGAGATCAGAGAACGCCAACCCTGGAACTCAACAAGTAATTTGTTTGTATATGTAGTGGAAATCGTTCGCAATGTACTCGATACAAGTAGAATCTTTCCAGGCGCTGATCAGGACCTCGCGATATCAAACTCGCTCATGTACCAATTCTGAATAGCTTTCGTATCTCCGGTGATAGCGACGGTATCGAACGTGTTCTTCGCATCCTTGGCGAGGGATCCATTGTTGACGAGCCGTCCCACCCATTTGCCGTGCTTCTTGGCGGCAGCGACGATCTTTTCGATGGCCGACTTGAAGACGGGTTCGTCGCCACGCGCGGGGACGTAGCCGAGCAGGGATTGTGCGAGATCGTTGGGCCCGATGAAGATGAGATCTGTCGTATGTCATAGCATCGTGATCAGTGATAATCTCAGCGGGGCGCAGATAACTACTTGGACTCACCAACACCGGGCACAGCGCAGATGGCATCAACGTTCTCGACGCCCGCCGCCGTCTCGATCTGGATCATCGTGATCAGAGTTTCGTTGGCGGACTTCATATACTCGGGTGTTGTAAGTCCATGGGCGATAGCTGGGAAAGCTGAACCTTGACCTCGAAGGCCTTGAGGAGGGAACTTGGAGTATGTGACAACCTGTTGTGCTTCCTCGGCAGTGTTGACCTGGGGTACCATCAGACCGCTGGCGAGAGGAGAACGATGGGTCAACGCGCTACACTGTACTTTCAGTCGCCAAGAGGCAAGAACTTACTGTGCGCCGGTATCCAGAGCTCGTTTGAGGATGTCAGATGAAGTGCCCCTGACTCGGATGATCGGGCTAACCCCCAGAGCCGAGATGGCAGCCACCGAGTTGTGCATCGAATCGTCGCCAATGTTTCCGTGCTCGCAATCGACGATGATACCCTAAGAGAATCGTCCACATGGATCAGCACCACGAACAGGGTATGAGAAGTAATCTCGTAGATACTCACGTCGACACCCGTGAGGGAAACGATTTGCGCCATGCGAACAGAGGAGATGGCCATGAAGGTCATGAGCGGAAACTCGCCCGACTTCAACTTGTTGAGCAGTCTCAATCGGGAGTTGGCGTTGGTGGTAGTGTGGGCAGTGTTGTAGGACATGATGAAAATTGAGGATTTGACGTTTGGGGTAGAAGAAGGCGACGATGATGGGAGTCTGAGAGAAATCAGAATGCTAGCCCTCGAGATGAATGGGCAAACCAATCCTACGCGCCATCATTCTTATACACTTGCCATCGCGTCGATTTGGGCCATGCGCGCTACTACTATCAGCCGACATCACTCTACAGAACTCTACCTAACGGGACAAGAGGCAAGAGATGGAGCTACTTACTCCTCCTTGAGGCTTCACTGGATCGCCGATGCCAGCGTCCGCTGCGCTGCATACGAGGCGCATGTAGAAGATACAATGCCGAGTATGAGATTTCCACGTGCCATTTTGGTACGATTTGATTTCCCCGTTCTTTTTGGTACCGTCGGGGGTCCTCTCCAGCAGTCCAGAGAGCTCCTCCTGCTCCCTCCCACAGTCTTGCAGACGATGCCATACAACCACTATCGCCATCCCCGTCGATAAGTGTTCCTTTCGGACCGTCACCGCATCTCACACTATCACAACATGGAGTCTCGCCTGGTCAGATGACCTACTCGCAATCGCAGGCCGTTATCGGTGCTCAAGCAGGCCAGCGAGCAGCGAAATCGGACACCACCAAGCCCGGTCCAATATCTATAAAGCAGTGGCATCGAAGCCGTCGAGATTTGAAGATGAAACATACAGTGCATATGTTCTGACTCACATCAAATCACCACCTTTCGATCTCCCAGCAACCAGACTATGGGCATCCACGAAGACAAGCATGAACTGGCCGATGCGACCTTGGAAGGAACTGTACAAGTCCTGGAAGCGCCTGTCGAGTCTGACCGACTGCCCGAGAGCCTCCGAGGATTGAGTCGGGATGAGCTGGAACTTGCCACGAAGAAGCTTCGTCGGAAGATGGATCTGACGATCTTGTGAGTCGGTCAGGGATGGGAGTGCTCTGTGAAGCATGGACTGACTTCGCCTATTCCCCTTCCGCTACGCGTAGACCGATCATCGGTATCCTCTACCTCCTCAACTATATCGACCGACAGAACTTGGCGGCTGCCAAGCTCCAAGGGATCATGGAAGACTTGAACTTGACGACGCAGGAGTTCGCCACTGCCATCTCGATCCTGTTCGGTGAGTTTTCGATTTCGGTCACCATGTTCCCGCTCATGCTGATCACCGTCACGTCCCGTTCACACAGTCGGTTACCTGCCCTTCCAGATCCCTTCCAACTTGATCATCAGTCGAATCCCCCGCCCTGGTCTCTGTGAGTTCATCTCTGCTATGCACCTGTTCCTATAAAGCACAACTGACTCACTTGTCCGTCCGCTCAACCAACAGACATCACTACGGCTTGCATGATCTGGGGAGCCATCTCTGCTTCTACTGCAGCGGTCAAGAACTATAATCAACTTCTGGCCGTTCGAATTTGTCTCGGAGTGGTTGAGGTGAGTCGAGGTATCGTGATCTGAGATCGATGACCCCTATCTGATGACCCCTATGTGATGACCCCTATCCGACGACCCCTGTCTGATGACTCCTATCTTTGGCCACCCTCATTACATTGTAGAGTGTATTCTTCCCTGGAGGTGAGTACATCTGTCTCGGAAGGACCTCGACCGGTACGAGACACTGATAGACCTGTGACCCCTCCCTCTTCTTAAACAGCGGTCTACTATCTGTCGGCTTGGTATCCCAAGGCAGAGCTAGGAAAGCGTCTGGCCGGATTGTACATCGCCCAGCAGTTTGGAAACGCTTTCGGCGGACTGTTTGCGGCTGCCGTGCTCTCGCTCGATGGTGCTCACGGGATCGCCGGGTGGCAGTGGTTGTTCATTATGTGAGTACGCCATTCTGGCTCTAACAAGAAGCCTCAAGCTTATCTCCAGGTGTGTCATCTTACAGTGAAGGGTCAGCGACCGTCGGTATCGGTGCTATCTGCGCCTTCCTCATGCCAGAATATCCTCACAATGCCAAGTTCCTCACACCCATCCAGCGGGACCTGGCCGTATGGAGGATCGAATCCGAATCCGGTGCCGCCGAGGGTACCGTCGAACCCAGCACCTGGCAACCGTTCTTGGCAGCCCTTAAGGATCCCAAGATCTGGATGCTCATCTTCATGAACATGATGTCACAATGCCAAGGATCCATCGCCAACTTTTTCCCCAGCATCGTGCAGTCTCTGGGGTATAACCGGACGATCAGCTTGTTGCTGACGGCCCCGCCTTACGTGCTGGCTGGAGGGGTTTACTACATGATCAGTTGGTACTCGGATGTGAGTCGGAGCCGTCGCGTCGTCTCTCATCTTTTGCAGCGCTGACAGACTGCCCACCGGGATGTCTCAGCGCAAAAACACGGTCTACCCCATCATCTTGGTGCTCATCAGCATCGCTACCACGACCTACTTGATCCCGATGGCCACGACCAACGTCGGCGCTCGGTACTTTGCCATGATGATCATGCCGTTCGCATCGGTCGGACCCCAGATCTTGCTTTACAAGACGATCAACCTGCACATCGCTCGGCCCACGACCAAACGAGCTGCCGCTACTGCACTCGTCAACTCCATCGGAGGCACGTCCAACATCTGGATGAGCTACCTCTACATCGGGGCTCCAAGGTACTTTCCGGCTTTTGGAACGCGTAAGCCGTGTCCCACTGTTGTTCCCCGTCTGATCGTCCTCTCGCTGACACTAGTCGATGGTCGACCTTGTAGTGATCGGTTGTGCCGCCATCTTCGCTGGAACCATCACCTTCTACCGCTGGTTCGTCCACAACGAGAACAAGAAGCTCGCTTCGGGGGATTACGAACAGTTGAGGTCTGTCAAGCGAGGCGGTGTGACCGAGGAGATGATCGAACTTGGTTGGAGGTACGAGATGTATTGAGAGATTCGAGAAGCGATCGAGCCTTCGCGAAAGGAAGGCATTGTTGTCGCTATTATAGCAATTGCTTTGTATACGCCTGATGGTTTCGCAAATAAGTTGTGCAAGGCTGTATCGCGCCACCAGAAATAAGATTACGATTTGTCTGCGATGCGTTGCAACACTTTTTGATAGTCTTCCTAGGGCGAAAGAGCGAGAGGCGGATCGCACTGTCATATCAGTTATCCTTAGACTCAAGGAGCTGGGGACATGCACCGTATCGTGATTCTGATCAACGGCGGCTGCAAATGGAGGAAGACAAGTCCCGTAAGGTTTCATTTTAGTGAGACAGAACCTGGACAGGGCGTCAAGCTGTCTTGGTTACGCAAGCTCTGTCACTACACGAGACGGGGGGAGGAAGCGACGGTGCAAAAGAATCTTGGATTCCGCCTCTCTCGGACGCAAGCGATTCCGTGTGCTGCTTCAACCTGTTCGCATGCGACTACACTATACGTGCGCACCGTATGGTCTGCCTCGACTCTCGTTCGTATACTCCACTTTCGTATAAAGTTGGAGAATTGCCAAGCAATCGTCGGTGATCGGAAGATCAAAAGTGGCTGGTTGAAGATCGTTCGGCGCGCGCGTGGTCGCGCGGATATAGCGGGCGAAACGTTATTAGCTGCTTATGTAATCGGCCGCCCGGGACTTACCTTCCCTCGAACACGCTGCTTTCGGTAACCCTCGGGCGACATGTGGCTTCAATGTAGATCAATGTCTCAACCCCTGCTTCCCCTCGCTCGCTTGAAACACGCACGGGAGGCAAAGAAAGTTCCGACTGCAGGAATTCCCGACCTCGGCCATCGGGTCCTCTCCCTCTCGCGCCAGACTCGGTTCCCCTAAGGTTCTATCCAGGAACGCCACTGCCGAGCCGACCGAGATTTAAGGTTATGCGTCGATCCGGACGAGACGACCCGCGCGATCAGCGACCAGAGGCCAAGAGATTGATGGGAGATCGGGAGATCCGCACAGTGTCAAACCGGGTGGTCGTTCGCCTAACGTATACGTCGACGCCTGTGAAAGGGGCTGATCTGACACAATGATCCTTCGCCCTTTCGGGCCCGACTTCTTCCCTCTATCGCTAATGCCGCAATGCCAGGGGCGAGGAGCGAACTGTTGGCCTCAATCCGGATTGATACATCGGTTAACCTTGATCGTCCTTGGGATTAGAAAGGCCAAACGACGACACATCTTCAACAGGGACGTGGTCCCCAACAAACCTTGACCTTGACCGTGCAGGAGGCTAATCAAAAGGCGTAGCGAACCTGTCTCTCGGTAGAAAATTTTCAGCCTTTCAGACGTTTCGATCCCGGTTGGATTAATGTCAGATCGAGAATGAGACGAGTGAGAGGTCCAGGATGCAGGTCATATAGATATATGAAGAGCGGATTTCGGCGGTCGCTTCCTGCGGACCACCTTCTTCCCTCCCGCGGCCCATACGGTCAAAGCCCTTCTTCGTCCTTACACTCTCCCTCACTTCGACCTAGACCCCTAAGCGCACACACTCTTTTCGACACACCGTCTCGCACGGCCACCATACAACACATCTCAGCCCATCCGACCACGCGCCTCGTCATCTTTACAGCCTCCCTCCACCTCCGCACAACATGCTCCGACTCTCCTCCTTCATCGCGACCGCCGCAATCCTCGCCACCGCCGCGCAAGCGCAGACCCAAACGCAGATCGTCAACTGTCAGAACTCGATCAACATTCCCAGTTACCAGGACGTGTACGATTACGATGTCAGCGATACGAGTTCGTTTACGGTCACGTATACGTACAACCCGCAGTGTGAGTGGTTGTCGTGTCTTGTGTCGCAGGAGCTTCGAGCAGCGAGGGGTATCAAAAGCTGATACGGGCCAACTCGTATTACTTTTCACACCGCTGAGCACAGACTGCGTGGGTGTTCCCGTACAAAGCATCCGATTCACGGATTACTCTTCGGGCGCTCAACAGGCTTGTACATCGTGAGTCCCGAGTACCCTGCGATATATCCGTTTCGTTCCTCAAGACGATCGCTGATAACCCTTCATCATACCATACCTGCTCTCGTCCATCGTAATCGTAATCAGCGCTCCATTCTCCTCGGCCGGAACGTACACTTCGACGTGTCCCGTCACGAAAGGTTCGATGGCTGCGACTGCCCTAGCAGCTGGACCGGACGGGAGTGATTTCTCCACAACCTTGAGGGTGAGTCGAGATATTGCTAACAGATGAAGTGCGCGAACGAGCAAGGCCCCATAAGCTGATTCTTAGAGCGGTTCATTTTGCTCGCACGTTACTATGACAGTTCGGTGTCAGGCCTACGCTCTACGTCAGGGAAGACATTTTCAGTATCGTAGGATCCGACGCTAGGACGACCATGGTCACTTCCACCACCGCTGCTACTTCCACCACTGCCGCTGCTACGACCACAACAGCCGTAACCTCGACGATCACCTCTCCCCCTTCTTCCCCCTCGGAAATGAAGAGGAAACGTCGAGCTCTGACGGCTTCCCAGGTCGACTTGTCTTCGATGATCTGTGATGCTGGTTACACCGCCTGTCCCTTGAAGACCAAGACCGGCTGGCTGTCTAGGTGCATCGACACGACGAGCGAACTGTACGCTTGTGGAGGTTGTCCCGGGTTGCCAGGAACTGCGGATTGCACCGAGCTCGTTGGGGTGGCTGATGTTCAGTGTGTGAAGAGCACTTGTCAGAGTGAGTCGAGCGCGCGAGGCATGGGCGTTATCGAATGCCGAGTTGAGCTGATAGTCATGCCCTGCTCCGTGTCGTAGTCGAACGATGTGATCGCGCTCACAAGTTGTCGGCCGATGGGAAGACCTGCGTACCAAAGGGCGTTGCTGGCCGTCGAAGGGGTCTCTACTAGGTTTTGCCCGGGATGGCGTAACCCAACCAGACAGTTTCCGAGGAGTTTCCGACTTTATTTTTTTTCCTTTTCGATTTTGGGTTTCATCTCGGCATTTCTTTTGGGTTTAGGTATTGACTTGCTGGTCGTGAACAAGACATTTGAATACCAATCTGTTCTAGAAGCTAGAAGTATAGATCATAATATGGAAATCTATGGGTTACGCATACGGGAGTTAGCTAGATTACTCGTAGCGGTTAATATCTGAATCAATGAGATGGACACCTTCGCGATCATCGACTACTGGAGATGTTTTCATCGTTCGCATTATTTGTTACGGTCGTGTCCTAGACTTCGCTCCTTCTCCGCGTCCGGATACTCGCTGTCCGAATCTTCAAGTCACTTTGAAGAGCCCAAGTCACGAGTCGGGATCGTCCTGCAAGAATGCGAAAACGGAGTCCTTTGCGCTGGGCTAGCGCTAATGATATATGTATCGGCAAAGGGAGAGTCCCGTCGTTAAACATTGTCGTCGAAGGATAAGTCGGCTTTATCTTAGTCTCTCTGTGTCGCTGGTAGAGCTCCTGGGAATCGGAAGGGTCATCTGTCGTCGTCTAGTCGATAAGCTTGTCAAAGTCCATCATGCAGCATGAAGATGATGCTGATGACGTTGACAACGAGAATGACCATGGCAGATTGAATGTGATATGCTATCGTCTCGATTGAGTTGGGGCCGATTTTCTTGGCTTCCCGAGACAAAGCGTATGTAACGGACCCCATGTCGTCGTCATACAGTACGAGTCTTCGATAGTGGGACAGTCGAGTCGCGAATCCGGTCAGGTTTTTCGCCGGGGCGGATAAGAACAATATGATTCGAATCAAGCAACGTATTGTAGTACAAAGCGAGAACACGGTCGTATATGCAAAAGATCGTTGTGGGACATCATCTAACCCCACATGCTGTATGCATTAGACGCCCCCTGAAACGACGGATTCATGCTGTAGCCGGTGTAGCCGGTGTAGCTTGGACGTCCGCTTGGATCTAAGTTATTGGAGTGGGAGCCTTCTGGTTCGCTGGTGTCGCCCATGTCGCTCAATGAGTCATCTGAGTCATTGTCTGCGTTCATGAACTGGTAGTCGGCCTCAGGCAGATTGACCGTGTATTTCTGCAAGCCGAAAAACCAAACAATTGTGCCTGAGTGACCTGCAGCAGACTGAGGGGCTTTGGGGGTGGACCCTTCTGTCACTGTGATTTCCAAAGCTATCTTCACCTCGATCGGAGACGAATCGAGGACTGTGGTTGCAAACAAGACCTTCACTGTATGATGATATTTGCTCGGCAGACCTTGTTCTGCTTTCTTCCTAAGAGCATTTCTCCTTGATTCGCTCTCTTTGTTGGACAGCACTTGTCTGGCCTTCTTCCCAAAATCTTCCCTGAACTCTGCACCATTGACACCCTCCAAAATCTCCCTAAGCTCGGCGATCTCGTCCTGGATGATGCTGTTCATCTTTTCCGTCAATTTGGGCCAAGTGTCTTTATCAATTTCCCCCCGCCAATCAGTCTTTCTTTGGAATTTGATCTCTTCAAACTCAAGCAACTTAAGAACTGGTCGGGACTGGGGCTCTTCTATCGTCGAATGCAAGTATATCAGCAATGCAATAGATGACATATTCCGTTGGGGGGTAACTTACTTCCTTGAGGCATTGCTTGGGTATCGGTGGACATGATGAAGATTGGGTAGAGCGGAGTCACGTATTGAGGAAGTCGTTTGTGTTTTGTGTGAAGAGATAGGAAAAACGCAAATGGAGGAAGGGGGATGGCAATCATTGTCCCTCTTCCAATTGAGTATATATATGCCTCTCCTGTGCTTACACAGTACATGAGGCCAGGCGGTGTCAAATGGAGAAGCATCACAAAGGAGTGACAAACTGTGTCAGGTGACGAGCTGCCTTGCAGGACTCGCTATCTGTCTGCAGGCGGTCTCGCAGCATGACGTGCTAGCCCCTGCGCCATGAAACACGATAACAAAGGAGTCAAGATCGATTAGCACGAGATCGTCATCGACGTCCTCCTGGTCAACCAGCTGAGGACGGCATCAGGGGCGGACGCCGCGATCAGGTGAGCTCACCATCCGAAAGGCCTGCGAGGTATCACCGATGCGGCACTGAGACAGAGTCACTGACACTGTGGTGTGCAATTGGCCGCGGTCTCGACAGTCGTCTCAGGTTTCAGTGCCCTAGCTTGCGATAGCGACGACAAAATCAATATCATACAACGTCAACCATGACGATAATATAGAACCGACAAACGACCAGCCCACACCCTTCAAACGTCCTCCCTGATCAACCCCTTGCCTCCTCGTCTTCCCAGCACATCCCCCAACCCACCCGCACCCCCCGGACTTCCGCCCAACATCATCCTCTCCTGTTCCCTCACGTACGCCCCCTTGGTATCCTGCTTTCCAAACTTTTCCCTCTCACGCGCCTCGTCCGCTTCTCGTCGTTCTTGTTCCAGACGGCGAGCTTCCAGCGTGGCTAGTCGGGAGGTCGTCGCGGATTCGGCGTCGGCGGCCATCTGAGCTAGACGGGCCGCTCGGTCCGAGGATGGGTTGGTTGTAGAGGTTGTGGCGGACGAGCCAGAAAGTTGAGCGGGTGTAGGTTTGATATCGATCGGCGCGTTGGGGATGTTGGCAAGTCGAGCCGGGTGGATATGTGCCGGAGGAGCCGAGGGCCGGGAAGACGCTCGGTCGTCCGCCCGACCGTTTCCACCGACGTTGCTATGACGATCCCGATCTGTCCGCCCGCCACCGCGCCCGTCCCTGGACCTCGATCTCGACCTGCTCCCTCCTCGTCGATACGGTACAGGTCCTGAACGATCCCGTTCGTCCCGCCCATAGCCTCCATACGCACTCCCACGCTGACGATGATCCTGATCACGAGAATCGTATTTCGAGGCGTACGACCGGTCCCGTGCGTCTCGATCCCGATCGTCTCGACGGGGAGGGGAACGTGATCTCGAACGCGGTCGCTCGGAACGTCGATGTTCATACCGATCGCGCTCGTCCGACCGCGAACCGTGGTCGTCGTCCGAATAACGGGATCGGCCGTCATGTCGATCGTGATGATGATGGTGATGACGGGAATGTTTTTCTTCCTTCTTGGCGGCCTTCTTCTCCTACACACCAGACCGCGAGCAGTATCAGCACCAGGACGACGGGACGTTAGCTTTCTCCGTATCGTCCCGTTCCTTCGAGACTCGGCCTCTTAAAGCAGACGTAGACGCACCTCCTTCTCCCTCCTCTTCCTCTCCCGCTTCTCCTCCTTGCTCTCCCCCTTCTGCCTCTTCATCTCTTTCACCTGCCTCCTCAACGCAGGATCGTTGAGCATGGCCTGATAAGCCACCTGTTCTTGCCGCTTGATCGCCAACATGGGGTCTTCCCTGATCTTGGAGGCGAGGTCGAGGGCGTCGTTGGCGGATTGGACGGCTTGGAATTTTTCCGAGGTGGCGCCGATCTGCCGGGGGGGTTGGTCGTCGGGTGGTGTAAGTATGTAGTCGGTGTGGTAATCATGGTGTAAGGGTCAGAGATGCATGCCGAATATGGAAAGAAAGAATGACAGGCAAGTTAGCGGGGTAAGGTGTACTTGTCAACAATATCACTCCGAGCGGGACGTCCAGAAATAACAAGAATCAACCTGTCTACTCACATTCTCCTCATTCAACTTCAACACCTCATCCACCCTCTTCTTCCCCAACAAATAATCCTCCATCTGCCTCTCTCCCAACTTGGCCCCTCCCAACGCGCCCCCATCCGCAGTAGCCGGTGACGCATACATCCAATCTAGTTTCTCCACGCGTTTCCGACCGGTAGATTCTTCTTGCAGACGTTGAAGTTCGAGGAGTTGTCGTTCTTCTTCTATTTCTTTCCGGAGCTGGTCTAGTTTCTTCTTCTCTTCGTGCTGTTTGTGTTATGTCATTTGAAAGAGAGATTTTGAGAGTTGTTTTAGTATTTCTGGTAGGACTTCATGCTGTCGAACAAAGAAACCTGGAAGAACAAGAAGAAGAAAAGAGCGGGTACTTACGGCCTTCTTCTCGACCTCCCATACCCTCGCCTGGTTGGACAAGAGCACGGGGTGCCATGACTTTTTCCTGCGTCACCACCCAGCGCCGCAGACAACGACCGTATCGCCGCAGCATAGACGACCGTCGACCGTATCGATAAAACAGAGACCCAGACGACGAGTATGATGACGACGATGAAGAAGAAGACGACGACGATGACGACGACGATATTGATGGCAAGCAGGAAAAAGGATCGGAATAGGCACGAGAAGAGCAAGAATCGAGTCAGCCATCCCGAAAAGACCCAGACATTGACCGCTCAACGCGCCCGGACCAGAACAAGCTTGTGCTTACATATTCAGATCACCGCCACCCATCTTGACTGATTATCTCCTTATTTCTATCTGTTATCTGGTATCTGTTCTTGTCTTGATTGGAGGTGGCCCGTGGGAGTTTGAAGTTGGAGACGAGGAGAGGCGAAGGTTCTGGTCTGGTTTGGTTTACGATTTGATCTGTTGATGGTCCTTTCTTTGCGTTTTCGTTGAAGGATTCGGGAAAGAGAAGCAGGGATTTTGATACGAACTACTCTTGTCAGACACAATATGTCGAGTGAGGTAGTAAGGAGTCGTTGTTCTGGTTGTCCAGTCGATCATAGGATCCCGATGTGAGTGTTGGTAGATCTAGACGGTTAGGTGTACTTGATGTGATGGCGAGAGGGGGAGCGGACATGAAGCTATTTTCTTAACGTTGCCCACGTAATAGCATGACGGCATATAACGTAAGAAACGCGGACATTGACCCATCTCTGCCCGGTCCCACGTCACCCTAAGCACCTCCCCCTTTGACAACTAGCAACAACTGCTAACCACGACGACCATGACCTACCTACTCGTCCATCGACCTACTACACTCTGTGTTACGTTTAGACATAGCCAGATAGAACAAGAGCGGACAAGACATGCGCTGGTCAACCATCTTCACCGCGGCGTGTTCCCTGCTCGCCCTCGGGGCGTCCGCCATCGACATCGAGGTCAAGGATATCAAGGTGCTCTTGACCACGGCTACGGGGGGGTCTGATAAGACGTTCAAGTGAGTCCGGGTTCTTATTGTAGCTTTATGTCTATCTCTATCTCTGGTTCTTCCTTTCGAAATGTCCCTGACTGAACGCGGATAACCACCTCTTTTCTGTTCTTCTCTTTTCTGTTCATCTCTGTTCTGCTATATTCGTCCCCCCCTCCCCCCTCACGAACTGTCGATCAGACTCCAGCCGAACCGACCTTTAGACAAACCCATCGACCTGGAGACGGATAGTATTCTTCGCTTGACCTTTACCACCTCGACTCCGCCGCCGAAGTATGCGCATCTAGAGTTCAAAGAAAAGGATACGAATACGGGTGTTATTGCAGTGAGGGGCAAGAGCTGGATCTACGAAGTTCCCATCAAGCCATCAGACGGCAAAGCGCGGTTCGACCTCAAATCCACTCAACTCCCTGCAGGGCTCCGGAGGTCTTCCGGCCGCCTCGCCCTCTCCCTGACGCTCTCTTCACCCTCCACTTCCTCTTCTTCGGCTTCTTCCTCCGGTTCTTCTTCTCCTTCCTACTACTCGTCGGACCTCCTCACCCTCTCCCTTCCTTCCAAACGTCTCCTCCCACCCCTTCCTCACCGACACGCACTCTCCACTAAGGCTGAGCTCGACCCGGCGTTTAGGCCGCAAGAAGAGATCCTGTGGACCTTTTCGACGGGGGAAAAACAGGTCGGATGGGTTGTAGGCCTGTTGGGGAGTTTGGTGTTGTTGGTACAGGCGGGTTGGGTGGGAGGTTTGGTGAGTTTTTATGGTTTGGGTTCGATTTCGAGTCGGTCGAGGTTTCGAGGTTTGAGGGTCTCGGGGTGGTTCGGTTTGGCTCTGTGCTGCGGTGTTGTGGAGAATCGTTTGATTCGGTGTGACACCGTGTGGAGGAGCCGGTGTTGGGTTGTTGATCAGGACGAGCGTCCGTTCTCGTCGCGTCTTTAAATGGTGTCTTGAGCACGATCATAAGCGTGATTGCGTCAGTTCTGCTCGTCACCTTATGCTTATGGAGGCGGGGTCGGGTTTAGGTTTTGGGAAGGGGTCGTGCTCGTCTCGCTTGATCGTGTTCTGTGATAAGACCGCAAGTGACTGATTTTGCGTTTTGACTTTGCTCTCGATCTCGATCTTGTTTTCGTTATCCATCATCATGTCACCTGATCGCTCTCATACCTCGCCTTTGAACGAAATCTACCCCTCGCCATCATTCGGCCTCGTTTTCGATGTCGGTGACAATGCAAACACGGGAACTCGCCTTGTTCGGATTGACACCTCTTTCCGGCACGGCCTCACCATGTTACACTACCCTGCCTCTCTGCGACGAATCTGGCCTGCATCGGCTCTTTCTCCTCGGTGACGACTCGAAAATCGGCTTGTCGCGGACATACGAAACTCCCACTCGGTTAAACCAACAACAGATCTCCAACCTCCTCTCTGGCAGGAAGACCCCGAGTCCGACCCGGAACGGATATTCCTTCCTCCTCACCCTTTTGGGGCTCGAGGGTCTAATCGTCAAGTATTGGATCAATGGGAGGATCTATACCGTCAGTACAGTAAAATCCAGCCGTCCAACCTCGTGGGATTGCTAATTTCAAAGTTTTTGCGTTCAACTTGACGACGAGCAGTTCTTGCCGCCCTTCCTCGGACTCGCCCTCGTCTCGGCGTACATCGGCAAGAACGCGTTGAGGGACGTCCAGGTTGATCGATTGGCCAGCAGGTTGAGAGCTTAGAGATCAAGATCAAGGACGGTCAGCTGAGAATCGACCTCTCTGTATTCTCAAGCGTCGAGACAGGGAATATATATGCGATGATATAGAATACACGCATAGCTACTTGAGTGACTTGGCGGCGAGCCTATACCAAAGGATAAAACCGGCGGGTATGAACGAGTTCAGGGAGGAGGCGAGGATCAGGAAGAAAGGCAGCGCGGCCGTGACTCAAATCCTAAGGATGGGTAAATCAGCTTAGCCCCCAAAACCAAAGCGTTCCTGGGTGATTCTAGACGGTACTAGGCGATACGGAGCTCGTCCATTCGTGGTCAATGGGGAAGAGAAGAACAGGTTGCCGGTTGCTTTTCCAGTTCTCGTGTGAGAGTGCGCCCTTGTACCCTCAATGAAGCATGTCCTGAAAAATGAGCTTGACTTCGTAAGACAGATCTTCGATATGGCATGGTCAAATCTATGCTGCAAAAATAAAGCTCACATGTGAACCGGACCGCCCCTTCGTCTTCTTCTACACCCCCTTCACCATCCTCCATTGCGCTCACGAGAGGATATTTGAGATGCTTTGACTGAGAAGCGACGGCTCGAACCTGCACATGGTCGAGAAGCGATCGATTTCGGAACCAGGAGACGGTCTGGACTTGACCATCTCCCTTGTCATCGTTCCCGGCTCTCGACCTCATTCGTCGTCGTTCCCGGCTTTCGGAGTCTCTCGCTTCCTCGGATCTACAGGCCCATCCACGAGCTGGCATATCATAAATCGCTGACAAAGTGTATGGTCTACACGCAAACCTCGCTGTCCAGCCCTATATGTGCGGATGGGTTGAGAGACTCCTCCCAGGTTACGACTGGATGGTTAGGCTATTCATAGTTCTAGTCATGCCGATCTATACCTGCCTGGATAGCTTCCTTGGAGACGACTGCAAGGATGCGCTTCATGTCATCAAGAAAAGACTGGAATGCTTGTACGGGTTCCTTCAAACAGGCTATGTCTACTGTGATCTGAAGTGGGGAAATATCATGGCTTCTGTCTAACGACAACCTGTACGGCTTGCCCGTCGCTATCCTCGTTGTCCGACAGCACTCGTGGCCGCCTTCGTTTCCGTACAGGCTGGGTGTCTGGGAACAGCAGGTCCTCCTCTCAATTATCTGGAACTTGTTCCTCCTCGTTGTTGTTGGGGTTGAAGAGAGACATGGTTAGAGAATGATGATGCCTAATGATGATGTCGAGAAGCTGAGAAGCATACGACTGGCCAACTGGTTTTATTTATGAATATCAGCGATTTGGACCACGGCTTCCTTTCGTTCCCCACCCCACCACCTTCCTAACTCGGGAGATACAGAAGACCCAGCATGGCTATCTATTCGAGAGCGTCGCTCACTCGATGACTATCACCTGTGTTGCGCCTCCACTCATCACCTGTGTTGGCCCACAACACATTATCGAACTGCTAGATCCCTGGGCCAGAGCGAGGGCGACCGGCGGCACCTTTCTGCCTCTGAAGCAGAAGCTGTCAATCGATCCGACAGGGCTCCATGTCAGATAAAGGATTCAAGGATGGGCTTCATGCCAAATTGAAGGATCAATTATCGTCGGTACAGGATCAATTGTTGTCGGTACCAAGGGTGACACCTAGTTCAGGGTTACATATCTGGGGCTTCGGTCTAGAGAGTCGTTCCGAGCACTCGGCGATGATCACCTGTGTTGGGCCACAACACATCATAGAACGGCTAGAGCTCTGGGCATTTGTGGCTTCGAGTTAGAAGCACCCGATCGACCCCACCCGCATCCACGTAAGATGGCAAAAGGGTCTTTCCATGGTCGCATTGCCATTCTCCCGGTGAACGCTAGGCCATCGGTGCCGTCGATGCCGAACCTCTTATACTTCAGTCTGCTCATCGACGGGACGGCTCGGAAGCTGGCTCTTACAGCGGCTGCGTCGCACCGACTTGGATCGAGCCACTTGTTCGGCAGCGCGAAACGAACGGCATGTACAGATCTCACACACCACATGACCATCCGGTGCGCATCGAGGTGAGATACAAAGACGAGGGAATCATCTACGATTCTTTCGTGCCCGGTTCCGCGGCTTCGACCTGTCTGCCAGCCTGTGCATCGAGCAGCGACATGATCCGATCGAGCATCTCGCCCTGACGTTCCGTCACCTGTGTCAGGCGTTCTATGTGACTCAACAAGACCTGCAGGTGTCGAGATCGTATCGCAGCGTGAGCCAAATGGTTTCGGAACAGACATGGCGTGGCGAGCAAGGCTTACCGACTGGTTCAAGGCCAACTTGGCGTTGGAGAGATCCCTAGCTGCTGGCGTCCCCACCGCTGCTGGTCCACCGGAATTGACAGCGGGCGCTCTCTTCTGACCCTGTGCGCTCGTCGATCGGGTATACGCATCCCCGCCGCTCATACTGACGTCCGTAACGGCGGTACGTAACGATGGCTCGCCCGAAGGCAAGGCGTCGTACTGGTTCCCGCCCGATACGATGCCTCGGTCCGCCAACCGGAACGTACTGGATGGCGGTGACGAGGGTGTTTCGGGACGATGAGGCGTGGACATGGCGCCGGGTCCTGGCAGAGCATTGGCTTCTCGATCGAGCGAGCTACGGACACTTGCGGCCTTGACCTGTTGCGCGGGGTCAGAGTGCGTTGAGAGATACGGTCGCTTGACAAATACCGACCAGGAAAACTCACAGGAACGTTCAATTGATGCTGCATGGCATCGAACACGATTGCGAAATTACGTCCAAGCACGAAACTAGGCAGGGCGATCAGGAGCAACCCAAAGACCAACAGCGGTACGGTGAACAGTCGGCCGAGCACGGATCGAGGGATGATCTCGCCATAGCCCACGGTCGTGATGGCTGACAGAGTGCAGCCAGTTGTCAGATTGTGTGCTGCGGGCGGGCGACGTGTTGACAGATGCAGCCGCACTCACTAACAAGCACGAACCAAGCAGCCGAGGGTATCGACTCGAAAGCAGACGGATCGCCTGGCGAGGTCACAAATCACCTTGCAAGTCAGCATCTGGCCCGCTCAACCTGGGTGTTCAAATCTTCATGCTCACCGTCTGCCGTGACGAAAGTCCCCAAATTGCTGTCCCAAACCCCACGCTCGACAAAGTAGATCAAGGTCGAAAAGATGACCAGGGCCATGACGAGGAAGAACGAGAGGGCGAACAGGGCGTCTTTCGATCGGTGCACCGCGATGTACATGACTTCGATCGTGCTGCAGAAGCAGGAGCGAGGGATATCAGCCTAGGCGCGAGGGTAAGTGTGGGGGGCTAGCGGTACTCACAAGAGCATCTGATTCTGATACTTGAAAGCCCGAAACACTCGTAGCAGACGTAACGTTCGTAAGATGGAGAATCGAAACAAGATCGTCTGACAAGCACAGCCTGCAGATCAGCATGACACGGTCACGAAATCATCACTCCCTCTATGGTAAGCTCACCGTGTCTTCCTGTAACGCGACCTCGATGTAGAACGGCAAGATGGCGAGCAGGTCGACAATGGCGAAGAAGGCTACGGATAAGTTCCGGCGATCGACGTTTGGCGCGGGTCAGCTTGACGACTACAGAAGACCAAAGCCGGAAAGTGGGGCAACCTACAAGTCGACCAGTTCCAGAGCATCCGGAGGGAATCGCTATGAGCCACGAACTGTTAGTCGGCAGAAAGGGAAGAGTGATATAGGATCAGTACTCCGTATGTCATAACACGCGTCCATATCGCAACATATGTCATGGTGTGGTACGGTACTCACCCTAGCGATGTACCTATACACAAGCCGAGCAATAACGTCATCAACGTCAAGCAACGAGTCTCTCGATTGTCGCAAAGTTGGGGCGGTGCTCACTCTACTGTAAAGAGGACGACGATCATGACGTCGAGTCCAAAAAGAGCTTTCCCGGCACCCGGATTCGTATGGAAAGACGGTAAGGTGGAGAGGATCGTCAAGACGGCGCTATCACATCCATGATCAAGATAAATGTTAGCGATAACAGTTCATCAGACTCAAATATGCTCCTACTCGGAGGAAACGATCCCATTTACAATTCTGACTCACCTAAACAAGATCCCGCCCGTCGACATGACATGAATAGTAAAAGCCTCCCTACTACTCCCCGGTTCTTCCATCAACAAGAAAAGACGTCTCTTCCAATCCCTCCCCATCCCCTGGGCTACGAGGTAATTATCCTCTCCCTCAGCATTGAGGCCTAACATGCCTCCAAAATCCGGCAACTCGACTGTCTCCGTCGTCGTCCCATTATGGTTGTGGTTATAGAGATGGTGGTCGTCAGGGTTCTCGTGAAGAAAGAGGTCGTGATGCGCAGGGTTGGAAGGGATTTGCACGCCAGAGAGAGGGTAGCCTCGAGGTGTGTGAGGTGTATGGGGCTCGGAGGGTCGTTTATTATGTCTTCTCCGAAAGGGAGAATGCACCGAAGCTTGAAAGTTGCTACCCTGCGGTGAAGGTTCGTGATTCACGGTATTAGGAGGTTGATTCCCATCGAACAAGATCGAATGGTTGCCATGTAACGTGAAGATCTTCTTGGCATTATTCGGACCGCTCGTCCGCCGAATTGAAGATCCAGATGCTCTAGATTTATGGGTTGATGTGGTAGCCGTCGGGGTGGTCGGAGAGAACGGTATTGAGGAAGGCCCGGCTTCTGCCATCTGGGGGAGTTCGTACTCTTCCGCTGCGTTCGTGTCGATAGGGTTGATGGCCATGGTGATCGAAGTCAAAGGTGCTTTACCAGCTAGCGAAGCCTATCGAGCTGAGCCTCCGATCAAATGCCGGTGAAGTGCACAACGAGACCGGAGTATGGGATGGCGGTCCTGATGTTGGAGGAGATATCACCCTGATCAGAGAAGAGAAGAGGACGAGCTTGTCGTCGAGCGCGATGGTGGTCGAGCTACTTTTGACGGTCCGTCCGGTCGTAATCCGCGCTCCTACTTCCAGGCCAGATTCGGAATGCACTCAAGGGCAGACAATGTACCAACAGAATGGATAAGGCCAAGGTGAAGATCATGATAGGGCCGTTAGATTGATTAGATTCGACCAAAAGTGGTCGGTCATTAAGATGTTGGTCTAAGGGATTTGCATCCGCTAATCAATCGCGCCAACGTTGTTGTTAAACACAAGTTTCAAGGTTATCGCGACGGTGTACTTCAAGCTTCATGACCAAGGGGGTGCTCTGTCTTACCGGTGTCAGCTAACTGGGAGTCTCGACGAAGACCTAGTACTATGTACCGGTCGGTGAGCCCGTATCTCCCGATGAGCAGGTGCGTGGCCACTCCTCGGGCGGGGCGAGCGGTAGCCTATGTAAGACGAAGCGCTGATGGTAGCGCTAATCCCAAATCCCGTTCTCAGTCGAGAATCTATGGACGTAGAGAGGAGAGGAGGAATCGAGTTTTGGCGCTCTTGCGCTTGTTCCGCTCGACTCCATTCTTGTCGTTGCGTTTGAAATGGAAACAGCTATCAAGACCATCAGAAGTCGTATGATACCAACACCATGATTATGTGTCGCGGAAGCATGATGTCGCGACAGAATGTCACCTCATCACCTGACGTGCAATGCTACTCCTTTGTGATGCTTCTCCGTCAAGTGACTCCTTGCCCTCCAGCTGGGCCAAAAGGGTATATATATCCGACCATGAAATAGGGGATGGATGCCATCCCCTTTCTCCGTTCGCTTCCTTCCTATTTCTTCACAGGAACACCAAACACATAGACAAATAAACAACTTCCCTCACTTTGTTACTTTACTCGAGCTCTTATCATGTCCACCAAGCCTCAAGCGATCCCGAAAGAAGGTGAGGACATGAAATGAACATGATGTCGTCTGTATTGCTTAGTTTCTTCATCAGAGAAGCGCCGTTTCCGACCGGTTCTTGTATTTGAAACCCTCCTGCACGTTCACCAGAACCATCGGCTGTGGGACAATCATAAAGACACTTGGTCAGACCTCACACAGTTGATGGAGGGGATCATCGAGCCCGAAGTAGAAGCACTTGCTGGGATCCTGAAGGGTATCCACGGCGCCTACACAGAGGCAGAGTACCGAGATCAGTACAACAAGGTACTTTCCGCACGTCAGAAGAAGATGAGGACGGATGCACTGACAGAGAAGGCCAGAAAGTCTCTGGAAGAATTTCTTCCAATCGACGGCAGTCGTACCGCAGAGGTTCTGTGGTCGATGATCTCTGACATCCCTGTCCTTTCTTCAAGTTTCATTGCGGTGACGATAGGCATGAAGGTTGGAGAGTATGGGAAGTTTACCCTCAAAGATGTTCGATTTGTCTGCTCGCAAAGATACACGTTCTCCCAGCAGTGGCTGACTCCTGCCCAGCAGCCTTTAGGGAGAGGAGGCGACGACAATCGTTCGAACTGCACGGACAACACCAGCGAACAAGCTTCCAGCCCTGATCACTCGGCGCAAAGTGAAGGCCAGAGCTTCAGCGACTTCAGCAATGTGACCGATTTTGGGGACAATGTCGACCCGCAGCAGCGTATGACATACCCATCCTACACTTCAGGTGCCTGATGGGTCCACACTCTGATCTCAACGCAATGAGACCGTCTCCGCAAGGGAACCGTCTCCGCAACCCGTTTTGACCCATGTCCTTGCGTACTCAGTTGTCATGACATGTTGTAACATATGCCCCATAGATATGTACACTATAGAATCCATTCTCCTTGCAAGACACAAGATTTCCAGCAGGCTGTCATCAGTCAGCACACAAAGCTCAATCGTGAAATATTTTAAAGGCAATATCATGTGGTCTCATCTCATTCGAGTCGTTCTCTCGATACCCTCTGTGCAGGTGCCAGCCCAGAAGAAAGCGCTCTCCAATCAGCCCTGGTACGCTTCTTGATGTACGGAACTCGTGGGATGTGGCAAGAGGTCACATGTCACGCTGCGACACTATCAGACACCATCCCATGGACAGTGAGGTCACGACATCACTGAAGCATATCATCTGACATAGAATGCTACTCCTTTGAGATGCTTCCCCTCCTGGATGATACAACCCCTTACCCTCTGGCCGGCAACAAGGGCGCATACATATACCCCATGTGTATCTATACCTTCTGATCCTCAATCAGACAAGCGGAATTTATATCATATACATGCGTCCCCCTTTGTACCATGCAAGCTGACAACCAGAAAACTACCGAAGCGCATGAATTGTCTAGCCGATGTTGGCTATTCTCCTGATGCTGATAGCGCCATCACCCACACCAAATTGAGCCCAAGTTTCGACCGGTTTTCTCGTTTCTCCCTGAACCCAACTTGTCTGGCCCTCTCGGTGGCCTAAAGTTTGATTCATGGGGAAAACTCAACAACGAGATGGACAAACTCATCAAGAAAGAGTTGGCTGCATTGGTTTCGAAGTTACAAAGCATCAATGGTGTATTTACAGAGGACAGCTACAGGGAAAGGTGCGACGAGCTGTTCTCCCAAAGCTTGAGGGATACCAGGGCAGCGGCACTCGCAGAAGCTGGCAGGAAAGCCGCGAAGAAATTGAGCGGTATGAGAAATTCGGTCACCGTCACACGCCCCCAGGTCACTGTCGGTCCTTTCCCTACCAAGTTTAGCAACCTTGGTGTCGGAATCGACGTGAGCATTTGCAAGCGGGGCTACAAGAACTGTGTCTCTTCATGCGTCTTTACAGGCGAACAAGAGTACTCCGTTGAGAGACGCGCGCTCGAACACACTGAGCGAAACCTCGATGATGTTGATCAGCCCATGGGATCGGACGACGACCAACATGATGGGGTCTCCCAGGAAACGAGCAGCACTAACAAAACTGGCTCGTACTTGTCCTCAAAGCAAACCAAGCAGAGCTCCAACGACGACGGCACCAGCGTCAGTGCCCAAACCCCCGAGGGGCGACAATCAATGTCCGATGTGAGGCGATAATCGCCTGAAGGAGCCTTGGAGTTCCGCTTGAGATGGGGAAATCAATGCGCTTGACCTGTTACAAGCTAGTATCTTTCCAATGTGACATTTTGTATATCGCTAAATGCGCCGTAGAAATATTCTGCATCGACCGGCTCAGATCTAAGCGCGAGTTCCAGCGCTGCTCGACTCCCTTGACTACATAATAGGCGGGACCCCGGTCGGTGCAAGCAGCGAGTCCGTGCAGATTTCAGGTTTGGGTCGCAGATACCGCCCCGTCTTACTGTATCTAACCTCGTGGTAATAGCTAAGAAACGGGTAGTTTCAGTGAGTCAAGGGGATCCAGAACTCGAGGGTGCAAGAAGTTTCGGATGGCGCGCGGGCGCAGCGCCTCGATCTGCTGCGACGCCTGTGAATAACAAACATGAACGCTGACCTCAACTATTCCGCCGCTCGTCGCGGTGTTGCTGCATATTTTAACACAGATCTCCCCAGTACCATGCGATCCTCATATGCTGGTGGTCCCAGCGGTGTATGTCAGCCAAGCGGCGACGGATACTACTCTAGCTGTACGCATACACCCCTACCTCCTTGTAGACTGTAGCGGCATAGCCGAGGGACCGGCTGATGTCGACTTGGTTGCACCCGAAGCTCTCAATTCTACGACCTCGGAACGTCATTCCAGGCCATGCCAGGCAAGTACGATCGTCTATCATTATAAGATGCGTGCGTTTCTCTGGCCGTCTTGGCTTGTACAAGTGTCGTGTATCCTCTATATATCTTTGCGCGACTGCGCTGATCATGTGTAATAGTGTATAATGAACTCAGACTTCCATGCTCTCGTGGTAGACGAAATCCATGGACCGTCGGTTCGGTGCGACCAACCTCGCCCACTCGAGGTAGAGCCTCGACATGTATGCGGCCATGTCGACCCGTCTCCAGTGGGTCTTTGCCCACTTCTGTCCCTCCTTGGCCATCCGCTCGGCGAGCTCGGTGTTCCCACCGACCCCTCGAACGTCCCCATGGAAGTAGGTGAAGGCGTCGTGAAGGTCGCTGTAGTCGATGTTGATAGGGACGTAGTGGACCCAGGGTTGAATTCGGTCGCTCCACCACTCGGGGTTGATGCTCGACTTGAACAGCAAAGAACCGCCCATAAGGAGTCGTTGAGTACGGGCAGACCACTGAGAGAAAGAAACGAATCGCAAAACGTAAGTCTCGGTTCGATCCAAGCTAGTGTGGTTTCGAGCTCTACTTACAGAGTTGCCATCAACGTCAAGCACGTATTTGTACTCGAGAGCCTCCTCAAAGGTCATCAAGGTGGTCTTGAAATCGTACTCCTCGGCCAACTCTCGGCAAGTGCCATCCGAGACCTCGCACTGGATAGGTCGACCGGCAAAGGAGATGTCGAACAGCCTGGCATTGGCAGTCCCCTTGTGCAAGTGCTGCATAGCTTCTTGCAAGGTGGGAACCTTCTTTTCCGAGGCGACCATGGCGGGAGTAGGGAGGATGTCGATCTCGCCGTCAGCGTACTTGTTGGTAGTCCTGACGAGTCGAGTACGGTGACTCTCCCTCCAAGGAGTAGCCGAGGAGTGGTAAACACCCGTGTTGGATCCACGCCAGAGCAACTTGGAGTTGTTACGCTCGGACCATTCGATAGAGGGTAAACTCTCCACCCACTGTTCGACGGGCACGGCGAGGACGTCGGTATGAAGCGAAGTCTTGGAGAGCGAAAACATGGCCTCGAGACGACCGGCAACGTTGGGAGCCTTTCCAGCGGTGATACCGTGAATGTCGATCAGGTGAGGATGAGAGCAGAGGTCGGTGTTGGCAGAAATGTCGGCGACGAAAGACTTCTTGGGAGGCTTGGCGATATCGAGACCTCGAGCGGCCTTTCGCATGGCCGACCCGGGAGCACAACCAGCGGCCCAACCTCGGACGGAGACGTCGAGTTCCTCAGAAGGGTCGTAGTCTACCATATGAGCGCGATAACGAAAGTAAGCACATGCGACAAAGCTTTTGTGACACTCGATCCGACTCACACTCGTCGTCCTCGACAGCGTTCAACAGGTCTGACCGATGATCAGCGCCGATGAAGCCCATAGGAGTATCATGAACCCCAAAGACGGCTCTGAAATCAGGCATCCAAGCCGGGATCCCAAATTCTTCAAGGAGGTCGACTTGCCCCGACATCCGATCCCTCGCACCTTCGATCTCGGCATCGGAAAAGGTACCCCCAGTGCTGATCTCACCATCATCGAGGATCAAGTGGAAAGTGTCCGCGTACTCAAGAGCATCATCGATTCGATGGTTGAGCTCGGAGGGGGACAGGGCGCGGAAGAGGGCGAGGTCGGCGTTGATCTGGTCGTACTCGTCGGGGAGCTGGACGTCGTGTTCCCTGTAGAGCAAGGCGAAGCGAAACAGACGCATCAGCAAAAAGGCGCGAGGCAAGAATCGGAGAAAAGTGAAGAAGCGACTGACTTGACGAGCTTCCACCACTTGTCGAAACCCCTGGGCGGAGCCCGGCCTCGATTACGCTTCTTGTACTCGTTGACAGCTTGGAGCAAGGTCTTGCTCTGCCTTGCGACCTTGCTGTCCCATTCCTTTCGAGCGTGCTCGGCGAGCTGAACGATAGGATGGGCGGTGACCGGGAGAGAAGTATCCACAGCGAGGACTCCCTTGGAGATGGGATGAAGGTTGTTCTTGGAGGCGGAGGATTTGACTCGTTGTTGTTTCTTCGATTTCGATTTGGATTTGGAAGAGAGGGGAGCGTTGGCTCGACCGGTAGGGTTCGAGTTGGATGTCTTCTTCTCCATGGTCGATCGCATGTACTTGGAGCTCGGCTCTCCGGCCTCATCAGAAGATGCACCTCCGAGCCAGGACCCGGGCACACGGGCGAGGTCGACGCCTTCGAAGCCGAACTCGAACGCCTTGTAGAACTGGTACAGGGCGACGATGAAGACGAGCACCATCAAAGCGCGCTTCCTCCAGACCCGCTTGTACCGCCACTTCATCGTCAGGGGCATGGAACTTCGAGAGTCCTTGGCCTGGATCTTGCGCTTCTCGGCGACGGCCGACCCTATTGCGCCATCGAAAGTCAGATCGAGCATGTTCCTGGGGAACATGCGGCGCATGAACCTAGAGCTGGATTCTTTGAGCGTCTCCACCGAGCTTCGCCTTCGACCGGCCTCGACGTTGAGGTTGCCAAAGTGAGAGCCGGTAGGGCTGTTGATCTCCGGGGTGGAGGGGCCGCTATCGTACCCCATCGTGAGCGGATAGCGGGAAGGCGGCGAGGTGCGCCCGGGCGAGGTGGTGGTAGTCTTGTTGGAGTTGAATTTAAAGTCTTCAGGGGACAGAGGAGGGGTCATGGGCGCGACATTGTGGCGTGAGAAAAAGGGCGAGTCGGGGTTGACGATCCAGTCTCCCCTCTGGTTCAGCCCAGATCGGAGTGGTGGGGTCGAAGGAAGCGCTTCGCTGGCCTGTTTCTCATTGCCCGGGCTGGGAGGGGGAGAGGATGGCCGCGTTCGGTTGGTAGCGGGCCAGAGGACGATGGCAGGAAGAGGCTCCATCTCGCGAGTAGAGGTGATGGGTGTGAGGTGCAAAGGAGTCTTTCGAGGCGAGGGTTGAAAGTCTGATTCAAACATGATCGTCACGGATCCCCTTCTCTATTCGGTCTGAACTGGCCTGCGATTATATACGACCTACGACGCATCACCATCCTCGATAGACGAGACGAGCAGCGCAAGATCGAAGGAGGCGCGTCAACGTAGACGCTGCGACGTCGGCGCATGTCATCAGGCTGAGACAAAGGTGGAAGAGGATCTGACCTCTCTCTGGCTCCCTTGCGCTTTGCGTGATTGTCACGGTTGGTGTGACTCACCTATCTTGGGCGACTGGCGACTGGGCGAATGGACTAATTTCGATGACCGCTACTGACTCCCTGTCGATCGCGCGGGGGCAATCGCAGGCGCGGGCAGGACGAGGGCGACACGGGTAAATTCCCCTAGCGTCCAGGGGGTGTTCCGGTGATCGGTTGCGCGAGAACCCACCCCTAGCCCTTCAGCACTAGTGCCCGGTGCCACAGCACACGGAGGGCGGAGAAAGGGATGTGACACCGTGGAAAGAATGACAGAAGTCACGCGCGGTACCTGTGTGCGTGTCACCGAGCTAAAAGGTACGCTCGGCACTCGCCGTAAACGAGTTTGTCTCGGATGACTCCCGTTTCATATGGGATCACCGTCGACCACTGGCCACTGGGCCGATACGTTTTTTCGGACTTGGAGGATCGACCGACAGACGCGTCGTCTCTTCCTTTCGCGCAGTAGTAGTCGGAACCGACGTCTCCCTTTTCTGCTCAAGGACCAGGAGGGCTGGAACTGCTGACTGTACAGTCAAGAGTCTCGTCTCGTTTCAATTAGATGACAAGCGAGGCGAACCGACTTCGAGGTCCGTCGATGTCGAGGTCGAGGTCGAGGTTCCATAAATCGACCTGACCTGACCTGACCTGACCTGACCTGACTAGTCATCACGACGATCGATCTGACCGTAATTGCTCAGCCTTTCTTCTTCGCTTGACGAAACGTTCCAGTCCAGCCACACATAGCACTAGCGTTAGAGACTTGGCAAAGGCGCCTTGTAGGTCATTCTCACGCGATAGCGGGGGAAACTAGACTAGCTCTATGGCGACATCGCCATGATATGATATGATATGATATCATCGTAACTTAGCTGGAGACGACCAGTTCACTACGTATTCTGCGGTAAAGTAGAGATCCCGGTCACTATCGTACCATCTCAGTAGCTGCTTTATTAGCCTACGATATCTCCTCCAGGTCACGTAGGCAATACTTCTAGGACCCCGATTAGCGCTGGGCTTGCGTAGACAATGATGATGAGGTCTCAGCCTGGTTCTCTTGTACTAATGAAAGCCTCTCGATCTCGCCCTGTAGGGTAGGGTAGGTCGGAAACTCGGTCGGATGGAGGTATCGATTCTCCCATCGCGCTTCATCCACTATTGTACTATTGTAGACCACTAAGCCACTGTCTACTCAGGTTAGGCCTCATCTCATCTGTTCTTGTACGAGCCGAAATCGTCGGAGACGACTTCAAAGCCAAGTTGCGCAGTTTTCCAGATCATGCACGCCCATGCGGGCCATGTCGAACTTGCATCGTTTTGTGCATTACATCATTATATCATTATAATCCCGTGCTTGATAGCGTATTCCTGATCTATTCTAAATGGTGTCCTGTACAATAATGCCATGATGCCGAGATAAACCCCTCGTAAAACCAGAAACAGACGAGCGTATGGCGATCATGCTATACACCGTAAGCGGACCACCGGTGCAGCTTTTCCAGCATCATCTCGGCCATGGCGATCCTCGGTTGATCGCCCGGATGTACGGGGTCGTTAGGTGCCCAGAAATCGTCCGAGTTGAACGAGTCTTTGAGTTTCCAGTACTATTTTTTCGTCGTGAACGTGTAATTTGGATCAGCCCAGATGTACGAGTAGAGATATACTGTAGCAGCCAGATGCGGCGAGGTTATCACTCACGTCCAAGGAATCCACGCCTTCCTCCTCGGCGGCGAGCCGTAAAGCCTGGGCGTGCTGAGCCAACCGTCGTTGACTGAAAAGCGGGGGGAAGAGCACCGAATCCACACTTCGATCGAGGGGAGGTTGAAAGTACCCTCCGCCCCAGTTATGTTTCGCTCCCAAATCCACGTTGTTAAGAGGGTGCATGTTGATCCACACCACCTTGCTCCTCGGGAACATCTCCCCCATCAACCCTATCAACCCTTTCAACCTCCCCGAAAAAGTCTTCAAGTCCTCTTCGGGGATCGAGTTGTGGAAACGTTTCTCGATGATGTCCCTGTTGAACATGTACAGGTAATCCCAAGCTCCACCGCTTAGGGAGATGTAGTCCGGTTCGGGGATATCGGTGAGGAGCGTGTTCCACAGGTTGGGGACTCGGGTTTCGTAATCGTATGGACCGCCGGGGAAGCATTTCTCCAGGTATCCGAGGGTTGTCGGGTCGGTAGCGTTCGCGAAGCCTACAGTAGAGAAAAAGATCAGAGAGGTTGTCAGGGATTTGCGAGAAGGGCGCGGAATCGTGCTAATGAAGAAGAGAGGACTGACCATACTGGTGGAACCCGACGATAGTGAAATTCAATTCCGGCTGCGTACAAACGCTCGCCTCGGAATAATGTACGGCCGGCTCCACCCCCGGTGGATACCTCACATTCTTCGGCGCGCCGATCTCGAAACAAAGCTGGTCCCATAATTGTCTCCCCACAGAGTCCCCGAGGATGAACATGGTCTTGTTCACCAGAGTCGGGAATTCGTCGACGTATTTCGATGAAGGGGTGTCTCGGAACCGTTGGATGAATTGACTGGATTGACAGGCGTTGTCGGAACGTTGCCAGTGGCCTTCTTCGGAGACCCAGCCAGGGCCGTACGTCCTATCGAATACAGAAATGCAGGTGCGCGAGATCGAGATCGATCGTCAGCACAGCCGTTCCAATGCGTGTGGATGATGTACTCGGTGGCATTGCACTCACGGATCGCAGCTAGCTTCAGGACTCTCGGGGTGGACGTTGAAGAACGTGTTGACCATTTCTCCCATGGCGGGACTGATGGCCGTCGTCTTCTGGCTCACATAGCTCACGAGCGCGAACGAGGAAAAGACGGCGGCGACCGATTTGATCCGGAGCATCAACATGGTGAGGAGGCGGGGGTGAGAGTGGGGTCTAGGTCGATGCAAAGGAGGGGAGGAATGAGGGGTCGTGGTGAGGATAGGGAGAAGGGGATGTCCTGCAGGTTGAGCGATGAGGTTAATGGCGATCTGGACCAACCTCGATGGACGAACCTGCTCAGACCCCCTCTGGCCCATTATATGGGAGCGGTCAATGCGACGCGGTCGCGTCCATGGTATGGGGGCGACGACGGTCTCCTCGGAATCATTCTTCGACCACGACCACTCTTGCTGACTCTCCGACGACGTGCAGCAGCGACGTCGCAGACCGGGACCCCTTGCGCTTATCGGCCATCGCTGGACAGCCTCGGTCCCGAACGGCACGGTGGCTTCATCGATGGTCAATGATGACTCCCTCCGTCCGAGGTCGCGCGCGCGCGCGTTCCTGTCGGTGACTACATCAATCAATGATGGGATGGGACGGCGGCGACCTTACCCGCACACACACGGATGACTCTCGGTGCTTCTCGCAGCGGCATCGAACGATCGTATCTATAGTAGATCTGCCGGCAGATCCCAGGGAGTCACAGGATCGAGAAGGTCTCGGATCGCTCGAGCATTTAATCCGCCCTTAGGAGTCACCGTAATAATGTGACGACTCACCCTTGATCGACGACCACTCACCGTCCCCCAAACAGGCCCCGCCTTTTTTTCTTTCAAGCCGCAGTGTGACAAACGTGGTCGAAGCGTGATTATGACACCCAGCCATCCACTCGGGACGACCCGAAGGACCTGGGTCGACGTAGAGTCTCTCGACTGCCGGTCCATATCGACAAGAACCAAGGCCCAAGGGTGACCTCATCCTGCTTGTATAACAACATACAAGGCAGTGCCGGCCACATCGCATAATAGCTCATGAACAATCCAGCCTGGAGCTGAAGTCAAACCGACCTTTATAATACAACACAACACACCCGTCTCCCTGTACCAGGCTTGGCATCATGCGACAAGGATCCCTTCGAACACACCTCCGACGCTGGGCGCGGGGTAAAAAGACGCTATGGACCCTAAACGGCCTGCTGCTCATCATCTGTCTTTCCCTCCTGGTCGATACGTACTGGGATCGCCTTTCCTCCGAGTCTTCCTCCTTGCTGGAATCGGACGATGGTAATGGTAGTCCGGTCGGCTACGCAATGTCTGGGAGGAACCGGGCGAAACCTTCTCAACCGCTTCGACAACCCCGGGTCCCCAGCACGGGGACTTATAGTCGACGGAGGGCTACTCGATCTGGGTCTGATCCGAAGGGAGGGGTACTGAAACCAATGGGCCCGGCTTATTGTACGGCGGACCAGTATGCGAATGGGACGTGGGAAGCTAGGCCGAGACCGCCAAAGACTTTGGCTGAGATTAGGAAGTTGAATTCTTTGAGCGTGAGCACCGAGTCTTCATCCCATCTCTCAACCTCGATCCCCCTACTAACAAGAAACCATTCCAACTCTCCCGTCTGCGTATGTGAACCTCTACTAGGCTTCGGGAGCGATGGGCTGTCACCCACTCCAATGGCCCATCGAGACCAAAGGTGAACCCGCTTATGACGAACCGGCTCACTTGGACCGGATGGTCCAGGCTGCGGCTTATCATTGGGTCCCAGCTGAAGGGTGTCGGAGGAGAGAGTTAGCAGCGAGCGTCTTGGTCAAGAGGTTGTTGAGGAGCAAGGGGGGGATGTTGTGAGTGATGACTCGGCCGGGTGTTCCGGTTGTGAAACGTCGATTGGCGCAAATCTGAGCGAAAGGCTGATTTGGTCCTTGATCTCGTTGATTAATCGGTGATCGCGGTGTCTTGACAGCATCGTCGGTGACTCGTTGACGGAGCAACACGCCGTCATCCTCAGAAACCTCTTGGTCTACCCCGGAGGTCCCTTTGAGGTCACGGGATACGGCGACCGACCTCGATTCGAAGGGATCATGTTGAACCGGGACCACCCCCATACCCCGGAAATCCTTCGATCGGCGGGGGTAGCCGCTTCTCGGTGCGATACCCCTATCGTCTCGATGTACCTCGAGCGACATCTCATCAGCCGGGAAGAGATGGACGAGGTCATGCGAGGAGCGGAAGGGAACGGCTACATTCCCTTCTCCAGCGGTAAAGGTCTGGAGCAATGGGTGGCAGAGTCGATCTGGTACAAGGAATACGTCAAGGTCATGACCGGCCCCGAAGTCGAGGTCGATCCCGACGTCGCCGTTGAGGAGAACACGGTCTTGGTGCTCAATTCCGGACCTCATTGGGTCAATTACGAGTTTACCACCAAGGAGGTCGATTTCTACCCAGAGCTGCTGGATGGTTGGGAGAATACGGTGAGTCGTGAAACTTGATCATCATCTTACCTATACTGGCTCACACTCACACTCGGACCTGCGTTCGTCCAGATCGAACTCTTGTTGAAAAAGATCGCCGACGTCCCCGCTGCCAAGCAGAGCGTGTTCTGGCGAGCGACCGCCCCCGGGCATCCTCATTGCGAACTCTCCACTACGGCAGAAAAACGGACCGATTTTAGATCCACCACGGACCCGAACTTTATGCGATACAACTGGGACCTGTTCGAACAGCTCAACAGCCGGTGGAAGAACCGACTGGGCGGTGGGCCGGGCGGGCCGGGGAGGGACGTGGCGACCGGGATGCAGTACCTCGATATCTGGCCCATGAGCGTTCAGCGACCCGATTCGCACCTCTTGCCTCCGAACGATTGTTTGCACTATTGTTACGGTCTAGGAGGGGTCGTAGAAGAGTGGCAAAAGGTTAGTCGGCGCGACGTCTCTCGTTTCTTATACCGTTGACGCTGATTATTTCCTTCCATCTGCAGTTCCTCTGGCACAACGTCGCTGCGCAGTCGCGCAACTCGGACTACCACGTCGACAGGCCTGCATACCACTGAGGATCTTACACGACATACAGGGTCATACAACAATCGAGGCCGACATATAATGACACGAACCATAATCACATACTGGATGATAAATAGCATAATTGTACAACTCATAAAACGTGTATAAGCAGTACTCAGTACGAATACGATGTCACCGGTTCTGCATACGCCCGACTCAGGCCTCGACCGCTACCTCCCGCTGCTTGTTCAGTCTCTCCAGCTCTTGCACCTTCATCATGCTCTGAACCTTTACCCTTTCGGGTACGACCCGTTCCCTCGGTTGTGTGATGGCGAAGTCGTAGCCCTTTTCAGGGGTAGCCCCGAGCGCTTTGAGCGTCTTGAGTTCGACCAAGCTATAGTCGTCAGGATTTGGACGGTTGAAGTTGAACGGGTCTTTAAGCGAGACTGGAGGGTTGGTGATTATCCTGGGAATACGGGTGTTGTTGTGCGAAGCCGAATGGAGCATGAGCGGATGGATGAGGACGACCTGTAGCAAATGTAGAGATTTCGTTAAGCACGCGGGGTGGTCCATATCGAGTTCAGACATGGACTTGCATCCCCAATCTCCCCAGTCATCTCATGAAAGACTTCGCACTTGTTGATCAGATTCCGGAAATCGAAATTGACCACCCCTTCTTTCCCGCCCATCACCCCAGCGGGATTGTCAGCCAAGAACCGGGCGACGTGTTCGATCCCATCAGGGGCGACCATGGTTCCCCCACCTCGAGCTTGAATGTTGCTGAACAGCGGGATGCAGAGCTAGAGTAGCATCACAATCCGTCAATCATTTCAGCTCACAGGTACTATATCTGTACAGCAGGCGAATGTGAGGTGAAGGGGATTTGGGTAGAAGGTGACTTACGAGACCTTGTTCCGGGCTGTCCAAAAACTGCGAAAGAGCTCGAACCATCTGGACACATCAGCTATGATTCTATACCCCCAAGTCTGGCATCAAGGCCTGAGTGAATAGTACTGACATGTCGGAAGAAATCCCCATCGCAGTGCCAATTATCCAATTCTCTCGGGTGCGGCGTCTCCTCTTTGGCGTACTCGGGAGTACCGAGGTTGACGATCAGGGCGTCGCTACACGCAAGAACATATCACGGTGAATTAAACCGGAGGTAACCTAGGTGGAGGGTATAGCATCAAGATTCGAGGAAAAGTCTCACTTCCAGGTATTATGCTCGTCACTGATCCTTTCCTCTCCACCCTGTCCCGCTCGCAGAACCGCACAACATAATCGTACTCAGCCGCTTGTTCACCATCCCAGTTCAACGACAGGGTAGACTTACGAGCATCTCGCAGATAACCTTGTAAGCCTTAGGACTGAAGTCCTTGAGCAGGAATTGGCGATGCGCTTCGATTTTGAAGAAATATCGTTGGTGGATTAGCGACTGGATCTTCCGCGCGTTTGCAGAGAAGGTGAGAAGATACGTACTGGGCATATTGATCCGTTCCTACAGCAATGCATATCAAAGCGAGGGAAGATCGTGGGTCAAGGTCGAGATGAGGTGTGTACGAGGATTCGAAGGTTGAGAACCAAAGAGAGAGACGTTCGAAGATGATGATGATGATGATGATGATGATGGAACAATCAGCCTGATGTCGCGCGTATGCAATTTGAACGTTCGGCATTCGTGAAACCCACCTTGTCCCAAGTTGACGAGTCGTTGGGATCCATTCCCAACCGAATCCAGACATCACCAGCAACCTCTCGGGCTTGCTCCTGGGTGAAAGCCTGCTTGACAACGCAGTAGCCGAATTGCATGAAGTGGTCGACCATATCGTCTGATTCACAGATAGTGATAGACGAAAATCAATCAGCCTGAACGCCGAACGCGCGCGGGACGATGACACTTGCCGGTCAGGGTTTCATATTGACGAGGCATGTTTGCGATAGTGGAGTTGTCGCCTAGCAACAACAGCAGCGAGCTCTTAGCAGCTAGCAGCTAGTGTTGACCTCCCAATCCGATGTCGTGTTCTTCAGCTGTGATCTATATATCCATGGCGAGCGAGACAGACCATGCCGGACTTGGTCTTTTCCGGCCTTTTCTCGGCCAATGGTCGATGATTCGCTCGGGAAATTGGTCGCAAAAGGCCACGAGATACACCGACAGCAAAGCAAAACACGACAGGTGACCTAGACGGCGTTGTCGCTGGAATCCCCAGCATCGCATGGTTCTGATGAGTTCCGTGCTGCGTTACGATGCAGGCGATCGATTCGCGATAGTGGAAGTGGGCGTAAGAGCGAATCAAGCGCAAGCAATTGACTGTCGGGATAGATGTCGCGCGCGCCAACATGTATACCGCTAAGAAACCGATCTCTCAAGACTTGCCTGCACCCTTGACCTATTCGACCACGTCTATACAGCGTATACTCGTTTGGTTGGCGGCAGAGGACCCTCCCTGCATGGTACATGGCATGGTGCTACGATCTACGAACGAGACATACAAGCACGTAAAGACACGGTCGTACCGATCGCGGACACCGATGATTTGTATCAAGAACAGCGCGCGCAAGTTTCAAACACCCGAAGTGCCCGCAGACTCGAGGGAAGTATTCTTGTTGGATTCAGGCACAGTGTGATCGCTCAAGGCATGGCTGCCGGCCGAGAAGGATCTTTCAGGGGTTTCATTGTCACCTTCGGATCTCACAGAAGCGTTTTCGTCGTTTCCGAGGGACAACGTGTAAGGTCGCCAACACCTGAAGTGCAGGTCGTCGGGTTTCTCCTGTCGCGACGGTAGAACCCACAGAACCACCTTGCCCTCAATACGAGGGTTATCATCACCAACAAGAGTTACGTAAATATACGCCGTTGTGACTCCGAGCTCATATCCATCTTTGGGGTGCGACTCGGTTGCCGACTGTGCAGCCTGTCTGAGTGCAAAGTTTCGCTCAATTTTTTTCTTGGGTGAGAGCTCATCGGTGAACTTCTTTCGCAGTTCGCTCTCGGTGTACTTCCCGCCGAGCATCTCAACGAGCTCATTCACCTCATTCTCGATAACATTTGTCATTTTCTTGGTAAGTACTGGCCAAGTCTTTTGTAGGTCTTCCTTCTGACCAGGAGTGCTTCCCGTTGTATGAGATTCAAATTGTGGATCATCGAACACCACAACCAGTCGATCCTGGTCCACCTCTGGTATGGAGGTCATGGAAATGTAAGCCAATCCGATGTATGCATATGATTCTGGATGCATCACTCACCTTTTCGAGAAATCACCTGGGGTTCGGTAGGCGTGGTCATTTCAAAAGATCAAGTTGAAATGATGTGACAGGAAGAGTCTGCTTGATTGAGGAAAGGAATACAGAAAGCCACAATTTTAATGGAGCCAACTGGATCCACGCTCTGCGCCCGTCAATTATATATATGTGAAGCTCACGAAGGCCAGAAAGGGTAAAACCAGCTGACATCAAATGGAGAAGCATAACAAAGGAGCGCCGACCTCTGTCAGGTGATGTCCTATTCGACAAAGGCACGCCGCCAGAGAGGGAAAGGTCTGCTGATATCGGACGGAGAAGTATTGGCGTTGGGTCGAAGACTGTCCGAGCGATCTAGATCTTATTGCTGTAATCGCAATCATCGCATAGTTCTGGTAGAATTGCTGATGGGATTGAGAGGTCCTTCGAGACAGATAACGACATGGAGCGAAAGCCTCGCAGACAGCCGTAACGGTCAAGGTGACATTCCGACAGGCGCCCGCGCGCTAAAGCTCTGGCATGCCAAATGCTTTATGGACGAGCTAGAGCTTCCTCCACTCGGATCTCTATCCATCGTTGTTGTTTATCCTAAAGATACAAGATGTGCCCTTCGCGTGCTCCTGCTTGACAATCTACAATTGAGCCGATTCAGTCTGCGATGGTCCGGAAACAGATCTGTTGGAGACAACAGACTCGAGCTTCCATCCCGTAGTTCCACTCATTTTGCCATCCAAATCGAGCGGGTAGCCGAAGTCTCTGGTGAGCACCGTACCGTCGACCGATGACGGGATAGTCGGGGTATAAAACCGTCTCGCAGTCGCAACGGAGTCTTCCATGACTATGATACTCAACTCAGTCAGGATAAATCGACGCACGTTACAGATTTCGAAGTCGGCTCTCACCACATCGCGGTTCTGTCTTTCGGTCTGTCCGGAAAGGGAATTTTATCGATCGAGAAACGGTGGCAAAAGCACTATCCGCGGCGTCAGCCCTATTAGTGATTTGTACGCTTGCCTTGTACTCCTTTTCAGAGCCACCAATCTCGACCTCATCAAGACTGACGCGGTCGGCGCGGAAAGGAGTCCCGTTCAAAGTTTCGTCCACTTCCTTCTTCATCGAACCCATCAAATCCTTCAGTTTTTTGGCAAGTACTGAATTCCATCGGGCATCAGTGAAGCTCTGAGTGTTTTTGTTCTCCTCCAAATAGAAGGCTTTCAGCTGCCGGAGGTAGATTGCCAGATCGCCTAGCAACTCTTTTGATTTAGCAGCCCAAACCTCCGTATCGTCGATCCGGGCGCCTCTTTCAGCTTGACCCGGCAGGATTTGAAATTCCTTGGCGTGGCCCAAATACATGTGCCAGACTAGTTGCCAGTCAGCATATTGCATTGGGATATATGAGCAACCTGTCATTCATCTTTCGTCGACATATCTCCAAGATCTTTGTGTAGGTAGAGGTCGGTATCGAACACGCAGCTGAGTGCAGAAAGGGGTGGTTGTCAAGAAAATCACAGAGGAAACCGGAAAAAATGCTCAAGCTTTCTCGTGAGCGAAGTGTATCATATAGCGGGAATCTGTCGCGGAGGGGGTTGAAGGGAATGAAGCATGGGGGAACGGGGAACAGCAACGGGTAGGTAGCAGGATCACCTGATACAGGTCACGACGAAGGAGTCTCGTCGTGTGCTTGTTTCATGCGATGACATCGTAGAGACGCATCGCCTGATCGAAGAGCCTCAAGAACAGGACATTATGCTTCGTCAAATGCGAGGGTACAAAACACTCGCAATAGGGGGTGAACAAACCAGATCAAATGATCATGAAACATGCACGTGACCTTTATCGGCACCCAGATTGGATTGGCGTGACTTGCGGAGCCCATCGTAAGATTCGCTAAGATTGTTTGAAAATCCTGCATACCGTCGCTACCACAGTCAGGTTGTCACATTATATACCCCCAGGACGGCGAGGAGCATTCCCCTCGCTGATACAGGGCTGATTATCCCACGCAAGATAGCTTGTCTCTGGAGAAGAAGTAGAGCCACCGGGGCTAGCCTGAGCAGAAGTCGATTGTCACGATGGACGGAATACTCATTGTAATGCAATCACTGGCACGTGCCAACTACGGCCGAGAGGCGGTGGCGCGGTTGGCTGATACAGAACGTCACGTAGCGCGGGAACCGATTGTATCGATAGTCGATCACCATGATGTGCACTACTGACATCGACAGGAAAAGCAGATACCCTGAGTGTCACCCAGCGCACCATGCCAAAAGCGTTATACAACGTAGATGGCATAGAACGTGGTGTTGCGATCAAATGAACGCACTACATTCCTGCGGAGCATACTGTGATGTACAACATGTTGAGAGATACAGTCACATACATATAAGTCGAATAGATCACATGCGCGGGTTCTCTGTATCCTACTTAATATGCAAAGATGTCTTCAGAGAATCCAAGAAGCTACGTATAGATCTGCCAGATGTTCCCTTCGAGGTGTCAGGCGCATTGGTACCGCTGGTACCACTAAAGCTGTAGACTAAATTCGATTCAGAACCTCGTCGGGTGGCAGTATCATCCGTGTCAGAAGCATCCTCAGCATTTGGATCCCAGAACGCCCACTTCTGCCTGCAAATGAAATGTTCGTTCCACTCTCGCCTACGAATGCCGGTGTCGTAGAGCCGGATGCGTAGCTGTACCTTGATCTGCCGCAGGCACATACCATCATCGCTAGGATCAGCGGGCCGTATCCACAATTCCATGAATCGAGCGGTATGATCCTTCTTGTTGCGGGATTCTTCCGCTAGGTATTTCTCGACATCCTCCTGTAGCTTTGGAAACCTTGGGGAGAGTTCCACGTTCGTAAGAACGCAAGCGCCGTTGACACTTGTGAAGATGTTGGCAAGCGCTTCCACCTCCCCTCTAACCAATTCCTGCATTTTGTTGTAAAGGTCAGGCCAAGCATCTTGCGATCCGTTACCCTCTCCCTCTTTCAACGAGGTCCCATGGGACTCGTTCAGTTCTTTCAAGATGACGATTCGTTGAGGAGAAGGCTCGTCTTGAAAGGAGGTTTGGGCTATCAGCGAATGAGAGAACGAGAATTTTTGCGCACAAAACTTACCTGCCCCAAGAGTGTCTTCCCCGGCTTGTTGCATTGCGGCAGACTGTATCAATTGATTTGGGAAGGAGAGAAGCTTGCAAAGAGGTAGTGCAAGAACGGGAAAGGATGCAATGTGGGCGGGAGGAAATCCGTTCATGACCCCTGCTTTTTCGACTGCGTGTATTTATCTCTACTACACGACTCAAGAGTTCGGTATCAGCCGACACCATACGGAGAAGCCCCACAAAGGAATTCACCTCCCTCGTCGGGTGATGTGATGTGGCGAAATCGATTCTCACCACTGTATCACGAGATCAAAGGCGTTTCAAGTGTTGTGCTGAATGTCCCGGTATATTCAAGCTTGCAGGTCAGAACACACGCTCAGCTGATAATGATCTGGACAAATAACAGAAAGGCTTCCTAATCCTTGGTAGATGGGACGCCAGCGCAACATCAGACAAACTTAATCTCGTCATCGAAGTCACAAGCGGATATTTTCGGCCTCTCTCTCGACTCGATGCGAGCGAAAAAGCACAAGGTGTGCTGCAAAGGGAACGGAGAAGCTCAACAAAGGAACCACAATTTTGATCATGGTGGCGCAATATGGTGACATGGATATCGCGCTCAATAATGATACCACCACGATATCGTTTTTGGCCATCGCGTGACTAAATCGATCACCCTCACACTCTGATTCTTGATAGCGACGTTAGCTGAAGGTTCCGCTTGGAATGTGTGGATGGCGCTGATGGTCAAGGCAATGAGCACGGCGGTCGGCGCGATTTCTACAAAGAGATACCGATCGTTGGGCCGGCCGTGTTTTCAAGAGGGGATGATATATCCGATGGACGATCTGAGCCAATCCTTGAAGATAGCAATATTACCTATCTTCATTCCCACGATAATCAGTTGTTATTTGCACCACGAAACGCAACCATGCCAAGAGCCTGGTGATGATCTGAATAATACTCGTGTGTGACAGGATCATCGATGTTACGGGGTACGGATTCGGAATAGAGCCAAGACAAAGTTAGGGTTGTGGTCAATTTAGCGATGGTCGTAGCATCAGCAAGTGCTCTCCTGTCGTCATTATCACTTGAGCTTCCCCTATCGAGGCGATAGTGAAACAGCGCGCCTTCATACTGTATGAGCATGAGAACATCATTGACGCCGCTCATCGTCAATCTGTTTGTCAAGGTATCAGGTCGATTTGATAGCGCCTACTTCCAGAGCTGGGAACTACCGGTGGTCGCTGTGGCGCTTATCGCAAAATGTAGTCTGAAACGTTCAAGACTCGTGTTGCAATGACATCCTGAACAACAAGTTGGCAGAAGGTTGCAGCGACAGAAATATGGGGTACTTCATTCCTATATACGATGTCATAGGTTGACGCTCAATTTCAACGTCGCGTATGTACTTTACATACATGAGCTCTCCCGTCTCTCATCGGATCCATGTGCAAACAATCTAAAGAATGAAATTATTAGCCCGCAAACCCCCAATTCTTGGCTCTAGCTAGGAGGTGAGCTTACTGATGGGAGATCATCGGGTAGTATCCGGAGTCGCCCACTCGTCTTGCTCGGTAATCATGGTGTCGACTATGTTTCCAATACGGGGGACACATGAGCGCTAACATTCTTTATGACATCGGCAAGCATATGCCTGTCTTCAATAATACTTGCCATACCTCCCGATCACAACATGAGTTACCGCGCCACGGGCCAGCCACAGGCTTCCAATGAAGCCACCGCCATAAGGGATCATGTACTAGGTCTTTTGGAAGCTGATAATGATTGGACTAAGGAGCAGAGAAGTCAGATTCATGCTGGATATGTGGCTATGTGTGAGTGATACTGGATCTGTGGCTATGGATGAGTGAGATTGACTGGTTTTCGAGTCCAAACTCTGCTGTGTCTAGTTCGAGCACGACAATGTGTCACTTCCGATCGCTCACAGCAAATTCGCCCAATCCTTCCTTCAGATCGTAGGAAACGAGAAGACAGCCAAGTCACAGAGGCCTTACACGAAACTGATCCATTATCAATATCATAAGTTCCGTTTAATGAATGTTACGAGACAGCGAATATACATGCAGCTCAAACCTCGACCAGAAAGCATTTGTCATCTACGTCGCGGGAATCGGCAAGATCGGCTCCTGATCTATATAGTCATCGTTGGCCGCATCAATGACCATGAGGTGCCAGAGAAAACTGATCCACTCGTTGGGCGCCGAGGGGATGCAATAATGCATACAGTCGATGGCGGGCTTCAGGTGGGCGTCAGGTCGAGTGACGCTGAGCGGCCAGACGTCCAGGTATCTCAGGGGTTCGGGAGATGGTCGGAGTCGGACAGAACTGGTGGAAGGCTGGTATGATAGCCGGGAAGAGGTATGTCGATTCATTTCCGGGTAAGCGTTCCAGTTAAACTGTTCGGCCAGGGGGTTGTTGACCGAAAAGTGCGTGGTACGATTGTTGACGGCTACGAGCATTGAGAGGCGAATGAGTAATCATTCGAAACGAAGTAATCGTCTGCCTGGTCTGGAACACTTACGTTCAGGATATTGTTCACATTCAGGATCTCCCGGAGAGACCGCTCGCCAGAAGGCTAATATCTCGTTCCGAGGCAGAGTACGCAGCTTCTCCAGAACCCCAGCGACCTACGGGAGAAAGAGACAAGGCGAATCAGCAAACCGCCCGATTTCTCCCTCGTCGCAACAATACTGACCAGTTTGGTATACCCATCGGCGACCGCGTTAAAGCTCATCTGCTCAGGATCGGCCGCCAATTCACCTCGACCTAGACAAAAGACGCAACAGTGTCAGTCAGAACGTCCTTGCGTAACCCTCAGGTTCAAACCCGTTCTAATCTGGTCGACTCACTCCAATGCGGTCCGACGTTGAAGATCAAGACGCTCTTTTCCGGCCTGACCGGACCCTGAGGTAAGAGCTTCCCCAGGTCGTACCCGATCGGCGTGGTGAACTTTTTTTGCCACCACCTCCACCATTTCGTCTCCTCGAACACCCATTTCACCTTCAATTGTTCCTCGCTCCTCTCCTTGAAGGGTAGGTATCCTTGTACGCCAGCGAAAGCGGCATCCATCTCGTCCCGGGACATGACGTGGTGGTCCCGATAAAACGAAGCCAAGGGGGTGTCGGCGCGGTCGTGTCCCACCCTAGCTGCGTCCAGGAGGGGGATGGCGAGAGGATGGTCCTTTCGGAGCATGAGACGGAAGTTGTGGTCCGGAGTACCGTCCCACCAGAAGAGTTCGTCGGAACCGACCATGAGGCCGGTTATTACGTGCCAAGTGTGTTCGGTCAACGAGTCGCCGATGAACCTGCGAAGCGGATCGAAGCAAAGCGAAGCGATATCAAAGTTCCACCACGATATCAGCCAAGACCGCATCAAGATCACCTTGTATGATATTCAGTGCTAGCCAAGAGGCTCGACTCACGTAACCCCAGCTTTAGCCCTCAAACACCTCTTAGCAAAAGCCATCCTATCAAACGCATACTTCTTACACCCGTTCGTCGTGTTCCATTCGTATTGAGCTGTTTCTAGGACCCGGGCTGTGTATTCGGGGTCGGGGGGGAGACGGGGGGCTGCGTCGTCGACTGCGTGACATTTGAGCTCGGTTAGGTCCTTTTTTGGGGGGTTCGTGGAGAGAAATGGGGTGGTAGGGAGGTGATACAGTGGGACAGTGGGACAGATCGAACGAGAGATGAAAAGACAGAAGTTCCAGATAAGCTACGGACTCGAAAAAAAGGTCACACACGAACAACTAGAAACGCTCGATACCCCGATACGTTCCTCAAGAGAAGAAGTGGGGGAGGTAACGATGAGCCGGGACTGACCTGTAACCCAAAAGCCTCCCTAACCTCCTTAAAATCCCTCAACGGCACCTGTCGTTTGACCCATGATCCTTCTAGGTATTCTTTCTCTGAACAATATCCCTCGCCCTGGATCGACTTCGACTTTGGACCGGAAGCGGGGTGCGCATTGTTATTATTATTGTTGTTACTGGAGGACGAGCGGAACTTGGTCGCCTGCTTCAATTTCGAGTTGACCTCTTTCTTCGCCAACGAGATCGGGTCGGCGGGATGAGATTGAGATTGGTGGTACCCCCTGAGCTCGGTCAAGAGCAGATAAGCGGTCGTGCACCAGACGGCTAGCCAGAAGAGACGTTTCTTTTGCCTGAGCAGCTGTTTGATAGGTTTGAACGGCATCGAGGAGGTGGTGATCAGCTGTGTTGCGTCGATAAGGATGGGGAGACGGGATGGGATGGATGGGGGAAGGAGGGAGGAATGGGAAGAGCAATCGGGAAGACTACTGACCGGCCTGAAGTTGAGCGTGTTGTTGACCATCTTGCCAGAGACTTCACGCTGCTAGACGAGAAAATTACGGCACGAACTGGATCTGGTCACGAATCAGACTGATCCTCCGATATTGGAGTATCGATCGGAAGGCTGGTCCATTTCGCTGTATGACCCCAGTCAGAAACGAATATGCTGACTGGCATTACTCGAGGGACGGACATTCGGCTCGGTTCACAGGACTGCAAGGTCCCACCCACGCGGCGATCGTGGAAGAAATTACGTGATCTCCTCATGGCGGCGGCACCTGTCACAGGAACCGAATTGATCAGAAACCTGACTCGGGTGTCGTAGAAACGGACAAAGGCTGGGGTGATCCGAAACCGAGACATCACATCCCGGTCTGTCACGCTGAGGCCTTCAGGGCACTTTCTAGCGCGGAAAAGATGCCGTCGCCCACCCATGCCGTCATCACTCGGTTACGGCAGGGTGGCTGGTCCCCTTCGATTGATGATCGACTGCCGCACTGTCCAGAGTTCATCGACCATCCTCTCTCGGTCCGTTTCATCTTTCGACTCCTGTGCGTGCACGGCAAGATCCTGACGTATCGACCGGAAGATCGACAATTGTTATGCTTCCAACATCTCGTAATTCCTTACCGCGAGATAGGTTCACCCGCCGGTCGTCCCCACCCCCAGAAACTTCAATCCCGATCTCGACCTCGACTTCGACGAGCTCTATCACCAAACGCTTACCGGTTCAGATGAGGTCTCTCCCCCGAGGAACCCTGAACGCGATCAAAAGGGGGTTGGTCGTCCTCCTCACCTTTTTGGTGATCAACTTTTATTGGAGGGACCATCATCCTTCAGGGTCTTCGTCTTCGTCGGTATCAGGGTTCGAATCCAGCCTGAATGGACAGGATGCGGAAGGACACGGAGGCCTCCCCTACCCTCTCCCCCGAACCCGTCTACTCAGGAACTCCATCCCCCTAACTCAAATTCTCAATCATGCCCCAGGGTATACAGTCTTCCGGGACCTGTACTTCCACAAGGGGATCTACCTCATCCTCACCGATTCCCCGCACGAGATCCCTAAAAATCTCGACCATATCGCTTTCATAGAAAACCGACCGGTAGAGGTCCCGAAGCCTGTGGAGATGCTCGAGGTTAGGAGGGAGCCGATTATAGGGAATTTCCCTAAGGGGATGATCCATGATGCTTTTATTACCCCGGAGGAGGCGGTCAAAAGGTTCGATGTGGGCAAGGTTCAGGTAGTTAAGGGTATCTCAGTGAGTGTTTTCAGTCTTTTTAACTTGTCAACTGCGTCACGCTGCTTTGGTGGTCTGAGCTGATCTTGACTCGTTTCTCTTTTGGTGGCAGTTCGTGAATAATGACAAGAAATGTAAGCCTTTCGACGTGATGCGAAAGAGACCTAGAGGCTCCGAAGCTGACCCATCTCGACACGTCGTTTTTGATTGACTGAACAGTCGTCAATCACTGTAAGTCCATCCGCTGCCTCCCGCTCGTCTCGTCCTGGTCACCACATCTCACCTATCTTTCCTCTTCTCCACCATAGTCTACCACTGGATCGGCGAAGCATTCACCGGAGCCTGGAGAGTCTACACGAACCTCTTCACTAAAAACTCTATACCGCTCCAAGCGATCCCGGATCCGGATAGGTTCATCTTCATGCACGTGGACGATCATATGTTCGATTATGAGGATCTGAGTACGTGGGAAGGGGGGTGGAGGGATAGACAGGGGTTGAATTTGTGGTATACGAAGAAGCTTTTGTGAGTCCCGGCGTTCGGAGAGAGGGTATACGTTGATTAGCTCATCATTCCCTGCGTCTGGGATCGATCCGATTATATGGTATATAGCCCCAATGCCGTCATCGAGACCCTGGAAGACTGGGAGGACCGCATGAACAGCGATACCATTTATCGGTTCGAGACCGTCATCCTGGCCGACCGGTTCGGTGGCCACGCAGGTCCTACCTCGTCCTACAAGCCGTGGGGGGACGCTTTCCGACTAGACGTCCCCAAGAACTGGTTTCAACCGCTAAGGGAACGTCTGTTGGCGGATTATAAAGGCCCGATCCCGGTTGAGCGGACGAAGGAAGGAGCACCGAAGACAAAGTTGCCGGTGATCACTTATATCACTCGGCAGACGACGACGAGGAGGTTGACAGATGAAAGTCATGATGATCTGATGAAAGAGCTGGATCGGATCAGGAAGGAAAAGCTGGCCGAGGTCAATGTGGAGGAGTTTGAAGAGCGGTCGGTGGAAGACCAGATTGCGATCATGGGCAGGACTTCGGTCAGTCTGGGGCTGCTTTTTCTGCCTCTTTCAGGCGAGGCGAGGTAGCTAAATAAAGTTCTCCCTTGGTGTGCCTTGCATACAGATCCTGATCAGCGTGCATGGGAACGGTCTGACCAACGCCCTCTGGATGAACCCGGGACCGCACAGTGGGGTGTTCGAGTTCCAGCCCAACTGGTGTCGATTTGTGAGCCCGGTACATTCACCGAAACTACTGGCCATTCACTGACAAGTCTTTCTTCATTCTTGCTCTCGGCAGAACGATTTTGGGCCTCTGGCGGAAGGGAACGGAATCCCCCATTGGATCGTCAACGCAGACACGTGAGTGTGAAAGCATGCCTCCTCATCTCTCAGATCTCGCCCGTTGAGCAGCTGAACATCCTGCGTTGCTCTGGGTAGGATGTGCGCGCCAGCCGAATGCGGGATCCGAGGCTGCATAGATCCCGAAAACCCTGTGGTCAACAGCGACCACATCGAGATCGACGCCAGCTTTGTCGCCAAGCAAGTCAGGTCGATATTGGCAACCGGGAAACCAGACTATGTCCCGGCGAGGGCCAACCCTTTGTACCCAGAGGAGGAACCTGGCATGTGGCCAGGGACGCCGGGGTGGAAAGGAGGGCGATGAGCAGGGTATCTCCTACAGAAGCATTATTGTATCAATACAACATCAGGGCGACGTCATTTCTCGCGTCATAATTGAATAGATGTATACACGGCCGAGTTCCCGCACATCGACTACGCCTCATCGATATGCATGGATGATGGCACCGATGCACCAGGTATTGACCACCACGAATAAGAGACCAGCTGACCACAGCGGGAAGAAGACGTTCTCCGCCAAAAATTCCAGCTTGTATGCGATGGAGAGCCAGACGGCCTGCCGTATCGAGGATATATCTACTGGTCAGCTCGCCAAAACTGAATATGTAGTGCGATCAATGGCATACCTGCGCGCCGATCCAGCTTCCAAGGATAGCCATCGCCTTGCCCTTGGACAGGTGCAGACGGGGTATCACCACCGGCAGGAAGAAGAGGTACCACAAAAAGTACTGTCATACGCAGCGGTTTCAACTCGGCTACCTTTTCAAAAGGCTCGCCACCGCTTACCTGCGATGTGCAGACCTTGTTGAAGGTGACGAATACGACCGTCTGGACAAAGCAGGCGAACACGAAGTCGTATCGCCGTGCCAAAACGAAGCCAGCTGTCATCGTCGCCACCATCTGCGGGATGAAAGCGGAGATTGGATGTCGAGCGATGGCGACGAGAGCGTTCAAGGTGGATTGCGACTGGGGCGTTGTAGTGGTCGCGCCGAACATCGCCTGGTAAATGGGGTAAAAGTAGGCCGAAAAGTTGTGTCGATGATCGAGCCTTCCTACGTGGTACAGATAGGTATGTTCCAAGAATGGGTGACCCCAGCTGCGAAAGGGTTGTTTCAGTTGTCACGGTCCATTCTGCTCATAACCGTTCAACTTACATGGCGAAACAAAACGCGCTCAAGGCGGAAAAGGTACTGGCGCTGAAGAGTGCGAAGCGCACTTTATTCCATGAGAAAAATTGCCCTCTGTCCGCCTTGTGTAGCTCGATCAGAATCGGGCCGCCGTAGATGATGGGGTAGACCTTCCAGTGCACACTCAAAGCCCACAGCATAGCCGCCCGACCATATTGAGCCTTCTTGATGGCGACCACGGAAAGCAAGACCATGGCGATCAACAGGGATTCGGATGATCCCCGCGTGTTGATATTCAGGATCATGGGGTTGAGCGTCCAAATCATGTGCACGAGAGTAGGCGATGCGTTGATTGGCCGGCGTAATAGCAGAGGTGGGATGATGTATGATGAGACGAAGGAGAACAGGAGCTTGCCGGAGAATGCGCCGAGAGGGTCGGGCAAGAGCCAGATTGGGGATAAGATGCCGGCCAAGAGAGGCGTGTATCGATAAGTCGATCGAGCGTACGGGCTGACATGATCGGCAAGCATTCAGCGATCATCAGACAGGTGGATGTCCCTGCGCAGCCGACTCACTCGCCGATCGCTCCTCCGAGCCAACGATTCGCGAACCCGCTAGCAACACCCCGATCGCCCTGCCCACACCCGGTCCAGAGACATCGGACCGCATCGTTGAAAACTCGATAGTCGATATCGGTGTACTTGACATCCGAGTGTCGATCTTGGTATTCGCCAAAGACGATCAGACCCAGCTGGATGATGAACGATAGCGGGATGGCGTGCTGAATTGCCTTGTTTAGGGTCCGATGTCCGGTCGAGCTAAGGGAAGATCGGTAGTACCATGCAGTGGTGCCTCCAGTCGCGACCAGAGCAGCTCCGGTAAGTCGACTGTCGGAGCGCGATCGGATAAACCGTCACGGGTCAGGTGGAAAGAAGGGCAAGAAGAAGAAACAATACAGGGTCAACAAGCTATTTCATCATATATCGTTATCATCAAAATCAGGTCGTTACAACCGCGCGCAGACTTTCTAGGGAGAGAGACAGGGAACCCACGACGACTAGAGACCTACTCCTTACTTCCCCTCTTCCCAACCTCCACCCAGTCCTCGTACCCATCCCCCTCTTGATCCTCGTCCTCGTCTTCGGGCTCACGCCCGCCCCGGAGAAACTCGGCCACCTCCTCCAACTCGTCCGCATTGATCCAATCCGCTCCGAGCGCCTTGAGCCTCCTCCACATCCTCCACCTGATCCTCCTAGGCCAACTGACGACGCCCCACCATCTCGCTTCGATGCCTTTCGAGTGGGCTAGCTTGATGTGCGCGGCTACGCTGGAGATGACCGCGCTGGGGTTGAGGCTGGCGGGGAGGGTAAGGTTGGGAAAAGGGATGTTGTCCAGCGTTTGAAGGGAGAAGGGGAGGGCGAGGGAGACGGTCTCGGCCAGGTAGGCTTGCAGAGGGAATTTCCCCGAGGCGACGGGTGCGTATGTAGGGTGCCAGTCGAGCAGTTGCAAGTCGCCCGACGTAGGGTCTGTGTAGACGATCGGTCTGTCCAAAGCCAAGAGGGGCGCATCGATGAAAATGTCTCTAGGGTTTTGTTCTAGGACCCTGAGGATCGGGGTGTCACCGGTTCCTATGATCGTCAACGGTCCGATGGACATTTTCCCCTGAGTGATTGGGGAGCTGGGGGAATCGCGGGTGAAAGTGGTGAGGTATCCTCTTTGTCGGAAGGGTTCGAGCGCTTTCACGAGGTATGGCCACATGATCTCTGCAGCGGCGGGGTTGTGTTTCTGTCAACGAGGGTAATCATCGTCCTTAGCAATCAGCTACACTGCCTCCACACGAAGTTCAGATATCAAAGCACTGATGTCAAGCGACTTACCACATCGATGTAAAACAACAACGTCTGATCCTTAGCCCCCCGATCAGTGTATACGCCGTTCCAATCCCACCCCTTTTCCCCGACCACCCCTCGTTTGTTCCCTTTACCTTTACCCTCTTCTTTCTTCCCCCCTGTGTTCCCCTCTTCCTTCTCCTCCTTCTTTTCCTCTTTCTTCTCTTTCGTCTCTCCGTATCTCCCCCGATCAGGATTAACACGTTCCAAGATCTCCCAGATCCGGTCCAAATAAACAGCCTTCAAAGTCCGGTCTTTCCGGAGGTCGATAGGGGTGTGACCGACGTAGAGTTGAGGTTCTTCCTCCTCTATGTTATCTTTGTTCTCTTTGTTGGAGCTGCCAGAGCCGAGGGGAAAGACGGTATTGAACGCTGGAGCGGCGGGAGGAGGTTGGTTCTGAGACTTTGAGCTAGAACCGGACCCTGACCCTGGTCGGTGTTCGAACCAGGATGGCTGGACTAGCCAGGTATCGGCTTCCATGGATGCTAGGCCTAATTTGTATGCTAGGTCCTGTTAAGAGTTATGTGTTGTGTGTTACCGTTGTCAATCCCGATCCCGTTTTCGATGATATGATTCCATCATCCGATAGTAAGTAGGATGACGAGGATGAAGATGAGGATGAGGATGGCAGTAAGACAAGATCATATGATAAGGCTCGGTCAGATTTCTAGGTTTCTAGGTTTCCGATCGTTGCATCTCCTAGTTGACAGGAGGAGACATGATGATGACGACAGAAGTAGGTAGATACTCACCCATGGTTCTTTCTGCATCTCGTCATTATGGCTGTTGGCGAAGACCACTCCTTTCCCTTTCCCCTTTCCCTTGCCAGCCACACTACTGATCCCCTGATTCTTACTCGTCAAGACCTCCCCCTCTTCATCCCGTATCCTCCGAACAGCTTCGTCCAACCCATCATCTTCCACCTGGTTGTCGATCTTGAGACCAGACAGCGTCTGATCGGGGTCGGAGTGCAGGGGAAGAGGATCGCGTCTGTCGGGCAGGTTTGCCGGGTCGATGGGTGTTGACATGATGTCACCGCTATGAGCTAGGGTCAAGTGATTGTAGGATGTCAAGATGAAGAAGAGGAAGAGGAGGTTGTGATTGTACATCCAGGGCGGATGGACAAGTTATACAACGAGGGTGATATGCAAGGTTTGATGAAGAGTTAGTTCCCCTTTGATAATTGATGATCTCCTTTGGTTAGGGGGAATGCGTTACGTCATCGATAACATCATTAACACCACAAGGTGACACCAGCAAGAACGATATTGTGTCACAAGGAATGTTCATTTCATCCTATTTCATCCGACAAGAGCTCGCAAGAACAAGCCATCGAAACGAAAACTCTGAAACGAAAAAAACACCCCGGCTGTCCAGCTTTCTCTTCTAGATTCTCTCCTTTTCTTATGTATTTTCGCTTTTTTCTCCTTTTCTTCAAGTCAATTTTTTCTCCTTTTCTTCAAGTCAAAACCTCGCAAACTTCAAACCCGATCCGATTCCAACGAGCGGTTGGATCGGTCAAGTGAATTTAGGGAGAGTTCTTGACGAACTCGATACCCTTGGCGATGTTCTTCTTCAAGCTACGAGATCGGCGGGAAGTCACAAGAAAAGCGAGATTAGGGTCAGTATCAGCTATGCGACAGATTCTTGGTATTGAGGCTCAAGAGGCGCGGGGACTTACTCGGGAAGACAAGCGGCGAGGAGCTCTTCCTCCTCGGCAGAGAGCGAACCGACCGAGTGGATCTTCTCCACACCCGAGGTCTGCGCGCAGCGCATCATATATCACACAGAGGCAAGATCAGCCAACCTCCTCCAATCCTTGACATCCTCAACACCACCACCGTCATCGAAACGGAGGTGGTGATAGTTAAAAGGGAAAGAAGAAAAAACGCCGCGACTCACGCCCAACTCGACGTTGCTAGAAAAGTACTCGATCCCCTGGTCCTCGTACAACGGGCTCTTGACGAAAGTAGGAGTGACGACGCCCTTTTCGCCGTTCATACCTCGGATGACCGAGTTGGCGAACAAGGCTCCGGCTACGACGAGAGTCGCGTTGGTTACGCGCGCGTGTAGCGGGAGGTGTGTGGATGTTTGTGGTGGTGGTGACGATCATGAGGGGGAAAGCGGGAAGGATGTCAGAAGAAGGTCAAACGAGGTCAGACCAAACGATTCCACAGGCATGTAGTAATTTTAGTGAGAAAGGCCGGACGTACCGTAAGCCATGGAGAGGGTAGCAGACCCGGCACCAGCCTTGGCCTGGACGACCTCTATTCCCAACCAACACATTCATTAAAATATCAGTCATCCGCCTCAAATTCACATTTTTAGGCAGGGGTAATAAAAAGAAGACGCGGCGACACTACTACTGACCGTCTCCACCGAACTGGATCCTCTTGACGAGAGCCTTGTAAGGCTCACCCTGGACACCCTTGGCGACCGAGGTCTGGGAGAGGAGGGGGACGATGGTCACACCGGAGTGGCCTCCGCTATAAATATCGAGTGGTGTCGATTGGACGGGGGTCGCGGGGGTCGACGTGGGGGTTGATAAAGTGTCATCATCGGTTGGTAATCGAAGGATTGTAGGAATAGGAGAAAGTAGGCCAAGAGGAGAATGAGGGGAGTTAGGTATTGCAAGGAGGGAGGGAAAAAAAGCGTCAGTGATAATTCCCGAGAATAGCTTTCCCCGCTTTCCCAACCCCGTGAAAACCCGCCCGGACTCACACAACGGTAACATCCGTATCCTTAGGCTTCGTCCCCTGAACCTCGCTCAAAAAGGTACTACTCCTAACAACGTCCAAAGTGGTCACACCAAACAAACGCTTGGGGTCGAACACGCCGTGCTTCTTCAAGACCTCGGCAAAGATGGGGACGGTCGAGTTGACGGGGTTGGAGATGATCAGGACCATCGCTGAGGGGGCGTGTTCGGCGGTTGCTTTGGCGAGGTCGCGGACGATCGAGGCGTTGGTGTTCTGCGGGTGGGTGGGTGGGTGGGCGTAGAGATGAGGGAGGGAGGGATGATCAGGATCAGCTGATGCACTCGGGTAAAACATATGAGTGAGGAAGTCGGAGGACTCACGAAGAGGTCGTCTCGGCTAACTCATCGAATCGCCCAAGATCCAAGATCCAGATTCCACGATCCGCGCGTTGAACGATTTACCGGGCGACACGATCGATCATCGCGATCACGATCACGATAACGATCCCCACCACCAATACCAAAACAAAACACAGAGAAAGACGATCAGCTCTCCTCTTCTCGTTCTTCATTCCCAATAAACATAACCCATAAGATCGCCCATAGGAGAAAAACAACACTGAAGGCAAGGGGGCCAAGAGACTCACGTCATACCGGGCTTCCTGGGGACACCGGCGGGGATGACGACTACTTCGGCGCCGGCGAGGGCGGAGGCGAGGCTACATAAGGTCGAGTATAGGCGAGGTCGATGTAAAGCGCAGGGGGAGAGTATGAGTTAGTTAGATGTGCAGGTCGCAAGATACGCCAATGAAGAGACTCTGCTCGAAGACTCTGCTCGCTGCGCTCGCGACTCACTCGGCCTGCTCGTAACCCTTGGTAACAGCCGGAGTGTTGACATGGCTAATATCAGCAGCGACACCGGGGGCTCCCCTGATATCGTACAAGCTCAACCCGGTGACGAGGGGGTCGGTCTTGAGCAAGAGGGAGAGGGGCTGTCCGATCCCACCGCCAGCGCCGAGGACGGCGACTTTGCGCTCGGCACGGGCCGAGGTGGAGAAGGATCGGAGGGTGGTGGATTTGAGGGCGGATCGGGCGAACATTTTGAGGGAGAGTACTTGGTTATGTAGTTGTCTTGGGTGGGGAGAAGTTGGTGTGTGTGGTTGGTCGATCGAGATGGTCTCGATGTTCGATGTCGATGATGTTGGGGGAAACGGCCGGACTCGCTGGCCAAACGCGGAACAAGTCGATGCGAAACGCGTGAGAAAGCGAAAAAGAATCGTCCGAAACATTCCGAAACAACGACGACGATAGATGTTTGGCGTTTCAGGTATGATGCTTCGGTCCTTGCGAGCTTCGAGCCCTGGAGGAGATGACCTTCGAATAGGGTACTCTGAGAGAACTGCATGCAATGAGCAAACCGAAACTGGCGAATGGGTCCGATCGCTGGCCTCAGCTCACAGCAACGATGCAAGAGCTTGTCGAGCAACAGTTCACCGCTATCAGGAGGGATATAAAGGCCTAGACGCTCGAGAAATGCGACCATCGGCGCTCCTTGCTCGAATGGGCAGACTGCTGGCATAGGGCATTGTCGAGACCAAACATGGCAATTCGTGAGACGGAGCTTACTCAAGCAGCAAGACAGAGTCTTCAAGACCTCGAGTGTGAAGGACTTGTGGATCCCAAGGTTGAAAGTTCATCCGTCTCTGCGGTGAACGTCTCCAAGGCGATTCAAATCTCTGTGACCTTGTCTTTCACAGATGATGAGGGGCAGAATACTTTGGCCCGATTCATCTGGTCGCGAAAGTGGAAAGTTTCTTATCGACAGGGGGTCGACCCTTCCTGTAAGCCTGTACCGGACTGGGGCTACGACTACAGCTGGGAGAGTAGGCCTTGGAGCCTTGCAAACCAGCGCGATCACGAAAACAGGGTCTCTTTCGTCACAGAATTGGAAACGAGAGCCATTTCGTATCCGGACCCGGAAGGCACGATCGCTTCGATGTGCTCCGCGCAGTAATGTCTCAACCCTGTAGCACGTAACATCCAGCCTTGGTAGAAGAATTTCTTGCGTATGGCGCGCGTGTTGCTGTTCGTACTTTCTCTAGCTCATCATCTTGCTACGGTAAACCGTCACATTCAAGCCAATCCTGATACAAGGCCTTGAAGAATTAGCAGGTGGAATACTAAGCTGGAATCGTACTTTGCGGTGAGTCGAGGATGAAAGGCTGCTTGAAGATTTACAAGTGTGAGGTGAAGCATTGGGTAGATCACTTGATGGGGCGACATTCAACAATCGAGGACAGTGTCGAAGGTGAGGAAAGCATCGTAATCTGATGCAGGCTAGCTGCACATGGCTTGTCTGTCGACTGTTCGAGATATGATTGTGTGAGATTATAGTCCTGTCAGAGACTTGTTGCAAGCCTGGAACTTATTCAGTCGATCGCGAGCGATTATGGCGACAGTGCGGTGTCTCGGATGTGGAGGTCGTGATCGAACATGGTGGACACGTAGCTGGATTATAGCCTCATGCGATGCAAGACACCTACGAATCTACGTTCTCTTCGTGAGGATGACCGATCAAGGAGTGAAAGATACTCTCGTAATGAATCACTTTGCTATCCTTTCCAAAAACACGGTGAGGTATCTTGCTGAAGGTAAACTTGTAAATTCGATCAGCCGACTGGATTGACCCCTATCGACGCCATTCGCTGGACCCATGCTCATATGCTTCGTTGCACCATAAAGTTGAGTCTTGTTTTCGAACTCCTGTGGTATCCTTACGAAACATGCAGTTAGAGCCGCGAACAGACGTCGATGATGGAACATGCCGATAAAAGATACAAGCGCAGAATGCCGTGAACTTTGCGTTTCACGTCTTCTTCAAAGCTCGTGTCTCATGTCAACCTTGACGAATATGCTCGACTTTTCCAATGCTTCCCTGATCAGTAATGCCAACTGCGAGAGGTAGGTTGATCATATCCTCTGTTGCTTGAGCGATAATAATCGCTTGGCTGTGTCCTTTAAAATTGTTGATTAGCTGAAGCTAGACCCCAGCCACAATTGGATCTGATAATCCCCGTTACTACCGCATGCGTTCTTGAATTCTCACCGATGGCAGTGACGATGGCGTATGAATGGGTAGTCACAGCTATGAGCTGACCCAAACGAAGCGACCCCTGTTGAGTGCAGGCCGAGTCCCGTCCCGCTCATGGGACATAACGAAGAAGCTGGCTTGATGGCGTTCCTTTCATGACTACCCCTCCGGTGGATCACGCATACAGGAACCGACACAGGCATATATATAGTGCAGAACCAAGATGTCCTCCATGCACCGCAATTTGAGAGAGCATCCTTCATTCTATCAAAATCAGAACTCGTTGATTACAAATGCCGTCTGAAGACATGAGAGTGCTGAACTTCCAGGATAGCGATTTCAATGGATTCCCGCCGGATTATCTTTGGAACAGAATGAGTGAGTTTAATGAATTGGTTTCGCAATAGGATGTGCGATCCTGTACTCGAAGCTTACACTCTGGAAGCTGTTTCCGTGTGAAAGACTATCTTCAACAGAGAGTGATAGACGCGTTCACACAAAGCGAACGCTGTAATATCAAGATCCAAACCCCAGATTGGGAGTCCCTCGTTCGGGAAAAAGTAATTGATGAGGTCGACAGACGGGCGGTTTTCGAGATCCTGGAGGACCAGGTCAAATGGACCAGCTGGCTATTCGTTCGGCACATTTTCGCTTCTCTGGCAAGGTTCTTTGATCGAAAAGGACCTCGCAGCGATTGGACTGAAGTCGAAGCGGAAATGCGTCAGGCGATACTCGACCTTGCCTCTGAAAGTCCCCTCGAGGAACGAATCAAAGAGGCGTGCAAGGAATGTTTCGAAGAAGCGGCGAACATGTATTGGCCGACAAAGTCGTTCATTGACCGTATTGAGCCCAATACAAAAGGTGTCTTTAATATCCATTCCTCCTCCTCCATTGCTTCCCATCGGATAGAGGTCCATCTCTCGCTCACATTGGAGGTGAAAGTTGTTTACAAAGCCATCCCTCAGCCGACTATCAACCTGATAGCCGTTCCACAGCCGACTTTCAACCTGTTAGAGATAGAAGGGATGTTGGACTTCGAATTCCCACTGGTCGCTGAGGCTGACACAGTATCCTCAGACACAACAACGCATACAATCGGAGGAAGTCTGACGAAAAACTCAATCTTTCGCTCGTTGACGGGGTTTACGTCAGCCTCCGCAATCAATCAAGCCCATCCGAGGCCCGACAGTAAACCTGGACCTGCGAGCATGTACTCGTCCGGAAGTGCAGGGGCTCACGAGGAAATGTGGTCAGACTGGTACCCCAGATCGTTGCGAGAGTCTCTTGAATGGCAATAGTCTTGACAGATGATATATTGGCTTCGCATTCACCGTAATCGCCATTTGTACCGTGATTGGTTGTTCTCCTCATACCCTTGTCGATGGTTCCAATCGCTGTCCTTTGTCAGGGTATCACCGCTAGCTCGTACAGCCCGCAACAAGGTCGTTAATCTATGATGATGGTCTCATACGTCCGCTAAGTGGCACTTGTGAGGAATGAGGAGAAAGGCCAATATTTCTCGGTGTATATCATTTCGAAACACAACAAGACGCCGGAGAATGTCGTTTCCGAAGTACTTCGACTTCTGAAATCCCCCACCGTGTCACGTCATCGTTGGCAGGTCTTGTGCGGCAGCAATAGACCCATGACCGAGATTTACTGGGGTGATAAGCATGGACGACTTGAAGGCACCCATCGACATGTATCAAACGCTTGGCGGCGAATACACAGAGACGGAATGACATAACGGATGCCAGAAAGTATCTCCTAGGCAGAAGCGCAGCCTCCGGTTATGGGACCTCTCCAAGACTTCTCAAGCTCAAGAACGTCTACAGATCATGGAAAGTGGCGTCAATACTAAGACACTCCAATATTGAAGATCAGGTCAACGGGGTTCCATGTCACGCCTTACCTTGAAGAATTGGGATCGGAGCAAGGTTACCATCAGCGTAGACATCTGGGTTGCAGGGACAGTTGACGCTCAAAAAGCTGTATACGGTTATATTTCCTCCTTGAATTGGCTGCGTGACCTTGATAAGGGTAAACTGTAATCAATGGTAAATTCTTCACGTCACACGAACAGGCACAGCCGATACTCGAGGTCGATGATGCTTAGATATTACCAATACACAGTGTCTAATTGTCTATAGCTGTCTCGTAGATCGACTCGGAAGTCCTTACGGATAGTGCAACCAAAGCGTCTCTCTATCCCGATCGACCATGCCCTCGTATACTTGTCTGTCTCATCCTAATGCGCGACTACCCGTAGGTTGACCGTTGACCGACCTCGATCTCAGCACGCGAAACAAGGGTCCCCGATAAATCAAGTCACAAGTTGAGCCTAAGTCGGATATGATACCAGGATGGTCCATAGACTCAGTGTCAATGGCGAAAGATGTCGCCACCGCTTGTAGCCTAAGGAACGCGAGGGCCACATGATCAAGGTGACCTTAGCGCGAAATTCGCGTTTCATCATTACAGTACAGGTTCTGCACCAATGAAAGTATGCAGCGATCCTTCTGGACAAATCATCCTCACCTACTCATCGTTACTCCGCTGGAAATTACAGGGAATGTCGTTCTATCTCAGTATGACATCCAATCGAGACCTCGTTCAAGCGATTGACCAGAAGGCGTCGTGACCTGGCAGAGGTTCTTTCAAGCAGTGATACTGTCGCAACGAAGCCTTCACGTGGTCCAAGCTGATGCCGACGACGCCATCCTTTCATACTTTTGAATAGCTAGACCGCTGCCTCGTAATCCTCCTCGCGGCCATCGTTGGCTTATGTCGCTAGCTTGCGTCACCTGACATCGGCCGATGGCGTCTTACGTATCCTTCGCATCCTTTGTTCTTTCACCCGTGGCATTCTGTACTTGACGTATCAGCTCTCTTGTATAAGGCAAGCTGGGTAGCTATAAAGCTTACTGTAGAGAGCAAGGGTTGATATTTCTTTCTTCCCAATCTGTTCCGTAGAAACCCTCTCTTTACCAGTCACCTTCGCAAGCCAACCCATCTACCATTTCACAAAGCCAAGTTGTCAATGCCCTGCCCTTGCTCTGCGCTGACCAAGACTGCTGCCGGAGGTGAAGCCGTCAGGATGGAGAAGGAAGAAGAAAGTCAACTTGAACAAAGTCTAAAACGAGATCTGGGCGATGCGATCAATCGTATGACGGATTTTCGCGACCAGATTCGCGAAAGCGGATCTGCGCCTGACAACTGGACTGCAAAGTACGCTCAAGTGAGAGACTGGCTGAAAGAGGACGCAGGGGAACACATCGATATCCTAGAAATGGTGGATGCATGTCATGTCGAGTCGGCATCTGTGAAGCCAATGTCTCCGAACACGAGGGATGGGTTCACAGCCGAAATAACAATCAAATTCATCGACGGATCGACGTACATGCTGTCTCGGTCATCGAAAGTTCGTACCGGAAACAAACAGTCCAAATCATTGCCCGCTCCGCAGCAGACAGACCGAAAGAGCGGCGAAATCGGTCACGTGGGCTCGATGATGAGCCCTCCAACGACGATCAACAGCTCCATCATGAGTTGTGATCCGGGGACCGCCACATCCCATACTCAAGGGGGTCTCTCGGCATCGAAAGACATTAGTGAGCTGGAGGACAAATTCGACAAGGCTTCCATTGGCAGTTCGGATCAGGCGAAGTGAATAGAGAGTAGCTATGGATAATCGAGAAAGGTCACTTCATAAGACGATGCGCATCTTTGAGCTCTTCAATTTCTGTGCAGCTTTCTTACTTGTACCGCGTAGATGGGAAGCAGAATCTAGTTCCGGATCATCCAATTTCGATGGCTTGACATGAAGACGTATACCATATGGATAACGCACTTCCTCTTGGTGACTATCAACGAACCCCTCGATATCGGGGCGTGTTTCCTACCGCAAAACCAATTCGCGTGTTGAGAGTCGTCAAATCCCGTGATGGCTATGGCCGATGACTCTACCAGCTGACTCCTCTCTCTACAGGAAAACGAAATCAATGTATGTGGTTTGCCCTCCTAGTCTTGACCTGAGGTCACCGTCAGGTGACACAAGTCGATGCCGTGCTGTTCCTTCCTTTGTTGCGTAACTCCTGATCAGCTGAACTTATCACTTGGAGCTTCCCATTTACACCATCTTTGCGGCTATAAGAACCATCTTTTGTTGATGCCACATCAGCGTCCAACTCCTTGGCCGAGATGACTATCGAAGGCTGTAGTTTGCCAAGCGGGTTATCGGCAGCAGCCCGGGGCATACAAGCGAACAGTCATACAGATGAGCGATCTGAGTAAGTACTATGAGTTCGATCTCAACAAGCGGAATACGCTAAGACGGTCTTGCAGACCAACATCAACCCAAGTGGAAGTGGGTAGTCTGGAAGGGTAAAATTAAGATGGAGGCTGCAGAAGAATTGAATAAGCCCTCCCCGTTTGGACAAGAGGAAGAAAAGTGGACCGCCTTGCGCAACGATTTGAACGGTAATCTCGAGGCCATAGTCCAGGAAGTACAGGTTCATCACCTGGATCTGGGGGGGAAGAACCTGCAGAAATGGACAGACAGCTCGTGGCGGGAGTTCTATACCGAGAAACAAGCCGGGCGATTGGAAGGCTGGAAACAAACTCTCGAAGAACAGGCGACCGAGTCGATGGACATGCTCAATTACCATCCCGGTCTTCTACTAGAACCGTCGATCAAGATTGACCACCTTTCCAACAGTCGAATCAAGTGTGTTGCAGCTTACTGTATTGGACGCGGTCACGTCGATGGCAATGGGACTAGTAGCAAAGGACATTCGCTGTACTGCACCATGGAGTTCGGTTTCGAGCGAAAACCAGTGGTTGGAAATAGCCCACAGCAGCGACGGTTCGGCTTCCCCGGGTCAACTGTGTCTGGTGAATCTGGGAGTGATGGCAGCAGCGCAACGCGATCTGGGGCCACCAGGACTGAGAATGTCGCACTTGAACCCAACTCGAGTCTGGAGGGACACGACGACTCTCTTGCTACCCAAAAGTCGTCCATGCGATGATTACTCATGCCTGTCAGGTTATGTACCCAATCGATAGAGGTAGAATCAACGATGCAGATAGGATACAAAAAAGATGCCGTTATCTCTCTCGCTTTTGAAAGCTGGCTGTCGTGCTTTCAGCCTCTGAAGCCCTGGACCGATATGACGTGCCAATCCCATCAGTCACTCTACACATAGATGCCGCGATTGCCCTTGCATAACAGCACGGGTCATGTTGATATAATAGTATGAACAGTCAGTTCATGCTTAGAGAGCGCGATACCGCTTGGCCGGACGTGAATCGCCACCACCGCGTTTCAGCTAACAGAGGCGGTATGGAAGCTATCGATGGGAAGCTGATCGGTTGGAGGACGGCTTACATCGGATGATACATATCTGAAAGAATGCACATATGTCGACCCGTCGGAATCTGACTAGCTCAGAAAAGCTCTTGCAAAAAAAACTTCGTTCCTTTGTCTGCATTATTCTTGACTGTCGACCGTTCTCCGTAAGTCATCATGGTTCTCATAACGTCATCGAATCTTCCCGTTCATCACCAGCGAATAGTCGCTGGTCTTACGAAACAAGGCTTCTGAACTGTCCGTAGCTTGATAACGCAGACTCCACGCGATAACGAAGATGATCCGGTAGCCCGGCTCAAATTGTGAGTGGACTTCCCCACCTGAACCGAGTTGCATCCGGTCACGTGATACCGCTACTTCCGTCTCGTCATATTTCGTCATAATGACTACTAGTACATAGCTATCAATGGGGCAGACATCAGAGATTGAGTGATCGCTCGCCGTCCTTAATGCTGTGAGTCTGGCGCAATAATGATGAAATCGACTATGCAGCCTTCCTTTGATCTGAAACTCGGCGCGTGACTTGCTGCTCGTCTTCTCCCAATGCTATATGGTCAAACGGTTAATTACCTACCTTCCCTGATTACTGGAACTTATGGTGACCTCCCACTTCATCGTTAGAACCTGCAATATCAGAACCTTCATCCGAAATGGTCATGACCCCTCGAGGTGAGCTGCTGAAAACCGCATTGGCGCTATACCTGGTCCTCGTTAAAGGTGAGATTCCTTTCCGTAGAGAACATCACCCTAGAATTGCGGGCAGAGGGCCTACCTGAGCTTGTTGTGGAGCACAACCTTCCACTACGAGACGTGTCGCTGTCGGGACATCACCACGTATGGAAAGAATTGGGGTTGGGCATAAGCAAGATTGTCCAGGAGGTGTTGGCACCCGCACTCTCAGCGATCTTGAAAAAGTCCTGTGGCGAAGACTGGGACGAAGTTCTCAAGAATTTTGAGGTTGCAGCAAATACGCAGTATTGGAGTCCTCAGAGTGATGAGGCCTTGAAGAAGGCGATCTCCGCCAATTGGCCGGCTGATCAATATCTACGCAAGAGATACAGGAACTGCAAGAATCCGCTTGGTAAAGTCGACTACACTATTGGGAAGGCGGATCATGACCCTACACAGGAGTATCTTGAGTTTCCATTCTGCTGCACGATCGCACTTACAATTCCCCAAGATGACGGCGATCACACATGCTATCCCCTCTTTTGGCAGTGGCGCGCCCGATACCGCTTGTATCGGCAAAAAGAAAAACCGCTCGATCGTCCTGACACGATCGATGAGGACGTCTCTTCGGGCGACACAAGCAAAGAAACTGCGATCACAGATTCGCCACAGATGTCTGATGTCTCCTCCGTTGCGACACGCCCCGCTGAATGTAGCTTGCCTCGGCCAGAGACTCCGGAAGGGCGGAGCGATGCTACCAGTCAGGAAACGATGACCTCGCTGAAACCTCCGTCGATCTTCAAGAAGTTCGGAAAGACGATTAGAAAGTTGGGCTTGTGATGATCATTCATACGATTTGGAGTAGGCAACAATCGCAAGTAGTCACAATGGGCTTTGTTGACCCTTCCCAGGCTGATCTTTCTTAGTCACCGATGCTGTAAACTGGCCAACATTCGATACATCGCCTTAAGTTTCTGTTGCGCTCTAGATGCCAGTATCTATCGTCGACAGATCTTTCTTGAACAACCCGATCCGTTCACTCGCCTGTCAATAGGTACGCCGGCTCTTGATATGTTCAGTGGCCATGATAGAGCAGTAAGGCAGATATCTTCTCCCCTTAGGGAAGAAATTGTTGAATGATTTTACGAAGAATTCCCTGCTTATGAGCTCGAATCTGTGTACTGTGACTCAAGCCCCAGCTTTGCGATGCACCAGTTGGGTTGCATCGGTACACTCGAGCAGGGAACATCAACAGCGAGAAGATCTGGGCGGGCGCATCAATTCTACTGATTAGGTGATGTTCCCCAGGAGAACGTAATGACAGACTGGCCTACATGCTTTCGGATCGTGATAGTATCGAGTCGGTTTCAGCCCGTCCGCGCGCTAAAATCGGCGCACGCCTTGAAACCTGATACGAAGTTGGAGGTATCTAGCGGCGTCATACCACACGCATCTTCCGTCTCATTGGTTGTACTAGTGTCGACAATGCGGGGCGTCCGCACTGTTTATAGGTAGTCAATGCGCTACAGCGCGGCGTGATCAAAGGTCTTCGATGGACGGGTGAATCGAAACCTGGAATATACTAGTAGAAGCAAGTATCTTTAGCTAACATCTGTCTGATTTAACAAATGTCTTTCCGGGTTGTGCATGGTTTCGTCAGCTCCACCTTCGCTGGATGTTTAGCTCTGCCGGTGAAAATTAATAGGATCGACGGTGCGTCATGTCTCCTTTGAATCAGCCTGATTTCGAAGTCCGATCCGTCTCTTATCTCCGCGATGCAAGGTCTCAGTTGCAGGCGTCCCAGCGGCGGATTTCACAGCCACCTTCGTCTCGCGAAGGAGACACAGGTCATAACCGATCAGTATCCCTTAGACAGTCTCCCTTCAGACCTTATCCGCAGACTGCCGAGAGTTCAGCAAGACGCGGTACTGAAAGGTTCAAGAATACGAATCCCTCCATTGACCTCGCCGGAAAATTGGCAAGAAAGGAAAACTATGCCCAAGCGATGCCCAAGCAGTATAAATCGCTGAAGGCCATTGCTTGCCAAGATCAGGTAGTGGGCATGGACTTTCCTGCTCAGCAATCTTCACCAGCACTATCGAATCAATCGTCCCATTATGTCCTATCATTGGGATGTCACTGAACAACGGCTTTATACCCGGCGCACAGAAACTGAAAGGGCATTCCCTCCTGCCGAGTCGTATCAGCACGCCTGGGAGTTCTTGAAACCGCTGATGGAAGGAGCTTGTCCGATACATATACAAGCCATGATTGATCGCCTTGGAGGTCTCAAGGAAGACTCGCCGATTCTGCTTACACAGAATATCGGAGAGGCAACTGAAGTTCTCAACAACGCGTTGAAAGATGCCCGCCGAGAGATCAGAAGAGCCATCTCGTCGAACGTCAGTCAGTGGATCGCGCAGTACAACGAAGCAAATCCATCGAACAGAGTCATCGTGACTCCAAGCTACGGGTACAGATGCCTCTCGATCGATCGGCAAGGGAATACTTTCACCACGGAAGTCAGCGTGAACTACCTGTTGAGCAACTCAGGGGGAGCCGTGGGACCTACGATGACGTGCAGTCAAAGTGTACTCGTCACTGTGTATCGCATCGGCAGGGGTGCCTCTCAAGCCAGCTCCGGCTTCACGGATAGAGAAACCTCTGGCTCGAGCGGACCTTCTCATACTGAGTCTCTTCTTCATGGCGTCTCAGACTACGGTGTTAGTGTTCAGCCTGGTACTAGCGACTACCCCTGATTATTATCAGGATGTTTCAGCAGTCATGCAGTCGTATGAATCCTGTTCATCGGCTATGATTTCGATACCATGATAGCCTATGGAATGCGACAAGAATCCATACGCAATCGTTGTGCGCCTCTGCTAGCCATCCGTCGAGCATACGGATTATCCCAGTACAGTATAGTAGCCCGATCGAGAGATACAAATCTGACGGAACTTCCGATGGCCCGATCCTGTTGCGTCAGGCTTGTATACATCGTTCAAAGAGCACGGTAGGTCGGTCTCAGCATACATTACAGATCGATCATGATATCGCACTCGCATATATGGATCGAAACGATTATGGATAATTGGCGCAAACGCCAATGCAGCAGCGAGATGGCGCGTTTCAGCTCATCATCGCGCGAGAACGCCTTGAACGCCATCCGCAGCTTAGGGTGCAAGACCCTCAAGGGCTTTGAGATAAGACGTGATACGTCTTCCTTTCTCTCACTAGGTGGTAACCATACGGTATCTGTGGAGAATCCTATTCAAGGTTCCCAAAATCCATAGGTTTGAGCGGCAGAAAGGCAAGAATCTGTGCAACCACATCAAACACGCCACGTTCATCGCTTCGCCGCCTTATGCCCGGTCCGAGAAGCTTCCCACAGCCGTCACCATGACTGAGAATCTGTACCCTTCCTTTGTATGATCTCGACGATCCAGAGAGCTTGTCGAGATCACCGCTGTGGCGTCGATGATATATAAGACGGCCCAGGGAGCCCAGCCCAGCCATCATTCTCCTGATGCTTGTCCGCCCTTCAATCTCACTAGCATCAGCCCATCTAGATAATAGAGGCCGCTTCAATCGGAATTATCAGCGTCAACGCGATCACCAAGATGAATACAACGACTTCTAACGACAAGATTCGGACCGGATCCAAAAAGAGTGTGTATCATATATTGTGGAAGTTCTAAAAGGTGAACCTCCGCTGATTATGACATTCGTAAAGGTTCCGGCCAGCGGTGGAGTGCTAGGGTGGACGACGAGCAACGGGTTGTCACTCAAACTGGAGACCCAATTCAACAAGATTTTGTGAAATTGATGGCCAAGCAGTTTGACGGATTATCGCCCAAGCTTGAGGCATTTTGCTCGGATATGGGTTCCACTGCGACTTTTGATGGCTTGAGGGCACGATATACTGAGGGCTTCAATGACAGACGGGAGGCTTGGATCGATGAGCTAGATACAGTGATATCCACGCTGCGGAATATTCAAGACAATGACAGAAGTTTCTTGTCTCAGTGGAGATTAGGCTTCGATACAGTGGGAGAGAAGACTTGCCAACTTTCTATCCAAGCAACTGAGCTTCGACTATACTGGATCCGAGAATCTCCTACCCCTAGCATAAGGGCGGAATATTCCGTCGTTGTCACTTTTCTCGAAGAGCGACCGGGTAGTTCGGGTAATCTGAAGAAAGGTCATTCACGATCGGTGAAAGAAGCTTTCTCTTACTCAGATATGCCCGGACACGGAGAGTTGAAGAGCACGTACGCTTGCCAGTGGCCGATAAATCTCCTGAATTTTGGAGAGGTTCTTTCATATGCTAGAGCTCCTCATCGATCGATGCCGTTCGATACCGATAGGAGTACCAACATGTCTCAAACCGTTGAGATGGGTAGTTCATCTTGCATTTCACTCATTCCGAAGACGGTCGACAATTCATCATTGATGACAGGCCCTAGTCAGATCGATGCCCCTCTTAGCGTCCGAAGAAGGGATCGGAACAATAATGTTTCGTATCTGAGTCATGAAACTGGATCGAGCGGTTAGATATACGCTGAAAGTCCACTGTCGATAGCTTGCTCTACCATTGGATTGTGGGTTTGCGATATATCATTGTAAACTATGTTGTGAATCGACGTTATCAGATGCAGTCGGGCCCATTTTACCTTTTCAGGAACAATCGTTCTGCAGATCGTCTCGTACTAGCCTGAATGAACGTGTAATCAAGCCTCACTCCCAGTTTCGATACAAGAGCTGGAGATTTATCACTCCCTGATCATAATAGCAATGCGCAATAGCGGCGGACGAAGCGAAGCTATACGGACGACATAGAACAACGACCGTCAGTATCATGCGCTGCGTTGCGTCGAGCAGGCAGCAGGTTGAAATCGACGCAGCGTTCCACCGTTTATAAAAAGTCCAGAGCAAGAAGTTTATCTGAACTTCCGCAACAGCACAGTACATCTCCACGCTACCATCGTTTACTCTTTCTCTTGGCGGGAAGCCCCGACACACCGCACGAAAGGCCTCTCAGTGACTTTCGCAAGATCGTGGAACAGCGATCTTATGCCTTTGAAGTAACCTCAAGGACCTTTAGCTGGAGGGCACCGTACAATCCTCCTTTGTTCTGCGGTGAGCAAACCCCACGATTTGTTGAGAACCTAAACTAAACTGAGCGGTGTGACGCGGCTTTTAGAAGCAGAAGAGAAGAGCCCGCTTGGTCATACCTTCTTTGCCAAGACAAGAAGCGCACTACCAACCGTTCTCACGGCCCCTTTGTCAACAGATCCCGCTTCGGAGGACATTATCAAGTCTGTCTTGAGTCACTGTGTCCTATAAGTTGGTCTTCTACCCTTGGCTACGATTTCTATGACCCGATCCTGATCATTTTTCCCAACATTCATCACAAGCAATCTTTTTCAATTCCGCCTTGTTACAACCAAAGATCAAAGAGCGACATCCCTGAAAGCAGAATGACTTCGGACAACGGATCAACCAGGAAGAATACAGGTAGGTACTCATGAAAAGCTACAAGTCTCGTCACTGCAACGTCGACTAACATATCGGACGGCATGAAGGCTACCGAAGGTGCTGGAAAACTAGCCTGAACATCAAGAATGAAGGAATCGATCGACTCGGCGATGTTATTGACGAACGCGTTGTGCCTCCGCTATGTTGGATATCGAGTTGATCACCGTTGTATAGTTTGCATGAGGATAAAATATACAAGAGGGGATCATGAAATCAGACCAGAATGGTCTGCTATATATATTATTCTGGTAGGTGGCAAGGTGCTGCGGTTTGCGGTTTGCGGTCTGCGGTTTGCGGTCGCAAGTTGCGGTTTGCGGTCGCAACTTGCGGTTGTGGTCGCAACTTGCGACAGTGGTCGCAGATTGCTAAGCGAGTCGCAGATTGCTAAGCGAGAACAAAAGGAAAGGTGCGAAGAGTGGATGTGCTTTATTGTTCCATGCGGTCTATTGTTCTGGGAGAACGATAGACGTGCGGGAGAACAATAGGATTCGACACTCCCCCTCACTCAAGCGTCCTTTGCGAAAGAGGTTGGTTTTCCGCTGAGACCCATCCCGGTGACAAGGTGATGGAATTGGTGATGGGCGAGACCTTTGGTGAGAGCGTCGGCAAGGTTGTCTTGAGTAGGGATATGGGAGAGTTCAACGGTGTTGTCGAGTACCTTCTCCCTGAGATAGTGGTGTCTCATGTCGATGTGTTTGGTGCGATCATGAGCAACAGGATTCTTGGAGAGTTGAATGGCGGCATTGTTGTCATTGAGAATGGCAAGAGGACCAGAGACCGGGTGACGGAGAGATTCGAGAAGAGTGCGGAGCCAGACTGCCTGTCGGGTGGCATCAGCGGAAGCCATGTATTCAGCTTCCGCAGTAGAGAGAGCTGTGGTTGGTTGTCGTCGGGATTTCCAGGCTACCGGTCCTCCAAAAGCACGGAAGAGGTATCCGGTAGTAGATCGACGAGTGTCCAAGCATCCGCCCCAGTCAGCATCGGCGTAGCCCAGGATGATCCTTTGGCCAGAGGTGGCGTCGTAGGTAAGGCAGAGCTCAATAGTGCCTTGGAGGTATCAAAGAAGGTGTCGAGCAGCATGGACGTGTTGCTTGTTCCACTTGCTGACGGTCCGAGCTAAGACTCCGGCAGCATGAGCAATGTCGGGTCTGGTGATGGTGGCCGCATACATGATTGATCCGACCATTGCGGGATATTCCTCATGAGCGGCTTCCTGATGTTCAGCGTCGGTAGCGGGAAGAGATCGGAAGCCGGAAGGAAGGGGAGTCTTTGCCGGTTTGGAGTTGAGCATGCCAAACCTTTCCAGGACCGCCTGTACGTAGTGTTCTTGAGAGATGTAGAGTTTCCGGTTGGGCCTGTCTCGGAAGACGTTGAATCCAAGAAAGTAAGAGACCGCTCCTCCGTCAGAGCACTCAAATCGGTCGTTGAGCTTGGTCTTGAAGTCGTCCAGTTCCTGACGATTGTTGCAGGCGATGAGTTGATCATCAACATGGACGGAGAGAATGAGAAGGGTATCCTTGGTTGATCGGATGTAGAGACAGGAGTCGGCCGGAGAAGGAGTGAGACCGAGAGATCGAAGGAATTTGTCAAGGGCCTGGTTGAAGCAGCGAGGTGACTGTTTGAGGCCGTAAAGTGATTTCTGAAGTCGGAGAACCTTGTTGGCAGGGATGTTGCTGCCTTCAGGAGGTTCGAGATGGACGAGTTCCTCTAGTTCTCCGTTGAGGAAGGCGGCCTTGATGTCGACCTGATCACAGTCCATGTCGAGGTAGTTGACCAGAGCAAGGAAGACGCGGATGGTATCCTTGTGAGCGACTCCCGCGTAGAGTTCATTGTAGTCCACTCCTTCCTTCTGCAGAAATCCTTTTGCTACCCATCGAGCCTTGTAGGCGGATGGCTTCCCGGTCTCTCCGTCAATCTTTCGGGTGAAGAGCCATTTGGCTCGAAGAGGTTTGGATGTAGCTTCTTGCCTATCAATGACAGACCAGACCTTGTACTGATCCATCTTGTCGAGTTCGGCCTTGATAGCCTCCTGCCATTTGTCCCATTCTGGAGATCGGTGGGCTTCCTGAAAAGTTTGAGGGATGGCCGTGGAGATGAGTGCATGGCCACAGATGACGGCGGTAGCGAGGTTTGCAGAGTATCCAAATTTGGCAGGTGGTTTGCGGACTCGTCGGGAGCCATCAGGCAGGACTGGGTTTTCCGGTGTCGGTAACAGTGCAATATCCCATCCTTTGCTCCAAATGCCGGATGACTTGTGTTTGGCCTGTGTAGCCTGTGTAGCCTGATCACTTGGGATGGTCGTGTCATCACCAGGCTGATCAGGTGAGTTGAGAGTATCGGTATTGTCTTCAGCCGATTGATCCTCTTCAGTTTCTGAGTCTGAGTCTGATGTTGGTTCAGGGACTATGTCGATGTCAACCTGAGTGGACTGGATTTTGGTTTCCAGTGATTTGGTGTTGGTGGAAATCTTTGGTTGTTTACCAAAGACCACATCACGAGAGATGGTGACCTTTTCGGTGTGTAGATCCCAAATCCTGTAGTTGTCGGTCCCCTCAACGTAAGAGAGTAGTTGCCCTTCTTTGTAGCGAGGGTGAAGTTTGTTGGTGTTGTTGTGGTCATGGAACCAGAGCTGACAGCCAAAGGGTTGAAGGTGCCGGGAGTTGACTTCACGTTGCCTCCAGAGATCCTCCGGGACATGTTTGTCGGATCCTGCGGGAGCCCGGTTCCTGGTGTAGATGGCGTAGTTTGCCGCTTCGGCCCAGAACTTGTCATCGAGTCCGCTATCGATCAGGAGCGTCCTTACCTGATTGAGAATGGTAAGGTGTGCCCTTTCAACTCTACCGTTCTGAGCATGAGCGGCAGTTGGAACAAAGTGATGCTCGATGCCCTTCGCTTTGAGGTAGTCACGAAGAGCATGTGACTCGAATTCTCCTCCTTGATCCGATCGGATGGTCTTGACCGTGCAGTCCAATTGATTTTCAACTAGGTTGATATAGTCGATCAATGCCTGTCGGGTCTCAGACTTCTTCTTGAGAAAGCTGAGGTTGACCTTCCGAGTGTGATCGTCGTAACAGGTAAGGAAGTAGAGGGATCCTCCAATGGAAGGGGTTCGAGCTGGTCCCCAGAGATCGACATGGATAGACTGGAGTGGTTTGCTGGCTCGGATGTTGGAAGCAGGAGCGGGAAGTCGAGATCCTTTGCCTTGGATGCAGGCTGAGCATTGGAAACCGTAGATATCTTTTCCAACTTTGGCCCAGTCCACTGTCTTGTCGAGTCTTCCTTCTTTGCCGAGCTGAACCACTGAGCGAACATTGAGATGACCAAGTCTGCGGTGCCAGTGGTAAAGGATGTTCTCCTCTGTGACGTTATTGGTGGCCGTGATGAGTGCGGCCTTGTGTCGAATAGGAGTGCTTGCCGGATCGAGGACAAACAAACCGTCTTGTCGTGTTGCTGTGATGACCGGTTTGCTGGGTCCATCTTCAGTAGTGTTGAGGATCGCTTTGTCTTTTGCAAAGGTCCAAGAGTGTCCGTCGGTGCTCTGTGCGGCACCAACACTCAGAAGGTTCCGTCCCAGTTCGGGTACGTGAAGAACATCGTATAGTGTGATGTTTGGTAGTTTGAGTTGACCGCATTCTCTGGCGGTGATGTTGGCGCCGTTGCCTATGGTGATGTTTGCCTGGATCGGTAGTTGTTTGATTCCAGTGAGTAGGTTCCTGTCGTGGACCATGTGATGAGTGGCTCCAGAGTCTACGACAATGTCGAGTGCAGACGAGTGGGCCAGAAGGGCATTGTGATCGATGGTGATGCTTGCCATGAAAGCAGAGCTGGCGTTGATGCCATGATGTTGACTCCTGTTGCTTACGAGTGCGGCGATGTTGGCACTGTTGTTTGTGTACCTGTTGGCGTTGTTGCCGGTACTGAAGTTGGCGGGCTTAGTGAAACAGTTTGCTGTTGAGTGTCCATTCTTCTGATGGAACTCGCAGAAGGCATTCTCGTCAAAGGGAGATCGAGGAATAAACTTCTTCTTGTTTCCGGTGCCGCCGATGTTGTTGTTGTTGTTCCGTGCTTGTTGACGGGCAGCGATGAGAGCCGTAGTCTCAATTCCTTCTTCCTGAACAATCCTTCTCCTGTACTCGGCTCGGACGGCGTCAATGACGTCCTGTGAGTGAAAGTCCTCCTTGAGATAGTAGGTCTGAACGAGGGTTTCATAGGAAGAAGGAAGGGACATGAGGATGGCGAACGCAAAGTCCTTGTCGTCCATCCGGGATCGGCCAGAGACGGTAATAGCGGAGTAAGCCGACTTGAGCTTTCCAGTATGGACAGTCGGATCTTCTCCTTCCGCGAGTTGGGATCGCCAGATGATTGCAAGAAGTTCAGCCCGCCTGGATCCCCTTGCGGCCGAGTAGGTTTCCTGAAGATGTTTAAGTAATCTTTCAGAAGCAGAAGGAAGCGTCGCTCTGTACTCATCGGTGTGAGCGGAGTCCCTTTGGACCAGAGCGTGCCAAGTTGAGAGGTGAGATGGAAGGTTGTGGTGGACAAGCTGACTGAGACTTCCGTCAATGATGCCGAAGGCCTTCTTGTCTTTCTTGATCCATTTCGCAAGTTCCTCGGCTGTAGCTGGAGTAGTGACCGTAGTGGTGGTAGTAGTTGGAGCGTTGTCCGTGCCGGCGGTGGCAGCCAAGGTAGAGATAGGTAGGGTATTAGGTCGAGGAATAGTTCCATCAACAATGTCGTCCAGATCCTTATCGATCAAAGTGTTTTGAATCGAGCGGGACCATTCCGCGTAATTGTCGGGACCCTCAAGGTAAGTCCGCTTGGTAACCTTGAGAGTGTCGAGGTCGAGACTGTCGGCCATGATGAAACTAAGTCGATGTTGAAGAGGGTTGGTTGATGTAAACTAAGGTAATAGCCCGTTGAGCTCCGTTGGTAGAGCAGCCGACTCTTAATCTGTTGGATATCGAGTTGATCACCGTTGTATAGTTTGCATGAGGATAAAATATACAAGAGGGGATCATGAAATCAGACCAGAATGGTCTGCTATATATATTATTCTGGTAGGTGGCAAGGTGCTGCGGTTTGCGGTTTGCGGTCTGCGGTTTGCGGTCGCAAGTTGCGGTTTGCGGTCGCAACTTGCGGTTGTGGTCGCAACTTGCGACAGTGGTCGCAGATTGCTAAGCGAGTCGCAGATTGCTAAGCGAGAACAAAAGGAAAGGTGCGAAGAGTGGATGTGCTTTATTGTTCCATGCGGTCTATTGTTCTGGGAGAACAATAGACGTGCGGGAGAACAATAGGATTCGACAGAGAGCTGGGTGTACTTTACCCAAGATCTAGCAAGGGAGTTCAAGCAGTGGGATAAAGATCTTGGCGACCGCGGTAGGGACGCCATCGGGTATTGCAACATGTACGAATTCGTTACGATTGACAAGGCGATTGAGGAAGAGAACACGGCCAGCAAAGAAGGCAACATGAAGATCGTGCTCGAATATCAAGTTGGCAGGAAGGCAAAGAATTCGGAAGGCAATCTTGATGGCAAATACCATCACAAGTTGACTTGGAAGTTCAATCTGGAAAGACTGCCCATCCCGGTTCATGTGAGCTCACGAAGATCGAGGGACAGCGATGATGGATCTGAAGGCGGGATGGAGGTCACCAACGACTCTGCACAGACTGAGGGCAACCAGTCTGCTCTAAATCCCACGGATAGTCTCGAAAATCGAGGCTCTAGCGAGCAACCCGAATCACTTGTCGTTACCACTGGCACTTCCTGTTGTCACGTGACGCGCGACGCGACCGACCGTCAACCTCCCTACATCTAGAAAACATAGTAGTACTTCTAGTTTTCTAGTTCAATCATTTTGTATGGTTTCTCAAGCCAAAGTTATTGACTTGAGAAACAGGTTAGTCTTTTGTAATTCATGAATAAAGCCAAAGTTATTGACTTGAGAAACAGCGAGAAAACAACATGGTAGCGGCTCTCGTTCAGTGAAAACGATCACTCGCCACTAAAGGTTTCTCAGTCAAACTCGAAAGGTCTTCGAACGTCCGACTCTATCGACACGAGGTCGACAGACTCCCGACATCGACCTAGCTCTACTTATCTACACGAGGTAGATCAATCCCTACATCGAAAGCCGAAAAGAAATAGATAAAGGACGTCCATTTCCGCGAAAGATGGGGTCCGATACCGACACCCAAAAGTTCGAAAAACTGTCCGGTTCCCAAAACTTCACCAGTTGGGCTTCATCGGCAAAGGCAGCTCTCATTCTCAAGGGACTCTGGACTTTCGCCGGTTGCGAAGAGTGGAGATACGAGAGATGCCCTCACATCAACGAGGTCACCGGGGAACCAAGCGAACCCATTACCGAAAAGGAAAGGAAGGCATTGAAGGCCTGGGTCGATCAAGATGAAAAGGCGTCCGCTCTTATCGAATCGTGGTGCGGACCGGAGGTCCTTCCCTTGATCCTTCAACTCACCTCAGCCCGAGCTAAGTGGGAGACGTTGGCGGCCACCTACCAACTCACCGGAAAGTCGAACAAGACTTTGATCGGAAAGAAGCTGAGCAACCTTCGACTCGATTCCGAAGGAGATTTGGAACAGCACTACCAGACTCTACGACGACTCTGGGTAGACTACCAACGTGCCAGAGGAAACAAAGCCGAAGACGATATGGTTCAGACTCTCCTTGCATCCCTCCCCGATTCCTACGACAACGTCGTGTCTCAGTTGTCGATTACGATCGAACAAAACGACTTATGCAACAACCTTGCATGGGTCTACAGTCAACTGGTCGCGGAGGATATGAGACGAAAGACGAAGGTAGAGGAGAACAACGCTATGGCCGCCCTGGCCGCAAAGCATCGACCGGCCTCGGCCCCACGAGCCAAGAGCTATCCGCAGTCGGGCTCTCGCTACAAATCTGACCCAAAGAAGAAGAAAAGGGACTTGTCCGAAGTCACCTGCTACAGGTGTCAGAAGAAAGGACACCTATCGAGAGACTGCGAAGGACAACTGGTTCGAGTTCCACCCAGTCAACTGGTTCGGGGGGACTCGTACCAGTCCAAGCCGAAACGCTCGAACGCTCATGTCGCGAGCACCGAAGAATCGGAGGACGAGGAACCAGACTTTTCGAATCTGGCTGCCCTAAACCTCAGCGAAGGAGGTCGATCCAGGCAACGAACCTCGTCCTCGGATTTCCGACTCGGAGCATTCGTCGCTTACGAATCTCAGAACCTCATGAACGTCGGAAAGGACTGGCTCAGAAACGAGAGGGCTCTGTCTGCCACGGACATGAATGACAAGGTCATTTCCGACTCTGGATGTTCTCGTCACATGATGAAGAACCTCTCCTGGTTCCGAGGTCTCCGCAAGATTCATAGACCTATCATCGTCGGCAACGGAACCGAAATCTACGCCGAGGGTATAGGCTCAGTCGTTCTACTCTTGAAGGTCGACGGGGTAATCAAGCCTACTGCCTTTTCGGACGTACTGTACGTACCGAAGTTGCACTTCAACCTTCTGAGCACCAGTCAATTGTCTCAGAAGGGGATCTCAGTCACGCACGTCGGATTCTCGAACCGCTGCGATCTGACTTTCGAAAACAAGAAGATCGGTACCGGCAAGTTAGTTCGAGGTCTATACGAAATCGACATCGGCGAAGGAGGTGCGGAAGTCGCAAACGTAGCTCAAAGTCAAGGACTGTCCTACGACATCTGGCATAGACGTCTGTGCCATCTCAACAAGCAAGATGTGCTCAAGATTGCCAAAGACGAGTCTTTCGGAGTTCAAATCGATCACACAAAGGTCGGCGACGCAGAGGAACCTTGTGAAGCGTGCCGAGACGGAAAGGCTCATCGACAGCCTCATCGCGGATCTCACGAACGAGCGAAAGGTCTTCTCGAAGTTATCCATACTGATATTTGTCAGATGGAGGTCGAGGCCATCAAAGGATATCGGTACTTCATGGTCTTCATCGACGAGTTCTCCCGATGGACCATGGTATTTCCGATGAAGCTCAAGTCCGACGCTACGGATTGCTTCAGACGCTACGTGAACTACGTAGAGACGTCCCACCCCGGAAAACGAGTGAAGTGCCTTCACGGGGACAACGATGGAGCCTTCGTCGGTCAAGAAATGAAGACGTTCTTGGACAGCAAAGGCATCGTTCTGAGTACGACCGCTCCTCATCATCCCCAGATGAACGGAATCGCCGAAAGATTCAATCGATCTAGCGTCGAGGGAGTGATCTCGATGTTACAGGATAGCGAGATGTCCAAGCGTTGGTGGATGCACGCTCTACACCACTTTACTCATACTCGAAACCGATGTCCGAAAAGGAAGCTAGACGGGAAGACGCCGTACGAAATCTGGTACGGGAAGAAGCCAGTCATTTCGCACTTACGCGTCTTCGGCTGCACCATTTGGTCTTGGCTACCAGCCGAGCTTCGCGGGAAACTCGACCCACACGTTCGAAAGGGAATTCTCGTCGGATACAGTGATCCTCATGGGGTCTGCTACGACGTTGTAGACCCAAAGAGGTTTACTTCCTACAAGGTCAGGGGAGAGGACTGTACGTTCAAAGAGAAGCGAAGTACAACTCCCTCCGAAGCTGAGGAGCGTCCCGTTCCCTCAGGTACTACGGATCCGGAAAAGGTCCCCGAATCTACCAAGACGATCAGTCCATCGTCTAGTTCGGACAACAGCGGTTTCGGTCTTCGTCCTGAAGACAAAGATGACGACAAACAAGAACCGACACCCAGGAAGTCTAGCCGATTGGCGGCCAAGTCGAAACAGAAGTTATCCGAACTGTCTAACGTTCTTACCGAAAAGATGGAAGGCTCGGATGACTTGACCGACTACATGAACGAAACTCTGGCTGTCGCGAATCACAGTTTGTCTTTCAAAGACGTCAAGGACTCGGCTGAAGAAGGAGCTTATCTCAAAGCGATGGAGATCGAGATGCAGTCCATGAGGACCTGCGATGTCTACGAACTTGTCCCTCGGCCCGAAGGCAACGAAAATATCGTAGGAAGTCGCTTCGTGCTCAGGACCAAGCAAGATCACGCGGGAAACATCAAGTACAAAGCGAGACTTGTAGCTCAAGGTTTCTCTCAACGCGAAGGTGTCGACTATGGCGAAACGTTCGCTCCGGTCGTCAAGCTTCAAACAGTAAGGTTACTGTTAGCCGCCGCGGCTACTCAAGGCCTTCATCTCGAACAAATGGATGTGAAAACTGCGTTTCTGAACGGAGACCTCGACGAGACGGTTTACATGCGTCAGCCTAAAGAGTTCGAAGAGAAGGGAAAAGAAAGCTGGGTTTGGAGGTTGAAGAAATCGATCTACGGACTCAAACAATCACCTCGCTGCTGGAACTCTCGAATTACCGACGCTTTCCAGAAGATCGAGTTCTACCCCAGTATTTCCGACCCTTCTCTGTTTCTCTGTCGAAACTCAAGGGCTATGGTCGCATTGTACGTGGACGACTGTCTCATCGCCGGAACCAAGGAACAGACCGAAAACATCAAGAGGTTCCTAGCCTCTGAATTCGAAATGGAAGAGCTCGGTCCTCCTCGCCTATTCCTCGGCATCCAGATTGAGCGAAAGCAAGCCGGTGAAAGTCAGTATATCCATATTCACCAGACTCGCTACATCGACACGATCTTGGAACGATTCTCGATGGAAGAATCCGGAACTTCTCCGACTCCGATGGTCGACAGTCAGATTCTCACGAAGGCTTACCGAGATCAAACCGACCCCATGGAATCCAATCAGTTATACATGAGCGCCGTCGGATCTCTCATGTACTGCGTCTTGGGGACTAGACCCGACTTGGCCCATGCCGTAGGGGTATTGAGTCGATTCTCGTCCAAACCTTGCGAGATTCACTGGAAGGCTATCAAGAGGGTCTTGAGATACCTTCACGTAACCAAGTCCTTGGGTATTCGGTACGACATGATCTCGGACGGCGGAGACGGACTCAATCTGATCGGATATTCGGATGCCAATTACGCGAACGACGTTACCGATCGAAAATCGTTGACCGGATGGATTTTCAAGATCTGCAACGGACCGCTGGTCTGGTCCAGCCGCAAGCAGAAATCGGTATCGGTCTCGACCTGCGAGGCTGAGTACATGGCGCTTTCGGCTGCGTCTCGCGAAGCGATTTGGCTTCTCAAATTACTCAGCGAGACCGGACTTTACAAATCTGAAAAGGAAACTCAGACGATCACCATCCTCGCTGATAACAAGTCCGCCATCAGTGTCGCAAAGAATCCGGTCTCTCACGACAGGATGAAGCACGTGGATGTACACTACCACTTCATTCGAGATCTCATTCAAGATGGGACCATTCAGGTCGAGTACGTCAGGTCCGAAGACAATCACGCGGATGTCTTCACGAAAGAACTCCCGCGCACCTCTCACGATTTCCACATTCACGGCATCGGCATGGCTTAATAGCCACTCAGCACACACGGCCGACAACTACCACGCTCGTTACGAAACAGATCGGTACCACTTTCCTTACCATAAACTTCTGAAACAAACGACACGCGCGACGGAGTCTTCGATCGACGCGGCGAACTTTACGACTTTTCATCTTACGACTCTTCTACAAAAATCGCACTCGACACAAGGTGACTACATAACTTGTGTCCAAGGCATGCGAACATCAATCGCTACTAGCAACATACAACTCGAACGATTTCGGAAGGTTGAGGGGGACTGTTGTCACGTGACGCGCGACGCGACCGACCGTCAACCTCCCTACATCTAGAAAACATAGTAGTACTTCTAGTTTTCTAGTTCAATCATTTTGTATGGTTTCTCAAGCCAAAGTTATTGACTTGAGAAACAGGTTAGTCTTTTGTAATTCATGAATAAAGCCAAAGTTATTGACTTGAGAAACAGCGAGAAAACAACATGGTAGCGGCTCTCGTTCAGTGAAAACGATCACTCGCCACTAAAGGTTTCTCAGTCAAACTCGAAAGGTCTTCGAACGTCCGACTCTATCGACACGAGGTCGACAGACTCCCGACATCGACCTAGCTCTACTTATCTACACGAGGTAGATCAATCCCTACATCGAAAGCCGAAAAGAAATAGATAAAGGACGTCCATTTCCGCGAAAGATGGGGTCCGATACCGACACCCAAAAGTTCGAAAAACTGTCCGGTTCCCAAAACTTCACCAGTTGGGCTTCATCGGCAAAGGCAGCTCTCATTCTCAAGGGACTCTGGACTTTCGCCGGTTGCGAAGAGTGGAGATACGAGAGATGCCCTCACATCAACGAGGTCACCGGGGAACCAAGCGAACCCATTACCGAAAAGGAAAGGAAGGCATTGAAGGCCTGGGTCGATCAAGATGAAAAGGCGTCCGCTCTTATCGAATCGTGGTGCGGACCGGAGGTCCTTCCCTTGATCCTTCAACTCACCTCAGCCCGAGCTAAGTGGGAGACGTTGGCGGCCACCTACCAACTCACCGGAAAGTCGAACAAGACTTTGATCGGAAAGAAGCTGAGCAACCTTCGACTCGATTCCGAAGGAGATTTGGAACAGCACTACCAGACTCTACGACGACTCTGGGTAGACTACCAACGTGCCAGAGGAAACAAAGCCGAAGACGATATGGTTCAGACTCTCCTTGCATCCCTCCCCGATTCCTACGACAACGTCGTGTCTCAGTTGTCGATTACGATCGAACAAAACGACTTATGCAACAACCTTGCATGGGTCTACAGTCAACTGGTCGCGGAGGATATGAGACGAAAGACGAAGGTAGAGGAGAACAACGCTATGGCCGCCCTGGCCGCAAAGCATCGACCGGCCTCGGCCCCACGAGCCAAGAGCTATCCGCAGTCGGGCTCTCGCTACAAATCTGACCCAAAGAAGAAGAAAAGGGACTTGTCCGAAGTCACCTGCTACAGGTGTCAGAAGAAAGGACACCTATCGAGAGACTGCGAAGGACAACTGGTTCGAGTTCCACCCAGTCAACTGGTTCGGGGGGACTCGTACCAGTCCAAGCCGAAACGCTCGAACGCTCATGTCGCGAGCACCGAAGAATCGGAGGACGAGGAACCAGACTTTTCGAATCTGGCTGCCCTAAACCTCAGCGAAGGAGGTCGATCCAGGCAACGAACCTCGTCCTCGGATTTCCGACTCGGAGCATTCGTCGCTTACGAATCTCAGAACCTCATGAACGTCGGAAAGGACTGGCTCAGAAACGAGAGGGCTCTGTCTGCCACGGACATGAATGACAAGGTCATTTCCGACTCTGGATGTTCTCGTCACATGATGAAGAACCTCTCCTGGTTCCGAGGTCTCCGCAAGATTCATAGACCTATCATCGTCGGCAACGGAACCGAAATCTACGCCGAGGGTATAGGCTCAGTCGTTCTACTCTTGAAGGTCGACGGGGTAATCAAGCCTACTGCCTTTTCGGACGTACTGTACGTACCGAAGTTGCACTTCAACCTTCTGAGCACCAGTCAATTGTCTCAGAAGGGGATCTCAGTCACGCACGTCGGATTCTCGAACCGCTGCGATCTGACTTTCGAAAACAAGAAGATCGGTACCGGCAAGTTAGTTCGAGGTCTATACGAAATCGACATCGGCGAAGGAGGTGCGGAAGTCGCAAACGTAGCTCAAAGTCAAGGACTGTCCTACGACATCTGGCATAGACGTCTGTGCCATCTCAACAAGCAAGATGTGCTCAAGATTGCCAAAGACGAGTCTTTCGGAGTTCAAATCGATCACACAAAGGTCGGCGACGCAGAGGAACCTTGTGAAGCGTGCCGAGACGGAAAGGCTCATCGACAGCCTCATCGCGGATCTCACGAACGAGCGAAAGGTCTTCTCGAAGTTATCCATACTGATATTTGTCAGATGGAGGTCGAGGCCATCAAAGGATATCGGTACTTCATGGTCTTCATCGACGAGTTCTCCCGATGGACCATGGTATTTCCGATGAAGCTCAAGTCCGACGCTACGGATTGCTTCAGACGCTACGTGAACTACGTAGAGACGTCCCACCCCGGAAAACGAGTGAAGTGCCTTCACGGGGACAACGATGGAGCCTTCGTCGGTCAAGAAATGAAGACGTTCTTGGACAGCAAAGGCATCGTTCTGAGTACGACCGCTCCTCATCATCCCCAGATGAACGGAATCGCCGAAAGATTCAATCGATCTAGCGTCGAGGGAGTGATCTCGATGTTACAGGATAGCGAGATGTCCAAGCGTTGGTGGATGCACGCTCTACACCACTTTACTCATACTCGAAACCGATGTCCGAAAAGGAAGCTAGACGGGAAGACGCCGTACGAAATCTGGTACGGGAAGAAGCCAGTCATTTCGCACTTACGCGTCTTCGGCTGCACCATTTGGTCTTGGCTACCAGCCGAGCTTCGCGGGAAACTCGACCCACACGTTCGAAAGGGAATTCTCGTCGGATACAGTGATCCTCATGGGGTCTGCTACGACGTTGTAGACCCAAAGAGGTTTACTTCCTACAAGGTCAGGGGAGAGGACTGTACGTTCAAAGAGAAGCGAAGTACAACTCCCTCCGAAGCTGAGGAGCGTCCCGTTCCCTCAGGTACTACGGATCCGGAAAAGGTCCCCGAATCTACCAAGACGATCAGTCCATCGTCTAGTTCGGACAACAGCGGTTTCGGTCTTCGTCCTGAAGACAAAGATGACGACAAACAAGAACCGACACCCAGGAAGTCTAGCCGATTGGCGGCCAAGTCGAAACAGAAGTTATCCGAACTGTCTAACGTTCTTACCGAAAAGATGGAAGGCTCGGATGACTTGACCGACTACATGAACGAAACTCTGGCTGTCGCGAATCACAGTTTGTCTTTCAAAGACGTCAAGGACTCGGCTGAAGAAGGAGCTTATCTCAAAGCGATGGAGATCGAGATGCAGTCCATGAGGACCTGCGATGTCTACGAACTTGTCCCTCGGCCCGAAGGCAACGAAAATATCGTAGGAAGTCGCTTCGTGCTCAGGACCAAGCAAGATCACGCGGGAAACATCAAGTACAAAGCGAGACTTGTAGCTCAAGGTTTCTCTCAACGCGAAGGTGTCGACTATGGCGAAACGTTCGCTCCGGTCGTCAAGCTTCAAACAGTAAGGTTACTGTTAGCCGCCGCGGCTACTCAAGGCCTTCATCTCGAACAAATGGATGTGAAAACTGCGTTTCTGAACGGAGACCTCGACGAGACGGTTTACATGCGTCAGCCTAAAGAGTTCGAAGAGAAGGGAAAAGAAAGCTGGGTTTGGAGGTTGAAGAAATCGATCTACGGACTCAAACAATCACCTCGCTGCTGGAACTCTCGAATTACCGACGCTTTCCAGAAGATCGAGTTCTACCCCAGTATTTCCGACCCTTCTCTGTTTCTCTGTCGAAACTCAAGGGCTATGGTCGCATTGTACGTGGACGACTGTCTCATCGCCGGAACCAAGGAACAGACCGAAAACATCAAGAGGTTCCTAGCCTCTGAATTCGAAATGGAAGAGCTCGGTCCTCCTCGCCTATTCCTCGGCATCCAGATTGAGCGAAAGCAAGCCGGTGAAAGTCAGTATATCCATATTCACCAGACTCGCTACATCGAACGCTTGAAGAGGGAATCGGAAAGCCTGGAAGCCGAAAGTACATTACCTTGTGAGGAGACGCTGGGACCGTTCCGGATGGACTCTGATTTATACTGTAATTCACCATTGTACATGTTGTAACAGTCTTCGGGGTTAGGAACATACATGCTGTATCGATTTCTCGCTTATCGGTCCAATCTATGACAGCTTCCAACAAGTTGACTGAATGCTCTATAAAATTTCGGAGCAAGACTAAGTGCGAACGACGTCTCATGCTATGAGGAAGATGAACACCGCCGTTGAGTCTGACGGGCGACAACCAACTAATCATACGGTGTGCGTTGTAGACAGTGTCATTTCCGGCGGGCTCAATGATGATCTGATGAGCAGCTGAGTCGAAAACCCAGCGGCATCTCATGAGGGGTCAAATTCGAACACGATTCCGGCGACAAGCGTACACAGGCCTCTGTAGCCGGAGCGCGTCTTGAAGCAGGGTGACTATCGCGCGCCAAAAGAGTCACCCTCAATTGCTCACAGCCTTTAAACCTCTCCTTCCCACTATACTATGGGTTAACCCCTTAATGCTATTAGAATTGGCATCAATTGAGAGCTGTAGTATGTAGCAACACACTCATGGTGTCAGCCCGTCATTCCAGTCACTGTTGACTGTGTAAACATGCAGCATGTATCACGCAGTTGTAAAACAAGCTGAGCTGAGAGTTTGAGTACCTATATTCCAGATAGAAGTACCACATGGGAAACCCATTTGCGCAGCAACCGGTTGAAATAGTTAGGTTGAGATAACATGAGTGACTAGCTGCTTGCTTGTAATATCACCTGTCACAGTTTTGCCATGGTAGGTGTCTTTGTGGCTGTACAATAGTAAAGGCTAAGAACCTAAGTTTTAACTCTTCTGGCGCGCCATGGAAGGCTCAATTTCCACTGCAACTTGTACTTCCGCTCTGAGTTGTTCTGATCGCTGACGTTGTAAGTGACGTAGAATTCTGCAAGTCCCGGATGACACTGATCACCGAAGGTCTCATCGATTTTGAATGGATACCTGTCAGGCGGTGTGATGGCGGGGAAAGTCTTTTCCAAAACTGCCTCTTTCTGGGTATACAAGTCCAGCTTCCATTCATGCTCGGCCCGAGCGAAAGGTAATTCGTAATCCCTAACCCAATCGTTGCACTGGCCCTGGCGGTCTGTATGGAAAATTTCTATCTTTTTCAACACATCCTCGAGCTTGGTCTCCAGCTCCGCCTTTACGTGAGGCCACTTGTCCGACACGTCGTTCAAAGACCTCTGCCCTTCTGGGGTGAGATCCTCTGTCTTGATCTCTGTCACGGAAAACTTGAACATGGGATATTCTGATTCTGCTGGCGATCATTCCGTTCGGTTAGTGATATTACAACCTGCCGACAGAAGGTGCGAGAACTGCTCACGGACAACGCCGGTCATTTTGTCAGTATTTGAAGCTGTGTCGGCGGATAGGTAGTGCTGCGGTAATGGTAGAATACATCGAATAAATCAAGTTAGCTTTCCGACAGACGAAACTATTTTGGTGCCCTCTCTATGCCCCAGGTCTCGCCATACATCAAGAGCTTGAAACTGTAACCCTTCGTAGGATCAGGGGTATCTCATAAAGGAGCCTCCCAGTCAAAAAGCTTGTAGTACCGGGGTTCTCCGGCCGAGCAAAGTCCAACCAATAATAATTCTTGCCGAGCAGGTCAGTAGACCACTGACGTCAGGCAGTCACAGCAGGACGATGATTCTAGGAAGGTCACACGCAATCGGGTAGCACGTATCTGGCGTAGCTATCGTGCTGTGGACAACAAAGGAGGACTGAGAACGTTCGGTGCAAATCGGGCCTGCCGTTCGACCTTGGTGATCAGGTGACCGAGTGCGCGTTGACGTTATCTCTATGTGATAGGTCTAACGAGTGGTCATGTGCCCAAAATGATCGGGTGTGACGGCCAGGTACAGGACACGTCGTTCGATTGTGGTTTAACAGCAAGAATTGATTCTTGAAGTTCTTGAACATCCCAGATCGATCAGCAAACCTTTTTGAGGAACGGGACTGGACCTGTGGGATCCCTGTCAATGGCATCGAATGCAGCGCGGACGAGGGGCAAGATACACACGTGAACTAGCGATCAGCTTATTCCAAGACACATGTCACGATATTGCGACGCTACACAGCCCTTCACACGGAGCAGCATCATCTTCTATCTTCAACAACGACGACGAAACCTCCGGCAGCTGAGCAGTGATCAACAGCGCGAGAGCCTTGTACTGGAGGCGCGTGAAACAAGGCGACGCGTATCCACCTTTGGCGTTTCATCTCGTGCGCAGCTCGAATCGATTTGGAGCCCTGGCAGACCGTCGCATTCAAGTTTCCCTGCCCAAAGCGGGCAAGGGGTCGGGTGGTGAGCTTCGAGAATTGAGCAGAGTCTCAAAAAGGTGGTTGTACAATAGGTAGACAGGCAGCTGTTTCGACAGCGTTCCTGCTTCTCGTTTGGCCATTTCTTGCCGATCGAGCTTGACCATACTCGCCGCGAAAGGGCAATCGCACTTGGTTTCGTTCGGAATATAATTGGATGGGATAGTTGCCATTATCAGCTCCTTAGGTGGCATAAGATCTTTCTGATCAGTCGATATCATCGAACTCGACCCCCAATTCGAGCTAATCAGTCGGAACTCGGTACCTGTTTGATCGTGAAAGCGTTGAATCGGCATAGAAAAATACAAGGTAGACAGTTAAACAAAACCTCTCGCGATATAACCCCTTGCGTTTCTGTTTCAGCTAGCAAACCGCAAGATCCTCAATCGCTAACGGAACAACTCCGTGAGCCAGCTGTAGGGCGTTTCTGCGCAGTCGAAAATCTGCGGGGCAGACCCTTGAAGACTCTCCTTGGTCATCGCAGAAGTTTCTGTCCCAGAGAGGTCAATGATGTGGTGCCCGGCAAGGTCCTTACCCCGGTCGTTGGCGGTTTGAATGGACTGCGTGTTCTGTAGGCTGATATTTGACGCGGTAGTCGCTGACTTGGAGCCGGTCTGATACGAGATCTGGTCATCCTTGGGCCGTGCGCGACCCTCTGAGATGGCGCCAATCTTGATAGGCCACGTGCAGATCCACTGGCTTGACGCGAGGTCTTGCGCAGGAGTCAGATCGATGGTACCCTCTACCTGTATCCTAGGCCCAGGACTGTCCCAGTGTGACTGTAGATCAACGATTTCGATGTGAATGGTGTATAACTTCCCCTTATCGGGAGCGAAACCAAAAGAGACTTCAGGCAGAAAGTGGGAGTCGACTTGTTTCCTCGAGAGACTGGAATTGACTTGTTCCATATTCTCTTTCCATTTGACTGCTCGACTATCGAACGCTATAACCGCAATTCTCGCCCAGTCCTTGTAATGCCGAGGGTTTGTGAGGTCGCCATTCATCCGGAGAAAGAATGCCTCGATTTCATTCGCTAATTGGTGCAGATGTCGATCGAGAGTAGGTCGAATACTGGTCCAGAAGTGTCCATGTTGCTGCACAAAGTCTCCGAACAGATCGAGTTCCTGTCCCTCAAAATCAAGGCTAGCTGTCCATCGTCGGCCGTACCCTTCAGGCGCACCTTTTGAGTTCAGCACGAGCGGTCCGTAACGAAACAATCTGTCGCGTGGGATATACATACCAGTCGCACTTGGTTTTGACGGGCTATACTTGCATATGAAACGGGTATCCATATCTAATGGCAGATTCGTTTTATTCTGTCTCCAGGATCTGCCGTCAAGTCTCAACCGGACTCCACGAGACAATGGGATGTTGGCGAGTGCACCGTAAAGGCGATGTATACTATATGGGATATAGTACAACAGGGACATGCATGGCTATTGGATTCTCCTACGCTGAGCAGCATCGAACAAAGGAGTGATGAGAACCCCAGCTATAAGAACCATAGGAAGCTGAATGTCTCGAAGCGGCAATGCGGAAGCAATTTCTGCTGTCCCGTCTTCAAGCGCGATTGTTGCGTTTCAGCCACTGCGCGGGACTCAGACTTATGATTCATCTTGGCCGCAAGATCAACTAGCAGACTTCCTGATCCATCACGCGCTTAGTATGCTCTGGAAAAGATGAGAATGCGATAAAAGGGGCCACTAGTTGATTGGCATGAGAGGTCATGTGGACAAGCGGTTGGTCATACAATAGAGAGTATAGATACAACACAACAGGATGATACATCGACGCGCAACTAAACATAGACAATAGTACGCTATTGAGTCCCTGAACAAGCGAGATGAATATCGTCTATCAACCACTCATCCGTGCGCCGAAATCACCGGATCGAGTAAATGCGGTCATCGAGCCGTATCCGGTGTTGGAGCGGATGGGGTTATCCTCGATTAGCGAATCACCCTCCCTGAAACCTCCCACTCCTGACTGTGAAAATCCACTTGGAAAGGGAGAGTCAATGATGCCAGTGAAGCCAGAATAAATGGTATTGGGAGTTTCCTGGACAGGTTCGACCTCGGAGACCGCAACATGGATAGGCCAAACCCAAGTGCAGTTCGTCGTTGTATAGAGTTCTTCCTCAAAGTATGTCTGATCCTTGCGGCTCGCATGATGCTGAACGATGATGATATAGCTCACCTCGATCCTCGGACGAGGATTTTCCAAGTCATTCAATACCAACCGAAGGTCTTTAGCCTCTACAGACAGAACATGGTCTCTTCCCATATTTGAGCTGAAACCGACCTCCCAATCAGCAAGGAAGCCAGCTTGACGCTTTTGCCTATCTGAAAGCTTTCCGTTGACCTTGTTCATTTCTTCAAGCCAGGTGTTTTGTTCTCTGCGGAACAAGGCTTGAGACTCATTCTGCCATTCATTGTAAGTGTAGGTTTTCGTCTCAATCTCGGTCAAGAATGATCTCTGAATCAATCGAGATAGCTCTGAATTGGTCTTCTGCAGTTGTTCCATTAGCGTGTCGAATCCTATTGTTCTCCCGCACGTCTATTGTTCTCCCAGAACAATAGACCGCATGGAACAATAAAGCACATCCACTCTTCGCACCTTTCCTTTTGTTCTCGCTTAGCAATCTGCGACTCGCTTAGCAATCTGCGACCACTGTCGCAAGTTGCGACCACAACCGCAAGTTGCGACCGCAAACCGCAACTTGCGACCGCAAACCGCAGACCGCAAACCGCAAACCGCAGCACCTTGCCACCTACCAGAATAATATATATAGCAGACCATTCTGGTCTGATTTCATGATCCCCTCTTGTATATTTTATCCTCATGCAAACTATACAACGGTGATCAACTCGATATCCAACAGATTAAGAGTCGGCTGCTCTACCAACGGAGCTCAACGGGCTATTACCTTAGTTTACATCAACCAACCCTCTTCAACATCGACTTAGTTTCATCATGGCCGACAGTCTCGACCTCGACACTCTCAAGGTTACCAAGCGGACTTACCTTGAGGGTCCCGACAATTACGCGGAATGGTCCCGCTCGATTCAAAACACTTTGATCGATAAGGATCTGGACGACATTGTTGATGGAACTATTCCTCGACCTAATACCCTACCTATCTCTACCTTGGCTGCCACCGCCGGCACGGACAACGCTCCAACTACTACCACCACTACGGTCACTACTCCAGCTACAGCCGAGGAACTTGCGAAATGGATCAAGAAAGACAAGAAGGCCTTCGGCATCATTGACGGAAGTCTCAGTCAGCTTGTCCACCACAACCTTCCATCTCACCTCTCAACTTGGCACGCTCTGGTCCAAAGGGACTCCGCTCACACCGATGAGTACAGAGCGACGCTTCCTTCTGCTTCTGAAAGATTACTTAAACATCTTCAGGAAACCTACTCGGCCGCAAGGGGATCCAGGCGGGCTGAACTTCTTGCAATCATCTGGCGATCCCAACTCGCGGAAGGAGAAGATCCGACTGTCCATACTGGAAAGCTCAAGTCGGCTTACTCCGCTATTACCGTCTCTGGCCGATCCCGGATGGACGACAAGGACTTTGCGTTCGCCATCCTCATGTCCCTTCCTTCTTCCTATGAAACCCTCGTTCAGACCTACTATCTCAAGGAGGACTTTCACTCACAGGACGTCATTGACGCCGTCCGAGCCGAGTACAGGAGAAGGATTGTTCAGGAAGAAGGAATTGAGACTACGGCTCTCATCGCTGCCCGTCAACAAGCACGAAACAACAACAACAACATCGGCGGCACCGGAAACAAGAAGAAGTTTATTCCTCGATCTCCCTTTGACGAGAATGCCTTCTGCGAGTTCCATCAAAAGAATGGACACTCAACAGCAAACTGTTTCACCAAGCCCGCCAACTTCAGTACCGGCAACAACGCCAACAGGTACACAAACAACAGTGCCAACATCGCCGCACTCGTAAGCAACAGGAGTCAACACCATGGCATCAACGCCGGCTCTGCTTTCATGGCAAGCATCACCATCGATCACAATGCCCTTCTGGCCCACTCGTCTGCACTCGACATCGTTGTAGACTCTGGAGCTACTCATCACATGGTCCACGACAGGAACCTACTCACTGGAATTAAACAACTACCGATCCAGGCAAACATCACCATAGGCAACGGCGCCAACATCACCGCCAGAGAATGCGGTCAACTCAAACTACCAAACATCACACTATACGATGTTCTTCACGTACCCGAACTGGGACGGAACCTTCTGAGTGTTGGTGCCGCACAGAGCACCGACGGACACTCTTGGACCTTTGCAAAAGACAAAGCGATCCTCAACACTACTGAAGATGGACCCAGCAAACCGGTCATCACAGCAACACGACAAGACGGTTTGTTTGTCCTCGATCCGGCAAGCACTCCTATTCGACACAAGGCCGCACTCATCACGGCCACCAATAACGTCACAGAGGAGAACATCCTTTACCACTGGCACCGCAGACTTGGTCATCTCAATGTTCGCTCAGTGGTTCAGCTCGGCAAAGAAGGAAGACTCGACAAGACAGTGGACTGGGCCAAAGTTGGAAAAGATATCTACGGTTTCCAATGCTCAGCCTGCATCCAAGGCAAAGGATCTCGACTTCCCGCTCCTGCTTCCAACATCCGAGCCAGCAAACCACTCCAGTCTATCCATGTCGATCTCTGGGGACCAGCTCGAACCCCTTCCATTGGAGGATCCCTCTACTTCCTTACCTGTTACGACGATCACACTCGGAAGGTCAACCTCAGCTTTCTCAAGAAGAAGTCTGAGACCCGACAGGCATTGGTCGACTATATCAACCTAGTTGAAAATCAATTGGACTGCACGGTCAAGACCATCCGATCGGATCAAGGAGGAGAATTCGAGTCACATGCTCTTCGTGACTACCTCAAAGCGAAGGGCATCGAGCATCACTTTGTTCCAACTGCCGCTCATGCTCAGAACGGTAGAGTTGAAAGGGCACACCTTACCATTCTCAATCAGGTAAGGACGCTCCTGATCGATAGCGGACTCGATGACAAGTTCTGGGCCGAAGCGGCAAACTACGCCATCTACACCAGGAACCGGGCTCCCGCAGGATCCGACAAACATGTCCCGGAGGATCTCTGGAGGCAACGTGAAGTCAACTCCCGGCACCTTCAACCCTTTGGCTGTCAGCTCTGGTTCCATGACCACAACAACACCAACAAACTTCACCCTCGCTACAAAGAAGGGCAACTACTCTCTTACGTTGAGGGGACCGACAACTACAGGATTTGGGATCTACACACCGAAAAGGTCACCATCTCTCGTGATGTGGTCTTTGGTAAACAACCAAAGATTTCCACCAACACCAAATCACTGGAAACCAAAATCCAGTCCACTCAGGTTGACATCGACATAGTCCCTGAACCAACATCAGACTCAGACTCAGAAACTGAAGAGGATCAATCGGCTGAAGACAATACCGATACTCTCAACTCACCTGATCAGCCTGGTGATGACACGACCATCCCAAGTGATCAGGCTACACAGGCTACACAGGCCAAACACAAGTCATCCGGCATTTGGAGCAAAGGATGGGATATTGCACTGTTACCGACACCGGAAAACCCAGTCCTGCCTGATGGCTCCCGACGAGTCCGCAAACCACCTGCCAAATTTGGATACTCTGCAAACCTCGCTACCGCCGTCATCTGTGGCCATGCACTCATCTCCACGGCCATCCCTCAAACTTTTCAGGAAGCCCACCGATCTCCAGAATGGGACAAATGGCAGGAGGCTATCAAGGCCGAACTCGACAAGATGGATCAGTACAAGGTCTGGTCTGTCATTGATAGGCAAGAAGCTACATCCAAACCTCTTCGAGCCAAATGGCTCTTCACCCGAAAGATTGACGGAGAGACCGGGAAGCCATCCGCCTACAAGGCTCGATGGGTAGCAAAAGGATTTCTGCAGAAGGAAGGAGTGGACTACAATGAACTCTACGCGGGAGTCGCTCACAAGGATACCATCCGCGTCTTCCTTGCTCTGGTCAACTACCTCGACATGGACTGTGATCAGGTCGACATCAAGGCCGCCTTCCTCAACGGAGAACTAGAGGAACTCGTCCATCTCGAACCTCCTGAAGGCAGCAACATCCCTGCCAACAAGGTTCTCCGACTTCAGAAATCACTTTACGGCCTCAAACAGTCACCTCGCTGCTTCAACCAGGCCCTTGACAAATTCCTTCGATCTCTCGGTCTCACTCCTTCTCCGGCCGACTCCTGTCTCTACATCCGATCAACCAAGGATACCCTTCTCATTCTCTCCGTCCATGTTGATGATCAACTCATCGCCTGCAACAATCGTCAGGAACTGGACGACTTCAAGACCAAGCTCAACGACCGATTTGAGTGCTCTGACGGAGGAGCGGTCTCTTACTTTCTTGGATTCAACGTCTTCCGAGACAGGCCCAACCGGAAACTCTACATCTCTCAAGAACACTACGTACAGGCGGTCCTGGAAAGGTTTGGCATGCTCAACTCCAAACCGGCAAAGACTCCCCTTCCTTCCGGCTTCCGATCTCTTCCCGCTACCGACGCTGAACATCAGGAAGCCGCTCATGAGGAATATCCCGCAATGGTCGGATCAATCATGTATGCGGCCACCATCACCAGACCCGACATTGCTCATGCTGCCGGAGTCTTAGCTCGGACCGTCAGCAAGTGGAACAAGCAACACGTCCATGCTGCTCAACACCTTCTTCGATACCTCCAAGGCACTATTGAGCTCTGCCTTACCTACGACGCCACCTCTGGCCAAAGGATCATCCTGGGCTACGCCGATGCTGACTGGGGCGGATGCTTGGACACTCGTCGATCTACTACCGGATACCTCTTCCGTGCTTTTGGAGGACCGGTAGCCTGGAAATCCCGACGACAACCAACCACAGCTCTCTCTACTGCGGAAGCTGAATACATGGCTTCCGCTGATGCCACCCGACAGGCAGTCTGGCTCCGCACTCTTCTCGAATCTCTCGGTCACCCGGTCTCTGGTCCTCTTGCCATTCTCAATGACAACAATGCCGCCATTCAACTCTCCAAGAATCCTGTTGCTCATGATCGCACCAAACACATCGACATGAGACACCACTATCTCAGGGAGAAGGTACTCGACAACACCGTTGAACTCTCCCATATCCCTACTCAAGACAACCTTGCCGACGCTCTCACCAAAGGTCTCGCCCATCACCAATTCCATCACCTTGTCACCGGGATGGGTCTCAGCGGAAAACCAACCTCTTTCGCAAAGGACGCTTGAGTGAGGGGGAGTGTCGAATCCTATTGTTCTCCCGCACGTCTATTGTTCTCCCAGAACAATAGACCGCATGGAACAATAAAGCACATCCACTCTTCGCACCTTTCCTTTTGTTCTCGCTTAGCAATCTGCGACTCGCTTAGCAATCTGCGACCACTGTCGCAAGTTGCGACCACAACCGCAAGTTGCGACCGCAAACCGCAACTTGCGACCGCAAACCGCAGACCGCAAACCGCAAACCGCAGCACCTTGCCACCTACCAGAATAATATATATAGCAGACCATTCTGGTCTGATTTCATGATCCCCTCTTGTATATTTTATCCTCATGCAAACTATACAACGGTGATCAACTCGATATCCAACACTCTCGTCGCCGTCAAAGTAGTGATCATCAACGCGTTCCTGGTAAAAGCGCTTCACTCGTTTCATCGCCATGTCTAACGTTTCATCCAATCGGTCGTAGAGGTTGACGTCCCCTTCGTTGGCTGTTGTAAGCGGAAGTTTTTCTCTTGCAGCCGATGACCGTTTGTCTTCCCCCAAGTCCGTGCGTTTGACTCGCCACCTCTTTCCAATTGCTATTCGTAACAAGCTGAGTCAGCATCATTCCTTATTCGAAAGACATGGTCAAGCAAATTACCGTAGTAGCGAGGAGGGGCCATTGTAGTGGGTGCTCTTCAGTGTGGGTAGGTGCAGTGTTGGTCTCGTTGCTCGCAAATATACATCGAGGGATCGCTAACTCTTCCGGACGCTGACAGGATACCCAGGCTTATTTATAGAGTTTCGAGCACGCTGTAGTGCAGTCAAGAACGTCTCTCGAATTGACATTGGGTCGGAAGGTGACGTACCAACGACAAAGGTTGACAGACGACTTCGATGGTCCCCGGATGCGAGATCACGGAACATCAGCAGACTGAGTCGTGTGGCTGCTTCCCAGGAAATCAAGCCGCGACCTGCGAGTACGGGTCTGGCTAGAATACCATAATTAGGGACAAAGGAAAGTCGAGAACGTTCGGAGCAGACCGGGACATGTCTTCAGCTTCTATTCTAAAGCGATTACGAGACTGCCAGTCATGTTTCCAGTTGTATGTATGCTTGAGGCATGAATTTTGGTATGAGAACGCTACCTGCGAGTCATGCCTGACTATTCGCGTAGGGGTTCATGCTGTAAGAGTATACTGGCGTGTGGCGAATATGGCAAGAGGTAACATGACCTTTGCCTTGGTTCCGAGAAGCTTGCATCTTCCCGGTTTTTCCCGAACGGCCCTGGCATTCCTTTCTCTTCAGTGAATCGGTCTCGGCAGCCATACTTCCCTGATGTTGCCAGTCTACAGATCTCCCTCCTTCCTGAGTCGCAGGTCCAGCAGCGGAGAAGAGAGGACGGATCAGTTCCCCTTACTGCGAATTCTAGCCTGCTGACTGCAGTGTGAGAAGGCTTCTCAGCATTCAAGTGAGCGGAACTGTTATAGCTCATGCCGATTTCATCTTGTGATCTTGGTGTCAGTTATGCCTCTCACTTCTTCTTTTGATCGTTCTTTCAGCTCTAAAATATTTCAAAAAGCCTTCTCAGAACTCCAGAAAATGTCAAGCAACAACACCGGCGGTAAGTCACCCTGATGTTCGTTGTTAGAAGAATGTAGAAATGACTGGCTTTGACCTCAGGGAACATGTGGACAGCACAACTGAAGATCTGCAGCAAAGATGACCATCGGCTTCGAGAGCATAATCAAAGCGGAGCCTTGCCAGGAGTGACGAAGAGTCAGCGCAATGCCCTTGTCAGCCATCTGAACGCCAGTCTCAAAGCTCTGGTAGAAGCGGTACAAAACAGCTTGAATGGTTTTCACGGGAAATGCTATTCAGATGATACCTGGGAAGCCTCGTACCAGCCCCGCAACTTGAACCTTGTTGCCTGGAATATCAAGCTACAATTAGGGGCAGAACAAGCAATCGCGGCTGTTTTCAAAGGTGCTAGAAGTGGGCCTGTCAAAATTATACACAAAGCCTCCTACGATGTCCCCCAAACAGGATACGAAAGGTACACCTTTGTGTACGGGATTAGAGACTCTGACGCGACGTCGAAAAAAGACGATCTTTCCATTACGTCGAAGCTAGTGTGGAAGTTCACTCACGGAGACGCAAACGAAATAGTCTTAGATAGCACTGTCCAGACCCACTACTCTAACCAGAGTACCAGTAGTTCAACCAGATTAGGACGATCCGGTATATGTCTAGAACCAGCTTCCAATGAAGGGGTTCTTACAGCGGAAGGGGTCTCAGATTTCAAGAACTCTGAGAATACCGACCGTCCCATCGATGGCTTCTCGGCCACTACGTTCAAGGGCTCGTAATGCAGAATTGCCTGTCGAATTTCGCGAAATCGGGGGGAATAATGAACTAGTGCACATCTTTATAGTTGTAAATTGGTTTTCATGCTAGTTGAAAGGTGAATAAACTATTATCCCTATATGTGTTCCTGCCTAGTATCCAGCCACTCGGCATTTCCCACTGGATTCTGGTTCAAGCGTACAGCCTCTACAATGCTTCGGACGATGCGTCCTGCACGTTCAATGTTCAGTCTTCATCGTTGTGATATAAAGGAGAAGCGCGAGCTAGACACTGGAATCTCTTGATACAGCAGTAACGGCGCGTCTTGCAGCGAGCCAGGCAAAAGCGCGATGATTTTGGGGTTGCTGCTGATCATCATGTCAGAGCTCATGTCACCGATACACTTCCATTTTCTGTAGTCGTATAGGGATTACTCGACTCATCTATATAGATCGCGAACGTGGAATGGCTGGAAGTTCTCGCATACGCCGTGGTAGGCGAGGACAAAAATTCCGCGAACCTCGATGGATCATAGCTCGGGCGTGTCCCGACCTATCCCACACGTTCGTAAACAGCTTCCTTTGATTCTCTTATCGCTTATGAAGGCGGGAGATGCTTTCGCCCCGCGGCCTGGACCGCAGATGGCATATATAGGCGGATACGCCATGGCGACCGGGCTCATTTTGTGTTGCTGATGATCCTCTCAGTCCATCCCAGACAGCGACACGATAATGTCAAAATCCTGCAGACCCACCTGACACGCCACTCGATGAACAGACACACTAGCCTTGCCTTGCTGGATGTCATCCGGACTTGGCGTCTCCATGCCCCATCTCGTATTGTTCCACAGAAGGATACTGATCAGGAACATTCGAGATCCTCTTGGAACGCCTTAGATAGAAGGTACGCTTGGATGCAGGACATATATGGGGACGCCATGCGCGCCATCTGCGAGAAACACGCCCTACAGTTCGCCACTGCCCTCGCTGAGATCGAGATTCCTGCGCGGTCTTTTGCGATCAAGGCGGCAGTGAACAGACGACTCACTTTGATGTTGCCAAGGGATCTGTATCAAGCTCTGGAAAGGGATACCGTCGAGCTGAGTTGTGTGATTGAACAATTGGACCAGGAAGTCCAGGAGGCCGACCGAACCAACGTCGTGTACCAGGACTCATTGAACCCGCTGTCACATCTATTGCGTGTACAGCACATTTCGATGTCCCGCCACTAAGTGAAACAAACGAAGGCATCGTTCGCGTCATGGTGAAGTTAGAATATGGCCAGTGGCGATACGATGGGACTCCGGTATTGGCGGGTTTCCCCTTCGTGAGTCACGTACAATCCCAAATTTTGAAGGTCATTCCTACTGTGTTCTGCGACCAGTCTAGCTCTCTTCGTGATATCACTCTCAGTACTGCCGGACCATCCAAACAGTATGAAGTTGCTTCATCACGCTTCATGTCGGGGACAAGCGAGATCGACGACACCCAGACATCTGTGTTGTCTGCAGCTGTATCTGATCTACCAGAAGCAGGAAGCAGAAAGACTGTTCGAGGAGGTGTATACTAGTATCTTGTGCTTTGTGTCTACAGCGTCTAGTTCTCTGTAGTACATTCTGCGCCTTTGCCCATTTTGTTGCATATTCGAGGGGAGTCGATAGATGGGACATAGAGTGATGGCGATATGGCCCGATTTGTGAATCGGCAACGCATCAACAACGATCTTTGTGCCCCTGCGATCTTGCACAGCAACGAGTCAGGACAGGTAACGGTAGCAGTTGTCGATACCACGTAAAGCTGGGAAATATTGTGATATCCGTTCAATCTTGCTAACCCTTTGTGTTGCTTCTCCGGGTCTTTCTATCTAATCTGCGCGACTCGCCAGGGTCGCAGGCATATGGCCTGCTCTGAGACAAGGCATCTCTCAAGACTGTCGATGGATCGAGAACCTGCAAAACTCAGCTCAACAAAGTCTAGCCACCGGACCTTCCGAATCCTTTGCTGGCATGTCGAGTGGCACAACAGCGACACCGGGTCAGCTGACAGATCCGGCTCACGTGCCTCGTTAATTCAGGACATACTGCCAGGCCATACTGTCGCGTTGATATAGTCTTGATCCTCCTTTGTGTTGCTTCTCCGGAACGTTCGTATGCGCCTCAGTGACCTGGCTCCTCGCCAATCACATAAAGCATTAAGAAGAGCCGATGACATCAGACTCTGTCCATTACGACCGCTGACTGAAGGCCCAATCCTCCAGAGTTCGGCAGACCATCGAAACTACCCAGCAAAGACTGAGCAGTGTTACAAAAATGTTCAATCCTTGTAAGTAGAAGCGAACGACTCCGTAGAACATGCTCATTTACATTACACTTGGACAGCTCCGCACTCCACCACTACATACAAATTCGAGGTGAAGAACTTGGAAATAACTCCATCAGCACCGGTATACACTAAGCGACGACTACCTTGTAATGAATTGGCGCTCAAACTTCTTTCGGACAAGCTGAGATTCGCACTGACGGAAGCTGTCAAAAAGCTCGTACTCTTCCACAGACAATTCGTAGTGAATCGACGGGGAAGTGAGGAATCGTATCGTCTCGCTTTGGAGGAACACCTCGCCGAGAATCGGAAGAATATAGCTAATCGCTGTGATCGCGCGCTGTCGAATGGAAACTTGAGCGAGCATTTGTGTGTCCAACCTCAGATAAGTGAATTCATCAGCAAGAATCCCTCGAAGACCAGGACATTCTTCGCGATGTACACTATCTACGAACGCAACGAAGATCAGCAGAAATCACCAGCGATGTGGCATCAATCTCGCAAGCTGACTTTCGAGTTGGAAATGACACCTGTGATTACTCGCTCGGAGGTTCAAGATAGCTCATTGAGCTTCACGAGTCTCGCACAGCAGAACGCTGACGAATGTGATGATCCGATCGCTCTTGACACGTCCGTTCTGATCAAGTCCGAAAACACTGAGCTCACCGGAAGCATTGCTGGATCGGTCGATGTGCCCAGATCGAACACTGCCTTTTCTGTTCACGGTTCCATCCAGCACACTCAGTCCGTTGACCAGACCTGACAGGGGACCACCTACGGTATGGGCAAACGGCTGAATTGTATGCTATCCGAGGTTGTTTAGAATTTTATAGATGGGTGACATTAATTCATTTGTTGCAAGCTCGCCTCTCGGAATAGTCTATCAACTCCGACTTGATCTCCTTGTGCAGCCCTGGTCTCACTTAATGGTTTGATTCTCAGACTTTCCGCTCGACGCTCGGTCACGTCAATTATACATTTCCAATGATCATGCACCTCGAGCAGCACAGCTTAAAAGACGCGATGTGCCCACGATCGATTAGCTAAAATATCGGTTGCGGTTCGCAAGCTTGCCCACTTGTATTCTACTTTATGTGACCAAGTCTGAAGTCAAGGTAACCTGTGTCGAGATCAGGGAATCACGACCCCGTCTTAGCTATTAGTCGATCACTTGATGCGGAGGTGGTCCGACTGGCAACTCACACAGCTTCAGCTGTCATTTTCGAGAATTCAGTCGACCTCACCATAACGGCGGAGAAAGACTGACCATATGGTCTTTCATCGAAGCGAGCCATACTCATATCGTCTGAGAAGCCTTTAGTTCAATCACTAATGCTAGTTCGGCATCAATCCATGCTTGCAATAAGCGATCATCCATGAGTTTTGCTGAGCTCACACCGACAGGATAGCTGACCGGCAGAGCCAGAGGTGCATCGATCATTTTGAGTGAAGGACACGAGACAATGCAACGCAATGAACCAATATACTCACATACCAGGCCCTAGGTTAGCTTTACCCAACCCGTGAGTGACCCACGACCACGACTGTATTTTGCTTTGTGTACTAATTACTAACGCTGAGGCCGTGACCACCTCAACCCCGGCCGGAGAAAACTCGGCCGAGGCGCTAAACCTTATCCGTCGTGGCTGAAACGCGGCATCGCAAGCAGAGACTAGACAGAGGGCAGCGAGCTTCCTTTGATCTCGATTCAGGATTCTCCACTTTACACTGTCGTCATGTCAATCACGCTATGCCGATAAGTGATTCTTGGGGGCTGTGTAATGTTGTCACCCAGTTGGTTTGGAGAAGCATACTCGATAGGCTGTGCTATCGGTGTCAAGTGCGAATCCCTCGAGTTGTTCGCTTCGTCCTCCTTGTTTTTGGGCTGACTGTCAAGCATGATTTGAAAACTTAATCGTAATGGGTTACCGAAGATAGGTTGCTGTCAAATGTCGGACATCGCTTCCTTAGTCAATAGCGATATGGGCCTCAAACTATTACGCTACTAATCGCAAAGATCACCGTCAGGAATTGTAGGCCGCGAATCACGTTGGTGAACATGTCATCATCATGTGACAGGACAACCTTATGTCGGCACGAACCAGATTGAAAGGCCTTGCAACATCCTTTGATCGACCGGCGGACGATTGATGCGATCACCTCCGCCGATACCGTGCCGGCAGGATCGAGAGAAACCCGAATCGCGCATTCTACAACAACTACCCATCCCTCTTCTCCCGTCTTCCGAGACTCACAGGTCTGTTCATGCGGAAGGAAGGGGATCGCTTGGCTCGGGCTATACATCTTTCAGCCCGGCAACTCTGTCCACTTGACCTCCGGTCAAGCACATCATTCGAAATCGATTGCATTGATCAAGTTTTATGAAGCCATAGCTCACGTGCGCTCGTCCAAAGTCGAGAATACTGCTTCCCCCAGCCGGACGTCTGCTGAAAAAGGTCTCTCCGTGATCATGTTCCTTTGATTCTGTTGTCACACCATCACGTTGCTCGTCGTTTTGTTGGCCACAACGTCATCAGGTGACGTGGTCCACCCCAGGTGACCTGCCACACGGACTTCCTTTGATCCCCTGGTCGCAAGTGTCGTGATAGTGTGTCATGCTACGACGTTGTTTTGAACTATATATGCACGAGGCATTCCCGCGCAATGGAACGACAATTCACCTCTCTAAAAGAAAACAATCTCGTACACAACTCCATTCCCTCACCCTGCATACAAACGACCATCTCACCAACCCATCACCAAGCACAACATGCCTTCGTCCTCTCGACCCATCATTCGTGAACGGGACCAAGACCATGTAAGCAGCAATCTCGGTTCAGGGGCGCCCAAAGCGGAGATGGACTGGCTGTGGAACCCCTTGTCCCAAAAGCTGGAGCAACTCTCTGCGGATGTTCTGGAAACTGCAGATGCCCTTGTCACCAACACCTTTCGTCACGCCACCGCCGATTCGATAGATACGATATTTCAGGACGCCCAATCGTGTCTCGGTCAATTAACTAGAAGGACAAGCCCATCTCCTCAAGAGCATGCGAGAACTAAGTTGTCAAATGCTTGTTTCCCTTTGGAAGCGGAACAGAATGAAGCGGTGAAACAACATGAACCTGAATCGGATGTGCCAGCCAGGACCAAATCAGTCAGCATCACGTCAAGTGCCCTTTTCCGGGTCACGCTGGATCCCAGCAGTGGTATTGTGGTCATCACTCTGCAGGTCACTTTTCAAGTGATTCGATCCTCCCAGTCTCCAACAGGCTTGGGAAAAAAGGACTATGAGTACAAGCGGGAGGGGAAACACAAGCTGTTCTTTGACTCCCGATCCTCTTTCTGGGGATGGGGTTCGTCCCAAGGGGTATCGCTTCTGTCATTTCCTTTCAGCAGGACAGGCGACAGTAGTGCCAACGATACTAGGAAGAGTGCAGAAGAACTTTGGGCAGAAGAACTTTGGGAGTCACTCAGAAGCTCGAAATCTTGAGCCACCCTCGACGGTGAGCAGGGGGAGACCGAGGATGGTACCACCCCTCAGACCGCTTACTACCCCCGATCAATTATTATTATATACTGAGCCTTGTAAGAAGTAGTGGCATGCCTATATGATTACGGAATGTGGCCAAACATAACAGCGATAACTATATTTATTCAGCACTCGAGAGTTCAGGACAACCAGAGATAAGAATGACAACAATAGGACCAATGAATCCACATTCTTTCTAGTAGACTAGACTAGTCGGATTTGGAACCGAAATTCATACCAGATGAATGTGAAGGAGATCGAAGACTTCGGATGGAGGCAAACATCAGGGCTCCAAACGCATTCAAGGTTCAAGGTATGGAGTACTGCTGTGAGGTTTCAATCTTTGTATGACATTGAGCTTGCGTGGTAAAGTATCGGTCCTGTTCTTAGGGGTTTCGCTCCAAGTCGAGTTAGATATGCCGTCTATATCACCAAAGGTTTGGTATCCCAGTGATACCTTGATCTAATTGACTCTAATTGTACAGCAATAAGCCTCAAAACCCTGGTTCAGGGTACCAAGTGATTGGCGGTGTCACAACAACACTCATATGCAGCACTATGGTAGCTATTGCTCCATAACCGTAGATAGCAACAGGAGCCGTATGGTTCCTTCACAGACGATTGACGCAGCAGAAGTCGCCCACTTGAGTGACACGAGCTAGTAGAGCGATGTACTCGACTGGATTTCTATGCTGGACCTTGTTATTCTCACACTAAGACCAAACAGCTATGGTATCGATATGGCTTCAGGGAATAACGATGCGATCTCCTTGTCGATCAGTATGGCAGGCAGGATTCAATGCATTTGGATCAAGAGTTTGCGTTAGGGTTTAGTCGTCATGTATGAGTAGTATAACAGCGATACATTTGATACGCATGTTCCCCGATTAGGTCATGCTAAATACGAAATCAAGATGATGCTACACTCTTGCCTTCCACACATGGTGATTGGACTCCTTTGAACATATAGCTGGAGTTGGATCCTCAGCTCTCCACCTCTTTCGCCTCAATCGTGTGAGCCAGACAGTTCAATTCTACAAAACGCAATCATCAGCAGTCTGACACGGAGCTAATCAGTACCAGTAGCCGGTACAGATTCGTTGAACGCGCGAGAAAGCGCTAGACGCACATAAGCCCCCCCCCCCCTCCCCCCCCTAGAGTCGCTAGTCAGGTCTTACTGTAATATTCTAGGCTCATCATCACACGATCTCTCTATCGTATCGCATCAACTCAGTCGCGAGATTGCTACCTGCTGCATGCTTGCGCTGTCGCAATAAGCTGTATCGGCGTCTGCCGCAAGGGTGAGCTGGACATGACGCGAATTGAGCTTCTCCGACCTCCTTTGTTGACCATCTGTGACGTTCTGTGATGTATTCGTGATGGCGTACGGATGTGGGTATATAGTTTGACTACACTTGGGCTCTCATCGTTTCGAGCACTGTCACAACAGAATCGGAGACTGCCCTGCTAGCAAACAGTCACCCGAGCGAGCATCCTCTGTTTCCACTGATTTTTGCAGTTACACCAATCTGACCATGTCAACCACGAACTCAGCTATGGTTGCACTGCTGCCTCGACCCATTATACTCGAACTAGGCGAGGTGGAATTCATTGATTGCGAAACCGCCCCGGAGCCTAGAGAAGAAGAGAAGTGGCTATGGGATCCTCTCCGCACCGAGTTGCAAGCGATCGCTACCTCTGCCTTGGATCTGCCAAAAAAGCTTATCGAAGACACTTTTGGCAGTGAAACCACAGCTGTGGACACCTCAGGGGTCTTACAAAGTGCAAAATCCTGTCTTGGATTGCACACCAGGAATCACATCGGTGTGGTCGTCTACCCGAAACTCAATGAAGCTTGTGAAGAGCTACAAATCAGACAGAACGAGATCCTAAGTATCAGATCCGAGAAAGAGGGATCCAAATTTGAGAATAGAACCACGCAAGTGGACATCAAGGCGGCCTTTCTTCCGTCAGACCCATACATGACGGAGTCGGGCACTGTCATCTGCCCCTTCCAAGTTCACTTGAGCGTATGCCGGTTCTTCCGCTCTATACCTGAAGAAGAACGGGAATCTACACGACTCCACCAGTACACCTTTAACGTGAAACACAAACTCAGCCTTGGTCTTTGCGTCAGACCTGATCAGGAAGGGCCATCCCGTGACAACTCGTTACTTACTGGCCCGGAAGGGCCATCCTGTGACAACTCGTTACTTACTGGCCCGGAAGGGACATCCTCGACAGGGGCTGTCAGCAACATTACTGCCCCCAACGTTGAAGGAACTCGGTTGGATGACTTCAGAGCCGACTCACAGATCTATGAATCTGATGCCAACACTGAGAGTGATAATGAATCCGCCGTCAGACCCTCTTATGTCTTTCGAAACCTTCGGTCTCTCAGTCACAGCTGTACTTTCTAGCATGATTTATGTATGGGTTCGATTTGCATACAGACAGAGGGTAGAAATCAGACTACCTTTCATTCATCATTCTTCAGATATAAGACCCGTCTACAGTATCAAAACTTAACGATTGAACGGTAAACAATCTGTTGATATCACTTTACAGTAATTGGTGATGTTGCAGTATGATTATATGACATATCGCTGACCTCATATCCCTGCCTCTAAACGGACTTGAAAGCGCTTGCAATGAATCGATGACGTCGTCTGCATGAAACAAGCTTCTTCGATCTCCTTTGTAGTCGCGGCACCTTGACTAGCCTTTTGACTAGCGCTTTCAGGATAGGTCGCCACACAGCCCGATAACCTATATACATATAGAGCTGTAGAAAGAGATGGCTGTTGATATCTTCCTCTCATTCCCCCATCGAATTCAAACTTCCTCATCCTTTGCCTCGACTTCAGCTTCATCGACTCGATTTGACACACAATAAAATGCCCAATCCTCCCCCCGGAACAATCGTACACCGCCAAGGTAGTATCATCTGGGATCCTTACATGCCGGACTCGAAACCTGAAGATGAACTCGAATGGCTGTGGAACCCGTTGAGACAGCAGCTGGAGGCGGTCGCCACAGTCGTTCTCAAACGTCTGGGGGAAGAGTGCGGCAGCCATTTTATGAAGGAGAAAGCTGGAAACGTACACGGGATACGAAAGCTGGCAAACGAGTGGTTGAATGAGAAAGGACAGGAAGAAAGCGCCCATGAAGCAGCTAAAATGATTGTTTCACCCGGTCGTTATCCAGACATCTGGGAAGTTCAGCTCTCGGAAGGCGTGTGCGAATTAGAAAGGACAGCTCCGATGGAGGCAGGCACGAAGAAGATTATCATCGGTTCACAAGCTACTTTCAGAGTCTTGAGAGAGGAAGAGATTAAAGACAAGAGGCAGATCTCAATCCAGTTATGGATGTCATTCGATACGAAACGCTTCGATGCGAATCCCGCTAAGCGCGTCGACTATTATGCATACAAGTGGCGCGTCAATCACGATCTGTGGCTCGAGAGGCGATCATGGAGATCGCGGGCGGCAAGCATCATATCTAGCGTTGTCCCAACCGTCTCAAGCTCATTCCGGCCGACGCGATCTTCGCAAGCGACTGGCCCTGGTCATGAAACTCATACAGAGGCTGTAATGAGACCCGATGCGTCCTGTGGTACTTCCCTCGCTGGATCGACTCCGCCAACCGAGACACAGCGTGCCTCTTTTGATGGCCTACTGCCTGGGGAATCTGATAGCTCTCGGCGAGATGTCTCCGATGTTATTGCCGAAAGTAAATGCTGAGCTATACTGCGCCGAAAGTGTCAACTCGCCGCGAGCTATCTTACCACTGTATTTTGGGGTGCCGCGCGGTATCATACCGCAGCTTCTGTCTGAGCAACATGAGATATCAGCAAATTACAGCTTGAACCCACCCTTTTGAGCGCAATTTCGAGCATGATAGTCATCAGACAGTCATATGACAGGGTACCACATCCCAAACCCTTCTCAGACTAGTCATGGTCAGTCAGTTAAGGGTGTACCTTGGGGGATCATGTCATCTTGCTGTCGCAACTTGGACTTGTGTTATGTTTACTTTGTGATGATCTCGCTTGGTTAGACTTCTAGTCAACCTTTGACACGCTTGGTTGGACTTCTAGGAGACCATGAAACTCGCTTGGTTGGACTTCTCGCCCTTGCCATCTCTTGCGGTATTTCATGTTGCGCAGTGAAAAGCTCTGGTATGATATCGCGCGGCAGTGAACGGTATGATATCGCGAAATTTCAAGTTGACCCAAACCGCCCGGTATACTGAGCCGAGGACCGCGCAATCTAGTCGGACAAATTGTTCAAAATGACGCGCGTGTCTACGCCTTGTATCGTATCGTACCATCAAACAGCTTTCCGTCAAAGTCCCATATCCTGAAATCATGTGCTATCTTACTGCCTGAGTACTCCTCTTGACCCTCAAACTGTAGGAGAGGAATCTCCCTTTGTTCTCATGAGACCAGTATCGGGCGAAGTCGGACACACGCTGCTGGCTACATACCTGGCAGTCACGTTGAGCGACCCCAGCGCGTGACCCGCGCTCCTTGGGGTTCTTCGTATTCCTTTGTCATGTCGACCTGTCGTCAGCTGACATCTCTAGCACGCTGCCATTGCTGTAAACCAGACTGTTGACTACACGGCCTTATAGATGAGCCCACAATTTACCATGCTCGTGTTGTAGTATCAGTCTTACCCGTGCGCTGTCAAGCTTTTTGTCAATCATCTTCTCCCCATTACCAGCTGCAAACTCATCTGAGCCGAACAAGGAACCATGCAGCAAGACAGCCATCTCGAGTACGAGGTGAGTTACCACTCGTACCATAAGAGTATGAATTGGAAGCGTCCCAAAGAGATCGAGGAAGCTCGTTGGACATCTTTGCTTCAGCAGCTACTTCAGTGCGTTGTGGAACCCCTTGGTACGGTTCACGCCGCCTTCAATCAGGCCGCCACGGAGTATAAGAGCTCCCCAGAAGCCTCTTCGCCCATGGCAACTGTACGTGCGCTGAAGTGGTTGATCAGCTCGGTTCCAGATCGAGTACTTCCCGAGGACCGACTCACGCCACTGCTGCTCCCCGCTCGGGACCAGCTCAAAGAGCAGACGGACAAGCTTCTGAAGAAGCTGATGGAGGAAAATTGGAACACTGACGATGTGTATAACCTCTCAAACATCGAGGGTTGTATACACGTGTCGCCGCCGTATAGAAATAGAGTCGACCTCGTGAAAGCCGACGTGGTCATCGATTTTCAGGTGGGTTTTGAACGTGGAAAGCAAGCAAATAAACAATCATCGCCTTCTCAAGTCTATGATATCAGACACCACACCTATCACAACTTTTCCTTGAAAGACCTAAAGTGGTCGCTTTCCCGCTTTCGTGACCCAAAGTCTTATACGACCGGTGATTCAGGATCGATGGGACACAGGCCTGAGCAGTTGCTGCCCGATGATGACGAAACTATGAGGACCATAGCCACGATGCTCTCAGAGAGCTCGGTTGTGACCGGCACTCAAGATACCATGTCACAATCTTCAGCCCCTCCCTCAATGGATTCGACGAACACTGCCTGACAACCTAGATCCAGCTTTGTTTTATACGTCTGTATTCGCACAGTATATTCGGACGTTGTGATTCTTTTTTGTTGTTGTTGTACGTTATATAACCTGTCGCTCGCAACCGTGTCCGTATCAGTAATTTGGATATCAGTCACCTTCATTTATACTGACTTCGCGTACGAATACTTTGCGCCGTAATCGCTTGGTCGGCGAATCCGCATTAGCCAATCCCTAACAAAGGGACTGTGCTATTTCGTGACATCTAGGGATGACTTGCTCGCTCCGGTAGAGAGAGACGCCACACAAAAGCTGGCGACGATTACACCAGAGTACGAGATCAAACCTTTCCCCAGAGAATTATCCCAAAACTATCATGGACAGTGTGTTGGATATCGAGTTGATCACCGCTGTATAGTTTGCATGAAGATGTAATTACAAGGTGATCTATCGAAAGGGGATTGAAAAGGGCCAGTATATATATTGTTCAGGACAATAGGAGTTGGCGGCGAAGCGAGCGAGCCGTGCGAGCGAGCGAGCGAGCGACAAGCGGAAAGCGGAAAGCGGAAAGCGAGAAGCGAGAAGCGACAAAGCAAGCGAGCTCGGCGAGAGATGACAAAGCAAGCGAGCTCGGCGAGAGATGACAAAGCGAGCGAGCGAGCGAGCGAGATGAAACACAGGGGAACAAAGGCGTGAAGAGTGGATCCGCTATTGTTCCGCGTGATCTATTGTTGGGGAACAATAGGCGCGCTCGAGACAATGGATTTCAACACAGTGCAAGCATCGGGTTGATTGAAGCCAAGTCCAGATGGCTTGTCGACATCCCCTGAAACAAAAATGTCAGGCGCGGCACGTTATGGGGACTTCCTTTGTGCGAGCTTGTTGGTGAATCCACGACATTGCCTCGTGCCCCGCTTCCTCTTCAATCAGATAGACCCCATGATTCTCTCGAGCTATACTACTACAGGTTCCTCCTTTGTTCGCTTCTCCGGTATGAGGGTCTGGCTCGTTCACCCCTTGCTTTACCGACTATATATCTAGATTTGGATCGTCAACAATCAGATCCGCCGCATACGTGGTTCTACAACCAAGAGCCAGTCGCAGAAACCTCATTCAGTCCGGCCGAACATCTACTTTCTCCCAACAAACGATCAAATATGGCAGACACGAGCTATCCCATCCGTTACGAGGTTATCAGTGAATCGCAGCTCAACTTAAATGGAGGCGGCGGGGTTTCCTCTCTGCAGCGTTTCCCTATGACTGCTCGAGAGGAATTGAAGAGTCACGCCGACCGGGCGGCGAGCGGCGTTCATAGCTTTCTGCAACGTACATTTGCCAACGGAGCACGATTCGCCAAGGATTTGGAAGAAGTAGAAAGGGAAGTACAGAGGATGATCAAGGAGACGGTACAGGAGAAGTCGATCCTCGATGAATTTATAGCAGAATTCCGTCGAGGATTGACCCAGGTCGAGCAGAGCAGTGCTTGGACGACCGGTCTCGCTTTGCAGGAAGGAATCTTAAAGCAGATTGAGATCCACTTTGTTGAAGACCTTTACAAAGTTAGAGGCGATCATCTCGAGCTGTACCTCTGGGTCGTTTTGAATGTCTTCCTCAAGCGCCCCGGAACTCAAAACCGAAACAGACATCTGTTTCACGGTTCATATGCATATATCAAAACCTTCAGGTTCAGTCTCGTCGGTGCACCTGCCGCGATAGAACAGGATGCTTCGACCGGGTCAAACCAGTCAAACAATAAAACCGATGACGTGAATTCTACGGTCTCCAACCCTATCGAGGGGGAATCGATTTTACCGGACATTGCGACCCTTTTCACTGGCAAGTCTTTGGGAAACACCGACCTTTCCGGTGGATCGATTCCGGGATCACTCTGATCTCCTTGTAAGATTCCCTGCAGCTCTACAGAATGTCGATTGCCTTGTCTGTAATCTTGAATGTATTGTAGCCGAACTTTTGCCCATCATTTGGCTCCAGATCGCTGTGCCAAATGCTACCTTTTTGATTCCCCTGAAAATCCGGCATCCAAAAATGCTGAATGGTAGGTCGAGCAATATGAAGTATATTATCGGCTATCTCAAAAAGCGCTCGCTGCAAACTTGGTTGGGCTGTTGGGCCGGGTTGCAAATCCTAGATGAACAAGGGCTGCAAGTGGTAGCGGTCAAGGGACGGTGACACTCAGGTACAGTAGAGATTCTGGAAAGGATCAATTCCTGTATGTCGATCATCAGAGCGATCATGCCCCAGTCAATACTTAGCCTACGTTCGGCTGGGCTGCTTGCCAAGAGGACTGATCAGCTGTTCAGACTCGATTTTGATGGTCGTTATGCACTGAGCCTGGGAATTCGGGGTCAAGAATCGGGCTTCTCGATCGCCGCATGATGTCCGTATCCCATAAATCACGTGCGAGATACTCGATTCCATACTGATTACTGCAATGGGGCACCTGACCGGGAAGCAGGCTTCCTTTACCTCCTTTGTGACCACGATCTTCTCCACCGCTGTCTACTCGCCACATGTGGCAGGCGGGTCGATGAAGTGCTGAGCAACTATATAAATCGTCCAGATGTACTAAAGAATAATAGCAATTGGCGGATAATTCATCTTAGACACAGAATCTTTCCGCCTTCGTAAAAGTTGCCATGGGAGAAAAGATCATTCACAAAGTTCGCGAATGGGAAGGGGGCTGGTTGCCAGCCGGTACCTTGCTAGCAGATGAGGAAGAGACGGAAGCTCTTTGGAAACCTCTGCGTGAAGAGTTGATGGACATGGCCAGATCTCTAACAACGCCTGCTAACTTGGCAATGCTTGAAAAGTTTGGAAGCGGCATGCAAGAGGCTGACAGCTTGAAACAAGTCCAAAGTATGGCTTACCGCAACATCAGGGGTTTTGAAGAGCATGCAAAGACCATTGCATCAGAAAAATGCAAAGAGCTGAGTAGAAAGTGGAACAAACTCCTCAGCAAAGGTTCACCACTGGCTGCAACCAGGATCAGCGTCTACCCGAAGTGCAATTACTGCGTGGAGACCAGCAAACCAACCAAGGTGTATCTGCAAATCTTACTTTATGCACGGAGATTTGCCGGGGAAGGACCAGGGAGGCAGTACTGGTGTGAACGTGTTGTGACGCATGTTCTGTCATGGAATCCGGATTGGCTAGGGACGCTGGACTGCAGTTTGGACGGCCGTGACAAGACAATCATGTCTCACCGGTCCGATACATCTCGGAAGAACGGTCGAGACATTACTGTCGACAGTTCACAGCTCGCCCAGGAAGCGCCTCATTCCTACCTTGAGACGTTGTTCAGCCTTGAGCCAGAGATCGACAGCACCACAGTCACTTACACAGTCTGATAGCTTGTACTTTTTTACCTGTTTCTTGAGTTCCTGAATTCGTTGTAACACAAGTACCGGTACAACTGTTTGTGCATCGAATCCGCGCTCGTTATGGAATGGATCCGTATGTATGATGGTCTCGACGGCATCGAAGGTAGATTTATCCCTCGCCATCATTGACAATTGCCCGGTCATACTACATGGCAATGAAGATAGTTCAGCCCATCTCGCACTGGACCCACAGATACGATCGCCTGACCATTCCCGATACGTTCTCGGTCTTCGCTCGCTCTGCCGACCTTATCAGCTGAGTAACGGTGCATGACCATGAGCCCCGATGTCAAGCTTCTTGGGCCTCCTTTGTGATGGTACCAAGGTTCTTGGTACCGTGGCGCGTCGTCAGTGAGTTGGCGCGAGTTTCGTTCAGTCAAGCACGTACTCGTATAATCGTATAATACTGTGCCGACAGCGACATGAGTCGTTCCCCGGAAAGAGTTGTTTCCCTCTCTTCTTGTCCATGTGATCACATCGTATAGCCCAGTTGATGAGGAGGCAGCATGAGCAACCCGATCCAGCACAGCGAACACAGATCCAGTTGGAATTGGTGGACGACGGACTCCCCTTTCCCGGAACAAGAAGCGTCACACTTATGGGATCCCTTGAAAGCAGCGTTGATGACTCTTGTTGACGGTGCCGTAGAACCCGTCAACCAGGTGATACTTGACAACTTCAGTCATGGACAAACTGCCAGAACTTGGAAGGAAGTCCGAGCTTTAGCAAGGGAATCCTTGAGGGGAGCGAAGTCTGGGCGACCGGCTCTGGATCTCGTTGAATCGAAAATCCAGAAGGGTTGCGAAGAACTGAGTGTCGAGTGGAATAGATCTCTGAGCACCGAACTTGTGCCTTTGGATCTGGCCACCAAGGGGCTGTCGATTTCTCCCAATTGCGTTTTTGCCGCTGCCAACTCCACAATCGGTGTTTCTCTCACGGTGCTGTTGTCAATCGATTTCGAGGTCCAGCGAACCGTCACGAATGGCGTTGAAGTACTTCGTTGGGCAAGAGTGACCCAACACAACTTATCCTGGAGGCAGCCCGCCATCGAGCTGGATTGGGTCGAAACATTGGATTGCAAGCCCGCCGACTCGATCGACACTGGATTGGTGGGTGACGATGACAATTCAGAGCTGATTGGACAAGCCACTTCGACTGACGCTTCCGTGCCCGACACAGAAGCGCCTCGATCGTACCTTGTCACGCTTTTCACCGTATCTTCAGACTAGAGGAACTCGTCCGAGCGCCCAATCTGATGTTCTTCATCCGTAAGATACCGCACATGTTGTATTAACCCCAGTAATGCGACACGAGTTTGCCTTTCTTCATGAATCAAAACAGGCTGATGTCGCACGGATAAATCGGTCCGTCTAACAGAGATTAAGGTCCAGCCATTCATCTAGATTTTGAATATATGTTTAACAGTTGCATTTCCATAGGTAGGTGATATAGCCTGATTTGCAGCGCCGATGTTCGTGACGCCACCTCCCCGCTCTGGGACACCCGATCGGTATTCTTCTCAGCAGCGGCTCAGGCGGGGTCGTAGAATCCCTATCCCGCTATGTTTGAAACGTTGTGTGCGCCGTTGTCTTAGTCTTGGTCGCGCTCGAGCGCATCATTGTCGACCACCTCATCGTCCTTGTCTGAGTCCGGCTCGACAGCGGTCACGCTGTTTGGCCAGCAGGTCGTCGTCAGTGTCGTCATACTCTACTGTAGCGTGAACCTACAGTGGGCCCCGCGCCCAGTCGGAACGCTTTATTAGTGATTTCCTGTTGCATACGTTCCGTCCGAGGCCGACTTACCTGTACCGCTGTTCGAGAAGCCATGCCGCTGCAGCAAGCACCCAGGATCCAGAGTTGTGGGCATCCTGTTGCAGACTACTTGCAAAATGAAGCACTTCCAACTTGGAGTGTAGCAGGTGCATATCTGCGACTTGTTTTTCCGCAGATTTAGGGAGACCTAAATGGAGCCGGAACCCGCGCCAATTCGGAACCCAAACTTGACGCTGACTTACCATATCGGGCTTAAATAAAGAATCGACCCAGATGATCTTGGTTTTAGTGATTGCAGCTAATGTAAAATGTTTCTTCAAGATGCGGGGAATGAGGACCAGAAAATTTACTGGTGCAGGGATGTTGAACAACCCGATTTGGATGGCTTGCTGTACAGACTTTTGTTAACGATTTGCTACACAGCGCGCGTTCTGTATCAGCGCAAACGTACCTGTACTCCTCTATTAGCCGCGAGGACCTGTAGCTCCACACACATGACTGCCTGATTTGGTGTCCTTGCTGCCACCCTGAGTAACTGCCAGCCTATTTCGCCCGTAGGCCAACTCTCAGAAGAAGGCTTGCTGATCATCAACCTTAGGGGTTAGGGGTTAGCCATCGATTCGAATCCAGAGTATCCCTGTCCTCACCTTAAACACGAGTTGATGAACGTCGTAGTTGACCATCAAATTGAATCGAGAGTATCTCTGTCATCGCTGGTAATGAGGAATTGTGTAACGAGGTCATCTTTGGTTGGGACTAGACCAAAGTCCCAGATATGTAACCCTGAACTATGTGTCACCCTCGGTTCCCACGACGATATATCCTTCGATCTGACATGAAGGCCGGTCGGATCGATTGGATGCCTCTGCTCGAGAGCCAGGAACGTGCCGGTAGCCCGGGCCGCCGAGGTGCTATCGGACTTTATCGAAGATATGCACGTCTTGCACTCAAACGGTACTCAGACCCGGTCCGAGCCGGACTGACACCATTTCGCACACTCAACATCGTCGACCGGGACCGGAGACATCATGACATGATCACATCACATCACAGCGCGTCATCTACATCCCAACATCCTTTCCCCCGCTTTTGCCACGCGCCTCCGCCCCTCACTCGACATCGACCAAAAACCTCTTGACCTCCCCGCTCGCATCCACACTCTGCCCCAACCCCTTCCCACCTCCACCTCCCCCGACCGCCTTGCCCGCCCGTTCCATGAACGCGAGGCCTATGCCATAAGTGTTCGTCGCCTCGATGACGATCGCGTCGACCCCGTCCCTTTCCTGCGTGGTCATCAACGCCTCCGCTGTCGGGACCAACCCTTGGGTTTCACCTTGAGAATCTGGACGCTTGCCTTCGAGCGCGAGCATCCCACCGAACAGCCTCCTTGCGGCATCCTCGACCGTCTTGCCGAGCGAGAGGTACTCGATCTCGATCCCCCACCCAGTTCCCGCTTGAGATTGCGCTTGCTGGACCTTCCGCCTGAGCGGGCTATCTTCGAAAACCATCACCCCGAGCCTCACGTTTCCTTCTTGACCACGAGCAGCCCCTGCGCTATTGGCGATCTTCCTCAAGACATCTTTGACATCTTCTCCTTTCTCCCCGAAGCTTCTACTACCGTTGCCATTGTTGTTGACATGACCGCTTTCGAGACTCTGACCCGACCTCCCGCCCTTCCCGTACGGCACCTTGTTTATGAACAAGACCGTCCGAGAACCAGCGTTCGTCGCGTCTCCCTCTTTGTTTCCCTTCGGTGTCGCGGTGGTGGTGGTGGTGGTAGTGGAGCTGGTGGTGAAGACGTCGGAAGGATAAACCAGATACACGGGTACGCTCGGGGAATAATGTTTATACTTCATCCCCGGCGTCGAGGGGTTGGAGATCTCTCCTGCCCCTTGCCTGGTTGACATCTGATTGTGTTTGGTAGTGGCTTCTGGGAGGTGGTGGACTTGAGTTTGAGGGATGGCCTGTGTCTGCATCTTCGCAGCGGTACCATCCACCCCGGTCTCGGTCTCAACCTCAATCTCCGGCTCCGGCTCATTCTTGTCCCTCCCATAAACCCAAACCCTCGTCCTAACCCCCTTGGTCCCTCCCGCGTTCAACTCCTCATCCAACCCGCGACAAACCTCCTCAATCGCCTCCACCCCAACCCCACCTGGCCTTAAGACCTTAACCACCCCTCCGAATCCTCCTTTGACCGACCCTCCGAACCCCCTTTGGGCCGGGTCTAACGACGGGTCCAACGCCGGGTCTAACGCCAGGTCTGACGCCGGGTCTGACGCCTTAGGGTCTATCCACGACGTAGCATCGACCACGGTAGATTCCAACCCGACTGAGCATGGGCCTGCGTCGAGGATACACCCTAGTACCCCCTGCTCATCCCCATCCAGACCCTTCCCCTCGGGATCGCAATCGGACTTGGCACCCACCACCCCCAAATCCCTCCAAACCCCCTCCGCGCTCGTCGGGCTCGGCCTCCCACTCCTATTCGCACTCGGCGCCGACACCGCAAGTCCACTCAGGGTAATAAGCGCTCTTGCCGTTGGGTGTGCGGGGAACCTCACCGCGATTGTCTGCGGAGCTGGGGGTGCAGGTGGGTTACGGGCGGGGAAGAGGAGCGTAAGAGGACCAGGCCAGAAGGCGGAGATGAGTGCCATTTGAAGGTGGTTGGGTGTGTACCCGGGTGGGGTGAGTGTGGAGAGCATATCCAAAGAAGAGATATGCACAATAAGTGGGTTATCTGATGGTCTTCCCTTGAGCTTATACACCCTCCTACACGCCTTCTCCGAGGCGGTAGAAGCTGCTAAGCCATAAACAGTCTCTGTTGGGATAGCGACCAATCTCTCTTTATGTAGATGTTCCGAAGCGATTTTGAGGTTGGTTAAGGTAGAGGGTGGGATAGAGGAGATGTCCAAGGTTGGGGATTGAAGTGGATGAGATGGGGGTGGGGAGGGCTGGAAGATGAGGTGGGTTGGGGAGGAGGTACAGGGGAGGATGGGGACGGTCTTGAGCTTGGTCGAGGTCGGGGTCGGGCTGCGATATCAGGCCCAGCAAAGAAGAGATTTAAGCGAATTCTCCTGAAATTTCCAGATATCTCATGTTCGCGGATAGATCGCTAGATTTAGAACTGACCTCGACATCCCTTCCACAGTCCTATCCCTCGTGCTCGTCGTCATACTAAACCTCTTTACACTCAAATCCCGCCTTCTTGCCGTCGTCGTCGTCTTCGTCGTTCTCGAGCCCAGTCCGACCGATTTCCACGCGATTTCGTTCGTTCTTCTAGTAAATTCCCAGACCTTGCACCTGGATAACATTCAACTCCGGAGCTCCAGGATGTGTTCCTTGCTTGGTGTTGGTTGTCGACCGAATGATGTTCTCAACAACGTCGGCCCTTGTGTCCAAAATTTCTGACTCTGACTCACAAAATCGACCAAAGTCCCCTTCGCGCGGAAGCAAATTTGAATATTTTAGTGGACACAGACCTCTCGGGACTCTTTCACAACTTTCACTCGAACATCTACTTGTCATTCAACATCCCCCATTCTACCATATCCAGAGCTACAACACCTCCTCAGAGTGTCAAAAAGCGTTCTTGGCACATCCATCTTACTTATTGCCCGAAAAAATCGCTTCGAAACAGCCGATTTTGAGCTAAGGAAACTTCTCAGCGAAAAATGACCAAGTTCATCCTCGTCGCCGGTGGTGTCATCTCGTAAGCACATCAGCTTTAACTGAGCTCGTGGATGTGTGACTTATGTGTCTTACCTGTTGTTTGGTTCCAGGGGTATCGGGAAGGGAGTTATCGGCAAGTCCCCACATCTCCCACCTCCTCGCCAAAAAATCCTCTCACTAACCTAACCTTAACCTAACCCCTGCAATTGCAACCCCTTGCAGCCTCCTCAACCGGCCTCCTCCTAAAAACCACCGGTCTCTCCGTAACAGCCATCAAGATCGATCCTTACATGAACATCGACGCCGGGACGATGGCCCCTACCGAACACGGCGAAGTCTACGTCCTCAACGACGGTGGAGAAGCAGATTTGGATTTGGGGAACTATGAGAGGTACTTGGATGTAACGCTGGGGAAGGATAATAATATTACTACGGGTAAGGTTTATAGTCATGTTATTGAGCGGGAGGTGAGTCCCCGGTAAGGGAAGATGTTTTCTTTACCTGTGGTATCTCTGGTATAGTATGGTGCATCTGATTCATATCGTAGCTAACCGATGAATCCTTGATCTTGATCTTGATCTTTCTCGTACCCATAGCGCAAAGGAGACTACCTCGGCAAGACGGTCCAAGTGATCCCCCACCTAACGAACGCGATCCAAGACCACATCCTCCGCGTCTCCTCCCTTCCCATCCCCTCCCCTACCTCCACCACCTCTCCTTCTGGCTCCTCTGGCTCCGCTGCCGCTGCCGCCCCTCCAGATGTCTGCATCATCGAACTAGGCGGCACAGTCGGCGACATAGAATCCGCCCCCTTTATCGAAGCCATGCGTCAATTCCAATTCCGAGTCGGCGTAGAGAATTTCGCCCTCGTCTACGTCAGTTTAATTCCTGTGGTGGGAGGGGAACAGAAGACTAAGCCTACTCAGGCTGGGGTGAGGGATTTGAGGGGGTTGGGGTTGTTGCCTGATATCGTGAGTCTCTGGTCGCTCTCGTTATTTCTAATAAAAAAAGTGGACTGAAATTCTTCGCCCGACCCCACCCACTTGGTAGATCGCCTGTCGATGCGAACACGAGCTCCTCCCCGCGACCATGGAAAAAGTCTCCATGTTCTGCCACGTCCAGCCTTCTCAAGTGCTCGGCGTGCACAACGTCAACTCGACGTACCACGTCCCCCTGTTGATGCGTGACCAGGGGTTGGTAGACTTCTTGACCAAGCGGTTGAAACTGGACGAGATCAAGGTCGGCGAGAAACAGAGGGCTAAAGGGGAGGATCTGTTGAAGAGGTGGAAGGAGATGACGCTCGAGTGAGTTCGAGAATTTGCGACAAGTTTCGTTACATCGAGACTTAAAAGAGCTAATGAATGACCTTTGTCGTCCGTCGTCAAACTCGCAGCGCCGAACGTCGCTACGAGACCGTCTCCATCGTCCTCGTCGGCAAATACGTCACCCTCCAAGACTCGTACATGTCCGTCGTCAAGTCGCTCGAACACGCGTCGATGCGCTGCGGCAAAAAGCTCAACCTCCAATGGGTCGACTCGTCCAACCTCGAGCCCGAGGCAGAGACCGCGGACCCTGTCAAGTACCACGACGCCTGGAGGGCCGTCTGTAGCGCCAAGGGGATCATCGTACCCGGTGGGTTCGGACATCGAGGGACCGAGGGTATGATCGCCGCCGTCAAGTGGGCCCGAGAGAAAAAGGTCCCCTTCCTGGGTATCTGCCTCGGGTTCCAGATCGCCGTCATCGAATGGGCTAGGAACGTGTGTGGGCTCGAGGACGCCCATTCCGCCGAACTCGCTCCGGAGACGCCTCACCCGGTCATCGTCTTCATGCCCGAAATCTCCAAGACCCATTTGGGAGGGACCATGAGGCTCGGACTTCGACCGACCTTGTTCGAATCGGGTACCGAGAAGAGCAAGTTGAGGCAGTTGTACGGCGGCGAGGAGACCATTTGGGAACGACACAGGCATAGGTACGAGGTTGGGCCGGAGTACGTCGAGAGGCTGGAACAGCCCGGTGGGATGAGGTTTATCGGCAGGGATGAACGGGGCGAGAGGATGCAGGTCTTGGAGATGGACGGTAGGTCATCGAAGTTCGATCCGGTTCAGGCAGATTTCATACTGAACCTCGACTGCGTTTCCCCGTCAGACCACCCCTACTTTGTCGGTCTTCAAGCCCACCCCGAATTCTGCACCCGACCTCTGAACCCTTCTCCTCCCTTCCTCGGCCTCATCGCCGCCGCCTGTGGCAAGTCCGAGCTCGACGCCCAGATCAGCCGGAACGCCAAGGAGTACCGCGATCCTCATCCGGACGAGTCCAAGGTGATCCCCGCTCGAGAACCCGCTTCGCAGCTCGGACAGGGGAAGCCTCAGGAGGTCAGGGACATCAAGGTCGTCGATGGGCAATAAGGCGTTGGGTCCGGAGGCCGGGTGATGGCGAGCGGATTAGAATGTATGTTTACTGTATTTTGGGATTCATGACATATGCACCGACATTCGTGTGTTCATTGTTGATGAAGTTCGACATCGAGGGATTAGTTTCTTCTGCACTTCCGCATCTCATTGATTTGGCTACTTTTCCATTAACATTTGAAAGTCTGCGCGCCAATCCTGTTGCAGTACTGACGGGTACGGAAAGCCAGCATATCGATTCCTCCCCCAAGAGGAATAGCATGGGGTTCAATCCGGCGATGTACTGTACAGCAGATCGTGCATAGGTGATGGGGAAACGGTTCTTACAACATGCGCCACAACGGTATAGAAGCCTATTTAAACGAGTCACCTTTATCAGACGGGGCGCATGATCACTACTGGTACGCATGTGGAGGTGGAAAACTGAATGCCGTTCGAGGAGAGGGATGATGCCCTTCGATCGGGGTGAAGGTGTCAGCTGAAATGCTACAATCGGACATATCGGAGTCGACGTCGCCCGGAGCCGTTTCAGTACTGTCTGTGTTGGACAGCTTGTCGTCAAGTGATTCCATCTCTTTGACCTGACCCGATCCGGTCCACATTAAGTCGTAAACCAATGTCTGGGCCAGATACAGGCAACAGTACAGCCCCATATTATCCATCTATGAGTCCGCATGCAATTGAACGCCAGATACCCCTCACCTGGCAGACATGCCATTGATATAATGACGGGTTTGAATGATTTCCCTCAAGTGAGAGGAGAGGTAGACAGACTGAGGTGCGAAGTCAACATAATTAGTGGACTCAAGACTCAGTCTCTACAGGTAGAGGGGAAATGCCCTGTGCTTGTAAGTCGATACTGCTGGGGCGCTTGATACGCGCCGCTCGAACAGTGGCTTTTCCCAATATCGGTGTGGTTTGTCCGGAGCCGTTTCAGTACTGTCTGTGTTGGACGGCTTGTCGTCAAGTGATTCCATCTCTTTGACTAGACCCGATCCCGTACACAACAAGGTGTGGTACATCGTACGCTTGAAGAAGTACTCCGAAGCTTGTTCAGGCAGCCTGGTAAATCGAAGCATGTACAACTCAATGTGCAGGTAAACCTGGATCGGATTCCCAGATGTCATAACATCACACCAAATCTGATGATGCACCTTGATGCTCGTTGCATACAGTGCCATACCATCAGAATCTCGGTTCAAGAATTGGTCTCACTTCTCGTTCAACCTGTTGCATTCTTTGTCCCCAAAAGCCCTTGCGCGTGATTGCAAGAACCTCACATCAATGAATTAAACAACTGTTTACTGAGCGCTGTAAAGGGAAGGCGATTCCCCACACACAATATGCCACTTGTACACTCTCATGCGGCTAATTGCAGAGCTGCTCAGTACATATGTCGAACGCCCGTGCTGCCGTCACGGCGAATTAGCAGTAAGAACAAGCACTGACACAGTCCAGTAGCATGGTGGCGTGATACGTTGCGCTCACATCATCTATGTATCTGTTACATGAACATGCTCTATGGGACTTTACAACAAGGGAATCCAGAACAAACATTGTCGGGCAGTACTCTAATGTGTATCAGATTAGGCAAGTTCCCAATCGGAGCGAGCCACAGAACCGGTATCACTGGACGAACTGCCTGGTCTCGGGTTCAACAGACTCTCTAGTTGTTCTTTCCTTTGTTGCCACTTTTCAAGGACTTTTGCAAGCTCAGATCCCATGCTTTCAAGTTGCATCAATTCCAATTTGGCGCTCTCTCGGTCGAAAGAGGCAGATTCATCCGATCCATTTGAATCAGTCATGGATACAGGCATTGAGAGGGAAGCGTGATCATTGTTTGCTGGCACCACAAGATCAGTCCTGACAGAGTGGATATCGACGATTACTTCCCAGACCCCTGTAGCTATAGGCACCACCCGCTTTATGAGCGACCTCTGAAAGGAGATGACCCAACCATTTCCCAAAGAGGGGTCACGTTTGCCATGCAGGCGCTCGACCAGGTAACTGCCGGCAAGCCGGCAGTTATCAGGAAGGCTGTCTATACTCCCAATTGGTCCCCCTTCCTTGTTCCTCTGATTTATATCTTTTATGATGTCCAAGAGGCTGTGGCGTTTGGCTTGTCTGGAGCAATTGTGAGGCTCGGCTTGAAGTCTGTTGACCACCTCCAAGAGCATCTCTGCCGGCGCCCAACCTTCACTCAGCGCTTTTGACAATGCGTCATCAGGCTCCTCGCTGAAATGGGGGGACCATGTGGTGTACTTTCTGAAGTGGTATCCGGATGGGGTGATGCAGGTCTCGACGTTCTTCTGTCTTTGTGTTACGGACCAGCCTAATTAGGTAGACCATGGTACTGCCATGGTCATACCAACTCGCCCTACTATAGTCAGACCATGGTACTGCCATGGTCATACCAACTCGCCCTGCTATAGTCAGACCATGGTTACACCATGGTCATACCGACTTGGCCACACCACGGTTGCACTGTGGTCATGCCATAGCACACCAAGCTAGACCCCCGACTCTATTCTGAATTAGTATTATAGGCGTCACGCGACGCGCGACCTACGGTGCGCGTCGCCTCGGGGTCTCGTTCGGAGACCCTCTCGGAGACCCTCTCGGAGACCTTTTAGGAGATGTTCTCGTAGACGTCTAACTAGTACCTTGTAGTAGTTAGACATCCGTTATTACACCGCTATGCCTACCGTTACCTTTCCCCAGTCCCGCGACCTTATTACCCCAAGACCCGGCAGGTCGGCTGCCAGGCCTTATAGAATAACGGATCACCAAAGGACCCCGGCTGGGAACGTGAAAGGGGGTAGTGATGGGATCCCGCTGCACATTGGTGCTAGCGGTAACCCTAGTGGTCCGGAGAGCCACCTCACTCTGGTAGGAGTGTTCTACCCGCAGGGGATTCCTGTGCAGGCAGTGATGATGGTAGATTCGGGGGCCACGGGTATGTTCATGGATCGGACGTTCGCGAGGATCCATAACTTTGATGTGATAGACCTAGAGAACCCTAGGACCGTCACGGTCATCGACGGAAGAGAGATAGTGGGTGGTCAGATCACCCAGAAGGCACATGCTATTGTGCGGACAGGATTGCACCAAGAGAAGGCGGAGTTCTTCTTGACGGATTTGTGTGGGTACGCGGCGGTCCTCGGGATTACATGGTTACGACACCATAGCCCACACATCCAGTGGGATACAAATACAGTCACCTTCGCGGACGACTGTTTGAAGAAAGGATGCGTCAAGAAGGTAGAGGTAGTATGCTCCCCCGACGAGGTGGAGATAGAGACGCGGAATATCGATCCGCTGTCGAGGATGAAGGAGCCGATCACGGAGAATCTCGTGGTGGCTCAAATGCAGATGACGAGGGAGGATGAGGAGCGGGCCCGCAGGCCGGACCTGTGGGACTGGGACGTCAAGCCCACCGACTCGATTCAAAACGAACTCGATCCTCCCGAGTACATGGAGAAGTTGCGGGACGTTGTGCCGAAGAAGTACCATGAGTACCTCGGAGCGTTCTCCAAGACGAAGGCAGACTCGCTGCCTCCGAAGCGCTCGATCGATCATGCGATCGAGCTGAAGCCTGGGACAATTCCCACGTATGGGAAGTTGTACAACCACTCGCAGAAGGAGACGGACGCTCTCAAGGCGTGGTTGGCGGAGAACCAGGCGAAAGGGTTTATTCGACCCTCGAAATCCTCGTGTTCGAGTCCGGTACTGTTCGTACCGAAGAAAGGGGGCGAATTGAGGCTGTGTATTGATTACCGCCGCCTCAACGAAATTACCGAGAAGGACAGGACCCCCCTGCCGCTTATCTCGGAGACCCTAGATCGCCTACGGGGATCGAAGGTATATACAAAGATGGACCTGAGGGGAGCGTACAACCTCCTGAGGGTCAAAGAAGAGGATGTTTGGAAGACCGCGTTCACGACACGCTATGGGTTGTTCGAATGTCTCGTCATGCCATTTGGTTTGACAAACGCGCCGGCGACGTTCCAGCGCTGGATGAATCAGGTCTTCCAGGACATGTTAGACGTGTGTGTGGTTGTCTACTTAGATGACATATTGATTTACTCCGCCGATCAGGAGACACACGACGAGCACGTACGGGAAGTGCTGAGGAGGCTACAGGCGAATGGCCTGTACGCAAAGGCAGAGAAGTGTGAGTTCGACACGACGGCGACGGAGTTCTTGGGGTATGATATTGCCCCTACTGGGGTCAGCATGAACCCGTCGAAGGTGAAGTCGGTGTTGGAGTGGGCGGCTGTAAGGCCCGGGAGCGACCCCCGACGGGGATCCCCCTGGACAGGCTGACGGGACGCAGGAATGAGGCAGGGTATGGGTAGACATCTAAATGTAATAACGGATGTAGAGCTATTACAAGGGTACTAGTTCTACATCAACATAACAATACCGAAAAGTACCCCCGGCGGGAGTCGCATACGGGAGTCGCGTACGGCGCGTCCGACGCGTCACGTGACCGCTATAACAGGATCCCCCTCCTAGATGCGGACTCCGAACGCATCAAGCGTCGGCGTACTCTTGTCGACCGGGCTGGGGTAGATGGGGGTAGCGCTTGTGGAACGCCGCAACGACTTTGTCGTCGTGGTCAAACTCAGCGGGGCTGACCCACTCGTTTGACTCGTCCCCGTACCCTTCGAACCGTACCAGGTATTGGGTCTTCTTCCCGGACCTTCCGGATCGTAACGCCTTCGAGTGTACGATTTCGGACACAACATACCCCAAGTCGCCGTTGTCGAGGACTTCGGGGGTAGGTGGCTCAACCACCTCTCTTCCTTCCAGCTCGTTGGCCCGATAGGGGATAAGCAACGACACGTGGAACACGGGGTGCACCCGTCGTAACTGCGCGGGGAGTTCCAGCCTCCTCGCCATCTTGCTCTGGCCGATGACCTCCGTGATTCGGAAGGGCCCCAGCGTCTTCATCGAGAGCTTCTGGCTGGGGCGCACCGATGTCAAGTTCTTGGTAGATAACATTACCAAGTCCCCTACGTTGTAACCCTCGTCAGGGACGGCGGTACGCTTCCGGTTTGCGTACTTCGCCATGTCTTTCCGCGCCTGTTCCAGCGCCTCCTTCACCGACTTATAGATCCCGTCGAGTCGGTCTCGGTACTCCCCCGCCGACTCCACCACCTCTTCCCTAGTGCCGGGCACTGGCAGGGAGAAGGTATGCTCCCTTCCCTCGGACGCCATAAATGGCGACATCCCGATGGCAGAGTGCTTCGCGTTGTTGTACGCAAACTCCGCCATGGAGAGTAACTCCGCCCAATCGTCTTGGAGGAAGTTGACGTACGACCGCAAGTACTGCTCCAAAGTGGAGTTACTTCGCTCGGTCTGTCCGTCCGTCTCCGGGTGAAACGCCGTGGAGTAACTGTTCTCCACGTTTGCCATGCGGCACAAATCTTTCCAGAATCGCGAGGTGAACAACGTACCTCGATCCGAAATGATCTGCTTCGGGAACCCATGCAAACACACCCATCGGTCAAGGAACAACCGCGCCAAGAATGTGGCGTCGTTATCCTTTCGACAAGCGACGAAGTGCGCTCGCTTGCTAAACCGATCGACGATCACCAGGATCGAGTTGGACCCCATAGACTCGGGCAGGTCCGTGATGTGATCCCAAGTGATCGATTCGTATGGTCCCGCCGGTACCGGTAGCGGCGCTAGCTCGCCGACAGGCTTCATCCGGGGCCGCCGATTGCGCTGGCATATGCTGCAGCTAGCGACGTACTCCCCGATCCACTTCGCCATCCCGGGCCAGTAGAAGTCCCTACTGGTCAGCTCCACGGTCTTGTCCCGCCCCCAATGGCCGGCGGCCTTCCCGTCATGTAGACGCTTCATCAGCTCTACCTTGATGTTCCCTGCGTTGGGGACATACACCAACCCGTTGTACAGAAGAACCCCAGTGGGGCTCAAGCTGTATCGCTCGTTCGCCAAGGTTCCCGCCTTGAGCTGCGCTACGAGCTCTTTCGCCACCGGGTCGTCCTGCGCCGCCGGTATCAGCGCTTTCACCATCCAATCGCCCAATGCGGGGATGGTGCCATTCAACCGCAAAGGCGGTCGCTCAACCGGGCTACACCCCTCAGAGGGTGCGTCTTCGACAGGCCGGAGCAGAGTCTCCGCTCGCTTCGGTTCTGTCTCCTCCATCAACTCTTCCCGCCGACTCAACGCGTCGGCCTTCCCGTTCTCCGTCCCCGGTTTGTACTCCAGGGTGTAGGAGATCTGGTTCAACAGCTGCGACCATCGCGCCTGCCGTTGAGACAATACCTTGTCCCTCTTGAAGTACTCCAGGTTCTTGTGATCCGTGAGGATCCGAACGGGGTACTTGTTGTCAAGATAATGTCGCCATATCCGACTGCAATAGACGATGGCCAGCAGCTCCCTGTCGTGCACATCGTAGTTCCTCTCGGCGGGCGTCAGACTCTTCGACATGAACGCCACCGGGTGGAGCTTCCCATCGTCCCCTACCTGGGACATCACCGCGCCGATCGCTCCAGAGGAAGCGTCGGTCTCGAGCACCACTTGGCGCTCCTCGTTGTAATGCGCCAATATAGGCGCTTGGGTGAAGGACTCCTTCAATTCCCGGAACGCAGCGTCAGCGGCTGCCGTCCAGGAGTACTTCACCCCTTTCTTCGTCAGGGCCGTCATTCCCTGAATCTTCTTGGAGTAGTTCTGAATGAACCTCCGATAGTAATTTGCAAATCCTAAAAAGGACTGCAGTCCCCGAATGTTCTTCGGGGGGGCCCAGTCCAGAACGGACTTGACCTTAGAGGGGTTCATACTGACCCCCGTCGGGGCAATATCGTACCCCAAGAATTCGGTAGCCACCGTATCGAACTCACACTTCTCCGCTTTCGCATACAGGCCATTTGCCTGCAGCCTCTTCATAACCTCCTTGACCTGACCATCATGGGTCTCCTGGTCGGAGGAGTAAATAAGTATGTCGTCGAGGTAAACGACGACGCACACATCCAAAAGGTCTTGGAAGACCTCGTTCATCCACCGCTGAAAGGTAGCGGGGGCGTTGGTCAGGCCGAACGGCATGACCAAACATTCGAACAGACCGAAGCGTGTAGTAAACGCGGTCTTCCAAATGTCTTCTTCTTTTACGCGTAGCAGGTTGTACGCGCCTCGGAGGTCCATCTTCGTGTAGACCTTCGCGCCCTTCAACCTGTCTAGCGTCTCTGAGATGAGGGGTAGGGGCGTCCTATCCTTCACCGTAATGTCGTTAAGGCGACGGTAGTCGATGCACATACGCATCTCGCCGCCCTTCTTCGGTACAAACAGTACCGGGCTCGAGCAGGGCGACTTCGACGGCCTGATGAACCCCTTCTCCAGATTCTCCTTCAACCACTTCTTTAGCTCCTCACTCTCCCGCTGGGAGTGGTTATAGAGCTTCTGATACGTCGGCGACGTACCGGGCTTGAGTTCGATCGCATGGTCGATCGATCGCTTCGGGGGCAGTGTATCCGCCTTCGTCCTGGAGAACGCTCCAAGATGTTCATGATACTTCTCCGGTACCATGTCCCTCAGCTTCTCCATATACTCGGGAGGGTCCAGGTCATCCTGGAACGAGTCTGTAGGTTTGACGTCCCAATCCCACAGGTCCGGGCGCCTCGCCCGCTCGTCGTCCTCCCGGGTCATCTGCATTTGTGCGACGACCAAATCCTCCGTGATAGACCCCTTCATCTTCTTGAACGGGTCGATCCCTCGTGTCTCCACCTCTACTTCGTCCGGAGCGTACACCGTCTCGGGCCTCTTGAGACATCCTGTGCTGATGCAGACATCCCCGAACGTCACCGCGTTGGAGTCCCATTGGATATGCGGATTGTGTCTCCGCAGCCAAGGGATACCTAGTACGACCGGGTACCCACTCAAATCGGTGAGGTGGAACTCGGTCAGCTCCAGGTGCACTCCCGTACGTACCAGCGTACGAGCCTTCTGGGTGATCCTTCCTCCCTGGATCTCCCGACCATCGATCACCGTTACTACCCGCGGTGTCTCGAGGTCCGTTACGTCGAATCCATGTAGCGACGCGAATGTCCGATCCATGAACATCCCGGTCGCTCCCGAATCCAACAACATGAGTGCTTGGACCGGCACTCCTTCCGGGTAGAACACTCCTACCAACGTCAGATGGCTATCTGGACCGTTGGGTACTCCGCTTGCACCCAACTGCAAGGGGATCCGGCTACCTCCCTGTGCTCCCCCATTCGGGGTCCTTTGATGATCCGTTATTCTGTAAGGCCCGGGAGCGACCCCCGACGGGGATCCCCCTGGACAGGCTGACGGGACGCAGGAATGAGGCAGGGTATGGGTAGACATCTAAATGTAATAACGGATGTAGAGCTATTACAAGGGTACTAGTTCTACATCAACATAACAATACCGAAAAGTACCCCCGGCGGGAGTCGCATACGGGAGTCGCGTACGGCGCGTCCGACGCGTCACGTGACCGCTATAACAGCGGCGCCTCGAAATATTCGAGGCCTGCAGTCGTTCTTGGGGTTCGCGAATTACTATCGCCGGTTCATACAGAACTACTCCAAGAAGATTCAAGGCATGACGGCCTTGACAAAAAAAGGGGTGAAGTACCACTGGCCGGAGTCAGCGGATGCTGCCTTCAAGGAGTTGAAGAAGGCGTTCACCGAGGCGCCCATCCTCGCTCACTACGACGAGGAGCGCCAGGTGGTACTGGAGACGGACGCATCGTCAGGTGCGATGGGAGCGGTGATGTCGCAGGTAGGGGACGACGGGAAACTACATCCCGTGGCGTTCATGTCGAAGAGCCTTACGCCGGCTCAACGAAACTACGACGTACACGATCGCGAGCTGCTCGCCATCGTGTACTGCTGCCAGATATGGCGGCATTACCTGGACGGGAAGTTCCCGGTGAGGATCCTTACGGATCACAAGAACCTGGAGTACTTCAAGAAGGACAAGATGTTGTCCCACCGACAAGCGAGATGGTCTCAGTTGCTGAACCAAATCTCGTACACGTTGGAGTACAAGCCGGGGACAGAGAACGGGAAGGCTGACGCGCTCAGCAGGAGAGAGGAGTTGATGGAGGAGACGGAGCCCAAGCAGGCAGAGACCCTGTTGCGCCCCGTTAATGCAGACGCGCTGGTGGTCAGCGCAGCGACGGTACAACCCCCGTTGCGGTTGTGCGGAACGATCCCCGTCATAGGGGATTGGTTCTTGAAAGCGTTGATCCCTGCGGGACAAGAAGATCCGGTCGCGAGGGACCTGATCAAGGGCGTCAAGGAGGGAACCTTGACGAATAGTCGGTACAGTCTGAGCCCGGGAGGCGCGCTCATGTACGACGGGCTGGTGTACGTTCCCGATGCGGGAAGCTTGAAGACGGAGCTCTTGAAGAGGCTCCATGATGGGAAGACCGCTGGACACTACGGGCGGGACAAGACGGAGGACCTGGTGAGTAGAGATTTCTACTGGCCGGGTATGAAGGCGTGGATTAGCCAGTACGTGGCTAGTTGCGACAAGTGCCAGAGGAATCGGAGGCCGAGGGTCAAACCAGTCGGTGAGCTGGCTCCCCTGAAGGCGGAGACGGAGCCCTACCAGTCGATCACGTGGGACCATATCACGGACCTACCTGAGTCGAGGGGTTCGAACGCGATCCTGGTGATCGTCGACCGCTTCAGCAAGCGGGCACATTTTGTGCCTTGTCGGAAAGACAACGACGCCAAGGTGTTGGCACAGATGTTCCTGCAGGAGTGGGTACGATTGCACGGGTTTCCCCGGCAGATCATCTCGGACAGGGGAACGCTGTTCACGTCGAGATTTTGGAGGGAGTTCTGTGAGTTGTCCGGTGTCGAGCCTAGTTATTCGACCGCCTTCCATCCCCAGACGGATGGTCAGACGGAGCGCAGTAACTCGACGCTCGAACAGTACCTACGGACGTACGTCAATTACCAGCAGGACGACTGGACCGATTTGTTGCCCATGGCGGAGTTCGCCTACAACAATTCGAAGCACTCGGCGATCGGCATGTCGCCGTTCATGGCATCGGAAGGGCGGGAGCACGCCGTCGAACTCCCCATGCCTATCGCCAAGGATTCGGCTGTGGAGTCGATACAGGAGTACAGAGAGCGGATGAACAACATCTGGGAATCTGTTAATGTCGCGCTGAGACAGGCCAGGGAAGATATGGCGAAGTACGCGAATCGGAAGCGTACGGCGGTACCGGATGAGGGGTACAATGTTGGCGACATGGTGATGTTGTCGTCGGCTCACGTCAATACCGTGAGGCCGAACAAGAAGTTGGAGTGGAAGACCTACGGCCCGTTCAAGATCACGGAGGTCGTGGGAGAAGGTCGCATGACGCGACGTTTGGAATTGACACCGGGGATGCGTAGAATCCACCCGGTGTTTCATGTCTCGCTGCTCATCCCGTACAAGCCGAACGAGCTTCCTGGGAGAGCAGTGGACCCACCCCCTGAGCCAGAGGTGCTGGACACCGGGGATTTGGGGTGGGTGGTATCGGAAATCGTACACTCCAAGGAGTTGCGTTCAACGCGCGCCGGGCGTAGGACCCAGTATTACGTGCGCTTCGAGGGGTACGGGGACGAGCACAACGAGTGGGTTAGCCCCTCGGATTTCCACCACAACGACACGCTGGTGCTGGAATTCCATAAGCGACACCCTGAGTTGCCGGTACCGGGCCGCCAAGAGTACGGCGATGCTTGATGCGTTCGGAGCTCGCATCTAGGAGGGGGATCCTATTATAGGCGTCACGCGACGCGCGACCTACGGTGCGCGTCGCCTCGGGGTCTCGTTCGGAGACCCTCTCGGAGACCCTCTCGGAGACCTTTTAGGAGATGTTCTCGTAGACGTCTAACTAGTACCTTGTAGTAGTTAGACATCCGTTATTACACCGCTATGCCTACCGTTACCTTTCCCCAGTCCCGCGACCTTATTACCCCAAGACCCGGCAGGTCGGCTGCCAGGCCTTATAATTAGTATATATAGCAGACCAAACCAGAGTGATTGTACTCTTCTACTTTCATGTATTTCCTCTTCTTTCCCAAGAAGAATTATCATATGTTACATTCCTGATACTCTACACTACTCCTCACTATCAACACGCTCAACAACCTTGTGCTCTTGTCAAGCACTTCACGGATCAGCAACAGACTGTGATCCAAGCCCTGTCTCGGTCAGTACTGACTTACAGTGATCGTTGAGCTTACTTGCCTTTGCACAATTACCCTCGACATATCCACCTAGGCTACACCTTTGCTAGCGCTAGGCACGACCGTAACAGTATAATTCTTCTTCCAAGTTTGTGCTTAGGCAACGCACTCTTGGATTTCGCCTATCCACCTATCAACTCACACATCACTTTTACATTTCCATCATGTCTACCGCTGGTGGCAGCCGAGCTCCTACTCAAGGAGACCGGATTACCCAACTGGAGGAAACTATCGCACGGATGGAAGAACAAATGCGTAGAACCGCATCTCTGTCTCCTGCTCCTGCAGTTCCTGCAGTCCACCACTCAGAACCCAAAATTGCAGCTCCAGAATATTTCTCTGGACAGCGCTCCAAGCTAACCACCTTCCTGACCCAAGTCAGCATGGTGATTGAACTTCAACCCAACCGATACCCCACGGAACGCTCTAAGGTTATCTACGCTGCATCCTTTTTGCGCGACACCGCTTTCTTGTGGTTCCAGCCTAATATCACCAAGGAACCAGAACCCGAGATGATGACAAACTTCAAAACATTTGTCAAGGTGTTGAAGGAAACCTTTGGAGATCCAGACGAGGAAGCTACTGCAGAAAGGAACCTCTTTGTCTTACGCCAGAAGGGATCCGCTTCCTCTTACATCTCAGAGTTTCAGCGTCACTCTACCCTTACCAACTGGGATGATCATGCACTAGCTGCACAATTCTATCGAGGACTCAAGGAGGGAATTAAAGATGAGATTGCAAGGGTTGGACGCCCTCATGCATTGAAGGAAATGATGGATACCGCTCTTAGGATTGACAACAGACTCTACGAGCGTTCTTTGGAATGCAGGTCTGAAAATCAGTTCACCAGCACCACCACCACCACCACTTCAATCCGCCCTTTTGGAGACAACAATACATACCCTACCAACTACAACTTCACCCCCAACTCATCCCCTTCTACCAATTCCACTACTCCTACCACCTACACCCACAAATCATTCCCGCTCAGGAATGATCGAGCTACTTCGTCCTTGCCCATCACCAATAAAGGCAAACTCACCTCCGAGGAATAGTGTTGGCGGGTCGTGAACGCTGAACGGCTGAACGCGCGAAAACGAACGGCCGAAAAACGGCCCGTTTTGCTTCCGCCGTTCAAACGTGAACGGCGTTTTGCTTCCGTCGTTCAGATTTCCCGTTCACGTTTTCTCGCTCGCGATTTCCCCGTTCAAACGTGAACGAACGGGCAGAACGTCGACCAGACTCCAGAACACTGCTACAAGAGTGACCAACACCCCTCAGATACGTATAACATCATCACGTACGTTCACAGAGACGTACGTTGATCCAACGTTCAGAACGGTTGCAGAAAAACGTCAACTGCTAATAAGAACACGTGAGAAACGTCCACGTCGAGACTTTGCTTCCGCGCCGAGAAGCCTAATCGACTCGAACAAACGGTAAACGAGTAAGTAACCTACTACACCTTCTTTAGACGTTCTAGTAATCACCTGTTCATCAAACATAGACATCAAAAGCACCATGAACGCATAAACAACGTTCTCCCGATGGCCGTTACGCCCGTTCGCCTCAAGATCCGAATTCCCGCCGGTACAGAACGTTCGATGACTGGAAACGCGGTCGCGTCTTCAAGCGGTCAAACGGCCCCCCCTGGGTCCTCGCCACGTGAGGGACCGACATGGAACAGTGTCGACGGAACGCCCTCGAGTTCGACGAGGAAGAGGAAAGCGGCAGCGGCCGATTATATAGAGGACGACGACGACGAGGAGGAGGAGGCAGACGAGCTCGAGGAGGACGTGTTTCTTGCGAGTACGTTTCAACGTTCAAACGTTCTCAATCGTGTAACGGGCCAAGCTAAACAACATCCTCATGAACGAGTAGGCACCCCATCTAAGAAGAGTAAGGGGGGTAAGGGTAAGGCTACGGTCTTACAAAAAAATAAAAAAGTTAAGAAGAAGGCGAGTGAGAGTGAACGTAAGTTGAACCGTTCAGCGTTCAAACGTTCAGGTGTCGTTCTCTTTGCTAACCGTTCTGAACCTCTGCTCAGCCTCCACCCCTTCCGTAAAGGTTCCCCCGTTCCCCGAGCAAACGGATTCGCTCGAGAAGCATGAACAGCATCTCGAGCTGTGGTGTCAACGGTGGTACGATAACGGTGCCGCCAGCCTTTATAATAGGGAGTACCACCGCCCACGACCGGCTACGAGGAAGGAGGTGGAGGAGGACGGTAAGGATGAGGCCGTGTTTTGGTGGTGTTGGACCTGCCGGTGAGTAAACGTTCTAACCGTTTGAACGTTGAACGTTCTTCACATGTCTGAACGTCTGAACTCGTTTTAGCCATTGCAACACGTTCAAACGTTTGAAGGTCGCGAAGGACGCCGGTTCCGGTACCGGCCTGAACACCCACCCCGGGAAATGTGCCAGCAACCCGGCCAACAACAAGAACGGTCTGCACCAGGCCACCCTCACGTCGGCGACTGAGCTGGGTCCGGAGGTTCGAGCCACGGCGACTCGACACGCCATTGCCGTTTGGATCGCCCGGAACAACCATCCGTTCAGCGTGGTCGAACAAGATGGGGTGAGTTCTTTTTTTTTCCCGTTCAAACGTTTCACGCGTACTGAACGTTCGAACGGCTTGCACACGTTTAGTTTAAGGACATGTTCACCCGATCCTTCCCGGCCATGGCCAAGGTCCTTCCCTCGCGCCGTTTAGTAGCGCAAGACGTCGACAGCGTTTGCACGGTGAACACTGCGAGGATCAAGACCGCCTTCCAGTGTTACGAAGGCGTCTTTCACATCGCTACCGACGGTTGGACCGATCGTCGAGGGGGCAAGTTCATTGGGGTTTACGCCCATTGGACTCCTACGTACGATGGCAACGTGGTCGTCCCGAGGTCGTGTTTGATCGACTTCATCCCGTTAGTCCGTTTCACACGTTTCAACTGGTACACAATACTGATCCGTTCAAACGTTTGAACGTCTAAACGTTTCGATAGGGCAAACGGGAAACATACCGGGGCCTACCTCGCCAAACTCCTCGCGAAGACTCTTCGCGATTGGGAGATCGAAGACCGTGTTCTGTCGATCATCTGCGACAATGCGTCGAACAACGACAGCATGATGCAGACGTTGGGGCAGATAGGCTTCAAACGGTTGAACGTGGGGGGACGGGTGAGATGTTTCGCCCATGTGCTGAACTTGGTCGTCGGGGTGAGCCGTTCGAACGTTTCGCCCGTTTGAACGTCAAACGTGAGCTAACACCCCTTGACGTTTGAACTTCTCAGGCCATTATCGAAGGTGCGACCGGTCTCAGATGGTCGAGCGACGACGACGAAGTCGCCCACGTCTTCCTACCTGGGGACGACGCCGACATCGAGTACGTCGAGGAGCCCGAGGACGAAGACTTCGTCGTCGATCAGCCGATCCTCGACGACCTCGTTCTACCGCGGGTGCCGGAGACCCAGCAAACGCCGGCAAGCCAGCAAACGGTGCAGACCCGTTCAGCAGGGGCACCTACGGCAGCGGCTGGTGGCTCGGGGGGGGATACGGGTGCGGCTATGACAAGGGCGAGTCAAGTCGTGATGAAGGAGGCCTTGTGGAAGGTGAGTTCGAACGTTCAAACGTCACGGGCACGTTCTGACATTTGAACGTATGAACGTGTTCTTCTTTTACAGGTCCGAACATTGGCGAAGCGGTTGAGATACCGTTCGTCTTACCGACAAGCCTGGGGAGAGTGTGTCGACGCTCTCGTCCAGGAGAACAAGATCAGGGCCGGGGCCCACACCATCCCCGTCGACATAGTGACCCGGTGGAACTCGACGTTCGAGTGCGTCAAGGCGTGCATCGAGAACGAGATCGTCGTGTGAGTCCATGCCGTTTGAACGTTCCGGAACGTTCAAACTGATTGAACGTTCTTGAATCTTGATATGCTACAGCAAGAGGTTCTTTGCAGAACTCGACTCGAGACTGTTCAAGGATGAAGACGTCTTGCAGGACAACGAGTTCAGGGTTCTGAGGGAGCTGGAGCCGGTGTTGGCGGTCAGTACCCATCAATCGTTTAGACGTTCAAACGTTTGATGACACGTTTGACGTTCAAACGTCTGAACGTCCGAACACTCTTAACGGACAATAACTGATCACTCCGTTCTGTTTACTCAATGTTACACAGCTGATGAACGCCGCCACCAAGAGGTTCTCGAAGTCGACCGCCATCAAGATCGACAACACCTCGATCGCCGGCGTCATCCCGGTCATGGACGCCCTCACGTCCAAGTTCGATCAAGCCCGTTCGAACGCGAAGTCCCTGGCTGTATCGTACGGCATCAAGCGAGGTCAAGAACTGCTTGATAAGTACTACAGCAAGACGGACGAAAGCGTTCTGTATCGGATCGCCCTCCGTGAGTTCGAAACGTTCTAGGCCGTTCAAACGTTTCAACGTTCTAACACGTCAACTGTTTCAAAACGTTCAGTCCTTCACCCCGTTTACCGTGTCGCCTACATGGTCCGAATGAAGTGGGAGTCTGCGTGGATCGAGGAGGCGAAGAGGCTGGGTCGGGAGATGTGGGAGACGTTCTACCACGTCGAAGGCCTCGAAGAATCGGGGCAGGTCGGTGCTGGGATGGAGGTGAGTCTTCCCGTTCAGGCGTTGAACGGTGAACGAGCTGATAACGTTCGAACGTTCTGGACGTTCAGGACGACGACGAGCTCGACGCCTTGTTGGCTAAGGACTCGCAGGCGGATGTTGTGGAGGCCGACGCGTTCGACACCTACATCAACGCTCCCAAGATCGACATCGCCGGTGCGCCGTTCCACGGGTCGTCGTTGTTGTGGTGGGTCCATCAGCCGCCGATGGATGGGTTGAGGCAGATGGCGCTGGATGTTCTTGGAACGCCAGGTAAGCCGTTTGAACGTCTCGGAACGTTTGAACGTCTACAAATCTAAACGTCTAAACGTCTTCCTTTGCAGCCACGTCGGTCGAGGTCGAACGGGCGTTCTCCAAGGCCGGCCTCATGATGTCGACTCGTCGTACTCGACTAGACCCCAACACCTCCCGTTCGCAGATGTTGGTGGGGGACTGGAAGAAGCACGACTTGCTGTCGGAGAAGAGGTGGGTCGAGGCCGTTCAGAAGGAGAAGGCGAACGCGAAGGCCCGTGACCGTTCGGTCGGGCAAACGTTCCCGAAGCCGGTCAAAACGGCCAAGCCTCCTACCGACGTGATCGAGATCAACGACGAGACGGAGGTGATCGACCTCGAGAACAATCCCGGCGGTATGGATATGGACGTTGACGTTTAATAGATGTGTTTATAATGATCGAGGTGGTTTATAATGAACGTTTTGTACTCTGTAACGGCTCGAAACTATGCAACGTGTTCACAAGCTTCTTGAACGTTTGAACGTTTAAGCGTTCAAACGTTCTGGCCGTTCAAAACGTTCGACGCTGGGCTAAACGGCTCTGGGAAGGGGTGAACGGCGTTCAGCAAAACGGCGTTCACGTTCACGTTCACGTTCTGGGGATCGCGTGGTAAAAAAACGGCGTTCAGGGCCAAGCCGTTCACGTTTTGAACGGCCTGCCAACACTACCGAGGAATATCGAAGCAGGGAGGACCAAGACCTTTGCCTCTACTGTGGCTCCAAGGATCATGCCGTTGCTAAGTGCCCACTTGCAAAGCCCATCTCCTTGGCTGGGAACACTGCCACCCTTACCCATAACAATAGGTAAAAGGGTCAGGCACTCCGCACCCAGAACGCCACCATCCAGCGCGGAGTTGCCAAAACGCTAGGCAGGACTTGCAAGATTCTCAGAACTCTCAGAACTCTCTGAACTCAATGGATTCTACTTCTACTTTGGATTATACTCTGGATACAAGAAATCACATCAATACCCTTGTTACCTTACCCAATTCTGTCAAACCCAGCAACGTGGAATATGCTGCTCTACTGGACTCAGGCGCTTCAAAATGCTTCATGGATTATTGCTTCGCCAAATCCCTTCAACTCCCGCTTAGCAAGAAGCGACACCCCCCAAAACTCCACATGATCAATGGCTCCATATCCTCTTATGGCAGCATCAATTACACCGTCACCACCTCCATCAAATTACCCAACTTTCATCTGGCAATTACAACCTTCAAATTCACCCATCTAGGGGTATTCACAATCATACTCAAATACCCGTGGCTTTACAAACACAAGCCTTTTGTCAACTGGGAAGCTGGGGAAGTCAGACCCCCACTTGAAAAAGCCAGTACCCCAGCTCCAGCGTCTGAGGATGCAACATCTGCGGATGTCACCTATTTGTGGCTTAACATACACAAGCCTTTCTCCAACTGGGAAGCTGGGAAGAAGACCCCACTTGAAAAAGCCAGTACTCCTACTCCGGCATCTGAGGATGCGACATCTGCGGATGTCACCCTTGGGAACACTACCAATGTGTCTGCAGCTGCGGCTGATCCCATTCCGGTGATGGATCAAGACATCATACCTGCCAGGTATCACGCCTACCTGGATGTCTTTGATAAGGCTAATACGGATATTCTACCACCGCATAGACCATTCGACCATCACATACCTCTCGAAGAAGGCAAACAACCACCCTGGGGACCAGTCTACTCCTTATCCGAGAAAGAATTAGGGTCACTACGGGAATACTTGGATGAAAACCTAGCCAAAGGATTCATCAGACCTTCTGAATCTCTGGCGGGAGCGCCCATCCTCTTTGTCAAGAAAAAGGATGGATCCCTCCGTCTCTGTGTGGACTACCGAGGTATCAATAAGATAACCATCAAGAATCGGTACCCACTTCCGCTCATCTCAGAGCATCTGGATCGCTTGCGACAGGCCAAATACTTCACCAAGATCAATCTCAGAGGAGCCTACAACCTCCTACGGATCGCTGAAGGTGAAGAGTGGAAGACAGCATTCAGGACACGCTACGGCCTTTTTGAATACCTCGTCATGCCGTTTGGTCTCACCAGCACGCCAGTATCATCTCAACACCTGATGAACCACAACTCCAGGACAATGCTGGATCACCATGTCATCTGTTACCTGGATGGCATCCTCATCTACTCGGACACACTAGAGGAACACTATCAGCATGTTACCTCTGTCCTTGAGACACTTCGCAAAGCAGGACGCTTTGCCAAAGCCGAGAAATATATCTCACTCCTCTGGACCACCTGACACTCTCAGGCTTTCAACATACTCCAGAACGCCTTGACCTCAGTCACTCTCTTGCCTCACGTCAATGCGGAAAAGCCTCTAGTCCTAGAGACAGACGCTTTGAACTTTGCCCTTGCAGGATCTTCCTATCTCAAAACATGAGAGGTGGAATTTGCAAACCCATCACAATCTCCTCAAGAAAGATGATCCCACCATACTCTACTCCAGAATCCACAGCCAGAAGATGCTTGCCATCACTTCGTGCTTCCAGGAGTTGTTTCAATGCCTTTGAGGCACCGTCCAGCACTCGCCCTTCATCATCAAATATCAACCTGATTCCCTGGGAAACAAGCCGGATGTCCTTGTCAAAACACCAGATCTTCATCCCAAACGTTGCACCAGGCAAGATAGCCACACTGTTCAAACCGCTCAAGGGACTTCACCAAAGCGCTCAAGGGACTTCACCAAACCGCTCAAGGGACTTCGCCAAACCGCTCAAGGGACTTCGCGGCATAGCAGGGGGATGCTGTTACGGACCAGCCTAATTAGGTAGACCATGGTACTGCCATGGTCATACCAACTCGCCCTACTATAGTCAGACCATGGTACTGCCATGGTCATACCAACTCGCCCTGCTATAGTCAGACCATGGTTACACCATGGTCATACCGACTTGGCCACACCACGGTTGCACTGTGGTCATGCCATAGCACACCAAGCTAGACCCCCGACTCTATTCTGAATTAGTATATATAGCAGACCAAACCAGAGTGATTGTACTCTTCTACTTTCATGTATTTCCTCTTCTTTCCCAAGAAGAATTATCATATGTTACATTCCTGATACTCTACACTACTCCTCACTATCAACACGCTCAACAACCTTGTGCTCTTGTCAAGCACTTCACGGATCAGCAACAGACTGTGATCCAAGCCCTGTCTCGGTCAGTACTGACTTACAGTGATCGTTGAGCTTACTTGCCTTTGCACAATTACCCTCGACATATCCACCTAGGCTACACCTTTGCTAGCGCTAGGCACGACCGTAACACTTTGTGTGTTCATCTTTCAATGTCGTTTGGTTTCCAGATGCTTAACCGGTGGAAACTGCTTGAGAAGCCAGATGTAAAGGTTGATATTGTCTTCCTCATGGCGCATATATATACATTGCCCAGCTGGTGTTGCATTCAAACTAGCACACCATCGACCAAGAACCATAACAAAGGAAGGCACTTAACAATCACCTGACATGGCGAAGAGATCGACATGTTGGCGTCTCATTTGCTCTTGCAACCAGGACAGTACTGTATCATCACCGGTGGCATATGCGGTGAAAGGAACAGACTCATTGATACCATATATCGTGATATCGTGATTGACTTTGAGGTTCCCAGCAATAAAAGGTCATGAGACTGTTCTGTAGAGCACAAAGAAGGTGGAGAAGCTTCAATTTACGTCAATAGTCATGTGACAATGTGCATTTAGCGGTAGTAAATGAACGGTTGCAGATGAGACAGTCAGGATTCAAGGTCATGGCCTATGTCCTTCAATCTCAACCTACTGCGGCGCTTGGTGCGCGCCGCTCGATACAGTGGCTGTTCCCGATATCGGTGTAGTTCGCTTGCATACTGTAGCCCGATACAGGTTGCGAGCGAATGATTGAGGTTAGACAGCGAGTGTATTACGATCAATTTGGCTGCTGGGGTTCTACCGCCTAGCAGCAAGTGATACTGTCAGTCCAAACTCGCATACCAGGACGTCGTTTCTTGGTTCTGCCTCTCTACGAGTATAGCCGAATGTTGCCATGTAAGTCTGGTCTGGCGATCGGCCGGCTCTCGCAGCATCACGATCAAGATTCAGCAATCTTTCGGCTTTCCTTTTACCATGGACACATCGGTCCGCTGATCACCTACCCCATCTGCTGACCATCCGCATCTTTGCTCTGTTCGCTATTGCTCTGTTCGCTATACTGGCACTTACAGTGACGCCTTTGAGAACCTCAACCAGCCCAAACTACCCTTTGTTGTGATTATTCTGCCCTGCTGACCATCTAATCTCGCAGCTCTGGTCAATCTGCTGCGGTTTCCGCTGGCGCGATTCGAGTGCAATGATGTACCGGTCTTCCTTTGTTGAAAAACCCTAATCAGCTGCTCATCTGCACGGGAATCTGCATAGAAGGCGGTTCGATCACATATAAAAGCCGTGTTCATCTTGGAACCTTTGTTGATTAATGCTCACCGGCGCTTTGCCCTTCAGATCTCACAACAAGCCGTCACCCTGTCTGATCAGCTATCAATCACCGACTTCCGAATCCGAAAGATGCCTGAAGTAACGAACGAGAGTGAGTACCGAGATTTATTCGATCTGAGGGTATCATCTGAGCTGATGCTTCGATACTAGACCTAGCCCGGGAAGAACCCAAGTTCAGGGTCAAGTCCAGGAACTTCGAGCGATTGTGGGACGATGAGAGCAGAAAGAAGGAGGGGCATCCGCAAGGTGTCAGCCTTTCAGATTGGCTTGCTCTAGTCGACCAATTGAGGAGGTTCCCTATATATTTTTTGGATGGACTGCAGGATTTATTACGGATTGGAAACTTGACCGAAAGAGAGTTGAAAATCAGACGTCAGCAGGATCGGTCGCTCCTGACCAGTTCAGGCAAGGAGACACTCAAGTTCGTGTGGGGTGACGGTCCCTCATATCCCGTCGTTTTGACCAGCAAGGTGGAACATCACGTCAAGGAGGGGAAGAACGAGTATTCTTACTCTTACACGATTTCCAGCCAGTCCGATCTAGATGGCGAAAGATTCACCATCAAGGACACGCTGAAATGGGATGATGTTCAAGTGGAACTTGGCGATGAGCAGGAGCGAGTCGGACGGTCTTCCAATCCCGGATCCAGCCTGACGGGAAGCGCGCAGACGGGGAAGATCGCCCCCACTGTCGGTCAAACTCTAGATGATGTAGCTGACTCCGGAAGTTATCCTGACGGCACATTGTTTACCGCAAAGACTTCTGAGCGATGAGCAGCTATGTATTGGTTGATCTGTGGCTTAAATCTAAAGTCTACTTTGAATGATATTAAAACAGGCGATTGTGTATCTGCAACTCATTCATATCCTAACATATCCGTGGCCAAGTTCTCGATCCTAATACTCTTGTCGTGCTCTCACCAGCGTCGAGGACAGGGACATCGTTCCATCCAGTACGCAAGCTGCACACAGCCAGTACAGACTCATAGCGACGACATCATCCTGCCGAAATTGAGGGCAGGACCCAAAAAGCTTTGTGCCCTACCAATTGAGGACCCAAAGAATTAGTGGGAACAACACTGTTAGTAATGACAGTCTTTCATGACCCATTATTAGTAGCATGCGCGATGACGCGCGATTGCTGATTAGACCTTACTCCCCGATGGAAAGTGAACCCTGACAATCATCTTGTTGCATACAGGGCTCAATTCTAGCATGCGGACCAACTTGTTCTCATACCATGTACTCTACCAAGTACTTGGGTTTTCAAGCGTACTTCCTGAAGGCAGTGAAGATGAAGAGCTCCCTACGATTTTTCCGATCCACTTGTCAAACTGTGGCTTGCACGACGCGTCTCCGTGTGCAGGAGAGGAGATTCACCACATTGTTGTTGTCGGAGGAAGTCCAAATGGATTCCTGGAAACTGCTTCCTTGCGAAGTCCTAGCAGAGGAAACGCTAGCATTGCTTCGGGTGACATTGCACTTCAGGTCCGGGTGCTCTGGTTCGATTGACAGGATGTACCTCACGCATCGTAAGTAGCCATACTGGTCTGCCGCATCCTCATCCCTCGTGATCCGCTCGACTGTGAAGCCAACTTCGGTGGTTACCTCAACGACCTCACGGCCTCTGATGACTGTTCGAGAAGGGGTACCCTGAGAGACTGTCACTCCGCGAGTCTCCATACCGTCGAGCTTGATCGATGGAGGATGATCTTCTAGCGATTTTTCAGCCATGCGAACCACTCGCCGACAATTTCGATGTACTCTTTCTGCGGTCATGATTGGCTCTGTAATGGATGTCAAAGCCATTTCCTTCACCTCCGCTAGATCAGAAGCTGTCTTTTCGTCCTTGCAGAAGGTTTCCTCGATCTGTTCCACTGTAGGAGCTAAAATACCTTCGGCAATGTTGTTCACCTCATGAGTCAAAGGGTCCCAAAGCCACTCCCTTTCGTCCCGGGGCCACGCCCAAAGCCATTTCGGCTTGTCCTCCGGCCACCTTCCGATGTGCTGGCGAGAGAGCTGGTTGAACACCCGTTTGGCCTTGACGTATCCGCCCTCATTGGAAGACATGATAGGTCTTATTGAGTTGGGTGAGAACGACAAATACGATAGGCAGAGATTGGCAATGGGGAGCGAGCACGAGCATGGGTGAGACTGGCAGAGCGGAAGGGGAACACGCGATCGTGCAACGACCCATTCGACAGGTGCTTATATATACCTGTCCCCCGCTTGACGAGCAGTTTGAGCACGTCAGAGTATATTCGACATATCACGACAGAAGAACAAAGGGACTGTGGAAACATGCTAGTCTACCTAAGAAGCGAAAATTGCGCGACTCAACGTGATCATAGCCTCATCTCGTGACATGAAACTTTTCCTTGGCGCCAGTCTCTACGCGCGATCAAGCTGAAACGCGAAAGCCTCACACAGCTCCATTCGCTCGATCAAGCCGCACTTTCCCCATAGTCAGCTTCAGAATGTACAGAATCACACTTCCAGGGGAGATCGATCTTCAAAGACTGTGACAGGATTGTCCACAAGCCAAGCCGGAGAAGCAGGATTGAGTGATCAGCTGGATAAGGCGGTCAAAAGACCAAGAAGGGGGAAGGCTGATCACATGACACGGACCGAGAACCCGTATGAAAGCGCTCGCAGGACGATCAGGTGACGGAGACATAGCCTTTTCCCAGTTGCTTAGTTACGTGTGGTACTAGATCAAACTGGTACAGACACTGTCACTTGCGTATCGTCACACATTCCTTTGATCGTTTGATCTGCTGGTCTGCGGTTTCCCCTTTGCTTCGCGCCTCCTCTCACTGAGTCTGGTTGACAGCTGCGTGTGCAGCATAAAAGCCAGCAGTTGTACAGTTCAGGGCGTTCCTTTGTACCAGGTCCCCCGATTTTGGCTGTTCGTTATGCATTATGGTGCTCAGGCTATATAATGGATCAACCAAGTATGAAATATATGCAAAGCATGATCTAATCATTCGATTTGCGAACTGACAGATTCACACAGTACAACATCACAACTTCCCCTATCGTCATTCTCAAACACCCGCATACGAACGCTTGACCAGAATTGAATCATGAGTGGGAACCGGTTTGGTGCGGATCTCTGGTGACATCATGGCAAATAATGTATGCTTTCAATTGTGCTGACTGGAAAATATAGGCAGATATATCGCAACATTCACCATCAACGCAGAGGTCGTGAAAGACGAGACCAGGAATGAGAAGCTTACGCAGTACATACCTGATGTGACGGTTCAGCAATGGACTACTCTTGCCGATCAACTCAAAGCCAATATTGCGGAAGTGATCAAGGAAGCCAAACAGCATCTGGACCAGCATCAAGGAGACGAATTCGAAAAGGATCACTGGGGATTTTGGAATTTGCGACGTGCAAAAGTTGAAGAATGGGAAGAAACGCTTCGTCAGAAGAGCCAGCAAGCTATCGAGAAGACATTTCCTGGTGTCAAAAGTCCACCCGTCTATCTGACTTGCGCAGTGGTATCATTGCTGGACGGAGAAGAATTCACCTACACTATCTGGTCGCGTAAAGCCGGAGCGTCAGGGGTATCGGTTTTGCACGAATTGCGTTGGAAGGTTGATATGGATCCTGTGGGGCCGGTGCAAGAATCTGCAGTCGACAAGGACTCTTTGGAAGGTTCTGTGCCAGGTCAATCCCAGTTCACTGCTGAGATCCCCGAACATACTGCCAACATGAATGAGGGAGACGCTCGGTCCGGCCTCTCTTGGTCCGATAGCCGGGTAAAGACTGAGGTCACTCAATCTGTTCCCTCGACGGTCAAGGTTTCCAGCGATGAGGAAGCCTGCAAATAAGGCATACACAAGCACCCTGAACGGTAGTAGTCTGGACCGTTTTCATTCATGCTCGGGATTCATACGTGTATGTTGTCCCATATGTCAAAAGATCGGTTCTTGTGCGGTTTTTAGTAACCTGTCTTGCCTTTCGAGTCACTGTTATTGTGCAAAATCTGCTTATCGCCTTCTTCCCTCATCCGATTGCTCGTATCAGATGTATACGCTTGCGATACTACGATTGGTCCGTTGTCCGGCCGTGAATGATACTTCATGTCGCGTTAAAGTTCGTTATGCAGCCATATCTTCGTCACTAGCACTTTCGTATGCTACCGGTTCGTCATCATCGCAGACAAACGATCCTTCGTAATCTGAACTGGGACCATGTCGTGAGTCTTCCTGACTGAGCAGGATGGGTCGTCTCGCCTTGGACAAGAAATCATTGTGGCGATGGTGGCGGTTTGCAAAGACCGGTCCATCGCTTGGAGCTTGGGTTGCCAGACCCGCTAGGTAGGCCCGACGTTGGTTGTAGCCCTTGGGAGCTTGAGTTGCTTTGAAGTGACCGGCAAACCGCCGATCAGACTCGCTTTCCACATCAGACAATTCTTCCTCGTCTTCGTCCTCATCGTCATCGCTGACCCCCACATCGTCGTCAACAAATATATTGCGGGGATTTGCCGGCTTCGTGCGCCGTCTCACGGGTGCTGCAGCTGGCGAGCTGTCCGGCCGGGCCGTACGATGAATCAAGCTGGCTGGACTGAATCCCGCCGGCTCGGCCGTGACCGGCGTATCCGGTTCCGAGGATGCCACTATGGCTACTCGATTTCCTCCCCGTCGCCTAACGATGATGGGAGATGCGTCCGAGGTCGGAGCGTCTGCGGCTTGTTCGGTATGGGCTGAACCTCTCTGTACGCTTGCCGGAGGTCCCATGGCGTCATGGGCTGAGGTAGCTCTCAACGTGGGTGGCTTGAAAGGTTTCGCGAGGATTTGAGCGCCAGGCATCTGCGGCTGAAACTCATCGTCGTCCAGGTCCAACATCCATCTGTCATCGAGTTGACTAAATTCAGAATGGGTCGAATGGCCTGTGGCAGGTGTCTTCGAGACTTGGGTATGGCGGGTCGACCCATTTATGGGTCGCAAGGGGGTCGTTTGCGGATCGTTATTGTCATTTGTGATGGAGTCGTGAGCGTCAAGAGATGGAGGGAAGGTGACGGAACTGAGCGGAGGACCGCCAAAGACCGATTCAAAAAAGTCGTCTCTTTCTGGTTCCATCGGGGCGTCTTGTTCGGAATCGGATGATGAGGAGAAGTTCTTGTATGATGTTCTATTCGAACGTTTCGTCGCGCTTTCTCGAGGCGTACGTTTGTTGGGTGTCTTTTTCGTTACCCTCCGCTTGGAGGGCGGGGTGGTGATTTCACTATCGGAAGAGTCATTTGTAGTGCGGGTGACATCGCGCAAGTCGGGAAGGTCTTCGTCGAGATCCGAATCGTCTTCGGATGAGTGCTGTCGAGCTTTGCCGCGCTTGGCAGTAGTCTTTTTGCCTTTGTTGGTGAGCTCGCTCGCTTTGACGAAACCGGCGATTCCCTCGGGGACCGGAGCACCACGCTGACGTTTTGGTGCTTTGGCAGCTGTTGCCCGGCTTTTCCGTTTATTACCTCGATTTTTCACCTCGTCCACCCAAGGATCTACCTCCATCCTCTGCAGGACGGGTTCAGGCATCCGATCGAGTAGTGGTGGGGCATCGTCGTACAATTCCAGGTTTGCGCCAATAATGATCTCGGACTGGATTTCTCGGTGATTGAAAATGGCAGCATCCCAATTTCGGTCTTCTCGGCCTACGGTTGCAAGCACGTGGATGTGACCGTCGCGTTTTCGACCAGCTCGTCCGATACGTTGAAGCTGCCAGTTAGCCGAAACGCAATAATCAGTCTACTGGACCGATTAATGCGCTTTTCCGCAACGTACCGCTTTGATCGAAGTCTTTGGACAGTTGTAGATTATGATAAAGTCGACTTCCCCAATATCCAGACCTTCTTCACCGATGCTCGTGGCGACAAGGCAGTTGTAGTCGTTCTTCTTGAACTTGTCAATGACCTGCATATTCTTGGCTCAGTATTTGCGGTTCACCCTGGAAACGGGTTGCTCACCGTTTTCTGCTCTTTTTGCGTCAGTCCCTTGTCTGTCACATCCTTTCCTTGAGCTCTGCCCACGAATTTGTGAGCCCGGATGAGTGGATGCTTGTTCAGCATTTCCTGCACCGAGCAAGCCACATCAGGACACAGTTCGCGGAAGGATAATCGGGAATCTACTCACCACTAGCTCGTTCACTCCTTCTCTGAAGCTGCAAAAGATCATACATCGCGTTACGCTGTTCTCTCCGCTCTGACTGCCGACTCTCTTGGCTTCCAAGTGATCGCCCAACTGCAGGAATAGGCCAAGCTTAGTTCGAAGGAGGCAGGCCAGCGCTAGTGACTATACTCACCAACTGTATGACTTTGGCAAATTTTGGATGTTGTCCCCCGCTCTCTATCAAGTCTTGCGTGTTTTGGTACATTTCCCTGAAGACCTTGTTGTTTTGTATTCGATTACCAGGCTTTTTCGCTGTCTTCCCCTTGCTAGAAGACTGCTCGGACCCATTGATGGCTTTAAGCGCGGTGAAAAACATTCCGAGACTGTATTCCGTCTGCCGAGGCCGGTCAGCCCGAGCCGTAAAAATTCATTGGAGAACACCGAGGCTCACCAGATGTGTCAACGCGGTGGCCAACTGATACAGCTGTTTTGCAGAGCCGATGAGCCGTGCATGGCTTTTATCGGCGAACATGCCGTTCATGGCCATGAGTGCAGTGAATGGCTTCATGAAACGAAGCTGGTAGCGACTATCGGGTGTCCGCATAAGTCCCGTCGAGGAGATAGACCTGGCGAGGGGTTCCATCAATTCGGTCAAGCTCGTGACCAAACTTTCGAATTCAGCGCTCAATTCGATCGGATGATGATTAATGTTCTGCGGCAGAAAGCAATCAGACGATTCAGCTGATAGGCACAGGTGGCCCTCCAAACAAATTCCTCTGCTCACCTTCTTGAACATGTACTTGGCAATATCCGGCGACTCGGCCTCCCTGATCTCGATCCTGCTGATATGCAGCTTGTCCACGACCTCTTGAACCTTCTCGGTTGTCCTTCCTGGTGTTGCAGTGAGGGCGACGATCCGGAAATATGGATGTACGGCCTGAAGGTACGAGATGCATTGCACGTAAGAGTGGTTTCCAGACGCCTTGTGGGCCTCATCTACGGTGGAATTTCATTTCAGCGCAATCCGGACTTGGTAAGGCTCTTTGCCAGGCCGACATCCTCACCAACGATAACTAGCACTATATCAGCGGGATCAAGCCTTCCTTTCGCCATATCGATCAAGAATGTCTGTGGTGTCGCGTAAAACACTCGCTTCGTGCTCCACTGCGTGTGCGTCCTTCCATTAGATGACAAGGCCAGTCTTCGTAAGCCAAGTTGCGCTGCTTACTGCCGTATCTCTCCATCCTTCCGGATCATCACCCGTTATCGTCGCCGCATCCGCACTCGGAATCCCGCACGTCGTCTGACAAGCTTCGTGTTGTTGCGTAACGAGCGGTTTCGTAGGCATCAGAAACACAATCTTTCCCCTCGGAAACCACCGGTAAACTGCGAGGTTGACACGTTGCTGCTCAGCGAGACTTGTGACGGATGCCGAAAAGGCTTAACCCACAGTTCAGCATGACGGTCCCGGCAATGAAGGTCTTCCCCAGACCGGTCGGCAGCGCTACCAACGTATTGTCCAGGAGACAACTAGCGATGATCTCATACTGATAGTCTCGCTTAGGCACGTTCGTCGGGTAGAGGTAAGTCGAGGCAATGCTGGGCAGTGCATAGTGTTTCCTCTCAGGTGGAGGTCTGAACCGAAATCAAGTCGGTTCAGCATGCTTGGGCCAAAGACACACATACAAAGGCAAGGATGCACTCACTTGTCTGAAATACCCACAAACAATCAGAAAGCACGGGATCAGCTTCTTTGCCTGTGACACGTTCCATCATGCTCGAACTCACTCGGATCGATGAACGGCAAAGGAAACTGATCAAACCCCTCTACCTCCTCTTCCTCCTCTTCGCTCTCTTCATCATCATCCCCATCATCCCTCGCATTCGTTGCAAGAAAGCTCACGACCGTCCTTTTCTTCTTCTTCTTCTTCCCCGACCCTTTCCCATCGGCACTGACTTTGTTCAAGCCCCTCCCGCCTGTCGAGCTGAACTGCGTCCGGTCCCAAGTCTTGCCCTTCTTTTTACGGCCGAGGGGTTGGAAAGACAGGTGCGTCTGGTAAGGCGTAGTAGATGAGATGGGAGCTAGTGAAACCGGTCCAGCGGCGACACCATTGTTCCTGTTCGTAGCCCCGCTTCCGCTACCGGATCCTGTTCTGGTCATCGTCGGTGCATTTATCGTCGTCGTATTGGTCGAACGGGGAACAGACCTGAACCCCAATTCGCTCTGCACGAACCGGCCCATCCCCGTAGATTTCTGCTGTTGCACCATCTCATCAATCGCATCCAGACTCTCCATCGGCAGACTGTCCAGTCCATCGTCCCCATAGAGATCGTCTGAACAGAGATCAATCGGTCCGTCCAGGTCGATCGCTGACGATTGAGATTTCCCCAAGACCAGCGGGCGATTAGAGGAACTAGGTTTAGATCTCGTTGCTGATGAAGATGAAGAAGTCTGAGGTCGGGTACGACTGGGACCGGCATCTGCGTTCGGACGTGGACCTGTATCTTTCCTCGTAGTCTGCCCGAGATCGCCAGGTGGAAACGTTCCCGTTGAGGTTGACTCCGACGCCGTCGTCTTGGCTTGCATCGTGCGTTCATCTGTCGATTTCGTCTTCGATTGCGGTAAAGGCGATCGATAAGCCGGATTATGGTTCCCTCCTCCAGGTTTCCGAATCTGAAAAGTGGTTTCCTTCCGTTGAGGCGGTCTGAACAGATTCCCCATCTCTCCTGTACTACCATTCCCATCCCTGGCCCCATGGCTTGTGGTCGGGTACTTGCTGCTCACTTGATCCAGGTTATTCTTCACATGCAGACCCGCATCCACTGCCACTGGGACGCCCCATCCGCTACCGTCCCCCAAAACGGCCGTCTCGATCTCATCGATCTGCCCTAGGGCCGCTTCGTCGAAGACGAGGTCGTCGAAGTCGTCGTTTGCGTCCGACATTGCCTTCCGCACCTCTTTCTGATTGTCTTATATGGACGGCGTTTCGGTGTAATTTTCTGCTGTGGATCGGAGTGGGACCCAAATTGGTTGAGGTAGGCTGTCGCGGCCGTGATAGAATGGGTGTGGTATGGGTGTAGAGGTAGAGACAGCTGCAGATGTCACAGGTTCCCAAGATATATGGCACCTCCGGTTCAAGAAGTCTGCCGCCGATCCGGCTTTATTTTTATGCAGGAGATGATACTTGGACTCCGCTTGTATCGTCACAAGATATGGTCGGCCAAGAAGTCGATATCGCTCAGATGTGCAAGTTTCGAGCGATCAAGAAGGAAGATGACGATTACTGTCCGTCCGACTTCGTTTTCCGGATCTACCGAGTCCGCAGTTCCGGATTTTCAAGATTCTTCGATCTAGATATGTCTAGCTCTAGTCATAAGATCGGTTTTCTTACTCTCTAAGCAGAAGTGATCTAGTTGTCGAGGCAAGAAGAGGTGTTCGATATGCCCTTGTCGCCTCTTCCAACTGTACTTGGACCTGCTTGATCGATCCTTCTCTCGCGTCACAAAGTCAACAAATGAGATCGCGTCAGAACGGGGAATTTTGGCAAGAAAAGGCTAGAAATTCTTGTAAGTCTTGTAGGTTAGCGTTGATGAACGTCGTTGACGGGCGGTTCTGCTGATTGCCCTGTCTTTTTTGAGTTTGAGCAGAGGCTTGAGGCTCGAACGATTCACTCTCGTTCAGGATAACAATTGTGCTCAACTGCATTGGCACCCATGCTTTAATCGGTAGGTTTGAGCGCGATAACGACGTTTGACCTTAGGATTTTCAGCGTTTCTCGCGTCCATCTCATGATGACCGCTATTTTTCTGGGATTTATAGCCTTTTTACGGCAGATTTCATGTTAAGATCGGTCAAATCCTAAATTCGGGATTTTCGCGCCTTTTTTTTGGGCTGAGACATGATGGTATATGGTAACCCGATCGACCGAGGTGTACAGAGATCCAGAGACATCAACATGGCTGATCATATTGAGCAATACATTGCGCACTGAAGGATGTCGCCTTGCATATACAACTTTCATGGCTTCGTTCCATCTTCAGGGATCAATCCCTCTCCTTCGGAGCTGGAGTTGTATGGGAGAATGTTTGCCATGGAAGGCCATTCGGTGGCGCGGGTCTCGTCGGGAATTGCAAGCAAGTCTTGATCATGAGCCCGTTGTTCTTCCAGCATAGCTGAGCAATCTGTTAATATATCACGATCTGACTCTCAGCGAATATAGTAATGCTCACCTTCAGCTCCTATGCGGAAACTCTGATGGAATTCCTTCAGATGGGCATCCCTTTGAAGAGTGTCTTGATGCATCTGCCATTTTTGGAGCCTGTAGTACTCGGAGTGAATATCGTCGATGAACCAACAAGTTGAATCATCAGCAAGGCGTCCATCTCACAATCTCTCAACCGCTTATGCTTTGGCTTCCAGGCTCTTACTGGCTCGATGTCTTCCATAGCCACCACATGTTCAAAGATCTTTGAAGGGGACGTGTATGTCTCATCCTGATTTTCAATCGTCGAGAGAGCCTTGGAGAGCGTCGTATCCTAAACGAGATTGTTTTACCGATTACTACCGATCATCGAAAAATCACTAGATCAACTTGCGATTCTGATGCCCGCCAACTTACTTTCGTCTACAATTGATCCGATTTCGACCTCCGGTCAGATAAACCATTATTATATACCGAAGGAAGAGATCTGATCCGACTTACTCTCTGCTCGATTGAGTCCTGCGCAATCCGTACGTCGGTCAAATACAGCCTTCAGATATAGCTCAAGGTGATACTGAGAAATGACGGCACAGACCCAAGCGGTTTCGGCAATGATAGAGAAATTGTACAAATCGGATAACCTAGTCTCGGCAGAATCAACGCTCATTCTTTAGCGATTCGTTTGTGCGCGATTCTATGGTAGACAAAGTTGTAGTCTGATGAACCTTATATCTCTAGAGTGAGAGGAAGCGCAAGATGCATTGGCGTTACACTCCCTGGTCTTGTCGAATCTCCCGGTATATATACTTACAGCTGAAGCCTTAGGTGGGCACACTATGTGATTGATCATCAAAGGAAGTTCACTTGCTTCCTCGTTCAGGCCGATTTGGCGGCACTACACGAGATAAGGCGTCAACGTGAGCAGAATCGTGAGATCTGTATAGATCAGGTGATCAAACATGAAAGGAAATACCTATCGCCTTTCCAGTCAGAACCGTCAGACACCGCTGCAGGAGAACGAGAGTCATGCTTTGGATCTGCTGACCAACAGGCCGCTGATCATCTAGTTGAACACAAAGGGAGCATTCGCCGCTCCCCTCAGCCAAGCCAGGTTGGCAACGTATGAGGGAGGGAACCAGAGTCCCGAGAAGCACAATGCCTGATCCTCTCTTGAGGAAGCTGATGTAATTATCGTCAATCATCTGGCTTCATTCTTGCCTTGCCTCTGCATCTTTGGCGATTTTGCCACTCCTTTCTGCCAAGTTTGCCTCCCTACGTAGTATGGCATCGAAATCGCTCTCGGGATTATAGACGAGGAGGAGCCCAGTATCGAATGGCAATCAGATTGCAGCCTGAAGCTCACGTAACGAAGCCCAAAACGATGTATTCCTCTGGATCTCGTCATATAGAGAGGCCTGATGACGATCGATCATTTGTACGCCACGCTTTGCGCGATGAAGTCACGCCACCGCTCACGTGGCCGCGGCCTTAGTGATGATGAGAGACATGACTTCCTTTCATCATCTTTTATACGCCCTCAGAATCCGCTATCCGACTGGCTTTGAGTGTATATATATGAGCGTGTGATGGCGGAAGTCGCAAGGCATTCTTCGCTTGCTTGCTTCCCGAATACCCCCGCATCCTCGCAGCGCAGACGTCGTTTCACCTGACATTCTTCCCTACTAGCAAGACAACATGAGCGTCGAAACCGCCGGAACGATTTTCTCCACGGACGGTCAGTCCTGGGTAAGCTGTCTCGATAATCCGGCTTGGGGTCTAGTTGAAGTCCTTGATTACCTCTATCAGGAATCGTTTCGGGACAGCGAGGAGGCGAGTTTTAGGATATGCCAGTTCCTCTACCCATCTACACATGCTGATCGCTACCTGATATGATCAAATATCAACGATTGTATACAGATCATGGTAAGGCTTCCGGTTGATACGATGCCAAGGTTACAGCTGATGTGAACTCTATATCCTCCGCAGGACAGTTACAGAGACAGACTTTCGAAATTAGTCACCGACTTCGACAATGTCAGGTCGGCTTCTCAAGCCTTCTCGACCCTGATGACCGACTGCTTTGGAGAAGTGAGTCAACCAAAGACGCAGTAACTGCAGATCCGAGGCCGTTCGATAATAAGGTGTATCTTCCGTTCCAGGCTGCACGAGATCTTATTCAGGTCATGCAACTGGTAGAGAGATGGCGACAGCTTCTGGTTTCTGATGCAGAGCTTCCCAAGATGAGCGAGTTATTCGCGGTCGAGTTGGTGGTCGAGGTCTGTCAACAGTCTGTGGACAAGGTACAATTGTTGACCGAGACCTTGCCAGTCTTTGTTGCCGACAAGCCACCCACTGCAGATCAGGTGACAACCTTGACAAAGCTCTTTGAGTATGCTATCCCGAACACTGTCGAGAAGGGCGTAGCCGCCACGATCCCGAACATTCCAAATGACTTTTTTGTCTCCCACACCTCGCCAGCCTTCCAGACTGCATTCATGGTCGAACTGAAGAAGCATATTGAAGAATCTCAGCAGCAAATTTGGATGTCGCTCACGGATCACTTGGATCGGGCAACGAGGTTGACCGAGCTTGTCCAGCTGAAAGGTAAATTTACAATTCAAATCGTTAAGGCGATGTTCAGTAAATGACCATACGGATACTGATCGTACAGGAATTGTCTACCTTACAGCTGAATATCTCGCCGATCGAGCGCAAGAAGTACTGGCCGCCGAAAAATAGGAGGAATAGTGGCTCACGGTGTAGCTTAGACGGGATAACTGTATATGTAATCCGACCATTCCTACTGGATGTTATGCAATCTTCAGCCTTACTGATGAAACGCCTTGGCGGTAAGGCACGTCAATGACACGCAACGAGGCCGTCGCGCAGAGCTGCCTGGGAGACTACCCACGAACAGACATACTCGAGTATATGCAGGGATACCGCTGTACCCCGTTCAGGCGATCCCAGCGGAAAAGCGCGAACACCACAACCACATCCACGTTCACAACCGCAACCATGACCTTATTCACGTTCGGAACCGCGACCGCAACCACAACCACAACCACAAACCCAGCCAGGACCGCAGGTCGATATAAATCGATCGTCAATAAAATACTTCATAGAGCGCTTCGGACGAGCCGAGCCGAGCGAGCCGAGGGATAGTAGAATCGATAATTGGGATCAGGATCAAGGAGGTGGAGGTAGAGTAAGGGGGGATATGGATAGAAAATCTTGTCATCACGTCTGTCTTGTGTGTGTGTGTTTACATGGCATACCTGCGGACAAAGAAAGTACGGGAGTGCGAAGAGCATCGCAAGTGGTCAGTACAAGGTCATGCGATGTGAAAGAGGTGCAGGGGTGGAGCTCACTTTCTGGTCCACTCCCTGGCAGTGGACTCGTATCGTGCTCGGTCAGTCTTGTAGGTCTATCGTATCGAAGCGATCGTTAGATAGAGGTCAGCCTCGGATGGATCTCCAACAGAAGACTTGATCTCGCCGGAATTGTCGACTCACGTGCGCAATCTCGGGAACGAGCGGGTCGTCCGGGTTGGGGTCGGTCAACATCGAACAGATCGACAACAACACTGTATCCCCACGAACAACAAGTGTAGAACCACAACAATCAGCCGATGTCCACGGCAATAATATGCGCAACGACCGCAAGAGACAGCCGGACTCACCCTTGCTGATGGTCAGAGCCGGACTCCACTGATCCCTCAAAATGTCCAGACAGATCGACCCGTTCGAGTTGATGTTCGGGTGGTAGATTCGGGTAGTAAAGCTGACTTTGGGGGGCTTGAAGGGGTAGTCTGCGAGTATTCCATCGTATATTATATCTCAGATTAGCACTAGATCAAAAGAATCACCACCTCGGGAATATTCCTGGCTTACCGGTAGGGAAGTGAAGGTTGAGGAAAAAGACACCGCCGGCATAAGGAGAGTCACCGGGGCCCATGATGGTCGCTTGCCAGTTGAACAAGCTGTCACCGACCGGGCCGGCGCTGCAGGAAGACGGTGGGTCTCGACCGAGGTCGGTCAGTTCCTAAGGGCAGCAAAATGAATTGGGAAAGAAAGAGGTATGCTCAGCAGGTGTTGCTTTTCAATTGTGTTGGTATCGAGCATGGGAGATGGGAGAGAGAAGGGGATGACGAATGACAAGACGCCGACAACTCAATCCCCAAAGGAAGCAGACGACCCTCCCATCGACCCCAGCCGGTCCTTCATCCGAGCGGTATCAAGCTCGAGCGTCCAAAGGACATGCCAGTACATTCCATCTCCCGGGAACCGGTCCGAGCTTTGTAATCTCATCCTTCCTCGGTCAAGTGACCCGCCCTGTCGAGTGTGACTTGTAGCCGTATTGCCTTCTTGCCACAGACCGCTCTCCGACACATACTCCGGATTGCATAACCGACGGTATGGTGTACGATAGAATGACGGTGAAGAGATTGGAACCCAAAGAGAAAGAAGAAAGAAGAGGAGGCTCACCTTGTTAATCCTCTTCAAAGCCATCTTTCTTCAAGTTCGATTTCGGTTGTGTTTTTAGTTTGTAAGGGGTTTTGTGGGTTTGCTATTTCGAACGATATCCCATATACAGTAACAAGGTAGCGAGGTTTGGAGTGTGTAGATGTCGAGGTTGTAGAGGTTGGTCATCGAAGTCGGAACGTCGTAAGAAGGTGGGACGGTATTGAACAATAAGATCCCGAGGACGTATTCCGATGACGAGTTGCGTAGTGTCCACACCGATTCCGAACGATTCGAGGTCCATACAAATCCATATTCAATGTGAGAGATAGAGTGAAGAACAGTCAGCCGTCTGATCTTCACCACCCGATACCTGTTTGCCTCTCCCAAACCGTCCGGAGGTCCTCGGACGAGCAGCCGTCTGCCTTCCTACCTCCCTTCCGAGGACCGGCTCGTCTCGGGATAACGGGAAAAGATCGCAACGATGCACCAGAACTCACCTTGAAGTAGTGCCTCACCGAGTATTTGCGAGACGTTTACCAAGATACGACAGGTAATGGTGGTATGATGGTCGTTCCTCCTTCTGATGTCTCGACGATGATGATGATGATGACAACACGCAGTCTCAGAGGCAACTCGCTCGCGGATCCGATTTTCGATTCGATAAAAGTGCTTTCTCACGCGTCACACGCCCAAAAGTTGACTAGCGAGAAGGTTCTCGATGGGGGGCATTGGACATTCGATCGATCGTCTCTTGTTCGCAGTCGACAGAAGGGGAAAGTAACATGTGTATAGTGATGGATACAAGAGGGACAGTGAAACATGCTAAAAACAGGAAGAACGCGTGTGATGAAGTTGTATGCAATGATTTTCCGCGAGTGAGAAAACAGGTAAATATGTGACGAGTCCTCCCTCGCGTCTCGTCTCATCCGCTCGATGAACCCAAAAGGACCTCATCCACTCCTAATCCTACGACCCAAACCCAGCCTCCCCACCTTTCCCCTGCCCCTGTCCCGGCGCCGGACCCATAACAGGCGGTGGCCAATGAAACTGCGCCTGCTGGGGTACATAACCCGGATGTAACTGTTGAGCTTGTCCTATCGGAGCATACCCTGAAGGTCCAGTCTGTTGCGGGTGATGCTGGTGAGGATGAGGATATCCAGATCCTGCAGGTGGTTGGTGTTTCTTCCGTACGTTCAGGAGGGTAGAGTTGGTCAGGATGATCATGAGCGGGAACAGCCCGAACAACGCCATCTGCCCGTCCCCAAACGGAATCATAACCGTCAAACCGTAAAGTCTCACGTCAGCCGTCTTTCTTTTGCTTTTCCTGCTCTCTTGGAATAAAAAGGAATTAAAGGCAGGGACTGACCAGACTCCTCCAACTCAACGCATCTACGAACCCCCCGACGACACCCGCGACGACCTCGGCTCCGACCTTGGTAAAGCTAACGACCGACGGATCGCGGTTCATACAGTGTTCCCATTCTTGACAGGCCGATTCCCTGCGTGGTGTGGTTGGCGGCGGTTATCAGGTCGTATGATGCAGCGCGAAATGTGGTTGTTAAGATAAGGATAATTCATTAGAGGGCGATCAGGCTGGACTGGACTGCGAGTGCGGAAGCTTACATGGCTGGGATCCTCGTAGAAGGTTCACACCGATTGACGAGGTACATGTTCGTACACGTACTAATCTCTTGCAAGATCTCTATCGATGGAAACCCACGCCAGAACACCAACACCATCCCTCAGTCAGCCACATAGTTCTATGAGAGTCGAATTCAAAGAAGGACTGGAGCTCACCGGTAGAATAAACCCCTCGAAGGTCTTTCACATCCCCCCAGATCGTCCACAAGAACCAGAAGAGCGCGGTGAGGATCATGAGCGTCAACGAGGCGTTGAATACGAATTGCACGTATCTGCTCCCCAAAAGATCGTAGCGTGGCAACAACATCCTCTCGATTAGCCAATGCCAGTGCGCGAAACAAAGCCGAGTTCTAAGCTGTCAGAGAGACGCTCACCCGATAAAGACATAAGGCAACTCGGCGTCCACCCAACTCTTTCCTCTTGCCTCCCCACCCGGCCCGTTCATCCCCATGCCCATGCCCATACCCATGGACTGTCCAGGCGCATGGTACATATTCAACGTATACTGGTTGATCGGCTGAGATTGAGAGTCCGGGGAGGTGGGGAGATGTGAAGCGGATAATCCGGACTTCTGGTTTTGATTCTGGTGTCGTCGAGATTGGAGGCGGCGGCGGGTGATTGTCGGGGTCGGGGGTTGGGTGGATGTTTCGCTCTGTCAGACAGTGGGAAGAATACGAGACGGGCGAGATGAAATTCGATAAGAACGGCGGGCGATGCGGATTGACGGAGTTCAGAGCGAAAAAACAAGGATCAGGTAAAGTCAGCGCTCCCTGATAGCTATTTCAATGAGACAAGGTCATCCGAACACTCACATCGAACGTCTCATCCCCATCAAACTCCTCCTCCTCCTCTCTATCCTCGTCCGTCTCTCTCAAGACCAAAGCCCCGGCCCCAGCCCCCGAACCCGCTCCTGAACCCGAATTGGACGAGATCCCATGATCCTTCAACCGTCTCTTCAATTCCTTCTTCACCCCGTTCAGTGAGATGGGCCTGAGCACCGAGGCCGGAGCTGAAGCTGCGGATGAAGTCGAATCGGTATTCGGACCGCCCTCCGGAGATCCTGAGTTGCATGGCTGAACCTTGGACTTGAGTGGAGAATCGCTGTACATCTCCACATCCTCCAATTCCACCTGCGTTTGCCCCTTCCTTCCCACGTTTGAGTCTGAGTTCGGGTCGACGTTTTCGTCCCCAGCGTTCATATCCACATCCACAGTCTCTGCGCCACCCTGAGACGAGTTATTGTGTTTGTTGTCGTTATTTTGAGCTGACCACCGGGAAAACCCAGCTGAAGATGATGAAGGCGGTGCGGCGGAGGAGAAGAGTAACGGACCGGGTGCGAGGTGATTAGGCCGGGAAGATGAGAAGGGGTTGGGGATATAAGATGTCTGGCCTGTAGGGTCTTCTACGTGTTGGCCTGTAGGACGGGCACAATGAGCGACAGCAGAAACATGCCAAGATGTAGATACAATCAGTATCCCCTAGCCCAGATCGTATCTCAACTTTGACTGCGACAAAACACTCACGTTTGTTAGGAACCTGAAACGGACCCGGATCCATAGGTCGTTCATACTCGACCCCTTGCATGGGAGCCGACCGACCTCGATCGTCATCCTTGCCCGTACCCCAACCTAGTCTGGGCATGTTGGCTGGTGGATTGTGAAGCTTGTCTTAAAGGCCGCAGTGGGTGTTTTCGAGCCCTTTTTTCGGCAGAGAGAAAGGATCTTCGTCAGGAATCGGATCTAGGTGGTCCAAGGTAGCTCGACAGGTGTGAATACCTCGACCTGAGTGATGGTTCAGATACATCCCCCTAGGTTGAGTGTTTGTTGTTTGTTTGTTTGCGAGATCGTCCATCGACAACATTTTGACCGGAGACTCGTCGCGAACCCAGATCTTGCAAGGGTCGACCTGGTGATACCCTTGAGGTCGATGTGCTGAATATGGTCAATCCCTCGGCTCTTCCTCTTAGATGACAGCTCGATCCAACTCAAACATACGCAGCTAGAGGTCATCATGTCGACAGGTCAGTCCCGCTGTCATCTTCCCGCGAAAATAGCTAGAAAAACGGCCTTGAACTGACTTCATCCCGTTGGCGATCTCACTGCACAGATATCCAACTACAACCCCCGACGGACGGAATCTCGGCCTTGTCTTGGTCTTGCGATGGAAGTAGGCTCTTAGTAGCCAGTTGGAGTGGGGTGAGTCCAGGTTCTCTCATATCGGGATTAGCGGTCGTGAAACGGGAGAGCTGATGGCGACCTCTGAACGGGGTTCTGTGTTACAGCAAGTAGACGTACACGATGTGACGAATCTCGGCGAGGTGAAACCGCCTACCACGTCAGTCTCCAGCCTCTCACTCCGCTCGATATCGCACAGCAAAGACTGACCCTGTTCGTTGCGTGGCTTTTAATTCTCATCGTCACAGCCACCCGACCCCAGCAGCCATCCTCGCAGCCTCCTTCTCCCCTACAAACCCGGTTCTAGCCTATACCGCCGGCCTAGACAAACGTTTGCGACAATGGGATTTTGAGAGGGGACAAGAGAGGGTGGTAGGGAAGTCGGACGAGGCGATCTCTTGTATGGCGGTCGTGGACGATGGGTTGGTCTTTACCGGAGGATGGGATGGGGTTTTAAGGGTTTGGGATCCGTGAGTCCGGCTTCCTTCCAGGGAATTGTTTTTCTCGATATCCAGACTACAGTTAACGTAGGGCTAACACCCGTTCTGCCTTCTGCGCTCGATCATGTGCGCTCTCTTGTCTTTCTCATCCTCAGGTCCGCCCCAACCCCGCTAAAAGAATCCCTAACCCTCCCAACCAAGATCTACTCCCTAGCCTACGCCCCTACAACCCGTACTCTGATCGTCTCGATGGCCAACCGTAAAGTCTTCGTCTACAACCTCGACATCGACGAGCTCAAGCGCAACCTGAGCTCAGGCCAAGGGGGGTTGGGGAAGCCGCAGCAGGAACGGGAGAGCGCTTTGAAGTTTATGACTAGGAGCGTGGCTGTCATGGCCGATGGGCAGGGTGAGTCTAGTGTCCAACATCAGGATCATCTCCTGTCATCTCGCGCCTACAACCGGAAAGAACAAGCCAATCTGATCATCGGCGTTCTCTAGGCTGGGCGTCGGGCTCGATCGAAGGAAGGATCGCCGTAGAATACTTTGATACCTCGGACGCCACCCAGGCACAACGATACGCGTTCAGGTGTCACCGTGCGACGGTAGACGACGTGGACTGTGTCTATCCAATCAACGCTTTGGCTTATCATCCGACGTGAGTCTGAAAACAAGGCGGATATGACGAGGGAGGCACGATGTCGGAGCTGATAGAAACCGATCTTCGTCCTTTTCTCGGACCTCGTAGCCACAACACCTTCGCCTCGGGTGGATCCGACAAGACTGTCTCGATCTGGGACCACGTCGGCAAGAAACGTATGAAGCAGTACACGGGCTTCGCCAACGAGATCTCTTGCTTGGCCTTCTCGCCTGATGGCAGGTACCTGGCCATCGGGTCGAGTTATGAGCACGATAATGGGGTGCCGCAGCCGGAGGAGAGGACGAGGATCGCGGTCCAGATCAAGACGACCGTCATGGATGATTGCAAGGTGAGCTCTTGGCCTGTCGAGCTTGGGTTGTGGCTGTATCGCACGTCGGGAGATGGACCGCTAATAAGACTTTTGGTGATTCTGCTTGTAGCCGAAACCTAAAGCATAGTCGAGGGGGTTCCACGAGGATATGCAGGCGATGGTAACCTCGTACTAGATAAGCATGAGGATGACTTGTTAAATATGAGCCATAATAACGATATCGGTGGTCGCGCTTGTCATCTTGGCCTCATACCTGGGCACTTCGACGGCTATGACACGGGCAATTGATGTTTAAATCTACGGATAGGCGTAGGTTCGCTGCTCTAATCGCATGCGGATATCCTGGCGATGGTGACGTAGTCGTACATATCGCCAACCATATGGCTCAGATTTTGGGTCGAATTACGTTCGTCACGGCCAGTCGCGGAAGCAATGCAGTGTTGTTTCAGGTTTTCCGTACGTATCATATTGACGCCGAGCCCTGTCTGAATTCTATCGAGCCCCACGACGACTGAGACGTACCTGTTCTCGAGCGGGAGGATTGTATACCGGAGCGTGATGAAGTGACACTGCTGAGGAACTGGCTATGTCAGTCGGTTTTGGAATCAGGATAACTCACTACGTCTCCAGAACAGCAGGCAACACGCGCATACTCGTGCTGTGCTCTCCGGCTGTTTGAAATAGACAAGTTTGATAGTGCGGTCTATAATGGACTACCTTAATCGAGCCCTAGGTTGTTCCCTGTCGAAAGACTGACTAGGACAGACAGGGTTGTGACTGAAATGTGAAGGCGCCTGGGCTGTATCGTCACGCTACTCTCAACAGGGTATCCATAGCACCGATAGGGGTTCTGCACAGCCGGACTGTCACCCGTGGATTGAAGCGACAGAGGATTCGGTTGGTTGCGCAATAACATATCCCGAAAGTACCCTTCCATAGCCGCTACGTCACGACCATCGACGTCGAGCTAACGGCAGACGACGCTAGTTCTCGCTTGCTACGTGGTAGCCAGCTGCCCCTCCAAGACAAAGGAAGAGGCCCTGAAGGATGATACACAGGGGTCATCTGACCTACTCAGCGTGCCATGCTTCTTCGTGCTACTCGTGGACATGTCCCAGGGCCTCAAAGTGTGGCTGTGACTATACAGAGTACTTTCCTTTCATTGCTGATCCTGCAAGATCTCGTCAACTTACGTCTCCAGCGTGGTATATATACTCAGGAGCAGGACGATAATCGAGGATAATCGAAAGCCCTACGTCCCGCTTACAGCACAGTACATCAGCACGAAACACCTCACTCAACCTCAATCCACATACAAGCCTTTCGCAAACACCAGTCGATTCGATTGCCGCAGCTCATACTTACCAAGAAACAAAATGTCTCAGCAAGACGACATTCCCAGCATTGATGAGACGGTATTCAGCGTATTCACGGAGCGGGACACAGATGTTTTGGTAAGTTTTAGATGCGTTTTCCAGATCGCGCTTGCCCAATGAGATTGATTGACTTCGTCACGGCTAGTCATACTTTGAGAACAGCGAGGTGAGTTGACTTTCGTCGCAATTACGACGATAATCGCTTGTTACCGAAGTCGCGATGCAACATTGCTTCTTGATCAACAGGAATTGGTACGTCAGGAATGGTATGGTGAATTTCCCATGCGATTCTGACATCGAGCGGTTTGTCGATTGCAGAGCAAAATCCGGAGTAATGTTACTGATCCGTACAGTAGGGGCGATGAGCGTACAGGATCAATCTGGAAGGCCTTCAGCAGGAACAGACAAGATGATGCAAGTTGGGGTGGTGGAACATCGATAAGCATGCGCGTTCTGACTTTCAGTTCGCCTCTTTAGCGTTTGGAAGCAACAATGGTCATCATGACGAAAGTTTTCGAATGGTTGGCTGCGGTCAGCCAATTCAAGAATGCCAAAGGTGCTGAGCTTGCTCAATTGAGCAACTTGTTCGCTCTGGAACTGGCCAATGTGACGTGTGGACTGCTAGGGCGCGAGGTTATCAGGTTGCATGAAACCCTGCCGAGATCGATAGGGTTCGAAGACAACAGAAACAAACTTTTGGTTGTACATCTGTTCTTGAAGGCTATGCCGGAAGCTATCAAGGTCAGCATTGAAGACACTGCTCGCAGAGTGAAGAATTCATACAGGCGTCTCGCGAACGAGGACATCCGCAAGCTGCAGGCACACTTCCAAGAGAGAGAGCATTGGGGGGCCTGGACTTCCAGAAAGAATCAATCTGAACGCGAGCAAGTTTTGATCGAAGTGAGACGGTCATGGAAAGAGGATTCTTGAGCTTTCTGCGTAAGTGTCGTCCTTCTCTTCAAGCACTACGATAGTATATGAATTCTCTTCGCTAAAGCCAGCAACCCAGAGTATAGGTTGTCGAAGCTGATAGGCAGAGCATCTCAAGCCATGTTCACCTATGCGCCTGTGATTGACGGACATTGTAACTTTATCTTCTGTGTATCGAACCATATATCTCCTAAATTGATCTATCAGATTGCTCTATGGAAGAAGAGATATCATCGGCGTGTTCACGGCGCATAAGCAGAGGCTGGATGAAACAAGAGTATATCACCATGCTTCCTGGCTCTCCCTCTTGTGCCGCTCCACAATGATGTGATTCGCGTTCCTTTTATACGCATCTGTCCCCGGACTTCGTCAAGGTGGTGAGCCGGCTGGGGGTATATGATGCCCCGTAAGCTATATAGATAGGCCTGCCTCGCCGCGAAAAGCAAGGCGGCGTCACCCGCGGGAAGAGTATTCATACCTTTTCCGCGCCTCATACTAGGTTTCAGCACGCGATCAACGAAGCAAGATGGATCAGGCAGACACCAATAGCACGGCACTCATGTCGAGCTCGATCGTAGCAACAAGCGGTCTGGTGAGTCTCTATACGACAGAGTCGAATATCAAATCTCATAAAATTCGCTCGGCGAAATTAGGGATCGTTCGAGAGCGAAGACGTAAGTCTTGTTCCGCGATTCACCCAGTCAACCCTTGCTGGTCCTGATATGTAGTGATCTCATAACACATCCCTTTAGTCCTCTGTAGGTCCCTGGATGACATGGCACCTGACGCATAGATTTTCGTGTCGATTGATGTACTTCCCAAGCAGAATACGATTCGGAGTATCCTTACCGAAGCAGTGACGGCGGGCGCGACAGGTAAAAATTACGCCTGGAGGATCAAGGATACGTAGGTTCGCTCTCGGTTATGTGCTTGAGGCTTGTCCAGACGAATGCAATGTTATCGTTGCATAGGGCCACCTCGCTGCCACCACGCGAAGGATTCGACAATGGCTGTTCAACGTGGATTACCGGCTTCTCCCTCATCGTCCGCTGGAGAGTAGCTATGAGACGATCCACGACTTGTTTGTGGTGGAACTGATCGCTCAAAGTTGCCGAGAGTTTGGACATGTAGTGGAGGCATTGCTCAAGACTGTTCCAGACTCCGATACATTTAAGGCATTTCCTGAAGAAATAAACGAGGCTCTTGAGAACCTGTTTCTCAAAGCTATACCAGACACCATCAAGAAAGGTGTGCAACAAATAGTCGGCGAAGTGCTCTAAGATGACGACTTGGAATTGTTCTCCGCCAATATCATCTCAGAAATGGTGGCACATTATCAAGATCGAGATCATTGGACTGCCTGGACTTGTTTAGACAAGAAGGGCCGGAAGACGAAGGTGAATTATTTCCTAAGAGATCATGTGAAGAAGAATCACAAGGGTACGTATTTACCCATTCCTTTCAGAGCGGATGACAATGCTCACTTTCAAATGACACATTACAGCCCAGCCAGCTCCCAAACGAAGTCACAGAGTTGGAAAGAGGCGATGACTGAAGCGAGTGCGATCGCTTGAGAAAATGGACAACATGTATTCTCGTTTCTAACCGTATAAACAAACAATCGTTTGATCCATTCCGTACCAAATATCACGAAAACGGCTGCAGCAATCCCCGAACACGGCCATACCGAACAGTCAAGCGAGCGTGTGCGCCACGGTTTGTCATTGTTGCCCTCGAGTTCTCTCCAAAAACACGTAGTTCTCTTAACCCCGCTTCTTTTAGGATTCTTATGACTTTTAAAGAGGCCCTATCGAAGTGAGGAACCCCAGCCTATCTGAGAAGCGGCCGAGCGTTTTGCTGAATTTCATGCAGTCCACATCATCAAGCGCTTGAGCTAATGCCATCAAAAGGCAGATCTGCTTGTAATTGGAGCAAGTGATTGGTGAGCGACGTAACAGGTTGTGGTTGATGCTTGTCTGCGGGATTAAGCTGTCTATGCACATGCGGCGTGTAAGGCGACTGACTCTTTCTCGCCACAAAGAGAATTGAATGTGCGGGTGGTTCGTTCCTTGCATTACTTGATTCGGAAAGCTCTTGTTTACGCGAAAATGGCGAAACCCGCTGGACCGGTGTTTCAGTATGCAGAAGTACGAAGATGCATGCTTCGTACCCCAGACAGGCGGGACCTGGGTTAGAGACCTGATTTGAACTACTCCGAGAATGCTTCCATCAGCAGAGTCTGCCAATCCATACCGAGGTTCTCAAGCTAGACCTGAAACACCAAGAAGACCCCTTCCGAAAGATCCGTATCAATCGAAATGAAATACCCACGCCCGAGAAAAACACACATATATTTTCAAATCACACAACTAATGACGAGTGGGGTACGGTCTCTGATCAGAGACCAGGCCCTGGCCCGCCGACCCGCTTCTCGTGGTCTCATCCGGAGGCTCTTTCGCCGAGTATAGCGAAGACTCGATAGACCGTCCGTCCCCCTTCCCGTTTCTCTCTAACCCTCCTGCGTCTTTCCACCTCCTCTTTTTTGCATCCCCATGCTCGTTCTGCGCCGTATAGTCAAACGCAAAATCCTGCCTTCCTCTTTCCCTGCTTCCCATCTCCATCCTGTCCAACCCGAACAGCCCTATTTGACCCGATCATCGTCGTACACCCTGCGACCTCGGCGCTCCTCGTCGTGCCGTAGCCCTGGCGATAGTGGCTCGACCACTACAATCGGGCGATACAACAGGAAAGATGGGATACGAGTTATTGAGTCAGCCACCCAGAGTATGATCGATACGATATTCACAAGGGTGAAAGGGAAGGAGGAAGGAGAAAAGGCAAGGAAGTGGAGGTGAGAAGGGGAAGAGGTACTTACCGAGCTGTACCGATACCCTTTCCTCGCATAGCATTCGGTCCGACTCGCTTGAACCTACAAACAAACAGAACGAGAAGGTAATATCAGTAACCAGCGACTACCGATATCCTCGTAGCCCTAGCTCGGAGAAAGGAGATCTAGCAAACGCGACTCACATAGGTGCATTCGCCAGCATATCAGGTACGATGAAGAACCTGACCATCGATCCTCGAATGTACACCTGTTCGAGCTGAGAGACTCGTCCGTCCCGGCCCGTGACGGTGATATCCCGGAGAGAGATGTTGAGGGTGTCTTCGGCTTCGATCAAGCTTCCTCGGTACAACTACAAACATAACCCAGATTCAGAGCACCGCGTAATTGCGTCAGTACTTGCATGACCCGTCTCCGATGCCTCCGTATAGAGAATTCGTAATGCTGTATTATCGACTCACCTGCCCAGTCTTCAGCTCGACGGTGACAACATGTCCCACGCTCTCGTGCAGCAACTTGACGGGCACCCCGAGGTTGGCCATTGTTGCGAGAGAGAAGTTCTGTAATAAGGGACGTGAGAAAGGGCGAGGTCGATTAGGTCACACTCGGGCCGCTGAGACTAGATTATAAGCGAGATCGTACTTGCTAGGTTGAGGCTGTTGGTCGTACTTCGAGGTAAAGACCAAGTCGTACAAGGTTGTCACGATATCATCATCATCATCGAGCTTGATCTCGTCAACCGATGTCACTCAACGTCTACAGAAATGGCTGAAGCCGAAAATATTCGCGCGTCAACGAGATTGTAGAAGTTCAGAAGTACCACTCTTCAACTCATACAACGGGTTTCACCCCCAGCGACTACTGCATCAGAACCACAGACATACCTATAGAGCTATGGAAGTTCTCTATGACCCAGCGTTCAGGGCCATGTCTAGCTAGCTACTGAAGTACGACGTCCGAAACAGTCGGCCTTCACATCGTCAGCCCATACCAATATACTTCCGAAACATACTTCCGTTAGACCCTGATAAGAAGGGCATCGAAATACCGTCTTTTCACCTGTCCAAAGCGTCTGACAGCCACGGGGATACGGAAGTCATGATCTAGAATGTACCCTCTACCTTTTCAGCTTTGTCTCGCTGTCTGCATATGATGACTGGCGATAGTCGAGATTCTAGACGCACAGTTACGCCTCATCACGGGCGACGCCTCGATGGACCCGCGCTAACGGTCAGGTTTGACATCGACAACTCATTTCTCGAATTGTGATCAGCTTCAGTGGATGGCTAGCTCAAGGTCATACTTGATCCCGTTTCGGTTTGAGTGATCGAATGATCCGAATTAAAGTGACCCAAGCCAATCGGTATAGCCCGGACCTAGAGATAAAGATGGAAACATGGTGGAGCCAGACGATCGTGTCCTTTGATCAGTAGTATTCGGCTATCATCGGGATATGCCGTGGTGGTTTAAGACATCGATGTAATACCACACGGCGAGTTATATCTCTGTCTTCCCCAACGTACCCATTCACCCCTATGATACCATCCGAGATCCTTTGTCAATTCGTCACGCCGGTGTCGTTGGACTTCAGATTTTAGCCGACGATACGGCTTACAAGTACACTCCAAGTATATAAGAATTCAGACTGTGAGAAGATCAGGAGGAGCCGGGCACAAGCTATTAGGATACTTCGTTTCCGAGCCTTGATAACTGTTTGTTCGGTGCGCTGGCTTTCAGACAGGCTTACCTATTTATTCCATTGTCGGACACCTTCATTCCAAAGCAGCGGAAATCGATGATGGATCGACAACAACGATACAGCATTCTTTACTCCGGTGCTATTCAGTCCGCGAGCACTATCTGGGTATGTTCTTCTACTGTTCACTCAAGTCGAAATCGATTACAAGTGGGTTAGGGGTTATAGGCAGACGAAGAAGTATGTTCTTTCCAGAGTCAACCTTGTATGCTCTCATCTTTATCTCGGTAGCATTGATATGAACGTGTTTCGATAATAGACCATCGTAGGTCTCCTTGACTTTGTTCGGTTCTGATCGAGGCCTTGATTGAGTCCATTCTCATTGCAGACAGCATTGACTACCGGAATATCCAGGGCGGCAAGTTATGCGGAGGAGGAGGATAATTTGACCGCCGAAGACATATTTTCGGCGCTCTATGGTGACTATTCGGAATTAGCAAGTCGTTGCAAGCTGGGTCACGCAAAAACGGGTCATCAGCTGATAGCTATGATTACCTCTCCCTGTAGCATGTCAGAGAAGAACTTGGGAAGATGGGAGATCTAGCAAAGATGTTAAGACTCACCGAGCACGAAACATTCTCGAACATGAGCGCCATTTTCCGAGCGGAATTGATCATGCAAGCTTTCAAGCGTATGCGGGGAGAAGTCGAAGACCTGATATGTCAATGGGAGAACGTCGTCTGCGAAGACTCTCCACCTGACGCTGAAAGAACGAAGAAGCTGATGGATCTTCTGGGGCAGGTTATCCCTGATACCATCGAGAAAGGTGTGAAGAAGGCTGTTGCCGAATTCTGGAAGAAGAGGAAACGCGAAAGCATCGATCGTAACAAGCGCAACCCAAACAGGTACTTGACGGTCGACACAGGCCACTTTCTCAAGGCGTTACGCGACGACGTCGTTGAACACGAGAAAGAATGGATGGGACAGAAAGATTTTGAGGATCGCATTACCCTTGTCAGGAAGCGTGCCCTGGAGGTTGAGGAGCGCGCCCTCGATGTTGAAGTGGATGAGCTCGCCCGCGTTGTCAGGTAATTCGCGACTTACATAACTCTCGAGGCGATGTCATTCAAGTTTTCAAATACCGTTGTGGTAGTCAAGACAATCGATTCCTACCGTCCTAGCGTTAGCCTCCGAAATCGAAATATGAAGAGGAGAGAGGGTGCGGCAAACTACACTAACCTTCGGACCAAGATTGAATGAGAGGGACAGACAGCACGACGATCTATTAAGACCTTGTGCACGTTACATGTAAGAGCAAGACCTGTCTCCTGATCAACGCCTTGTAAATGATATTCTTTCATGTTGAGCCGATCTGCGCGGTCCTTCATTGTCCCTTGACAATCTGGATGGTTACGATGGTCAAGATTTCACATACACGATTGCGCCTCGTCCAGGAAAGACGCCTCAGCAGACTCGCGCTAATCGGGTTTGATACAGGATGTCTATAAGACGAGGCTTCCCGTTGGTAGCTCTATCTCGAAGTCAGCTGACGGAGGCATGATCTCGTCCAAGAGACACGACTCAGGGCTGATACAAACCTGGTTCTTTCGTTTCGCTTCCTAGCCGATCACGTGCACGAATGTGGTTCTCAATTGTCGCGCAATGGAACCATGTCGTCGACAGCCGAGCCTGTACCCGGTGACGTCCGGAACCACAACATCCTTTGTTCACTCATGATCCACAGCTCCCCTTCTATGTGCTGCTGCCCGTCTCCATTCGTAGGCAATGGCAAAATAGGGAGGACAACATTCTTGTAAAACCACTGTAACGCTAGCCTGGTCGTGTACGAGTATTCCCTCTAGCGTGCCACCATGATCGCAGTCGGGCGATCTGTGCTCCTTTGTAGTTAGCCCCTATGGTTCTTAAGTCGTGGTATCGGCTGACTAGTGGGCTTCTATCATGTATATATAGCAGGGATATTGTTTTCTGGAGAAGAGGAAAAAGTCAGGTTGCGAATCTGTTTAGCAGTAATTCATCTCGAGCATCGAGTATCGTTCCAACTGATCTTACAGTCATCAGATCCCTCTTTGCGCCCGTGTTCGCAACAATCGCAAGCGCGCAAGAAAGAACAGAATGTCACCATCCGACTTATCCGACTTATCTAGCATCATCAGCGGCGGACCCGATGGGACCCTACTGGTATGTGATGTTGCTGTACATACAGAACAAAGCCGCTGATCAGCCAATTCGCTTGTTGGCAAAGAGATCTTTTCTCGACGACCCCGAAGTAGATTCGTCCTATAGTAGATTTTGTGTCCGCTTATCGATACTGACATTCTCTTATACATTACTCAATATCATAGACCCTGGTAAGCTATGTATCTGATCTCTGACCAGATGTCACACGTGATGATAGACTTTGCTTGGCATATAATGTATCTTTCCTAGAGCAATTCTGGAACCGAGGTTGTCAATACTGTCATCGAATCTGAATACGGGATGAACTCAACCAATGCCATCTCGGTGGCGCTGGAGGAGTCCAAACGAACGGTATGTGGGGGAACAAAAAAGTTCTTTCGCTCTCTGTGGCCTCATATACTACTGTTGAGTTTACCAGGCCAGGAAAGGTGAGGTACTAGCGCTATCGATCGCGGATATGGTCAACCAGTGGCTGTTGACCGTGACAACCAAGCTTGATACTGGAACTTTGTTCGCGAACAAGAAGGTCCTCGGCACCTGGGATACCTTGTTCATACTCGATCTTGTTTTTGAGACTTGCCGAGGGCATGTACAAGAGGTGGAAAAGCTGGCCGCACGTTGGACAGAGCAGAAGTCTCGCGGCGATCCTACTTCCGAGTTGTTACAAGACATGTTGGAGCTCTTCAAGAAAGCCCTTCCGGAGGCTGTTAGGGTCGGTTTATCTAAGACAGCTTCGTCGATACGGAGGAAATACTATGATTACGGAAGATCTGAGCTTGGCAAGGAGGAGATACTCAAGAGACTGGCTGCAGAGTTGATCGATACAGGTGAGGCAGAATCCTGGGCCCAAGCCCATGGGCACAAGAAACGCCGAGCTGTCCTTCGCGACATGCTCCCAGAATACGAGATGCGGATTGTGAAGGGTGAGTATGCAGGTCTTCATGTAGACCGTCATACTGTACTGATTCGTAACGTTTCGGCGTGTAGCTTGGGAACAAGACCAACAATCTGGCGGTGCGTGAACTTGATGATGAACTCGACCAAGACCAGTGAGAAGTGGACAGTTTGGATATTATCGGATCGGAAATGTCTGCTGTATGTTGTAAATTTCATGGATCGATACATAGATGATAGGGTTCAAGACAAGCAGACGTGCACCGTACGATCTGGTTCGTCTTGTCAAGCGCATCTGCGGAGTTGGCAGGTGACTCCATGACCGGTTGCGCCATTCGTTAACAAGTGCAACGGTATGCTACTCATTACGATATGCTGAAACTACAGCGGTGGCGACGCACATATGCAGGTATCAGCTCATGCATGCTGACAAGCTATACAAGAGCGTTTGTCCGTCGATGTCATCGGCATCCGTTAGCAGGGCGTCACTCCCCGTCCTTTATCGAACAGCATCTGCCGGCTGACTTGTCTGATCAGAACGGGAGATTGAATCCAACCTGGATCGACTCGATCTGCGTGTCCGACAATCGCATGGCTTCACCCTCGATTATCCTGAGGGCGTTCAACCTAGCGATCTTCCTAGGTGTGACATCTCGCTAGGTCGCAGTGGTAATTGTTGGTGATGAGGCATATGTCCCGCGATGAGGAGTGGTGAACCGATGTGGATCGAGATTGTTCGAGCGATGCGGGTTGTGTGAGCCGTTCTCGTCAATGAGCGATGCGGGACGACCTATCATCTGGCCGTCGAAGCGTCCTCAGCACAGTGAGGCTTCGCTCGCATAGGCGCTTCCCAGATCCACTCTTTCCAGACGGCAAAGAGATTCCGAAAGGCTAAGCAGCCCCCTGCGCCCTCTCCCTCACCCTCCCCGCCTGCGACCGCCCACTCGCCTTAGTAGCCTCCTGCAAATCATTAAAGTTCTGCTTGAAAGTCCCCGAGTTGGCCGAAGCTGGTGATGGAGGGAAGGCGGAATCGAGGTTAGGATGCGGCATCGAGTGGAACTGGTGTAAGAGGGCGGAGAGGTCTGATAGCTGTTCGAGTGATGAAAAAGGAGAAACGGCGGTCAGGCGGCAGGTTACGAGGGAAAGGTGGAGAGACTTGGGGCTTGCCTTGGTGACGATATCCCCGATCTGTTTTTCCCTCTTGACTCCAGGTTGATCGACCGCTTCAGCATCGCCCAATTCCTCTTTATCGTCTCCCTTGCTCTTGTCACCGCCCAGCTCCTTTCTGGCCGATTTAGGCGACAAGGCAGCTTGTCCAGCCTTTTTCTTAGGGGAATCGACCGAGACTTTCGGCGATTTGCTCAAATCCTTCTGCTCCGGCGCTTGACTTTTCCCCGTCTCTTTCCCCTCATCCTTCGGTTTCTCCTCGTCCTCGTCCTCATGCTCATGCTCATCCCGCACGACTTCGTTGATCCCCTCCATCGCCCCATGCATATCCGCCAACTGCATCTGCAGATCAAAGATCTTGGCCAGTTGTTCCTGCATGGCGATCGACGAGTTCATCTCCACCTCGACCTCGACCTCTCCATCCGGACCCTGTCGAGGTAAAGTCGAAGTCGCCGCCGCAGTCCTTTCGGCCTCTAACCGTCTTCGAAGTTGTTCCATGCTAGCTTTCTGGGAAGCGACATAAGGATCATGTACGCTCGGAGGAGGTCGGAGGTCGATCTCGTCTTCTTCCCCCAGCCCACCTGCACCTGTAGCTACGCCCGGTCGAGGTGTTTGACCTATACCCCCAGATACGTGCGGTGGAGAACTAGGCGAATCGAAAGGCGCCCTTCCGGCTGCCGTCGCATTCGCCTGATCGTCCGAATACAGGTTGAGCATAGGGTTCGTCTGGAACATCGAGCTGATATGTTTCGCCCGTCCATAGTCAGGTTGCAGTACCTGATCCCTATCGAGGTCTGTATCATCTTCCCTAGGATAATCGTTCTCGTGATCCGGGAACGATCGTTTGGTACTAGCAAACGTGCTAAACTTCGACCTCCCCACACTGGACCGTCTCCCCGCCTCGTCCGTGTCACCCTGACCGAGTCCGAAACTGCCCATCCGGTCGTGATGATGATCGACTTCGGGAGATTGACCTTGATTGTTCACCGTGGACGGGGTGCCGAAGAGCGTCTTGGGCGATGAGAGGAGGCCTTTGCGGGATTCCGAGGCTGGCAATTTGGGCGTAGACCATGACATGTTCGCTTCGACCTTGTAGACGGTGTCTTGGATGTCGAAGACGACGATATGTCTAGCTGATCCTGATCAGATTCAATAAGGATGACCCTTGATCGACGCTGATGAGCGCGCGTGCGGGGATCGTGAGCGACTTTGAGCGTGGACTGTGATGATGCTAGTCTGGCGGTGACAACCACAACTATAACGACCTAGCTCAACGGTCATATTCATGTCCCGTTACCTGTTGTATCGATCTACAAGTGCTATTCTATGCAATGATTACGTGACTACCCTATATGCTGCTATACATCCCTCGCTCAAGAACAGAAGAATGTCCCTTCCTGTAACCCCTTCTTAGGCGCTCCCGAACTTGCTCTTACTCCTTACCCTAGCCCCGATCCGGTAAAACACGAACGGCAGCGGTACCATCAACACCGTCAACCCAGCCAACAACCCTGATGCGCCGACCGTCCCTAGTCGGTGATACATCTGGTTGGAGAACAGCGGGAATCCTGCGGCGAACGAAGATCGGAGGGCAGAGTTGCAAGCCATGGCGCTCGCTGAGACCGGTCGATATGCGCTGCAGCAGTAACAGATGGATTCCATATCAGCACCGTCGTCCTCCAAGCGTCTTTTCTACCAATATCCACCCGACGGTCGGAACTCACTCGACAAGATACGTAAAAACGCTCGTAAACACCCATACGATCCCCATCCCGAAAAACACCGTTCCCAAGATGGGTATGATCCAGGGTACCGACTTGTACGTGGTAAACGTAAAGATGAACATGCCTATCGGGGTGACCAGCGCCCCAGCCATGCCCATCAACAGTCGGGCTTCCGGAGGGGCTTTTCCACCGTTTTTAGCGGATTCCTTTTGGTAGACCCTGGGTTTCGTTGACAAAACGTTCATATAGTGTGATGTCAGCTCGAGGTGACCGCGAGTCAACATAGTGGGAGTGGGACTTACCGGCTCCAGAACGGTGTCGAGGCCGCAGCGATAACCTGTCCTAATCCGATGCCGAGGAAAGCCAACCCGCTTTGCTGTAACGAGCTACAACCACCGGTCCATTGCGATTAGCTCGTGTTCGCAACGTGCACCTCGACCAAACCTAGATAGAAGATTGACTCACAATCCGTGGTTCCCCCTGAAGACCAACGGGATAGCGTTGAAGAACAGGTACAAGATGCCCAGCAGTAAGGCGGTCCATAAGCTAAGGAGGAGAGCCATCATCTCAGTCGCCATGATCTCTGTTCGCAGCATCATTTGCCGTTAGCTAGGCGATTTCAACCATAATAGCATCAATGCCAGATAATCTTGTGGCGCTTGGCTTACTGAAGGGAGTCTTGCAGCTGATAGCGACGGCTTGTAAGAAACTCTTGTTGCTCTTCTCGATCGGTGCGTAGATCTCCGGGTTGTTTTGCGCTTTTCGCTCCCTGACACAAACAATACGGATCATCAGCTTCAATTTCCACACCTACACGATGACCCTGACATGGTGGAAACTCACCTCTTAGCTTTAAGCCTCAATACCTGCGGCAGATAACTCTCCGGTACGAAGAACCAAACTAACAGCAACTCCACCCCCGCCCAGATGAGCACCAAGTAGTAAGTCCACCTCCAATACGTGTTCTGGTTGATAAACCCCGCTATCAACGGCCCCAAGACAGGTCCGCTGAAAGGACAAAAGGCGATGAACGCCATCGGGGGGCCGACTTCGGAGTTGATGAACATGTCGCTGACGGTACCGCCGGAGATGGAGAGGAAGGCTGAGCCGGCGAATCCGGTTATGAACCTGAAGATCAGGTGGACCGCTGTATCATCGTCGTCATCCGGGATGTTCAGCTTCGCAATCCACTCTGGTACGATACTGCGCGAATCCCAATCTGGAGACTCACCGATATTATTCGCCAAAGCAACCGGTATATTGAACAACAAAAACACCAGATAACTAGCCAGATAGACCTTTCTCCTCCCTACGAACTCGCTGACGGGTCCTAGCAAGAGTGGTCCTGATCCTAGACCGAGCACGAACAGGCTGACGGAGAGGATGGCTACTTCTTGACTTATCCCGAATTCCCGTTCTATACCGGCGTACGTCGAGGAGGCCATCGAGGATGTACATGTACTGTTGTCAATCGATCAACGTCAACCAATAGATACGTTTCAGTATGATCGTTCGGTTTCTTGAGGATGGAAGACGATAGGGGTAAACCACAATCGATACTCACACACAGATCGCCCCCGTCCCCACGGTGATGACCGCAACCCACTTCTTCCAAAACGGTATATTCAGTGGATCATCCGGATCATCCTCCCCTTCAAACCTGCATTCATTCGGGTCCATGTCCATCTTCTTCTCTTCTCCTCCTCCTCCGACGGCTTCTCCCAAAGTCTCAGTCCCCGCTCTTTCCGCATCCACGCTAGAACTGCGAATCGTTCTTTCTGCATCGGAGAGAGTGACGGAATGCGTCTCCTCCGAGTTGTAAGGGACTGGTGTGACAGGAAGAGGGGTGTTGTCCGAGTAAGGTTGACGGGTGGGTGAGCTTGATGTGCTCTTTTCTGATAATGACATTTTGTTGCGGAGTTCGCTCGTATAGGTTCCGTGGTTGTTTCGGTTGTGTACCACTCTGCGTAGATGCGTAGATTTGATGCGGTATCCTCTATGTCCTCAGGTCTTCGAAGACCTGTATTATATTCTTCTATAGTCCTATAAGATCTATAGATCTATAACCTGTGTGCACGCTGCACGTATATTTCGAGTTCAATGCCGAACTCCTAGATCCTCTTCTCCTTTCTGCCAGAGTTATGGAATTATGATGAGATCACGCGTAATCTTCGATCCTCCCCGCTCTGCGTAGAGTAACTCTTTCGGTGCGATCGTTCGAGGTGGACGGTAGATGACTCAATGCCAGCACAGCCACTACTATTAGTTGAGTATTCAGGAGATTTTGAAGAGAGAATGGTAAAATAGGTTGATGACATCCAAATTTGTATCGGAAGACCCCCACTCGTTGCCGAAAGGCACGGCGTTGACCGGCGCGGGGCAAATACTTGGAAATCACGTGATCGAACGGGTAGGTCAGACCGGTGAAACTCGCCCGACTCGGCCGAGATGCATGCAGCGCGTGTGGGATCTTGAAACGCCATTCGGATCTCGAAATCAGTCTCGTGTTTCGTGTAGCAGGTCAAGACAGCAATACAAGTACGACAGCTGTACAGCTACATGGACAGCCTCATGAGTTGCCTTGGCCACAATGCGACAATCGCCCATGTCGATATGATGCATGGTGCACGATATGATCAACTCGCACTCGGAGCCGGCTGTTCGGCCTCCTGTTGCTCCTGGGGCCTTTTGGCCTTCTTGACCTTGTCAAGGTCTTTGATGCGACCTGCATATACGCTCGTTCGTCAAGCCATCCTGACTGAACTGAGAATACTTGTAGACCGCAGAGGTTTTGCACTCACCTGCGATCATCTTCCCCTCGGATCCGAACTTTGTGATCACATCCATGTCGCGATCATCATACGTGACTGCCTGTACCCATTCCTTCAGCCAGGCAGGGTACCGGAAGTACAGGTCCGTAAAGACCTCGGCCATTAAATCCAAGGTGTGCCGGTTGAGTTCGATGACTGGGGGATCCTGGCGGAACACCCTCGTGACCCCTGACTTGACGGTATGATAAACAGCTCCTTGGAACAATGATACCAATCTCTGCGAGAGCTCAGGATCGAGCTTTGCGTCGCTGCGATTCTGCCAAACTTCAACCAAAAGCTTCACTTTTTCAGATGCGACCCAGCAAGTTTTAGTGGCCAGCTCAACCGCAAACAAGGCGTTCATACCGCTCATGCAAGGAAGGTCATCTTTGACGAGTTGAAGCCATTCGAGAACCATCTCTATAACTTGCACCGCCTGCTCTTGTCCAACGAACTTGAGAGGCGAACCGTGACATCTCAGCGCTACATACGTATGAATTTTAATCGGGAAGTAATATATGCTGACTTACGGAATGTGGGTTCTCATCACGCATCTTCGAAATGACTTCAGAAGCAGACGTGGAATCCATCGCCGTTCGAGACAGCTCAGTCCCGATGGTTTGCTGCCAGGGAGGTATGTTGAATCAATGAGAATAGCAATGAAGGACTTATCACATAGGGAAGTCTTACCATGGTCTAGATCCATGCCGAGTTCGCATGTAGGTATGAGCATCGACTTAGTACAAGACTCACACGTCGAACAATACTTCTTACCGATCTGTCTTGGATCGAATCCTGCCGTATATCGAGTATGATTAGAGACGTGCTGATTTATACCTGTCATAGACGGTCCAAACACTCACCCAGGCGCTTGATGTCGGGCCAATGGAGCTGGCCGTCAGGCTAGTATTGTCGTTCTGACTCATTTCGGGTGACTTCGAATGCAAGGATGACTTGTTCCACGGGTAAAGGATAGGTGCTATCTCGACTTGCCGTTGAAGGTAAAGATTGAGATGTGTTTGATCAGATCGAAGGCCAGCCGTCCGCCTGCGCGCGCCACCCGCTCATTCTTCCTGCACTTATATACATCGAAGTAGCAGGATCATCACGCTGTCAGCCTGAATCTCTTACAAAGGAGAGCACGTCGCGGAACCCAGACGAACATACCATAGCCGCGGCGACAGCCCCGTGTCCTTCACACACAGATGACGTATACGGTACAGCCTGTCGGGTTAGCTGACTTGGTCCACAGTACGCTGGTACTGCAGCAAGTGCAGACAAATCGCCGTCTTATCTCCTGCTATGGTGAACTCCTTTCAAGGTATATGAAGAGACTCGCAGTTAGTGGGCTATCAGAAATTGTTAGAACTCAAGATATTGCTTTATCAATGGCATGTTCTATCAGTCAATACAAAGGTACTGACCTGTTAGAACTCAAGATATTGCTTGAGATCTAACAGTCAAGTGATGTATATTGATGATCTAGTTGTCCGAGATTTTCATCACCGGGGTGAGGTCCCAACTTAGGTGATGCTGACTAAGCACCACCCAAGTCTCCCAAGGTGATGCTGACTAAGCATCACCCACCTGTAATCCTGAGGAGTAATCCCAGTAATCATCCCGCGCGCGCGCTTACTTTCTACAGAAATCACGTCATAGTATCGCGAATCTGCCTCAATGGTGAATCGCCACAACAGATTGAATAGCGAGGCGTGTATTGAGTTCGCTAGCGGCTTGTATAACCTGGCTAGCGAGTCAACAGAGTCCACTTCTTCGAGATGATAATCTAGAAGTGTCTCTCTCTAGTTCCATCGTCACTGTGTCACTGATACAAGGTAACCACAGATGGTCGGTCACTTCGGATTCGTAAGATGCAGTCACCTAGTGATTCCCTGCTGATGAGCATCTACATCCATTAGATCCTCCTCACAAAGAGCCTCGAACGTTACCACTTCAAGCTACGACCTGTACATTATACAGTCTCTAATCATTCCGGGCTCGCTTGACCGACCTTCAAAACGCATCCGGGCTCTCCATGTCTTTCCGCCAACTGGCAGATACATCAGCGTGGAAAGCAACGGGAAGAATATGCAATCGACAAAATGTTCTTCTGACAGAAACGGCATCATCTGTTCCAACGAAATATTGAGGAATATGGATCGGTAGCCTGAGCTTATCATGTCATGCTATTACATGGAGTTCTGAATAAACTCCCGGATCTGATAACTGATCGAGTTGTACCAACTGAGCCATTCGCGAGCTAGCTCAACCAGCAAGGTCCAATCTGGTTTGGTGAGCTGTTGGTAGGTCGCCATGCGGTCTCCCCGTTCGAGCTTTTCTGAGACGTCTGAACTGATGTGATAGACCGCTCCATGCTCTAGCTTTCCTTCAAACTTTCCTTGGCCGAAATCCAACAAAAAGCTCCGGCAAGTATTCAACAGCGCAGACACGGCCTCGTAGCGTTCGCCGTGGCTTCGCAACATCATTCAGTCTTTGATACGCTGTTCACTCTGCCAGATACGGTTGAAGGTGTTCATCTCAAACCCAGTCTCCGGAAACTCGCCCTGATGATGAAGAACCTCGCGATGTGCTATATCAGCGTGTTTGCTCACGGTCGTCGGAATGGCGTTCTGTATCGTTAGGAAAAGCTCCGAAGGGCGCCATCCGTTCCAAGCGCCTGCCCTCAATGCCCCTTTCTTCCCAACCACTTCACGCTTGCCCCATCCGGGCTTCTTGCTCAAGTCCCGACAGACTTGAGCTACCAACTCAAGTTCAAACATCGTGCTAGCTTTTCCGACGATCTCCATCTGCATATTCTTGAGCAGATCAGAAACTGCTTTCGCAACCCGAATATGTGCTTGCTCGATCTATATAATGAATCAACTCCACAATCAGCGGGAAGCTGCCGACGGTATTGCTGAAAAGAAACGTACAGCATTGCCATTGCATTCAAGATTCGACCCGACCATAGAAGACAGAATAGTCGATGCGTCCAGGTTCTGCTCGGATTCACTGCTCAAAATCTCTGTCGCCTTGCCAAGGATCGAGTCCTGTCACGAACATATGATATATGATATCAGCAAGGACAGAGTCATCATGTCATGAGTGGAGAGGGACTTCAAAATACAATGGGCTATACAAATGTCATGAGATCACAGCCTGTCAGTAACAAGTCAAACTGATCATTTAGAGATAACTCACACCAGTCTGCCCTGTGCCTGGTTGCAAAGATTTCTGACAGTAGCGATGGGTCAGCAAAGGGTGAGGTATGTAGCTTGATCCGCGAATTCGACTCACCCAAACAGTCCAATCGACATTTTTGAAGAGAGCTTCTGACTCATGCTCGAAAGTGGTTTTGCCGGCATCTGTGTGGATAGTGTAGAGCGATCGCTGACTCATGTTGATGTGATTTGAGATCGGAGACGTAGAAAGCTCGGTTTGGCGTCTAAACTCACGACAGCCGTAAGTCGGGCGGGCAGTCGCATAAGCACATTCTTCACGTTTTGCCGCGCAATATATACGTCAATCCGAAAGAGCTATCGCCTCCGCGAGCCCAATCAAGAATGAAAGGAAACGTTCTGGGAGCGAGAATGCAGGAGGGAGATACAGCCACGCTAGCAGCGTTTGTTCCATGTAGGTCACGTGTCAAGGAGACCACTACGAGGATTATCGACTTCATCCTCGTGAGGAAAAGAATCAGCTCATCACACTCCTTTATGTACATGAGATCGGTCCTCGGCAAGAGGGAAAGGTTGCAGTGCGTGGGGCGAAGGTGGTAGGCAGATTGCAAGTGGTCCTAGGTCGCCTTGAGCTTCTCAATGACCGTGTCAGGTGACAAAGAAGCAGATCCTTCAGCTCGTGATCTGATATCGCTATAACAATACGCGCAGTATCTAGCAAGGGGCAAGTCTTCCTCACCATACCGTCTGAGTACGCAGCTTTCGATGGACTGAAGACACACCAAACATGCTGTCGCGATCGGGTTCTGGGACGGTTGTATATTGCATGGGGAGAAAGTTCCAGATACCGAGGTAGACAACCGTATCAGCTCATCCTGCTATGATTTGCGATATCTTTTAATCGAGTAGTCTAAAGTACAATACACCCTAACGACAGAAGTACAAGCAGGAAAGTTCTGTTCTAAACATCGAATTTGACTGGTGCTGGGTCTTCAGCCTCAAGCTCTTCTTGGGTATCTTCCACAGCCATCCCTAATGCATATACATCATTTTCGCGTCGTATGAGCTGATCGAGGATGAACTTCGCTGATACACTTAGTCTACCGCCAGCATCTGCAGTATCATCGAGGAGCACATCCTGTAGACACAAAACTCTATCTTGCGAGTTTTGATAAAAAGTCCAGTCATTCAGCCTCTCTTCTTGCGTGACAATCTTCTTCGCCAGGTACTCAGTCAGCATTGGCGGAGAATCAGGGACACCTAGTCTGTGTTCGAGGAGCTCGTGTACCCCCTTCGTGACCGCTTTGCAGATCGCAATGCTCATGATTCGCCAGAAAATTCTCCAGTGGTCTACCTTTGAAGATGCACGCGGTGCAATACGCTGGGCAATCTTCCATTGATTGGGGTATGGTGTCTCAGATCGAACCAGTTCTGAGAGGAGATCTTGTCGAAAAGCTTTTCCCCAGGATCTCCCCTCTGCACAGGCTTCGATCACCATATCCAGATCCCCGACGACGTATTCCTGTGATACACATTGAGCCTGGTCAGTTTAACTCTTGGAACGAGACCGCTTACCACGTTACTGACTTCAGGAGACTTCTCTTCTGGCTCCTCCCCATCTAAGTCACTCCGATAGTCAGGATCTACGCAACTCTGATACAGAGAAAAAAGTTGATCACATGAGTATATGAGTTCGGCTAACAGGATGTTTTCGCTGAAAGATTTACGGCGATCTGCACAGGGATTCAAAATCAGTGTAAAGGACTACTATTCCTCGCCTGATTTAATTTGCAAGACCAAGCAAACCCACAGTAGAACTTCGCACGGGCTCTTGCTATCAAAATCGACAACGCTATCATGAGTATACCCTGAAGCTGATACGATGTAGCAAGAGGACCTCCTACCCAATAATCTGTGCATACGTCGACGCATTCGCTGAGAAACTCTTCCGGATCTACCGGGGAGCTCGAAATGAAGCAAGGCCAAGAATTTTCGGTCAGAACAGTAGGATGCAAAGAGCCGAACAGCTCCTCAAACCTATCATCGGAAACTGTTCGATTCGCCATGGCTAAGAGATGAAAACCGGGGCTTTCCTGACGGCGTCTGAGGGTCGATGAGCAAAAGGCAGTATGAAGTGCGCGCGCTGACCTGCGGGCATCACCGTTCTGTCTGGAATTTATAGTCGTTGGGACCAGAGGATGACGTGATAGAACAACTGAAAGGAAGAGATGGTGAATTTTGGAGAGACGTAGCTAATCATGTGACGTATGATGCCATGATGAGACGAGTCCAAACATCGTAATCATACAGCGTCTGTCTTCAGGCTTGCCGCCTGTTTTCAGCGTGTCCTGCTTCGCCCCTTGTTTTCAGCCCAAAAGATCGGGCTTCGGTTTGTCAAGGTGAGCTGGGTCGCGCCTAGTACAGATACAAACGATATACACGAAATGTGGCCTCCGGTATTACCTTCTCAGATGGAGATTGAACCAGTCGGCTCGGGCGGATGTTTACCGGCATGCATTTGCCACTGTGACTTAGGAATTGTGGTTGGCGGAAAGCCACGACGTAACGGGAAATACGCAATGCGATCTCCTGTTTCGATTTGACGCACGTCGCACCGCCAAAGTTACATCAGGCTTGGCCATCCAACGACTAATTGAACCACCTTACAAGATTCTGCTTCGTAATGATGATTCGATGCGGACGTCGTGGGCGTCAAGGGCCGTAGCGCGGATACAAACTGCGTTTCATCATAAACGGCAGGCGTCGATTGGGCGGAAGTACTGAAAGTAGAGATCGCCGATGCAACGAGCTTATAAGCCTTTCCAATCAAAGTTCTAGGCGATTTAGTCGGTCGATGGACATGCACTATCCAAGTCGATCCATTCCTCAACTTGACTGGACCTGTATTGACGTTCCGATTCCGCTCCGTCTCGCTTCCAAAGCATATTGAATATGTCTTTCTCGTCATCGGTCATCTCCTGGCTTCATCTACATCCTTCCAGGTGTGGGCAAAGGCTCGATCGATACACTGAGACAGTACTTTTTCTTCGCGTGCAGAGATCCAGCGTTTGAGCTCTAGAGGATCCTCAGAGATGCGTCTGGCAAGCGAAATGCTGAATTTCGTCAAGGAGTCGCGGAATTCTATGTCGGTCTTCAACCGGTCGTGGAATCCTCCGGCGGTCCTCAACCGTCGATAGACGCCGACTCTGATGGCATACGAGATAGCTACGTTCAAGATATCCCAATACCCCTTCCATCCTCCAATAGGGTAAACTCCGCCTTGTATGGCCTTCCAATGCTGGAGATATCAGATCCAGTCCGCATGAGCTCTTCGAGGAGTGCTTTCTTGAAGATTTCCTGCATATCTGGGTAGCCACTCTCCATGACACGCATGAGCGCTATCACGGCGCAGTACTGCAAGTAGAAGAAAGATCCATTTTAGGGCAGTTGATAGCCTCTCGATTGAAAACGAAGCTGGAGACCGATGCTTACACCGGTCGGCGATAACCCATCTTTATCTGAAACAGTCTCAGGGCTCAAGTATGTCTGAAGAAAACAATCGGATCGAGTCAACGAAGGAGGTTCGCGGATAGTTCCAAGGCAATGTTTACTATCAGCTGCCCATGATCATCTCAAATCAGCGTGTCGTTCTGATATGGCTTGGAAAGTCAGGTAGAACATACCGACATATCCCCCATGGCGTCAGACTAACATTAGAGGCATGATCAGTATTGAGTATGCGCAATCAATGATGTTTCCGCACATACCCAAACTTTTGAGTCGACTTGACTGCATGCCTGGGAGAAGATTTCCTCCTCCTTCGTGCTGAATGTAGCAAGAGACACCACCGAACGAGTGCATGTCAAAGAGGACAAAGGTTTTTCGATAGTATTGGCTTGGTTTTGCATTTTCGCGGTTGCTCGAAGCGAAAATCTTGGGATCCTCAATGCTCGGTGGACGTTGAATCATCCCCTGCCCTTCACATGCTTCTGGCGACCGTTACCAGCTTTATAGAGGTAGACAAGTCGGTATTGCAAATCGACCAAGAACAAAGGAGTTGATTGGCAAACAAGAAAAGTCTGAAATAGCATCAGTTGACGCTATCGTCCACCGGAATGGCTATGGCAGAAAGGGGGACAGGTTTCCGCTCCGTCCCCGGACTTTTTCCAGCACCCAAGAGGTGGATTGTGCTAGGCGCACTCCAACGGTTCACGAGAGAGGCTTGAGCCAAGTCATTTGGTTCTCTCCTTATGCTCGCTATGCAAGCAATTATTACCATGGACGGAAAGCCACGAGTAATCAAAGGAAAGCCGACACTTGATATCTTCTCTCTCTTGTGTCTGCCGATCATTAATGGCTCATTGGTTGTTTGCTTCCCTAGGAGCCTACGTCAATCCGTCAAAGCGATCACGCTCTGAGTTATGTTGGGTTCATGCTCAGATTGCTCCCTATGGGTCGTGTCGAACGTCAGCATTTGCTGGCGAGATCTTTAGGGAATTCATTTTCAGCTAGAGACAAGGATATTGTATGCACATTCTCATCTGATTTGAACTCTAGCGTTTGATTTGTGTTGAACCGAATGGCTAGACATTCGGGTAGTACACTAAATAGAGCTTCAACGCAGAACGATGGGATCACCGTACAGGTTGCACTGAAACATAAAGTTACAATTCCGCTAGAAGTTCGATCAAGGCTTGAATAGCCAATGTTTATAGCCTGCGTTGGCCATGAGCTTTTGGACTTCCGATAGACCTTGGTACTCCATTGCCTGTTGCGGTGTGCGGGAGAGGATCCTCCAGTATCTACGATAGGTCTCCATAACATCCAACATCATTTGCGTTCTCGCCTCCAGTGTATTGCATTTAGCCCACTTTGAGATAGATATACTTTCGCTCATGAAGTCTACCTTCAGAATATGTGTTGTCTCCCATCGAGTCGGTGATGGCTTGTAAGTCTTGTCTTGCAAAATAGCTAGTATCGTCGCATTGAGCGTCTTCGACCACACCACATCTATGGCACGAGTCAGAAGGTGTGCGAAGATTTGGCGATTCAAGTGAACGTAGTCAGTCCAACGGACGTTATAATCTTGATCGAGTATGTATTCTTGGCCCTCTGTCAGAAGTTCTTCGACAAGGTCGATTCGAAACAGTCGACTGGAACATTTTCCCAAACCACTAGGCAAATAGCAAGTGACTGCTTCGAACAGCTTTGCCATTTCAAGGCGCTGAAGCAGCAACAATATCGACATTGGTATGGGTTGTACCGATATTCTGATAATCTTCAGACAGAGCTCACCTTGCTACCTGACCACATGTTTGGAACCTTGACATGTTCGAAGGTGCTGTCTTCATCGCCGAGATCAATCGTCCCAGGTACAGAACGCGCATGGCTCCAGAACGTCAACTTGTACGAAATCGCACAATCTGATTTTCAGCGATGCAAAGTCTACTGGGACTATGACGTATATACTTACCGTGGCGGAGATCCCCTGGGATATGTGTAAGCATTTAATTTAGCTTGGTACTGGTGAAAACCGCTCTTTAACTCACTTCGTGGTCGTTAGTCCGGAACGTCAACTTTATCAAGAAAAACCTCAGTATATTCCGGCCTACAGATGCATGAAGCCAGCACGAATTCAACATACCCAGTCCAGGGCGTGATCATCTACAAGACTATCCACTATCTCCTTCCACCCAGCGTCTGCTAAAAGGAGGAAGGAGTCAATCGAAGTGTCGTCATGCGAACGTTGGCTGTAACTTGACATGGCAGGGAAGCACGGAGGCGGTACTTTCTGACTTGAATTCCAAGCGTCGGATAAGTTTATCGAAGTACCATTTGCTAGCGATATATAACAGTTTCCGTACCATTATACGCATAATAGGTGAATTGATGTCTTGCTTCTCCGTAGCACGTCATCCATCTGATGAAAGGTGGTGCTTGAGGAAGCCTTGATGACTCCCCTTGCTCAAATGACCATAAAATAAGGTTCTTGCGATGCTGCGGCTAAGGGAGCATCAGTGGGAATATCGGCCATGCTTAAGAGAGCCATGAAGCCGCATCTATCGCGCGTCCGACGCTTACTGTCAAAGGAAGCCTTAGGTTCTTGATACTCAAAAGCAGCTCCATCCACTCATGCTGCTGACAAGCCACCTGTAGACACACACCTGACGACTCGAGCTTCTTCCGATCAAATAGCAATGCCTAACTCTGCGAGGCGTACCCGGATCCTATAGAGCTGGATCTCGTTACCTGATACGTCCCACGGGAGCGCAACGTGGCCAACTCAAGGTCGTCGTGGCTCGCGTTGAGACATGGCTTCACTCGGTTGTCTCGGCTGGATCGCGGACAAGGACGATCTTGCGTCTCTCATGCTGAGCGTCTATCGCTCTACCTTTCGGACTTATTCGACGAGAACCATAGAGGATCATTGGTCATAAGATGCTGTTGATAAGGAACCCTGACATTCCCTTCATCGCTCCGAGGTTTGAGAAGCAGTCAGAACCAAGAACCTAGATGATACCCTGCTCGCGCGTCGCTCCCACGCGTCATGCAGGTCTTGGAGAGGCTTGAGGCACCTTACGATCAAGAAGCAGTACTTATCGACTTGAAGGTCAAGGCATCCCATTGATCGATCATGTAAGCGAGACCCTTGCCGATACTGTACAACTCGATATTACCCTTTATCATACGCAAAAGCCCGCAAGAGGAGCGGATACCACCATCCGAATCACGCATGATGCCCCGATCGTAAGCTGCGCAGTTTCTCGTTGGCCCGACTTTAGAGGCCTATCGATTATAGGAACTGAGTGATACTTCATTGATAATGCATACATGACTTTTCTTCTCGTTTCGTGTATGGATTGCCGGCGGACCTGTTGAGATTCTACTGAGCAGCTGATACACGGCCCCGCTCGTTGTACCCAGATACCGTAAAGAAGATGAAAGTGCTTTGGTCAAACCAGTTATACTAAAGCCATGTTAACGACACGAAAATTGTTGTGGAAGGATTCGGCAGCTTGTCTAGCTATGATAAGCTGCGTCTTCCCTTCCCCGGCAAGCTGATAGTTCTTTGCGGTAACGGACAGTTCAACGGTCTTTAAGGTTGCAAAATCAGGAGGAACTTAATCCACCATTGACGGCACGCTTACATGATCTCGGCCGAGCTATATCAGCTTGTATTGGGGGAAATTGCATCTTATCGACATTGGTTCACATCTCAAGAAGATAACAACGGATCATATCTGCTTTGGCTAAGCTTGGGGTGTACAGGACAGTCTTGTAAGTAAGATATCACAGTCCCCCAGAGCCGGACCGACTGCAGCCATGGGAGGTCTCTCATCTCTCAGTCGTCGCGCTTGTTCCCTAAAGAAATGCACTACAGTTTGGGCCCTTGCTTCCCCACAGCTGAGGCTCATCCACAAATTCTTCCAGTTTTCATGCTGACATAACGATTCCGCCAGCATCTTGCCAATTTGTTTCAGGTCTTCCTCCGACTTCCCCTCCCCCAGTTTCAAATCCTTCTTGCACGCCTTCACAAAAATTTGTGCCACGTCCTCTTTCATGACAATGTCTGCAACTTCGTCCAAGATCTCACATCGATTGGCGGCCTTGTTCGAGCATGCTTGATTCCATCGTCTCAGAAGTCCTCCGCCACGGATCATCACATCGACCATCCTGTCGGTGAAGTCCCTGGAAACTCCCTGGCGCAGAAAATGGATGACCTCGGGTAAAGTATTCTTCATTTGTGCCTATGGAAAGTAGAGAAGAGCTATGAGCGAGAAAGCTTCTTAGCGAGTACACGGTATGATGAGGATTGTATATTGATGGGGGACTGACCCAAGGTTGATTCCCTGCGCTCTCGAAGACTAACTTCCTACAGCTTTCGTCAAATTCACTGTGAGATTCGGTGGGCAAGGCAGACGAGTTGAACATGGTGGCGACCGAACTGGCAATCGAGGCATGAGTCGCAGTACTCGCAGTTTGACCGGAAGTATCGGTAGGCCATTCAGCAGATCGCAGGTTGTAATCGGATAGATCAAGCGCAGGCATCTCGGTGGCCTTGTTCGAATACTCTCGTTTTGATAAGCCTGAGGTAAGGGATCTCTCAGCGATAAGCAACAAACGGAGTCCCTGACTATATACCGGTGGACAACCCTTTGGCGATCTATGGGTCTCGGAGCATTCCTTTGATATTGAGGTTCAATAACGTCGTGGTCGCGTGATGAGACTGCAGCATCACCTGACTGAGCACCATGTTTCACATTGAGATGTTAATGCTATGTACCGCGGACAAGGAGCCCTGGCAGGATGTTTCGTGGGATGAACCAAATTTCGCTTGACAAAACGGGCTCACTCTCTAATCATACGCTCAAACCCCCTTATGGCTACGGCTCCGCTAGACATGCGAGAAGGAGACATTTACAGCGGATCAAAGACGACGTGAGCTATCTTGCCGATGCCCCTAACGATATTAAGATTGTGAAGACCCAGTTAGATAATTACACCAAGGTTCAGACCGACCTGATCAACAAAAAGAGACACAATAGGTCTTGTTCTGCCGACCCGTGCTGATCCTCCCATCAAAATGATGAGCAGGTTGAAGAGGCAAGACAGCGCTGGGCCAACAAGTACATCTCCTATCTGAACAATATCAAGGGTGTCTTCAATCCTTTGAGGAGTCTTGATGTGCAGACCAACTATCAGACGGATGTTCAGGGATTCAATGAAGTCAACGGTATGTATCTATCGTACAGCATGATGCGCGTGGACTGGACTACTTCTGCGGTCTTTATTGCCGACGGAGAGGGTTGACATCGACTGCGAGTCACAGTATACCAACAACCTCCTACTGAGACCTTCGTATCTTCACCTGACAGCTGAAAACCACCTTTACAGTCCCGACCAAGGCAGATACGCGGGATCATGGAAGAACGCGCGGAGAGAAAAATCCAGCTCTCGCGACTGTCGAGTCGTCAACCGTCTCCTTCTTCGACATCGTCTCAATCTCCACAGAAACAGATACCTCGATCTCAGAAATTCCTAAACCCCTGTGCATAGATACACACCGAAAATCCATTGACAGATCTTTCGATGTCCTGTTGCAAGGTCTTGACTTTGGCTACATCGATGAATGCAAGAGGCCTCACCTTGATATCGCCTATTGCGAGGTGTACCGCGGCTCGTTGAAAGGCTAGTAAGTTAGGAGTGCTGGAGTAGAAGAGTATGATGGGAGTTGTTGGAGACTCACAGCGTTTCGTTCCAGCGCAAATTTCCAAGTCATCGATAGGGATCAGGTTAGTACTCGTCGCGCGCGAAAGTCCTGAGGCAGCGCGCGCATCGCAGCGGGTCATAAAGCTGGGTTTTTCCGTGAATATAGGTCGCATTTTCACAAATCAAACCGTAGAACAGTTGAATCATAGACTTAAGGTCCTATACATCACGTCTGCCAGATTCAGTTTTCAAAATTGAGTTACCTCACCCCTAGCCTTTTGAACCGCCTACCCTCTGACAGGCATATCATCAATGAGCTTGTCAACAAATCCTTGGTCTATGTCCACCCAGCAGGCCTGCACTTGCTTCAAAAGCATGTCTAGGTTGGTGGTCTGAGTGAGTAGTTGGGGTAACTCGGTTTTAAGCAGGTGCCGGACGCTCCAAATGAGGTTGAGATCAGGAACAGTGTGGGAATAGACAAGAGAGGAAATCTCCAATCTTGTTTGGGCCTCCTTTGCCAGCTTGCAACTATGGCAAGATGCTTCATCTTCTACCACCAGGATGCTCCATCACTTGGCTGTCCTGAGCTACCTTGCTGCTTGCTTGAATTAACCGTTGGCAATCGACCTGAGATGTTTTCCCTCATCACTCCTTTTCCCCTTTTCCTGAACCTCACTTGTTGGCATGCTCAGTTGCACCATATCCCAGTTCTTGCCGTGAGCATTTATCTCCTGCATCATAAGGCTCTTTTCATATGCCAAACATGCTTGGAGAGCAGGGGCAAGCCTGCTAAGCGGATACAGACCAGGGATGTGTTGATAAGCTTATTGATGGTATGCCTGTCAGAGTGGAGGCAGTTCGGAAGGCCAGGGGTGAGGCAATTCAGTGTTCAAAGTTGGATCTGGTAGACATGATGTACAGGACCTTAAGTATATGATTTGGCTGCTTTACAGTTTGATTTGTGAGAATGCGACCTATATTTCACGTTATAATGGTCTAGGAATGGGTGTCCCTCTGCACGCGCGCCTCAGGACTTTACGCGCCTACTAGTACACCAGGGATTGATTTAGGGATTCGCATGGCTCCTTGACTCCTTGCGTGATGTCGTTTTGGAGCGCTATGGCACGATCGCTATGGGACAATGGACATTGAATCAAGCTCAATACCAGACATGGACTTGCAAAGGCGCTAGAGCGATACCCACACATACCTTCAACTAAGATAATTGACCTCCCTTCGATCGCTGCTCTCAAAGACTTGTTGAAGCGCCGGAGCTTTCGTAATTCGACGGGACTTCGCACCGCTGACGTCCTCCCAGCTCTTCTTCACCTGCTCCCTGTCTCGAATAGTGAGTCTACCGACTCGTCTCCGTCTTCTCCCTCAATCGAATATACTTGCCTATAGGCCTATAACGTTTCATCGATCGCCGAATCGGCGACGCCCGCTCCAAGCGCGTTTCACCTCGCCGCCAATGAGAGGAAGAGTTGTGTGCACCGCGGATCGCGCAACCGAACTTAGCATCCCCCCCCCCCCCCCCCTTCGCCTCCGACAATGTCAACAAACAACATTCCTCAGCCACACCAGCTCGCTCTGGACGCACCATTCATCATTCCAAACCTCGACAACCTCGACATCGACAAACACCCTATTGACTCAGTATACCTCAGGCAGACAAGCTCTAGGTCAATTATAACATACTCTTGCCCGCTTCGCCCGTCGAGACGAGCCCCGAATGTCCAGGATCCCCATCCCGACCTACCTGCAACAACAACAACAACAATCACCCACGCCTCAACGGACCGCTTCTGGCGATATCATGAGTTCAAACAGCCCCATGAGCTCGGATACGAGGAGGAAGCAGAGCAAGCGAGATGAGGTGAGTTTTATCTTTCCATTCTGACTTGACTGAGCCGATGGGGGTGGTAGTCTGGTCGTTTTCGTCGATGGAGACCGTCATGTTACCAGCGAATCAGACCGAACCTAATCATACTGCATGCTGACCATACACGTACTGCGGCCCACCTCTACCAGACCCTCCGTCGAAAGATCGAATCCGAACTCTCTCGCAAACGTCCCGGCCCTCCCGCCTCCTCCCTCTCCCAATCCAACCTCCCTACCAACCAAAACTCTTCCTACCACAACCCCGCCCAGAGGTCCCGCCGACAAGCCCAAAAGGGTACCGTCGCCGGCCTGAAACCTTCTCCTGCGTTGACGGTACCGGAGAACATGACGGTCTCTGATGCCAGTCAGTTGTGTGCGGCCAAGAGGACGGATTGTGTTTTGGTCGTCGATCAGGAGGAAGGGTTGAGTGGGATTTTCACCGCCAAGGATTTGGCTTTCCGGGTGAGTCGCCGTTTACATCTTCTGCTGCTTCCAAGTGCTATCGCTGACATCTACAACATGGATCTTCGATCACTTGCTGTTGCTTCCACGATGGACACTGCAGGTCACCGCCGAAGGTCTAGACCCTCGAACGACCCTCGTCTCCCAGATCATGACCCCGAACCCGATGGTTACCCGGGATACGACGAGCGCGACTCAGGCGTTGCAGTTGATGGTGGAGAAGCATTTCAGGCACTTGGTAAGTCTCGGGTTTACGAACGTCAAGTTAGGTGATATTAGACAGGTGGCTGATGGTATCGTTTTGCCAACCCGCTAGCCCGTCTGTAATGAAGACGGCGATGTGGTCGGTCTTTTGGATATCACCAAAGTCTTCCACGAAGCCCTCGCCAAGGTCGAACGATCCTCCTCAGCCTCTGCCCAACTCACCGCCGCCCTCGCCGGCGTCCAGTCCGAGTTGGGTGGAATGTCTACCAACCCGCAAGCGGCGGCTATGATGGCTTACGCCGAAGCTCTCAAAGACAAGATGGCCCTCCCCGATTTGACCACGGTGATGAACACCCGGATCCCTCCGCCCATGGTCAGCGCCAGGACGTCGGTCAAAGAAGCCGCTAGGTTGATGAAAGAACGCCGAACCACCGCCGTCTGCGTCATGGAAGGTCCAGTGGGGGGGATCAACAGTTCGAGCTCTGCTGTCGGATCCACCGTCTCCGGAGGTGGAGCGCCGGGGACAAAGATCGCGGGGATCTTCACCAGTAAAGACGTCGTCCTACGTGTTATTGCGGCTGGGTTGGACCCGGGGAGGTGTAGTGTCGTTAGGGTCATGACGCCTCATCCAGATACGGCTCTGCCTACGTTGAGCGTTCAGGACGCTTTGCGAAAGATGCACAGTAAGTGCGGCGCAGGCCTGGAAGATAAGCGGGGGGCAATACAAGGCTAACCGCTCCGCTTGGAATTTGCGTAGATGGACACTACTTGAACTTGCCCGTCGTCGAGTCTGATGGTCGATTGGTCGGGATCGTCGACGTTCTCAAGCTCACTTATGCCACGCTCGAGCAGGTAAGCATAACAAATCTCCTGCCAGCTTACGCGACGATGTTCATATATACCCAACCCCTTTTACCAGATCGAATCCATGTCGGACGACAAGACCAACACCGACGGAGGTCCCATGTGGAGCAAATTCTTCGAAGATCTCGGTACAGCCGGAGGTCCCGATGATGACACGGCATCGATGATCTCGGGCAGTCACATGCCTGACCAACCTCAGACTCCGAACGTGCCCCGTCACATGCACCGTGCCGAACGCGTCGGGACCCCATTCTCCGAGCTTCAACCCGGTGATTCCGCCTCGGCGATCGACGATGAAGGCATGTCTGAGATGGGTGGTGCTGGAAAGCCCGTCGGGGCTCCTTCTTCTGTCGCCGCGCCCGTCGCTCAGGTGGACGATGGGACGTACATCTTCAAGTTCAAGACTCCTAGCGGGAGGACGCATAGGTTCCAGGCCCGACACGACAATTTCGAAAACCTGCGCGAGATCGTCCTCGGCAAGCTCTCTAGTGATCCGTTCTTCAACGGCGAGGGAACACGGGAAGGGGATAGTATCCACATGGCCGACCCCGGTGTTTTCACCATGTCCTACACCGACGACGACGGCGATCTGGTCACCATCACCCAGGATGGCGACGTCACCGACGCGGTCAAGACGGCCCGTTCGCAAAAGTCGGACCGGGTCGTGCTCGTCATCCAGGGCGACAAGGTCTGGGAAGAAGCCGCCAAGGACCTCGCGGCAGCTTCGAACCCTCGGGCTTTGGAGACGTTGAAAGAGTCTGCCAAGGAGGAAGACGAGGAAAAGGCCGAGGTGGAAGAAAAGGCCTTGGAGGACAAGTCGGCGGACCCGGCCAAGGTGCCTACGTTTGGGCAGAGCGAAAAGGTCCACGTTCAGCCTGGTAGTGGTGTCAATAACAAGGACGACGTGATGGGTATCCCGAGGGATTTGGTCTTGCCCGCCAGTTTGGGTTTCTTGGGGATCGTCATTATCGGGGTATTCATGGCGACCCGAGCCAAGAAGTAGTAGTTCGAGGGAACGTCTCTCCTGAAGTGCATCTGTATTTTATAGTCAACGCGGGTCTTCTTGTGTTTCCCGGCTTGTTCTCTTTCTCACCAAATCACGAAATGCATATCGATCATACCAGAATATACTATGGCTCTTCCGAACTTTATCGACCAGCTGGGCGAGCGAGTGATCCGAGGGCCAAGTTTCAACCCAAGCTTAGATACCGAGAAGGTGAAACTCGACGCGTCAGGGATCGCGTCAAGACGCGTTTTCGCGTTCGAAGCTAGGAAGATCTAGGAGGGACTTGGTTGAAATCAAGCTAGCAAGAGATCAAGAGAGATCAGATGTGCTGACCCGCTCGATTCTGATCTCTTCATCTCTCGACACTTATCTACCAACTCCAACGATAGCCTAGTCTTGAATATAGCACCTCCATCAATCATCTCCGGCCGATATGCTTCCCTGCGGCTGTGGGCCTTCAGCTTGATCGGAAGTCGCGTTGAATCTGCACGGATCGGCGAAGACCTCCAACTCAAGAGATCTTCCTTGAAAGTAGTGGGCCAGAGGACGGGTGCTTAGTGGACGCTACATTCGAAAGATGGGTATCTCTGGGCTGTTGCCTTTGTTGAAGGAGGTTCAGGTGAAGAAGCATGTCTCGGATTTCAAGGGCAAGAGGTGAGTGCAGAATTGACGGTCGTTCGTCATCCCGAGCCGGTTAGAAGACGATGAAGCTGATTGATCTCTCCGACTCGCCTATGACTTTCCTTGCTATCTAATTGTTCTTCACTCGGAAACGTGTGCACTCCTGTGGTACTAATGGCTATCTGGTGAAACAGTCTGGCGATCGATGGGTACGTCTGGCTACACCGGGGAGCTTTCGGATGCGCAGAAGATTTGGTGACCGGGTCCAAGACCACCAAGTAAGTCATCGTCAGTACTGTCTGCCTGTGGTCTAAGGTCCTCTTAACCGAAAGCGGAACGAAATCTGATCCGCTTGACTTCACTTTACTGGCACTCCTGGACAGGTTCGTTGACTATGCCATGCACAGAGTCAGGATGTTGAGGCATCACGGCGTAACTCCACTGATGGTCTTCGACGGAGGACCGTTACCTGCCAAACGAGGGACCGAGGTGGATCGAGCGTCGTCAGTCATACTCCTCCTCATCTATTCACAGATCATAATTTCACCAAAGTCTGTATGGTCGTAAGCTGATCATTTTCCCTTTTTGTGGTTTTGGTTGTTGTAACTTAGGAGACGGGCGGAACATCTAGCTCGGGCGAGGTCGTTGACCGTCCAAGGGAGGCATAAGGAGGCTAGGGATCATTATACGAAATGCGTGGATATCACCCCTGAGATGGCTCTCCAGCTTATCAAGGTTCGTACCCTTCCCGCCGAAATCACCCGGTCCCATCGGCACGATCATAATGAATGCTCATGAATTCTGGAAATATGGCGTGCATGACTCGAATCGACAATCAACAGGCCCTAAAGGCGGAACAAGTCCCTTACATCGTCGCGCCTTACGAAGCGGACGCTCAACTGGCTTACCTCGAAAAGGAAGGGATTGTCGATGGGATCATTACGGAGGACTCTGATCTGCTCGTCTTTGGCTGTCGGAACGTGAGTAAAATTCCGTTACCTCGTCATGTCTGATGGGAGACAATCGCTGATATGTTGACGACGTTTTGCGTCGCTTCGACGAACAGGTTGTCTACAAGCTGGACGGGGATGGAGAGTGTATACATATCGTCAGGGACGATTTCCGAACTTGTCGCGAGTTTAGCTTTGTCGGATGGGGAGAGACCGAGTTTAGGAGGATGGCTGTGAGTGCCGGTTGGGACTGTGCGTGCGCGCAGGAAACTAAAACAGGCCCCTCTGTAAATCCTGGTAGATCTTGGCAGGGTGTGATTACCTCGACTCGATCCCGGGGATCGGGATCAAGACCGCTCACAAGCTCCTGCGGAAACACAAGACGATCGAAAAGGTCGTCCAGAACGTCAGGCTGGACGGTAATCTGACCGTGCCCTCGGACTATATCCCTCAGTTCAGGTTGGCCGAGTTGGTCTTTCTGCATCAAAGGGTGTATGATCCGAGAACCGGAAGGTTGGATACGTTGTTACCGGTCGTCAGGGAAGGGGGTCTGGAAGCGGTCGAGGAAGGATATATCGGACCGGATATGGAGCCAGAGACGGCGAAAGGAATAGCTGAGGGGAGGGTACATCCGGAAACGAAGGAGGAGTTGGAGGATCTGTGGCCGGATTACCATCCGGGTACGGCTCGTGCGAATCAGACGCAGTCCGCTACTTCCATGGGCAAGTCAGGAAAGGTAAGGACATATGTAGAATCATTCAAGGTATTCATCCAGCTGATTTGAATCGCGACGGTTTTACGTGCCAGAACAATGCTCTGGGGGTTTCGAAGCGGGTAAATATCTCTGGACCGCTGGACGCGTTCATCAAGCGTAAGCTCGTTTCACCTTGCTCGGCCCGGATAGGCGACTGTGTTGATTATGCTCGTCCACGTACTTGCAGGTCTTCCCGTCAAGAAGGAGGCTCCCGCGCGCAAGGCTTTTATACCTGCTCCTGTCGGTACTCGAGGGTCCGGTCCAGCTCGACTATCCGATCTCTCCGTGTCGAAGAGGCGGGCAGCCGAAGCTGCCGAACGGGAGGCAGGTCTAAAGGAGAGTCGTTTATTGAGCGGTCTAGAAGAGGCGGACGAGGCAGTAGGATCAAGCAAATTCTTTGCAACGGGCGTGAAGTCGCGGACGAATAGCATGCTCCTCGCACAAGACACGATCAAGATCACGTACGAACAATCTTCCGCGCCAGGCGACGAACTTACAGACTACGCTAGCATTCCGCCAGACGAAGCGGATAAGGATAATTTCCCGGACTTGTCCTCCCCACCTGCTGCTTGCTCTTCCTTACAATCGCCTGTGAGGTCCAGTCAACATGGATCGCACTTCTCGTCTCCTGGCAGGGATACAGAGGAGGACGAGAACTTTCCCGAGCCCCCCAAATCTTCGGGATCAAACAACAGCAGGAAAAGGCGATCTCTCGTGCCACACAGCCCTTCGGATCGCCTCGCCAGCAAGAAGCGAAGACTGACCGTAACACCTCCAAGAGGGGAACCGATCCTGGCTGCGGCTTCGTCTCCCGGCTACCAGGCGTGCGAGCCTCCCGTCAGGCAACCTTCAAGGGCAGATTTACGAGCTGTCTGTGGCGTCGATCGGAGCTCCAGCGTTCAAGGAGACTGGGAGACTCAGGCCGAGGCCGACGAGGAGGTTTTAGCATTGACTGACGAAGATGAAGAACCGGACAACAAGGCGAAAGCTCAGGCCGTGGCAAGAGGCTTGCGGGCAAAGTATACCTTCACGCCCAAGGTGAGTCGAACCGCCTGATGCTGACTCCAGGCTCCCCCTCCCCCGCCTTACGCGGCTAACTCAATGCTCGATCGTCTAGTCCAAAACGCCTCAGTCCGCGCGGCCCGTGGCTTCCCGATACAACACGACACCTGTCCCTGTCAGACCTCCGCTCAACAGCAACAATACCCTTGCCAATCAGAAAACCCATTCACGAAGTTTTGACAATAGAATCGCTCCAACCGAGTCTCCGGCCGCAAAGGCTTTTGCAGCCGCCACCGCCGCATTCGGCAAGACTCCCCGACCGACCATCCGTACCACCAGACAAGACCCCTTGTCCAGCCGCAAATCATACGACAACCAGATAATACCTCGAGCAGACCTCGAGGACTCTGATGACATCATCGAAGACGACTCTGAGGACTTGGACCAGACGCCAACCAAGGTTCTGGCCAGCGCTACTCATCGGAGTGTTCAGCGCCGTACTGAAGTCTTTGGGGAGAGAAAGTTGAGCGGATCGGAGAAGCTTCTCTCATACCGATACAGTGGATAGACACCGTACACGCCTTCGAGAGCGCGAAGCAATCAACCCGAACGCGCCTAATGTAGCAGACTAGATCTGATCAACGACATCCATTTAACGACCCAGCGATATCGCCAGATTGTATTTTTGCGACGTACTGTGAACCAGATTCTTGTATAGCATATATGTGGATGACAAGGCACCGACATGCCTTTGCGCCGTTCAGGGCCGGCGCATACGCCAGCAGCGCGGGTGGATCAATCATCACCGCAACGTTCTGCCATTCATGTCGACGATTATGCAGGGCAAGGGTCATAATGTCATAGTGCTCCAGGATAATTTCTGAAGATTGCGAAGGATACTCGAGACTGGCGTCTGATGATCATGAGGGATCTCATCAAAGCGAGACTCTGACAAGCTGGTCCGCCGACACCGAAACGCCTGCGGTGAAACGGGTCAACAGCGCTGGCGGAGTTGACCGAAAGTCACGTGACTTTGTGCGTCGTCGACCGAGGTTGTCGTGATCACCTTCAGATCTGGATCTTGATGGATTCTCCGATTCGGCAGCGGCTATGCGCTACCAATAGCCTTCTTGACATAGGTGTATAGGAGTACCCGAATCTTACCTCGCTACTTGTTAGGTCCTGGAGTGTTTCAGCTGCAAGAGCGGATCATCAAAAAGGTCTCGGGCAAACATGTTATCTGTTGATCGACCAGCACGTCATGGTGATCGACAACCGGATCAGGGCATCTTTCAACTGATCCACGAAGTATACAAGATAGTGCATGTGCGTATACAACTGGAGACTGTACGAACCGAACCGATAGTATGCGAGCGAATGCTGACTGTTGCTACTATACTTACATCAATCAGGAAACGATAGGTCCGTCCAAGACCCTCTTCAATTCAGCCAATTCTCGTGCGACTGATGAAAGTTTCGATTTATAGACGGTGCTTTGACATGGGAGTGAGTAGGACATAACGTTGACGTCTCTGGATGAAGCTAATCATGGTCCTGATTACGCAACTCGGTAGCCAGCTAACTTCGCCAGAGCTAAACTACTCCATCGTCCGGCCGCTCACCAAAAAGCTCTCTAAGCATAACGATGGATCCATGATCTACGTGCTCATGGTCAACCGGTAAGTAGACCCCAATCTGTAATTACCCGGGTTTCTCTGACCGACCCTTGTCTTTGCTTAGGATCCGGTTCCTCCAGGTTGTAGAACACGATCTGGCATTCCAGGCTCTGAATTCGACTAGGGCCAACCTCTGCGAGCTACTATCTAGTAAGTATCGTGTAACAGCGCTTCGCTATTCTTCAAGGTCATCTGATCTTCCTACCTGCTATCCTTTCCTTTTGAGGATGATAGTGAAGTTGCTGCGGACTTTCTCGGAATCAGAGCTCGAGTCGGTCTCCATACTTACCAGGCCGTATTCCCCGTTCTCCGTGAGTAGCCCTGCATGCAGATTGAGTTCAAGTCTATTTTAAAGCTGATTGTGCTTGCAGGGAGCGCCTTCGGAGGTATGGGACAGTATGAGTGACGATGAGAAGGAAGATGTCGAGGAAGAGATCGGGAATGCATTAGAGGTGAGTTTCCAGCCCAGGTGGCTACAGTGACGAGGTAAGCTGACGAACATGTCATCCTCTGGTGAACGTAGATGGCGATCGTATCCTCATCGAAACACTTTCTGGCTACACCGCTCGCCCAACGAGTGATTGACGCAATCCACTCCGGAGCCATCGTCTACACCTCACGATCGAGCCGTAGTATCATCAACGACACTTACGTCTCTTCGAACCGGAAACAACGTATCGCTGACAATCAGAGGCGGTATTCTGCCGTGTCAACGACTCCCTCTGGAAGGAGTGTCCACGTTACCGATGGTGACGGCGTGTATGTTTATGATGCTCGAGAAGCTGGCTGGCTGGACCATACCAGGTTGAGGGTGCCCAAATGGAGAACAATGATGTGAGTAGCTTTTGAGATCCGTTGTAAGAATCCACGCTGATTGATCGATTGATAGCGAATTCATCAATTTTGCTATACTCACCGCTCTATTCATCTGGAATCTGACGGCATCACGGTCCGAAAAGCATTTCAACCACATCCACCTGCCAGAAATCCTGTTTGTCATCTACTGCCTCGGCTTCAGCTTGGACGAGCTGGCTACTACGAACGAGAACGGATGGACAATCTACTTCGCAAACACATGGAACGCGTTCGATATCGCGTTCATCGGCTTGTTTTTCGTGTACCTTGTCTTGAGGATCGTCGGGCTCGCGACTAAACGGGAGGATACCAGTGCTCTCGCCTTCGATCTCTTGAGCATCGGAGCCAGCATACTCTTGCCAAGACTATGCTTCTTCTTCATCAAGGATAACGTACTGATCATCTCGGTAAGTCAAATTCATCCTCGACCTAAAACCCGGATCGAGCGCTCAAGAACTTTGCCTAACAGCTCAAAGCCATGATCTCCGACTTTATTGGATTTATGGCCATGGCCGCTGTATGTTTCTCGGGGATCTTGTTCACCCTATGGACTCTAGGAAAAGAAACATGGACTATCAGGCGGATTGCCTGGTTGATGCTGTAAGTCTGATGGCGGTAGGTGTCCGACCAACGCTGACCTGCGGTCCGCATGCGGAATCTAGGCAAATCTGGTGTAAGTCGACCGTTAGAATATCCTCGATGTTTGAGGGAAGTTACACTGATTCATACCCATCACAGTCGGAAGTAGCTACCTTGGCTTCTCGGAGGCTGATTCGTTCCACCCTACGTTGGGGCCCATTATCATGGTCGTCTATGCGTAAGTTGGCCAGGTCAATCGACTTATCCACGTGTCCGTTGCTAAGGCAAAATTCTTTCTCAACAAAAGCGCTCTGAGCAACACCTTGTTGGTTACGATCCTGATCTCGATCTTGTCCAATCGGTTTGCCGTCATAAACTCGGTCAGTCGCGCTGCAGCTGTTACTGCCTCTTTCTGTCTAACAACTTATGCTCATCTTCCTTGCTCATGCGATTACAGAATGCGAGAGAGGAGGTGGGCAGATTCGCCAAGCGTCGGATCTGATCATACGTTGATTTGGGCTTCCCATACAGCACATGTTTCAGAAAGCCATCCACACGGTGGAAGGTGTCAAGGCGGATTACATATTCTCTTACCCCATCCCGTAAGTCGAAGGTGTTTCATCCCGCCGGAATACGACTGACAAACCTATTAATTTTGGATAGCCTGAACATGATAGCCCTCATAATCATCACACCATTGAGCTGGATCTTGGACGCACATGCTTTGCATCAAGTCAACGTATTCGCAATCCGCCTAGTCGTGAGTTGTCGAGTGATCGATGTAGTGGAGGATCCAATCTTATATCGTCCTTCATCCAGTACTTCCCGGTCCTCTTCGCCATCTCCGCTTACGAGAGGTGGCGTCAGCGCCCGACTGGCCGTGGGATCCAGCTGAGCAAGGGTACTTCCAAGAAGGCCTCGACAAGCACTACCTCGGGAGGAACGATGTTCGAGTACGTTCGGACCCGACTTCACCGCTATCTGAGCGGGAACTCACTATTCGTGTCTAGATCATTCCTCGGAGCCAGCACGCAATCGACCATTCGTGCTGTTTTCCAGCACGGCGCTGATGTCCTGCAGATCGAGGACTCTGCCCTGGAAACACCTGGCGGGCGGACCGACGAAGAGCATGGGACCGAGCCACTGAGCCGGACCAAGCGGCAGGCTACCTCGAAGGCTTCCCCGCTTGGCAAGATGATGACAACGAGGGTCAACTTGCCAAGCACGCAGTTGGACGAAGAGGATGCGAGGCCTGCTTCTTCCGAGAAGGTCCTCGAGATTGCAGATCTGCGGGCCGAGATCAAGCGAATGCGACAGGGAATGGAAAGGATGGAGGAGCTGTTGTCAAAGGCGACCTCCTGACGATAGAGAAGGCATTCACGATCGCGAAAGAAGGCAGCTTACCCATCCGTATACATATTATACCCTCCTCATTGCGATTGAATCAGAAATCCGCCTGTTTTCAGCTTGACCCTTTGATCTGATTTACTAAAGCATGAGGAATCGGCCGGTCGCTCCTTCGAGGCGCGTCCCGTTGATGGGAGGATCTAGTCCAAACCTTGCCGCCCAGGTCTTAACCGCAGCATAGGTGCCGGCCATGATCTCAGATGCCCATCGGATAGGAACAAATAGCCCTTCCTTATCTAACAAAGGTACCAGCGGGATGATCCCACCACCAGGATGAGTGCTGGCGAGTCTCAAGCGGGCCTTGTTGATCGCTCTTGCCCGGTCGTTATATGCCATCTTAGTGAAACTATGTGTTAGGTCTTGGGTACTCTCAATGAGATTGTCAACTCTCTCGGTGAGGGTGCCCATGCTCTTGGTCACGTGGTCTAGACCGTCTTTTGTGGCTAGATCCTTCACCTTGCTCTTGCTCTTGACAATCGCCTCCACGTTAGCCACAAAAGATGGGATGCGATCCTGCATCAATTCCACCGCGTGGCCGTGGCAACAGCCAGACCGTCGCCCTCGCAAAATGCGCAAGATCGCAGTAAGAATGTCTCCAAAGCATATTTGTGGGATTGCGGTTAGCACAAGACGGATTGTAGAAGGCATAAGCGAGACCACGCCAATCAATTTACAATCCCTCTCTTCCTATTCGTCTTGCTCAGTCTCTCTTCCACTGTATTGCACTTACACACACACGGACACAGTTACTCGCCATGAAGTACACTCGAATGCCAAGAGATACCTATGGAAACACCCCAGAACCGAGGGGCGCATGTGAATAGTTGTTAGAAAAGGATCTCTTAACTATAGAAGCAAAAAATGAAGGTGCCAGTGGGATCGACATCACAGGAGGAGCCCATCAATCAGACTTGGACAAGTCCATGCATCCTACTGCTGTATATAACAAGGGAATCAAAGGCAAGCCGCACATTCCCGCGCGTGACATCCCTACGGTCTTTTGTGTCTGATACTTCGTTCTTCGATAGGGCGAAGAGTTGATCGGCATACGAATACAAGCATCTTCTAGCATCCATCTGTCGCAGCAGACCCTACCGACATTAATACTTGACAGGATACCCAAACCTCTCCTCCTTGGGCGACTTCTCATAGACCGCCCTCTCCCTACCCCAAACCTCTTTCCAAACACCATCCACGACCCTCTCCTCCTCCTTCCATTCTTTACTGGTCCTCTTGTACCCGACCTTTTGTCCGAACCCTTTGCCGCCTTCCCTGAACATGAAGATCCCCTTGACCGAACTCGCGTCCGAGGGGGAGGTGCTAAAGTTGTTCTCGACCATCCATTCACGGAGGTTGAAGTTCGACCTGTCTTGAGGGGTGGTAGGGAGGAAAGCGGTGGTTGCTGACGAGTCTAGCTTGTCGCCCTTGTCCTTGTCGGATGGGGAGAGCGAAGGGGTGGGTTGTCGGAGCAAGAGGAGGGTGTATCGGTGATAAGGCGATTCGGGGGAAGGGTGAGGGGGTACGTAATCGAGAGAAGCGGTGATGGAAGCCGGGATCGAGGTGGTGTTCCTCGAGACAGGGATGTTGGGTCTACACCGTCCAATATCACACCACATTATATACCAGTCGAGATCTGTCAGTCCGGAAACATACACCATTTTTTGTTCGAATCCAGGACTCACACGATCCAATGACAATACTCTTTGTAGCTCAACCTCTCCGTATCCGGCAGATCCGGGTCGACCATGACGAGCGTATAAAGCTGTTCAGTCTCGTCATTCGTAAACGCTCTCAGGCTGATCTTGGGTTGTTCCAAGGTCTACCTCAAACCGAGAAAACCGAGAATTTGTATATAAGCAGAGCGTATTTTCACAAGCTAAGGAGTCGCTAGGCGAATTGAATGCAGAGAGATACTGGACTTACCTGGGAAGGCAACAAGTAATCCCCCGGTACCGTTTCTGATACGGAACCGGTAGGGAAGGAGATGGACATGTCGATCTCCGGGTTGGGGAGGGCGACGAGGTCGGGTACGACGTTCATCGTCAGAATACGTTCCATCTACAGGTTTTCCAAGGGAACAATAAGACGATAGAATGAAGAGAGAGAAGAGAAAGAAAAGGTTAACGATGATCTTCGAGGGTAATGAAGCCTACGGCAAGAGAGATAGAAAGTCGAGAGCTCACTAATCGATCGAGTTTACCCATCTTCCTCCACCTTCTCTCTGCCATCACGTTCAACGCCTCCTTATCCCCCGCCTCGGCTTCCCCAGCTACTTGTCCGACATTTTCGTTCTCATGCAACCACCTCGTCTCCGGCCTAGCAATCCTAGCCTCGAGTTCGGTCTTTTTCAAGGCGATCTCTATCGTGCTCTTCAGCTCCGCATCTTGTACCGAAGAGAGCTTTCCCCGTAATCGTTCGGCCTTGTCGAGGAGCGAGGAAGAGTGCTGGGCGAGAAAGACGAGAGAAGCGTCGTAAGCCGGGTTGGAACCTTCTGGTAGAGAACGGGTCCAGGTCGAGCTCGACGTCGAAGAAGATTGATTTTGAGCGATCGAAGTGGTAGAAAGTGCTCGTCGCGAGGACGATGTTCGCAGGCGTTTCGAGAGGATGGCGGTTGTCCTGGATGCGGATGACATGGTGTTAGGTTCTTGCCTCTGGACTGTGTTCCCAGAGAGATGTATCGATGTGTAGATGTGTGTAGGGGATGTAGAGAAGGTAGACTCGACGATGTCATCGATGACCTCTGTTCAACTTTTTCTCGCTGTTGCTCGGATTTAGCGGAAGCAGCCGAACCAAGCTGACGAGCGGATCATCATCATCAATGGGCTATCCATATACATTCCACTGCAACTATACTCTAATCATATATCCCTATCATCCACTGTATACCTTCTCGACTGTAGCATTCGACAATCTAGAGAAAATCCTACCGAAAATGCGCTCCACCATCGTCCGACTGGCCGCCGAGGCCACCCACTCTCGAACTCCCATGATCCATTTCCTCGGGAAACGTGCAAACCTGGAATACAGTCAGTCTTCCTACCTTGCATCTCTCTCTCGTCCTTACTTCCATTTTCCAAATCATTGTGTACTGAACTTCTGAATGTTGCACCTCCTTTACTTGCAGAACCTCACGCCCCGAGCCCTCACCCCGCCGCTCCTCAAGACATCGTCGACAACTTCCAATCCTTCCTTTCCAAATTCCAAAGCACATCCACCTCTGCCGACAGCCCCTCCAGTAACCCTAAAGGACAATCTCTAGATTCTTCCGCCAAGGGGCAAGTCCGGGATCATCCCTCGAAAGACACTTCCCCTTCCGCATCTTCTTCGAGTTCGAGCACGACGCAGGTGGAGAACAAGGGTTCGGGGAAACCGTCCGATTTCGATACCTACTTTATGGCCCCGACGAAGTTGTGGAGGCCAAAGATGTTCTCCCCGGAAGAGTTGGAGGCGGTTCAGGTGAGTCCTCGTAGACCACCATTTCCTCCCAGCCCCCGTTTTTTTTTGGCTCGTCATCGAGCTGGCGAGATTTATCGTCTTGTCGGTGAAACATGAGCTGATTGGTATGGTTTGACGTGTTGTTGATTGGTATTCTAGTCTGGAGGAGCTACCGCCTGGTAGAACCCACATCCACACATCCTACCGGCCAATGCCGACCGCTTCTACCTCGCTATTCCCTCCTCCTTCACTCCTCTCTTCTTGCATATCAACTTCCCCAACCACCTCTTCATCGACACTTCTGTAACCTTGCCGCATATCCCCCTCTTTCGCGGGCAGGGGTAAGACCAACAACTTCAAATTCAGATCAAATTTAGATGTATGGGTATACGATACGATATGACACGTAACCCAGATGCGAATGTCAAGAATATCCAATCAGATTGAAACTCGGATGAGAAACGCTGTTCGGGGACGACGGTCTTTGAAGGAACGCGATGGCAGTGGGTCAGGCAGTCTTAGCAGCGATGCTGGCGTTGATGTTGGTATTGGTCTAAATGCGGTCGAGGTCATTGTGAGCTGTTTCGTCTTGGTCATATCAGGGCAACTGACAGGGTACTGCTCCATTACGAGCAAACAGACCGGGGAACAAGGAAGAAACCGTGCAGCTTTCGTCTGTCTTTTCGGGTATGGGATGTTTCACTGGAAGATGGGGGTTACAATAACAACAACAATTGCGTTTCAGGATACAAAAGGCGCAGGCCGGAGGCGAGCCAGGGTAGCCGGGATGTTGTTGGGTCATCAGGCCCTGGCCGCATCATCCTCGTACTGCCCATCAGCATCGTCGTGTTGATCTCCATCATCGTGATGATCATCTCCCAAACCGTTCCTAGCGGCATCAAATACCTCTTCAACTTCGTCGGCATTTCCAGGAAACGGCAACGCGCTGAACGTGTCGTCCTCCTGCTGGACCTCTCGCTGCTCTGGGTCCAAGACAACGGCGCTGGGCGGACTGGCGAGATCTGCCGCTGCCAAAGATGGTTCAGCAGGTAGTGACTCGGTGGTCGCGATGGACGGAGCGCGAGAACCTGCGTCATCCTGGGGTAAACCGCGAATGACCGTCCATGCGCTGGCACTGAGGTCGGCGACGGTGAGTCTATCAGCTCGTTGACCATTCAATCTCCGTTTCATTCGGGATGAGAGCTGGCTCGTCGGTCGGGCTAGATACAGCCAGAAAGCAGGATCATTGAGAGCACCTCGAGCCTTGTCCGCATCGCCGAACCCATGATCTATCCCCTGTCTCGGATCCTCCAAGTAGGACCTGCATCGAGCTTTCACTTCATCCGGATCCAGTCTCATCCCTCGGACGATTTCGATCGCTTGTTGGCAGGATGGATTCGCGGTCGCATCGAAAGCTCCCCTTTGAACGTCTGGTCGAGCTCTCGGTGAGGCTAGCGACGAATCGGTATATCCCGATATGTCTGTCTGAAGACTCGAGATGGTCGGAGGACCACTGAGCGGCGTTTCACCCTGTAGAAACGTTGCGTCAGTTTCGTTCTCGAACTGGAGACGGTCTGTCAGCTCGCTTACAGTATGCGATGACGAATTTGCAGTCTGAAAGTTTGACAATGCCGTGAGAATCCCATCCACCAGCGTTCGGATCTCCTCCAAAGTGCGTGTCTCCTGGCTGGAAGTGGCTGAGGGGTTGTAATACCCGCTGCTATATCCGCTAGAAATCCCAGCAGTTGACGCGGGTAAGGGTATTCGGGAAGGGAAGAAGGAATTCGTGCTTGCGTAACTCATACTGGTAGTGAGAAGTCTTAGAGGTTCGGTACTCGTGATCCGAGAGCGATTCAGTGTGAACGGTGTGGACCCCTCAAGATGTTCGTCCTATATGTGTCTCGCTGTGCACAACTCTCGCAGAATCATGGCGAATCGTCAGGAGGCGCCACACAAAGGAAGTCATTTTGCGCCATCGTCTGACGAAATGACGTCTCATCATGACGCCACAGTATGCTGCGATCGTCACAGCCACAAGCACAGCGGAACACGATGTCACTGACCTCCATGAAATCTGGCGCTGATTTAGCTTGAATACGTTCAAATGGGTCCCGGCCTTGGCAGGGGCGAAGCAGGAGACGAAAGTAACAAGATTGCTAACCTAAACTGTCCGTATTGTTCCATCTGCGTCTCACCAGACTCACTCGCTGCGCCTGATGTTCCAGCCTGCGCTTGCCAAAACGCGGCGACCCTCCCGGCTTTCGCCCTCGATCCCGGTCCAAAGCCGGGAGCTCAATTAACCATGTTGTCTACATCACACTTCACCTTCGCGGGCACAAGGAAAACATCCCAGAACGTTATCGCGGTGTGCTCATCCGTCCCAAAGAAGCGCTGTTTTCCTCACTCAAACTACAGGTGCAGCCGATATTATCGGAGTCTCCCGATCTCTAACGGTGATCCATTCTGCGCGCCCTAATATGTCGTGGAGAATTGCAAGCCGCTCGCCTTGCATGCTCGCGGGGTCCTCCCCGTGCTGACACTCATTCGTCAAATCGTCAAGGTCGTCACAGCGACGTGCCTTGTCTCCTCCTGTTCATAGATTCGTCCACATCGAAATGGGTATATCAAATGATCATATTGTTGTATCACACTCAACATCGCTAATTGCTGCCCTCAAGGCTAACATCCTCTTCCTTGCCCTTATCAATATCCACACCTATCCAACCACCTTTCCAGCTCCATCCTCGTCCCTTCTCCCCTCTCTCCACCGGGCGCCCGACTCTCATCGAGAACCTCGAACGTCACCCCCTTCCCGCCCCTCCCGACACCTCGCTCTGCATGCGCTTGTAATCGATGTTCTGGCGTTTCAGTCTTGGTCGACAGATACAGGATGGGGAAATGAGGTTCATAGTCGAATCCCTTCCCGCTTATCGCTTGTGAGGCATCTTGAGGGGTTTCAGTGGTCTGGGTGAGGAGCCTGGTCTCGTCCGCGCTGGAAGGAGGGTTGATGAGGACGAGCGCGGAAGCCGGGTGGTCCGAGATGAAAGCTTGGGAGAGGAGGGTGGAAGATCCGGTCGATACGATGATAGGCGGGAAGGGGATCATCATTAGACGAATCTGTTGCGAGAGCTCTGTACATACAATACGGCGTATATCGGTTATAGATGATACCACCATGTGTCAGCCTACGGATGTAATCAAGCAGAGGGAGTGGGAGGACTAACCTTTGGCCATGACCTGCAAAGACTCTTTGTTGGATGTCGATTGTTCCGGAGCATCGATATCAATCTCGACGGCAGTATAGCCTCGTTCCGAAAACATGCCTCCCCAAGCATAGTAGCTAGTTGTGATAGAAGATCAGGCATCGCTTCATTAGCTCCCAGCCTCCTGAATCGGTATCAGGCCACGTGAACACACTCTTCCTTCTCATCTTCAGCGCCTGCCAGACCCTTCGCCCTCAGCAAGACCAGAGGTGTCGGACACTCCCTCGGAGCAAACTCGCTAGCTTGTCGGAGCAAGAACCGGGAACACCTCGCCTGCGTCAAGGTCGAGTTGGGTCGAGTGAGGGTGAATGGCGAGGTGAAGATGCCGAAAAGGGAGATGGTCGTCGGTTTCGCCCGGCGGGTGAAGGTATTGAGAAGTGAAGCCATCGTTGATCAGCCTGATCGAATGCGAGATGAGCTGGATCGCTGGATCAGGTTGAAGCGATCGTACTATGTCTCAAGTCGGGATGTCGAAGCAGTAGCGTCCAACACACCCCATCTCAATCGTGCCGCTGCGTGACGTCAGGTGGTTCCGTACTCGATCGAGTCACGTGATCAACAGGAGGGCACACAAACCAATGAGCAGTACATCTAAGATCAATAATTAGCACGCTCATAATCAACTATTGGATCACTCGCAATCTCTCTGGCTTTTGCCCTCTTATCGCAGCCCTGTTGTATCATTATCATTGCATATCGTACACCATGAGCCCAACGTCTGTCCCATTCACGACAAACGTTGAAGCGCCATTATCGCCCCGTTCCGTACAATCCGTCCTTCCCACCGTTCCCCTTGCTCACAAGACGTCGTATTACTCGCTCGACCTCCTACGTCTCTCCTCATCCAACAAGTGTACGTTGACATCCTCCTCCGAATCCGAAACCCCGGCGGTCACGTGTCCGTGCTCCCTGAGGGCCTGATCGAAGATGGCCTTGTCCAGCGGTTTCTCGGTTCGGCACAACCACATGCCCCACTCTTCGACCGGGCGGAGGTAGAGGAGGTAGGTGTTGATCTTGTAGGCGAGGATGGTGACGAAGAAGCCACCGACGGCGTCGAGGAGGTAATGGTTGGCGGTGGCCTACGGGAAAGCGCAAGAGATATGTTTCGGATAGATCGCGATCAGGCGCGAAGTGTGAAGAGTGAAAAGTCGTCAGCTCTCTTGTAGTCAGGGTCTCACGCCGTCTCAACTTTCGAAGCGAGACCAACGTTCACACGTACCATAATGACAGTCAAGATCAACAAGGGATAACCGAGGGCGACCATCCTGACCGGCTTGTGCGGCGAATAGAGGAACAAGGAGAGTCCACTAGAGCGTGTTCATCCACAGATGTAATTACACTGTTAGCCGGGATTTTAGAGGCAAGCAGAGGAAGATCGGGGCAGGCTTACATGACGAACGAGTCTGTATACACAGGAGAGAATCGTTTCGTTTAGTTCAGTCCATTTCAACTTGCATCTCGATATCCCTCAGTTCGCCTAGACTTACATCCGAAGTGCAACCTACATCACCTCAAGCAGGAATGCGCTGCTCAGTATCCTGACAGATTTTTCACCTTCAAGACGCGACAAGCCGACTCACGAAGGGAAAGCAGCCAACTGATTCTGAAACTTGTTGGTCGTCCAGACTGCCAAACACGCACGTCAACGCAGGCCCGTTGTTAGCTCGGTCTCCTCCCGAAACCGACGGATTTCCATCTCTTCCCCAGAAACGCGACGCGGGGACTCACTACTAGCAGCCTTGCCCGTATGCAGCGTATCCACGTAATGGTACTCGTCCTTGGGCAACAACCTCGGTGGCATACAAGGCCAGGCGGTAAAGACGACAAAGGCGATGGTGTTGCACAAGACCAGCGTCCTCCTGACTTTTTGGAAGGTGGGCGGGGCAAAGGCGTAAAAGGAGTAGCCGATGAAGGAGATGGTCGCTGGGATGTGGACCATGGCGTAGGTCCTAGAGGTCGTGCATTTCAGGATCAGCTCGACTACCCCCAGACCCGCACAAACACCAAACCCGAGTGAAAGGCCTGGACTCACTTGTTGAAGAACCAAAGGATGAACGGCCTATCCAAGATCAACTTTTGCAACCCCAACTCGATATCGATCCCCAAGGCCTTTTCGATGTTGAGTAACCAGATGGCGTGGTCCTGCGAGATCTGGCGGGTGTTTTTGCCCATCGTCACCGCTTGGGCCGCTGTCGAAGAGAGGAGGAAATGTATACGTCAGATCAGGTGAAAGGGATAGAGGTGGTTGTGCTATCTCGATAGGATCGTAGGAGTCAGATGTGGGGGATGGCTTACCTCGGAAACCCTCTAAAGGATAGGTCGAACGCATACGATCATCAGCAGGCAAATCTCGACTAGCGGCTCATAGAAGATAGACTTGCGGTAAATCCAGTACCTAAAGCCAAAAGACAACACCTCGATCAGCACCGCTCACTTCATCCACCCCACCCGATCGCACTACCCCCCGGATCGCCACTCACGTCAACAACCAATACCAGACCTCCATCAAGAACGGGAAATAAGCCAAGAACCGACTCGTCACATTCCGCCTGAACCGTTCCGTCTCCGGAATCCTCAATTGTTTCCCAAACGGGATAGGTAAACTCGCCGGTCTGTGGTCGGTGAGGAGTTTGCTGGCGTGGACGATGGATTGGGAATTTCCACTGCGGTAGTTGACGAGGCAACCTGCTGTGAGGAGGGAGACGACCACTGTAGGGAGGTTTGATCGATTGTGAATTTGAAGGGTGGTGTTGGTTTGAACCGAGTTCGAGGTGAAAGAACAGGTCAAAATCAGCCTTCAGAACTTCCGGCATCCTGCCTGGACCCTTCATCCGTATACGATTCAGACTTACGCAGCGGTTCGAGGATAAAGGACAATACGGGGATCTCGTCTACTTTGGACATTCTTGCGTCGAGTTCCTCCTAGGTGTTCGTTACTGGCCTGTCAAGTGTTCGTGTGAGTTCGTTCCGCAGCAAGGTGGCTATGGTGGTAGCAATTGACTGTAAGCTATAGCTCTAAACGAAGTGGACAAAAGTAGCTGAGTAGCGGTGACTATCAACAAACACGGGCTAGGCAATGGGCGAAAGGCGAGGTCAGAGCGTCGACGCAGTCCTCGCCCTCTTGGCTTCCTCCTCCGCCGGGGGCGCGTGATCGATCCGGCACACGACCTCGTCCTCGTGCAATCGTAATCAAACGGAAAAAGTCAACATCCTACTCGATTACACAGCGCAACAAAGTACAACGATCGATACAAGAACACAAGATGAGCATTTCCCCAGGCCCTCCGTGCTATTGAAATATGACATCAAACTTGACCTGACGTGCAAAGTTTGCAGCTCGCCTTGTCTTGTGATCGTCCGACACCTGATCAGACCAGAGACTGTTCGACGTATTTCCTCTTTCCCTTTTATTCCGCCGGCCGTTCCGGCTGTTCCGGGATCGAGGACGCCCCTCCTTCCAATCACTCCACCGCCCAAAGCCACCTCGGTCATCGGCGCCCGACCTCATTCTAGATGTTCTGCAGCAACATCGCTCAGAAGGTTCAGCACGACAAAGGCTCGCGCTCTTATCCAGCTGCTGGCTTCCAGACCGATAATTGACTGGAAAAATCGTTCGATCTCGCATATCCTACCATCCCCCTCTTTGTTGATATTATTGACATCGAGCGGCTGCATGCAACCAGGGCAAATCATGCACAACTTGCAAAGCCGAATGTAAACCTGGGCGCGGGTGTGCACCTGATTCTCGCTAGTAGTGAACTCTTACACAAATGCCAGTGCACAGAAATCGATTACCTCATCTCAAGCATCTCACGGTCTGAGATTTCACAATATTCAGGTTCATATCGTCGCCCATCGTCCACCTCCCTTAAACGGCCGTTTTGCACCAAATGGACACCTTCTAGACGCCCATGCATACACCGCTAGAAACCTATGAACCCAGTTGAGATCAGCCTTGGGGCAAAAGCCGGACTGTGTGTTTGCAAGACGATGCCGATTGAGACGCCTGTCCCGTACGAACCCATCCCTCAGAATAAAGATCGTTTCGTTCATGACGCCAACGCTGTCGATTTGACCGAAGCGATCGCCACCCAGGTACGTTCGCGCTCAGGCGGATTTGAGCAGGCGCGCAAAAGGTGGCTACATGGCTTGTGTCCGATGCATCCAAACATCAGTCCCCAGCCTGCCAACACATCGCGCCCCGCAGTAGAAAGAGTCGTAGTAGAGGGATGTTGCCTGCTCCTCATTACCGACCCCTCCGACTCACCCCCTACAGACCTCACGGTTGTAGGATATAGTGGGATCGTGCCCGGGAGTCGGAGAGTGAGACCTTGAAGGTAAGCAAGGTCGAACGAACTTGAAAAGGGGAGGATCGCGCGTGACGATCACGGGGGGCGAGGTATACTGTAGAACTCGGCGCGATACTTTTTTGTGCTGTTCGAGAGGAAAGGCCATGGCGTCGTGTGTTCCACGAGCTCGTTTCAAGTGAAATTGCGATAGTATTACGTGATTACCTTCCTTCAATTACTTTTCAGAGCACAACAAGTTACAATATAATACCAAACGACTTTGCTTATCCCAGAGTTCCTTATACAACCCCCTTCTCGACGTGCTCCACGTTACCCTTGGCCTTGACATCATAAACCTCGCCTGCCTCGGCGTTATCGTCCTGCAAGACCCGATGGTTCTCGACCAAATCTTCGTTGCGCATCTTGCCCGCTCCTTCTCGAGTGGCAACGGCTTGTTCGAATCGGCTTCCGTGCTGCGGTTGTAAATGGAGACGCCTTACTTAGCGGCGGTCGAGGACCGAAATGAAGGTCATAGCGGACTTACGTTCTCGGGTCCGAGTAGGGTCATGATCAAGGTCCAGCCGATGATCACTCCTAGCAAGACACCTAGCGATGCAACATCGGAACAGGCAAGCGTCAGGATCAAGACAACTCTACCGCCAAACACCGCCGCCGAAGAACCAAAACCTCGACTCACCCTGAACCTTGGCGTAATCCGGTACATTCTTCCCCTGAACGGTCGTCCTCCAATTTTCACCTCCCCTCGCTTCAATCTGCGCGGATCCGGCCGAGGCCATGTTACCCAGTTGATAGGCGATTCCGGCAAAGGACGCTCGGAAGGCGGGAGGAGAGGACTCGGAGAGGTAGATGGGGACGACACCCCATGCTCCTTGAACACCGAATTGGAGGAAGAAGACACCCGCGCTGACTGCAAATAGCAAGCGACACGGTCAGATCACCGAGAAACACTGAGTCCTGGCCGTGACAAGTCGGGACTCACTACCAGCAAACGAAGAAGGCAAGATCCACAACGGGATGAAAGCGCCCGTCCAGACGAGCATGATGATGATAGCCAGCCGCCTCCCCGTGTACTGGGAAAAGTACCCGGCGGTGATCCCTCCGACGACGGCTCCGCAGTTGGAGATGATCGCGATCAGACTCGTGTTGTGCGGGGAGAAGAGCTTGTTGTCCTGCAAGAAGAGCGGGAGGAGATCTTGAGAGGCGTGGGAGAGGAAGTTGAATCCGGTCATCAAGCACACTGGAGAAGAGCGCAGAGTGGAGTTTCTTTCTGATCAGCTGCAAGTCGCTTGTACACAGAAAGAAGTATAGTTCCCGGCTCACCTGCCCAGATCGCTCGCTTCCAATTGGTCTTCAACATCGCCTTGGCCTCCTTCAAGAAAGCCCTTGTCGGCGATGTCCCGGTATCACCTCTAGACTTGGCTTCCAGCTTGGCCTCGAGGAACGACCGACTCTCTGGCAACAATGATCGGAAGATCGCGGCGAATACCGACAAACCGGTTCCGACCCAGTACAGGGCTCGCCAGGTGTGAGGGTTGTTGGGTACGAGAGTCAGATTGACGACGGCTGCGATGAGGTAGCCGACGGCGTAGCCTTGTTGGAGGAAACCAGAGACGAGACCTCGGGCGTTAGGGGGGATGTTTTCGAGAGAGGTCGATGCGGCCAGACCCTATCAGAATGGGAACAGCACACACGTCAATATGCTTCTCGGGCTTCGGAAAGGTTTCCTGCACTGATCGCTCACCCAAATTCCACCCATCGCTATCCCGAACAACGACCTGACCGCCAAGAACTGCTGGTACGTGTTACAGAACGACGACCCCAGCTCGAATATGGCGATCAACAACAGGTTGATGACCAGCGTCCATTTCCTGCCGTATCGGTCGGCGGCGACACCGAAGATGACCGCTCCGACCGATCGGAAGAGAAGGGTGAGGGTGATGGCGGTGGTAATATCGGTCGAACTCTTGCCGAATTGCACGGAAAGACGTTTGGCTGAAGGTCGCGATGAAAACCATGGAATGTGATTCAATATGATCGTCAGCCTCTGCTCTGATCGTCTACGGACTCCCGGTCCGGACTCACCTGTCAGACTGACACTGAAGTACTACTCATCCCATCCAAGCGCAATCTCGTCAGCAACCAACAACAAGAATCGAACCGGCCTCTTCTCCAACCTGAAATCGCCACTCACATCGTACCCATCCATCGTCCAAGCGAGCCAACCGGAGAGCAAGAGCATCCATCCGGTGAAATCGATCGACCGCATGATGCTGAACGGGCTGTTTGACGCACAAACAAGAGCATACATCGGATTAGCATGGACCCCTTATACGCAAGAGAAGGAGTTCGAACTTGCTTGACGATGACATCGGGCGTCCGACCGGGCGGTTTGAGACTCTTGAGGAACTTCATGATGGGATGATGAGGGAGGTCGAGGGGGTCCTACGAGTCGTCCTCGGGTGGTTTGCGAACGTCGCTGGGGATGACCTGGCGATCGATAGTCCTGAGATGGTACGAAAAATCTCGGCTGATGCTTCCTTCGAATAATTCGTAGCGAGCGACCGGGGATGACGAACGGGATCGACCCGATCTTATATATCCCAAGAGCGTCACCGATTCAGCTAATTCAATTCAGCGACCGGGTCCATTTCGAATCCTTGCAACCCGTCATGAAAGAGTTCCCGTGAATATCATTGGCTGCGGTCGGACGGACCCTGCCCATCTGCCCAGCCTATTTCATTTACAGCTACTGTACCCGGCTTTTCCAAAGTCGGCACTAGAGCACAGGATCACAGGCCCACGAGCACAGGCGAATGCAGGGTCGATCGGACCGCAACTCGCAACCTCGATTCGATATCCCGGTGTCATCAATCCTGGAATCGCGCGCTAATCCTGGTGATCAGGTGAGGGAAAGTGGAGCACCCTCGAGGCGGGAGTAATCAGCCCCAGAGGGTAGGCCTATTCGTGGACGCTCTGCCGAGGGGTTGAGCTATTCTTAGGTCCTCCAGAGGGGGGGGGAGAGGTGGAGTCTCCTCCTTCTCCAGGAGCTAGGAGCCAGGCTAGCCAGGAGATCATCGGGATTGGAACGATATGGGAGAACTGGAGTCAAATTGTCAAATGGCAAATGGATGTTAACCAACGCAAGCAGATAGGGAGAATACGGGCTGTTTCGTGCACAAGAACTAGAGTGGCTAGAGTGGTAGAGTCCGAAGAGGAGCGAGAGGTCCGAAAGTCGATGATCATGGTGAAAGATACAGGAATCGTCAATGCGTTTGAGCGGAAACGGATGATTTGTTGTATTGGATTGTCAAAGTTGGGCGGGAGCGATGCAGGAGGACGGACAGCGAACAGAACGCGATCGCTATGTTTGCTGCAAGTTCAGTCGGCCAGTCGCGAATCTCTTGCTAAGACCTAGAGTCGCATGTTATATTGGATATATAGGGGGGTACATTTAGGAGATATAGGAGACATCATCCAACTCAACCCTCTGTCCCGGTGCATGGCATGGTACTATCGATGATCAGCTACGCAGCTACCAAGGAAGGACGATCGTGTTCGTCGCCCCGTAGACGAGTCACGTGACCCAGACATTGTTCTACGAGATTTCAAGCCCGTTGGCCCTTCTTCGCGAGATCATACGTTGACTTTCCGATCTGGGCCATGTGGATGGTCAGCTGGCCAGGTCATCGAGGCGGCAGTTGAATTGTCTACAACATCCCTTTGGCGTTAGAAATGCGAGCATGTCGGTGGCCCCAGCCGATGCTTGGGGTCGAAATGAAGCTCGTGTGCGTGCGTGGGTGGGTGGTGGTTGTTTACAAGCGCGGATCATATTCGAGGTCGAAGCGATCCTGAGACTCGTCGCGCGTCACACCACACCTTGATTGATGCACCTGTTGATGGGGGGACATCGTTCCGATCCTTCTCACCTTCTCACCTTCCCATCGTCCTTCCTTACTTCTCCTTGAAACACACATAGCACATATAGACACCTAGGTACACTCGCCCCACACGGCACCATCTCCAGTACATTCCTTTCAAACACACGCCCACTCGCACGGTCCACTTCACACAACTTCCTTCTGATCATCATCATCATCATCGACGACCTTCTTGAACTATCTCTTTCCTGGATCTCAGCTTGATATCTCAACTACCTACGTCCACAAGACAACTGTCATCGCAACTCGGATGTGCTCTTGGATTTGCTCTTAATCGGACATCACGATAGCTATCCTCGCACACGTCGCACCAATAACGAGTCGAAGGATGACCATCTCCCACCGCCGTCAATCCCGCCTTCTTCCCTCCTCGACCTCATCCTTGTCCTCGTCCTCAAATCCTTCCTCCTCGTCTTCCTCATCGACCCGCCCTTCACTATCGTTGACGGTCTGTACGACCCTCCTCACGCTCACCCTCCTCAGTCCGTGCTCGACACCGGTATTCGCCAGTCCTACCCCTAGTCCGGGGTTGACACCGGGATCAGGATTAGGTTCGGGTTTGGGAGCAAGCCCAGCGTCAGGATCAGGGTCGGGGTTCTTGACGCCGAGTTGGTCAACATCATCATCATCATCGTCGTCGTCGACCGCCGGCTCTACTTCGGTCTCGCCGGCGTCTTCTCCGTCTTTACAGACCACCTTCGGGCCGGCAATACCGGTCGACGAGGTTGAAGTTGGAGAGGAAGTCAAGCTCGTCGGGCTAGGCTACGGGTCAGCACTAGGGTTCGTCTCTACACCATCAAGTAGCTCATCAAAGTTGCATGCTGGATCGGACATTCACGTGGATGTGGACGTAGGGGTCCTCCACCCCGAGCCGATCATCTCCATACCACAAGAGGAAACCGGGGAGGATTCAGAACGCAACCAGTCCTCCACATCGACATTGACCTGGCTAAAAGGACTGAGATCCTATTTCTCTCTGTCCGCCCGTTCGGTCCGCCCTCACCTCTCCGGCCTCGCCATAGAGGATGATCTCCTTCAGGACTCATCACGAACTGACCTGGGTCGGAATTCGGGTGTGGGTATGGGAAAGACGGGCAGGCGGAGGGAGGGGGATGAACAGGATATAGCTGGGTTGGGGAAGAGGAGGAGGGGCAAATTCTTCGGGAGAGCCGAGGGCGGGGAGGGTGATCAGGCTGAGGCTGGAAGTGGTGCCGGTGTTCCCGATGGATCTGGCACCGTAGAGACAATCACCGCTGCTGAAATAAATACCACCGACAACAACAGCAACACGACCACCACCACAGGCTACTTATCCACCCCCCTTCCCACCGCACCGACTACGGCACTTCCTCTGGCAGATTCTTTCCCTATGCCGCTGGACTCTACACTATCTTATTCGTTGACGAACAGTTGTGTGGCGTTCCTCACGGAGTTCTTGACTTCGGAGGAGATGGCCGGGTCAGGTGTGAAAGGGGTTGGGGGTGGGGTTGGGAGTGAGGGTGGGGTTTGTAAGCCGTTCGGATTGTTGTTGGGGTCGAGTTCCAGTTGGGCGGATCTGTGAGCAATCTCGTCTTTCTCGATCGATTCTAACCCTGGAAACTGATCCCCTTCTCGCACCTTGACAACATCTACTTGGGACGTTACAGCATACGTCAACCGGACCAGCTCAACCCGGCCCTCTCCCAGATCTGTCATCCGGGCTCGACCGCCGATACGGACGAATGTTCGGCATTTTTCGAGAGTATGGCCAAGGAGATGGTCAAACCGGGGAATTGCCGACAAGAGTTGCAACAGGGGAACACGGTAGCTTTATCCGTCTATCGAGGTGAGTATTGAGCAATCTCAAGCAAGCCTGACTATGACCGAGCTGGACTGACAATCGTACCCGGATCGACACAGGCTTCCAGTTTTACGACATGATGCAACAAGCGGCTTGTCTGCAGGATCAGGGGACGGGAGCGTATTGTTACCTCGAGGCCATGTCGGCCGATCGACCGGACGACGCTTATCTGTGGTCGATCCCTGGTGGTAATACGTGAGTCTCGCGCGAGTAGTTCGGTCCATACCATACGTGGACTTAATTTTATTGACAAGAGAATGGCCTGTGTGTACTAGCCTACCCTCAACGACAAAACCCACCTGCTCTGCATGCTCAAAATCCCTGCTCGACCTCTACGCTACCGCTCCCTCAATCAAGACCAGCTCCGATATCTCTAAATCGGCTTACGGCCCTAGTTTCGGGGACACGGTCGCCGACGTCTTGTTGCTCTTTACCGATCGTTGCGGGGCGGGGTTCTTGGACGTCAAGTTGGCCAGCGCCGCGACGAGCGGGGCGACGGGAAAGTTGGGGGTCGGGTTGGGATCTTTAGTATTGGGGGTGGTGGTCAGCCTGGTCGCCACGATGGCAATGTCGGTCTGAACAAGGGCGCTATGGACTTTCACTTATCTCTGCATCGGAAATCTTCCATCACTTTATTGCTCGGATTTTTACTTGGTTGTATGCATATTACTAGTTGCCTCACGGTGTGAGCTGCAGGCTCGCCGTTTACCTACACCCGGACTATATAATGTCGTTGCATACCATCGGAATCGAGGGGTTGAGGCTCTAAGTCGCGAGGGCTGTCTTGAATCCCGTCGCTAACGGCTCAAGCGGTAACCGAAAATGTGGGTATCGCCATTGTAGGTAAAGGTGGTCTTGAACGAAGAAAAATGGGGCAACGTAAGACAGGCGAGGACAGGATAGTATTGTTGGAATGAGTCTCGCTATTGTTGGCTACTGGAAGGGCAGTTTGCGCAAGTTGTAAGACGAATTAAGTCCCGTAGTCTCGATTTCAAGCTCGCGTTTCGTCAGGAGGTCGCCTAACTTTTGCCTCCCCCGACGCGTTGGTTAGTTGTGGCGTATACCCACCTTCGAACGAAATTTCTCGCTACTGACTTCGAAACCCATCCCTAATGCTGCGAGTGTGTTAGGTCGGTAGCATTCGCCCGACCAGCCGCTTGTTTCGCCTTGCAAGCAGGAGATGATCGATTCAACATGGTTTTAGCTAGCGCTTGGAACGGTCGCGCGGTGACTCGAAGTATCTTTCTTTCACCAACATGATGTTTTGCAAATGCGAATGGCGGACGGTGGATGTTGTAAGCGACTATCCAGGCATAACTGGTCTAGGCCTGGTCAGCTCAAATACAGGCCATGACGACTGAGGCAAAACTATCCCTACCGCCGTTTGAGGCCGATGTTTGATTGGATAAACTCTATATATATTTTGTGAAGCTTTTAGTCACATCAAAGCGCGGTTGGGACAGTGGTAGTCCATAAGACTTCGATGGTCTTATCCACCAGTAATCTTGGCGTCGTCGGTTCGATCCCGGCACTGCGCTCTCTTTTTGCCATTTTCGCACAATTCTTGTATCAAGCAAAGAGAATGACCCCAAGTTCCCGCCATTCGATCTGTGCATTTCAAAGCGGAAGGATGATGGGTCTTTCTTTGGGATTGACACATCCATGAAACTCACCACCTTCAAAGTCAAGTCATTATCTTCCTATCGTCTTTCACCTCGCCCCCTTCTCAAGGAACACCTAATAAACCCTTCCCATCCTTAAGGGGGGCTTGCATCACACAGACATTACATCAAAAGAGATGTAGTCAGTTAGATCAATAAACGAATGATGAGAGAAAAGGAGAAGAAGCGAGGGTGATGGGAGGTTGATTTGAGGTCGTTGCGAGTTGTTTAGATATACCTATGTGGCAAGCAAGTGATTGTGGCTCTCGCACACACACTCGCTCTTGCCGCCGTACTATCGCTTGTTAGCTTGTTACCAGCTATAGCCAGCTAGCAAACAGTCAGTCAAGTAGCAAGTAATCATAGTAAGGCAGTAATAATCAGCAGCGGTATTAGACTGTAAGCTGATAAGCTGCATATATCGACGTCATCAAACTCACGTATCGTGTCTCAACATCAACATTGCAACCGTTCAGATGACATCGATACAACCATCCGGTTCAACTAGGATCAACCGGGTGATACCACAACAACTCGTCTCGGTGAGCATGGTCTTGCGTTTCCTTGTTACCGCTAGCGGTGTAGCTGAATATTACCATGGCCAGTAGCCGCAGTTCCACCTCATCATCGTGATCGCTTGGGTCACCACGCATGTGCTTGGGCGGGAGTGCTGCTAGACTCAATCTCGGTTCACACAACGGGGCGACTGTCGTGCACCGTATATTGTGTAGAGGAAGGCGACAACTCTTGCTTTCCGCTTCGGAAATAGGGCGTGCGCACTGCGGATCGTGTGGCTCTCGCACACACCACTCGCCCCGCATGGCAAGCACCAGCGCACCAGCGACAGAGGGAATCGCGGAATCGGTTAATCAGTAGAGTACGCAGATCACCCTAGTAGTACGTAGTACTCTAAAAACTCTAATCAGCAGCGGTATCAGACACCGTAAGCTTGCGTATATCGAAGTTCTCACCCATCTCCTCCAGGGAACCAACACGTCCGTGCCATTGCGGTCGCATACTTGGTTCTTAGTATGAAACACGACCAGAATCAAATCGTCGACATTGGCTCGTTCTTATTGATCCTTGCTATGCATTGCGGGATCACCAATATCACTATGGACGATCTTCAGAACCAGAGGTGTCCCGCTGTGATTCCATGGAACCAAGACCGCGGCAAGGACCCTGTGTTACTAGCCAAACATTCCAGGAGTAGGCTAGTATCATCCCTTCGACTGTTGTCCGCTGCGAGCAGTCACAAACGCTGACCCAGTCGAAACACAAGCATGTATCCATTACGTTTGTCTCTTGCGTCGTCTATATTACCGTACAGTAACCTTTTGTGTCGCCTGTCGAAGCGCATCGTCTACCAAGCTTTGAGCCTCATTCGCTCGTAAATCTTGACCATGTCGCTCTACGTCATCAGCCAAACAGTGAACGCACAGGTCAGTCGGATTTCGGCTGCATAAGATCAGAGTCGACTCACGGTCACTCCCATGGCAGTAACGTCGGCACCGGCTCCCGAACCCTGGATGATCAAGGGTCGGGGCGAGTATCTACAAGTGAAGGATAGTGTTTTAGGCTCAGTACTGCGGAAGGAACTAGGACGGTCCGGTCAGACGAGACTAACCGCTTAGTGGTGAAAGAGATGATGTTGTCCGATCCCTGGAGGGCGGTGGCGAAAGCGTGATCGAAGGGGTACCTGGTGAACGATAACATTCGAGAAGGTTCAATATCTCAGTAACCTTCCTCCTTGAGTATTCAACCAACATTCCATGCTCACTTTTCCAGCTTGGCCTCGACTTTGCCCGATTTCACGTCGATCATCCCTACAAACCTGACGACCTTGCCCTCCTTCCTAGCCTCTTCCCTCAACTGGCTCATCTCCTCGTCGCCCTCTTCGAGCCTCTCCATGTATTCTTCTTTGCTCTTGCACTCAGCTAGAGCGGCGGGGACGAGCGATCGGGTAGGAAGGGAAGCGTATCCCTCGGGAAGTGTCGAGTGAGGGAGGGTCGAGTCGGGGAGAAGACGGGAGAGGATGGTCAGTTTTCGAGCGACGTCTGAGCCGGAGAGGTCATCCCTTGGGTCGGGTTCCTATCAACATTCCAACCGATCCAATGTAATAACAAAGGCTTAGTCCGCCAAAGCACCCTTTCCATATTTCGGGTGAAACGCGACGGGCTCACAGTGTATCCCTTGTCTTTGGCGATCTTGACGACCTCCGAGAACTTGACGTCCCCACCTTCGACCTTGCTGAACTCGTTGAAGATGTACGACAAGGTACCGGAGAAGACGCCCTCGATCTTGATGATCTGCGACGTCGTGACCACAGTGTACGAGACGAGTAACCTGAGATCAGCTCCAGTTCGAGTCTAATCCAAAACGTTCGGGACGTACCTCATCACCGGTCTCTACCAAATCCTTGAGACTGCTGAGAATAGGAAGCCCGGCTCCGACGGTGCTCTCTCCGTAAACGAGGCTTCCCGTCTTCGGGTAGCTCGCAGACTGGATCTTCTGATACAGCTCGAGGCCGGAAGAGAAACCCTTCTTGTTAGGGGTGACCAAGTGGATGTTCATCCCGAGGATGGTAGGGTAGAGAGAGGGTAAGGTATCGGTAGCGGTCGAGTCGATGAGGATGGCAGGTCCTGCGAGCGCCCGAGTGTACGATGATCAGCACTAGGTCAAGACGCTCATAATTTCGGGTGAAACGCACCATCCGCCAAAGTCGACAGCTTTCCGATCAACCCAGGTACATCGAGCTCGACCCCGCTCTTGTTGAGCTGTTCCAGGAAACCATCACTCTTGATCCCTCCGTCCTTGTTGAAGAGGTACTTTTTCGAGTTGGCGATGGCGACGACCTTGAACTTTTGTGCCAAGGGCGGGGAAGAGAGTTGGGAGAGGATGGCGGCTCCTACTCCACCGAGACCGACGAGGGCAACGGGTACGACACGGGCGGCTGATCCAGACATTTCACCAGGTATAGTTTATTGTCACGAGGAGGTTTTGATAACGTGATAGCTTGACCTCAGCTTATCGAGCATACCGACTTGTAGGAGGAAGTTGTAACAAGTTGACAACCCCCTCCTCCTCGAGGTCGCTCCTCCTAATTTGCTTCCGCTCGACCCCAGCGAGCTCGGCGACCTCCAAAGTGGTCATCGTGTCAAACTACACCCTCAAGTACCTGGCAACTCCTTCTTCCACAGCCTCGACAGCCTTGTTATCAGCTCGAACCATAGCCTATAGAGAGCTCATGCTCGGAGGCCAAGAAGATGGCCAAGAAATCGAACGCCAAACGCTCGAAATCGGGTACCAAAACGCCCAATCGCGAGCCGGGAGCGTCTAGACCAGCTTCACCAGAACCGCAGGGCAAGCTGGGTGAAGAGGATGAGCCACAGGGAGAGGATCAGGTGAAGACAGAGGAAACAACAGTAGAGGAGAAGGAGGCTGTCGAGGTAGAGGGGACAGTGACGGCGGATGCTACCTCTGAAACACGCTCTTCACAGCAGGTGGAGGCTGCGAATGAAGAGGACGAATTGGAGGAACCAACAAAGGTCAACGGTACGGCAGGTCACCATGCGGACGATGAGAGCACAGGAGCACAAGCAGACAACGAGGATAAGACAACGAAATCATCGCCAGTCGACGGGACTGCGGAAGCTGTGAAAAATGGTGTTGGCGGTATCGATCCCGTGCCAGAAGCGGCATCATCACCTGCTGAGGGTGTCGTAGCTGAATCGACGGGGACGGAAGAGAAGGAAGCGCAAACTGATACTCAGGAAGATACGGTGGCACGCCAGGAAGATGCATCTGTCACGGCTGACGTTGACCAACGTATACGCGAAGCTGAAGTCGAAGCCGAGACCGAGGACAACAACGGCGAAGCAGCAGAAGGAGACGAGGCAGGGGAAGAAGAATCAGAGGGGGATGATGAGGATCAGGAGCAAGACCGGATACAAGCACTGGAATCCGAGTTGGCTCAGACTGTACGGGAAAAGGAACACCTGTCCACCCAGTATAGGACGCTCTTGGGGAAATTGCAGGCTATGCGGAATAGCTTGGGAGAGAAGTTGAAGGAAGATGCCGTGAGTGCTTTTCTCTGGCTGGTCGATCGGTGGATCGGCGAGGTTGTGTCGAATATGAGGTTGATGTTCCCGGTCGTCATTCGATTGTCGACCTGTCCAGGAAGAACTCGATCGCCGAGAAGTCTTGATCAACCAATTGACGACCGATCTCCAAGCGACCCAAGCTACGGTGACAACCGTCCAGTCGGAGCTCGCTTCTCTCTCTCAGGAGAACGCTTCCCTAGACACCCAGCTCTCTCAGCTCCGATTAGAGAACCAACAGAAGAACGAACAAGATTCTAGCGATGTCGTCGCTTTGACCCGGGAGTTGAGGGAACTGCGAGGTGATCTGGAGAGGGTGAGGATGGAGCGGGAAGAATGGGAAGAAGAGGCCGGGAGGGAGAGGGAGAAACGGGAAAGGTTAGAAGAGGAAAGACGGGGGATGGAGAGGAAGTTGATCGAAGCGGAGGAGAGGCGGAATGCGGCTGAGGATGGGTGGAGGAGGGAAGAAAAGCGGGCGAGTAATCTGGAGGAAGTCTTGGGGGAGTTTCAGGGGGGTAAGTTGCGAAGCTTCGAGTCTGCTTCCACGAAATCAGGTGCTGACGGACAGTTGAGGGGCGATCGATAGCCAAGGATTTGGAGATCGCTCAGGCTACCAACGAGCTGGAGAGTCAACTTCGGTTTGCCGCCTCTTCGCTAGCAGAGTACAAATCGCGAGCTGCCGATGCCGAGGTAAGCGCCCTCACCCTTATGCTCATTCGACATCTCGCGACTGACTCAATTTTGTCGACCTGCAGAATCGCTTGTCGAATTTGCAGAATGATGCGGGCCGATCAGCAAAGTTGGACAAGGAACTCAAGGACAAGACGGCCATGATCGGGAAGCTGAGGCATGACTGTAAGTGGGCTCGGACAAGTTTTTGAGGAGAGTTACTAGGGACTGACATCGTTATGATGCGGCAGCTGTGGTAATGCAGGAGCATCTAACAGAGGCGTTGAGACGACTGAGAAGAAACACGTCAGAGACGAACGTTGACCGGTAAGTCTCATCGCCAACCTCGGAAGTTGTCGGCTGCGATTGACTTCCTCCTCCCCGCCTTCCTGCACAGACGTCTCGTTACGAACATTCTCTTGCAATTCATCGTGACGCCTCGAGCGGACCCGAAGCGTTTCGAAATGTTGTCACTACTGGCGACCATTCTTTCATGGGAAGATGGCGAGCGAGAAAAAGCGGGTCTGCAACGCGTAGGAGGGGGAGGGGGACCGAGCGGTCTGCGAAGAAAGACGAGCGAGACAGGAAGTCCTGCCAAGTCGGATGGCAAGGGCAAAGAGAAGGAGAATGCACCGGACACGTATAATGAGGTAAGGCTGAGGTGTTTGCGGGTCGCGACTGATATTGTGACTGATACACTCGCCTGCACATCTGTCTGCAGTCGTTTTCCAACCTCTTTGTCGAATTTCTTCTCAAAGAAGCGGCACAGGGACAAAAGCCGCAAGACTCGAACCCATCTTCGTCTCACGGCTCACCGCACTCACCACCAGGATCCATCCATCCGGGTACACCCGCCACAGAGCGTGGAGCGACAACACCAGGCGGCGGTCTGTTTGGCTTTGCGCGATCACGGACATATTCGACTGCGTCCATGACGTCGACTCAGGCTGGTGGCATGAGGAGTCCACCGTATGTCGGTAGCATCGGTCGAAAGGGAAGTGGTCGCGACGCCTCTGGTAATAGCATCGGTCTGATACCTATGAGTCCGAGAGCGTCGGAAGGGATGTTGAGCCCGCCTGGGCATTCACTGTTGAGCCCCGACCTGCCAGGCCCACGTCGGTAGAACCCGGCAGACCGGCGGTTCTGACACACACATGTTGTACATCTATACCTCAAGCGCACAAAGTCTAAACACATGAAGACCACACCTGATGACTGGCCAGGTCGATACAATACAGACTCGTCTACCTATAGTCTACCGCAAACCAGCGAGACCCCCAGAACGATCCCAACCAACAACAGCAAGATCGTGCTCGTCCACGCCTCCAGGACATACCACAGCTGATTGCCTTCCCGGATATCAAGCCAACTGTTCGCTTTATAGCCTTTCACGTTATAAGAGGCGGGAAGTGGTACCCCTAGATCCTGGCACACCGTCTCGAGACACAGCTTGGACCCTGTTTGAGAATGCAGTCTTGATCAGAAAAATGGGATGATCAGGCCTGTCTATATCGCCGGACTTGCCTGCTAATGCGATCGGTACACCGGTCCCTGGGTGTGCGCTTGCCCCGACAAAGTAGGCGTTATATACAGACGGATGCCGAGCTTGATGACCTGTCAGAACCGGCGCAGAAACTCAGCACCATATTTGCCTGTACCGGTCCATACTCGGCTTCACGTACGGAATGACAAGACGTTGAAAAAGTCGTGCGAGATGCCCAGAATCGATCCATGTGTCAGGTTGAACTTGTCCCTCCCTGCAATCATCGCCCGATAAGCCTTCTGCAACCGGAAAACCTATTATCTGCGACCAGAGCCACCCACAAGACACTGGCGTGTTGACCTCTTCCCAAACAATCATGTCGGCCATCCCCTTGATTCCCAGTCGACCTTCCATGACCTCGATGACCTGTTTCTTGGCCTCGGCTACCAATCCGGTCCAGTCTTCTTCCGTGCGGTGTTCCTCGACCAAGAGGGAACCGATGGGGACGAGCACGACAATGGCGTCTTTACCTTCCGGGGCGGCGGACGAGTCGCTATAGTTTTCCGATCGAGAAAGTAAGTCGCAATATCCCGATCTTGACATTCACAACCATACCTCAGGCTCACATTCTAGACGGCACATTGACATAGAAAGACGGTTCGCGCGGCATATCGCTCTTCTTGAAGATATCGTCGAACGACTCTTCGTACTCCTCCGCCTATTTGTACACCCAGCCGGTCCAGCCGGTCCGAATCAGCATCTTCCTGTCCGAACCACCAGGCCAAGCCCATGAAACAACCTGGAAACTTACCAAGAAGATGTTATGCGCCTTGAGCTTCTCCAAGACCCGATCCATCGCCCAATAAAAGCTGATGCTCGAACAACTATGTTTCTTGCCCCTCAACGATTTCGCCAACCGAGGTTCCTTCAACTCGCCCTTCTTCCTATCTTCGCTCTGCCCGTCTTTGAGAAAGAGGTTGTTGTGTGCGTAAGCGAGGTCGGCGTTGACGATGACGATGTCGGCGGTGATTTTCGTCTTGGACTCGGTCTTTTCGTTGTCGGGAGATGCCAGGTAGATCCCGTTGGCGCGTTGACCGGTAGGATCGGTGGCTACGTGTGAGATGGGTTTGGAAAAGTGAAACTTGGCCCCATGTGATTCGGCGATGGATTGGAGCGATTCGACGACCTGATTCATGTTGATTATACCGTGAATTGAATTAAGTGTTTTAGCTGCGATATTCGCGCTCGAATAGAAGCAGCATGGGACTCGCCTTGTGAAACCCTCCTCTCGGGTACCAGATCCCTTCCACCGTCTCTGTCCATTGCAAGAGACTGTTCCAGACCGATAAACCAAGACCCCAGGTAACATGAGCCAAAAGGATTCGCTGGAACCGGGTAACATGTGAGCGGCTGTGACTGACCTATACGTCCCTGGAGCCTCGAAAGGGCTCATCCCCAGGTACATGCTCGAGAACGTGAACGCCCGTCTCATCCTACGCGACCGTACGAACAGATTCCATCGTCAACGATGATCCCAGACGGTAATACGCAGTCAGCCTATCTATCCTGCATTGTGAAGCAAAAAAGGTGGGGTGACTCACCGTTCAGTCTTGAAATACCTGCTCGTCCTGCTCCAAATACTCTCTAGAGGGTGTAACGCGATCGCGTTCACCAAGAACGACGGCCTCAAAAGGGAGAGGTACGAATTGAACGTCTTGCTCAATACCAGCTCATGCGAAAGCTGGGCGTGCGTCTCCGCTTCGCTGAGAAACCCTTCCAAGCCCTTCCCACCCCTTGGGCCTTCGAACCTCTCCACCTCGGCCCGGAGTTTAGCTCGGTCGGTGGATAGTGTGATGGATTCGCCGTCGTGGTAGTGGATGACGTAGTTGGGTTCGCATTTGATCAGGTCGAGGTGGGCAGGAAGTGAGGTGGAGAGGTCGGTGTAGATGTCCCGGAAGAGGGAAGGGAGGAGGAGGAGCGAGGGGCCCTGCGAGATGGTATAGAACTGGGGCTTTAGACTAGTGAAAGATAAAAAAGTCGGTAAAAGCACCGCACCTGGTCAAACCGATACCCATCATGATGGATCAGACTACATCTTCCCCCTGAAAAGTCGTTCTACGGTCAGACAAGGAGATGCGACAACGTCAGTATCGAACGCATGATCGCTCAACAAAATCAAACAAGACTCAAACCCACCTTTTCGTAGACCTCGACATCGAATCCTGCATGAGCGAGCCGAGCTGCTGTGGCCACTCCTCCAATACCGGCACCTATCGAATGCAAGAGACACAAGACTTCCAGGTCAGATTCATCGCAGGATGATTCTGACGCGATATTGTGCTCACCGACGATGACGACCTTTGTCTTGTTCTCTTGCTTTTCCATGCTTGACGAGTATGGGTGTGGGCTGGTCTGTACGGTCGGTAGAGAGGTTTGTCTACGACTGTGTCTCTTCGTAAAACTGAAGACGACCTACGCCATCATCATCCCATATCTTCGTCGTCGGCATCTTCCGATCGATCGGCAGCCAAGTGGGAGGAGTCACGTGATCGTTGTCGCGATGCTTCTACGTGATTGTTGATGAGTCATCATCATCCTAACCTCAGCGATCACGATGATGCACGATGATGTGGAACTCGTTCTCATCATCGCATCAACATTCCTGCGTATCATTTTAGCAGCACCGTCTGCTGCACCTAGCCTATAATTGAAGTAGTACCAGTCGCCCAGCATGCCCTCGAAGCACCGAAGAAGAGGACCCAACAGACGCACGCTCGGGTCGCTGGTATGCCTCACCCTGGCTGCTCAGACGGCGATGGCCAGCTCCTCGGCGAGCGAAGGTATGGAAGACTTGTCAGTAAGTCTGATCGATTGAGATTGACTAGAGGCACGGATTCAAACAGTAGCTCATGATGGTATCGTCTTCTGTTACGCTCGATCAGACGGTACCGGCTGATCAGCTTAGCGGTATGTATCGTTCCTTACCTCGCTGGCTTCCCTTTGACATACCGCCGACCGCTGATTCCCATCTATCTCAATTCGGGTTCCGATACCGATACCTTCTGTTCGATTTGAAACCGATAGCCTGTCAAGCATACCACCAAGCTCTGGACTTGATGGATCGTCTGTCCCTCTCAAAAGACGCTCATCTGTACATGCAGAGGAAAGGAAGGGTGGATGGGTTGAAAGTATTGGAATCGGTCAGTCTGCTCTCCTTACCTTCTATCCTATCTCTCTATCATTTCGTATCGAACATGAGTGGCTGATGACTTTCCATTTGATTTACGTATACGTACTTAATGTCGATCTGAACATCCTATTCATGGGACGATCAGGGATGGGACGTAGAATCCCTGAAGAAACTCTCACGACAAGCCCTGCATTTCCCGACGACTGTCCTGGACTACCTCGTCTCTTCCGCTTCTTCCTCATCCTCATCCTCATCCTCATCCTCATCCTCATCCTCATCGTCTTCATCGTCTTCAACCTCCTCATCATCAGCGCATACCTCAAACTACCTCTCATCCTCCGAAAAGAAACACTTAGGGATAAAGACCCCTCACCTTTCATCCAAGGAAGAAGCCGTCCTTTCCGCCCGTCTACATACACTACTTCGGAGAGCTACAGAATCCCCAACCTCCCTAGGGGAGAAGGACGGGGAAGACGAGGAGGTCTGCCAGAGGAACGCTTGGGGCGCGAGAGGGTTGGTTGGGTTGTTACCGCCCAGAGGATCTCGGGTGGATTTGGAAGACGCTTTGAATTCTCTGCTGGTGAGTCTTCCCATCCCCTGTTCCCGACCAGCTATCGATCGCGGATGTAGCAAGAAGAATAAGGGTATTTATCGATGGGTATCGCGATGATCATGCGGCATTTACAGCACATGAGCGAGAACACCTCGGACGCGGCTAGTCAGTACTTGTTAGGGTTCTTGTACGCCTCGGGTTTGAAGGGCGTGGAACAAGATCAGAGTCGGGTGAGTTCCTCAGACGCCTGCATATTCCTATTCTCGTATGATCCCGCCGCTGACTAGATCGGCGGAACGGCAGGCATTGTTGTACTACACCTTCGCGGCGATCCAGGGGCTGCCCGAGGCAGAGATGACCCTCGGATTCAGGTATTGGATGGGCATCGGGGTCAAGGAGGATTGTATGCGGTCTTTGGATTGGTACGAGAGCGTGGCGCACAAAGGTGAGTTTTACATAGGAGGGGGAAAGATAGGAATGCGATAGGTGATCTGGTTCGGCTCGGCTGATAACCGTCTGTCTGATTTCTGTCCATGATTTGATAGCCTATGCGAACTTCATCTCGGGCCCGCCTGGAGGCAAAACATTACCGTTGAGCCCAACGAGATTGTCCGACCTGGCAGGAGGTGTCTACGGGATGGGCGCTTCAGTCGCGAGTACGGGACATTTGGCGAAACGACCGGCGATCAAGGCGGCCAATAGTCTGGCCGGAGGCGAGAACTTTGACGATGTACTGCAGTATTATCAGGTGAGTCACAGTGTGCCTAAGAATCAGGATACATAGGGGTTCGCGACGAGGCGCTGACATCCAGCCGGCGGGATGATAGTACCACTCGGATCGGAATCATCATGAATACTCGGTCATCCTCGGCCGGATACATTACGTCGGCTCAGTATACTCTGTACCTGGAGGGGTCGCCAGCGGAGCCGAGGCGGTCGGCGAGACGGTACAATCGTACAAGCTGGCGAGCTACTATTTCACTCGAGCCGCCCATGCCTACTGGGGACCTGAAGTACCGAAGCTGGATCCGAAGACTGGCGGTCTGCCCGTTGGGTTCGATGCGACTTGGAACAAGCGTAAGCTTACCGACGAGGAGGCTCATCTTTTGAGACAGCCGGCGGGGATCGCTGCGGCGTACCTAGGGAGAATGTATTTGAGGGGAGAGGGTGTGGAGCAGGACTTCGTAATGGCAAGGATGTGGCTCAAGCGGTCGTCGGATCTGGTAAGTCGACACAAGTTGCTGCTAATTACCGGGCAATTCCCTGATTCAAGGCCGTGATGATCACAGGGCGAGAAAGAAGGTCACAACCTGTTGGGCATCATGTATAGAGACGGACTCGGAGTGCCCATCAACATCGGTTCTGCAAAGGCGTACTTCCAGGCAGCTGCTCAGATGGAGTTGGCCGAGGCCAAGGTTCACCTCGGGAAGTTTGCAGGTAAGCATCCGCCCAAGTGAAGCATCCGTCGAAGAATGGTCGTGCTGAGGGCGACTTGCGCTTGCAGCCACCTCGAACAACCAGGTTGAAGGAGAACCTAAATCGATGGCACACTATACGTGGGCGCTCGGGAATGGTAACCCGTTCGAGGCCTTTTATCACCTTGGTTTGATTCACGCCAAGGCTGCCAGGCTGGAGAACCCGGCTCTGGCCAAAAAGACGGGTACGTGCGGCGTCGCCGTTTCATACCTGAAGAGCATGGTTGAACGAGGTAGTTGGGACTATGACATGATGGGAGAGGCCGACGCGGCTTGGAAGCGCGGAGAGAAGACGACCGCACTCATCAGGTGGTGGATCGCGGGCGAGATGGGCTACGAGATTGCTCAGAACAACGTGGCGTTCCTGCTGGATCAAGGTGAGTCGATCAAGCGCTCCACTGGTGAATGGTCCTTTCGCTGAAATGGCCGGCTTGGCTTCCAGTCAACCGCCGATCCAGCTCAAAATCTGGCAAGCTTTCGAAATCGGTCTATACGTTGTCTCCTGCGGACAAGGCGGATATCGCACAAGACCTGGCACTCTCGGCACTCGTACACTGGATCCGCTCGGCTGGTCAGCAGAATGTCGATTCGCTCGTCAAGGTCGGTGATTGCTACTGTAAGTCTCGATTGTCCTTGTTGGAAAGTCATCTAGGCTATAACGAGGCTCATCCCTTCCGCAGACCAAGGAATAGGTGTGACAGACGGAGAGAACCGATATGAGAAGGCCGCGGGCTCGTATCAGAGCGCTGCAGACACTCAAGCCAGTGCTGTAGCGTTCTGGAACCTAGGTTGGATGTATGAGAACGGTTTGGGCGTAGCACAGGTGATTAGAGCTCGCCTTTCATGCCCTGAATACTGTAGCTAACTTCGAGACATCATAGGACTGGCACCTCGCCAAGCGCTATTACGATCTTTGCTCTCAAACGGATCCTGAAGCCGAATGGCCTGTAATGCTCTCCCTCGTCAAGCTGTATCTTCGCAGCTGGTGGGCTCAGCTGACGGGAGGGAAACAAAAGCACCTAGCGCTCTTTGGCCTGCGCAAGCCGATGATCGAGGACGGTTTGCCTGGCTCGAAATCCGCACAAGCCAATCGCCAGCCTAGTATCGAGGACGAGATGGACGAGGTTACATGGGCACGGTCTAGACAGCGGGATGAACTGGAAGATTCATATGACGACTATCTGGAAACGGGTCGGACCGTGCGCAGAAACTCGAGGATGGATGGAGGCGCGGATGGCTCTGAAGATGGTGACCTCTTGGAAACCATCTCCATCGCACTCCTTGTCATTGGCTTCTCGACTCTGATGTGGTGGCGAGGTCGTGTCGCACGACAGCGCGAAGAGAGAGAGCAAGCAGAACGACGGGCTCGAGGACAGGTCCCGCCAGATGCGGAGCGCAGGGCAGATCCCAATGCTCCCTTAGGTTTCGTACCAGCTGCACCCGTCCAGATATAGAGTTTCCCGTTGTATTGTATTCGACCGTTGCATTGTTATGGACCCCATACCATCTCGCTTCCATCTTCGATTCGACGAGTGGCTCCTGTGATGATGTCCGTTTACGAAACCAGCCAGTGGCTCTATCGACACCTGGACGTTCGGGAACAGAGACAGGCCAATTTCCGCTCAGAGACGAAAAACACCGATGGTTTGCAGGTCCACGAGGTTGGAAATAAGTTCGCGGTCAAGACGGACGATTTCGCATTCGAAAGGCAATTGTCGTTGCCGTGTGGTAAGCGGGGGCGTGATGGGAGGCAGCACTGCATCTCCTCGCTTCTTGTTCAATGCTATATTGAATATCCAGATCTGGTCGCTGTGCTGGTGTGACAGAACCTCTTGAGCTCGATCATTATCAGTTCTCGTGTGTGGGAAGGCCCAGTCGCAGTCGAGACTCGAGCCGTTGTCTTTGCGCGGGCGGATCAATAAACCAGGTGGATTTTCAACTTCCGCCATGTTTGTCCTGCACGGATACTGCGAGCGGGGGCGGACTCCATCTGTACTACCAATTACGTGCTTGCCAAACGGATGAGCATAGGGCCACACTCTGAGAGCTGGGACCCTCACATGCATAACAGACGACCGTCATATTTTTGCCATCACGCATGTGCCGGTAAACCGCGACGACTGAGCCTAGAAATTCGTGTAGCCTCAGCCTTTCTACCCTCAAGTGTTAAAAGAATGCATCGTACGTCAAGTTTGCCGCGCTTCAGCCTGGGACGAATTGAGTTCAATATTGCTGCTACACATTTCGTAGGAGCTATTGATCTTTACACAGGACATCATATAACGCTTGCAAGAACATCGATTCGCATCGGTCGCGGAGTTCTTTGGTAATGGAACAAACACCTTTGCGAAACAGGTATGCACCAACATGGCTTCTTGCTGAGGTCATGCTCGAATTGAGCTGTTGAGAGGGTCCAACGAAAAAGCGAATCACTTTACCATTGTCATCGCAACTGAAAATCACTTGATCACTAGCCGTGTACAACGACTCACAGCCGGAGCCCGGCGCAGTTGTAGAATTCCATTGCCCCATGTCGAGTGATCCATAACTCTGGTGGTAGTACGTTGTCCAGCTGTTTGCCACGATCTCGAACATTTGAGGAGTATTACCTATGTAATCCACAAACAACGTGGACATTTCGATCCGAGGACTGAACGATCATGAAACAGACTGAACGATCATGAAACAGGCAAACGCGAGCGCGAGGAATGTGCCGAGCGCAAAAAAGGTAAAATTCCGTTTTAGCGGAGAAAGAAATACGAACTCGGCATCAGGGCATAATACACGGAGCGCACTAGTAAAAGGCGAGTGCGTTATACGTTTGCATCGAACCCTGCCGATAAACAGATTGGTTGTTTTTTAATTTATATACGTATGATAGTGACCGCATGCGTGACGCAATCTTATCGCCTGACTTGTCGCTTGAGACCGACAACCTCGAAAGGGACAACACCGATCGTCTACCACTGTCCTATCGAGTTGCTTATTGAGAGCTACTGCTTACTGATTGCGATTCGACTTGCGATCAAACGTCGATTAAGGTTCGAGCATCAACTTCTTTTATCCACCGAAGATATCGATATTCACAGTCTACCAATATACGACCCGTTGACATACCGCACAGGCGGGTCAGGCTCGAGAACATCGCCTCCTCGGCCTCATTATCGACCGTCCTTTGTAAAGCAAGACTGTATCCCCAGGAATCCAGCAGATACAACTTCACCATTGATAGGGAGATATGCCAGATTGGTCTAAGATGAGCATGCTAGGGAGGCGGCAGGATGACGATACGGAAGCACCGGTAAGCTGGCGAAGCTTCGTTACCGTCTTGACTCTGCCTGTCGCTTAGGTCCGATTGTCCCGATCGTCTGTAGCTATTCCGGTCCGATATGCCTGATCCTTATGCAGCTTCCTCGAGTTCGATGTCTCCATCTTCTTTTCGACACGATCAAAGGCATGATCTGGCATCTTCCTCAACGGGGTCTTTGCCTCAACTTGAAGCTTCCGAGGACCTGCCCACCGCTTCAGCATTGTTATTCGAGGCTCCCGAAGATGACAGTATGTGACGTCTTCAAGGTGTTCCTCACATAGTAATACTGATTATACATATATGCCTCTGCCGCAGATGGGAGTGTTCCAACTATCAATCCATCCATACTTGCACCTCGACCGATGTCTTCTCCGGGAAAGAAAGGGAAAGGCAGGGCGACCATGGTGGAGTCTGCAGGTCCAGAGCACGAAGATCACGTCGAACTTCCTATGAACACAGCGGCTCGGAGAGGATGGTTGGCACATCAAAGTATCTTTCCTTCCAGCGCTCGAGCTCCTTCGCCGTTGGACGCATCGGGATTGACCCCTTCGCCCATCTCGACCGACCGCAAGCTGCAAGATACCAGTTCTCCGGAGATCCCACATCATCAGCTTCGTAACCATACAATTGGAGATGGGAGTCGATCGAGATCGGGTCGAAGAAGCTCCATCACTTCATCCTCAACCGGGAGCTTTACGGATGGATCTTATGGTGACGACGATATCGGGTCGTCGGGGGACGAGGACAGTCTGTCCGATGCTGGATTTGATGATCCCAGAAGGTTGCACGATCCGATTGCGCTCGGGGTAGAGGGCGTGGAGTTGCCACCGAGGCTAGAGGTGTTACAGGATAAGATGGGGTATTGGGCAAATGGGAGGGAGACTATTGCGAAGTACAACGGTAAGTTGGGACCCTCTGACCGAGACGTATCGATAATCACCTGGGGGTCCATACCTAACACTTCTCCTTATCAGATCCTTTATGGCTCGCTCTCTGGTTATTCAGTATTGTCGGGGTTTTGATAGGTCTATGCTTCGTATGGGGCGCTACCGATGTGAGTCCCGCTGGATCAACAACCGAATGACTGCTGAGTAAAGTGTGCCAACTCGTGTGGACAGCCAACGCTCACTCCGACACCCAGCCTGCCGGAACCGAACAACCGGTACCGCACTCCGTTTTCAACCCTCTTGCACATGATCCCGCTCCTCTCGATACTGGTACTGGTAGCAGTTACAGCTCCATTAGGCTTCCTTTTGCTACTTCGAAAGACCGTCCGACACGTCCTTGTTGTGAGTATTCTGCTTCATTCTGTCGAAGCGCGATCCTTCGATCGAGCTGATGGTCATCATTCGACAGGCAACAGCTGTCGTGATACCGTTCATGCTCTGCGTCACGTCGTGGTGGGCTTTCATTGCGTCGTTCGAGGATGACAGCGACATTGGAGGTCCAGCAGACCCAGGCGGACGTTGGTGGAGCTCGACAGGCTTGCGCCTTTTCGCCCTCGTACCGTTCGCGTTGGCTATCTTGTTCGGAAGAATGGTATGGAAGCGGAGAAAGAGGCTCGAAAGGACGGTTGCTGTCGTCGAGGTGGGTGTCGAGTCGGAACTGAGGCGTATAGTTCAGCTCCGCTCAGCATATCGGTCTTCTTAGCTGTCCTCTTCATTCCTGCTGGATCATCCGCCAGTGTTACTGCTCACTCCCGCACTGCTCATGGTCTTCGCGGTGCTTTCCATACCTTACCTTACGCTACTCCTCCGGTTGCTACTAATCGGGTACTACCGACACCCGTGAGTTTCATGACGGGCGAGAAGTAGGCCTCTGGCTGACTGTCACGACCGATCCTTCTAGCCGCGAGAACACCTACATTTGGCACGTCAAGCCATACGCGGACATTTTAATCGTGGTGGTCTCCCTGCTCTGGCTCTGGACATGGGTCGTTGTCAAGGGGGTTGGGCGAGTTGTTACCGCTGCTGTGATCAGCGAGTGGTACTTTCACCGGTAAGTAGAGTTTTTCCGCTGTGGGAGTAATAGACGCTAATCAAATCGCTCCGGTCTTCAAGTAACGATCGAGACCCCCCTGCTACGGTTGATCTGACTGTCGCCGCCATCCACCGGGCCACGGGACCAAGCCTGGGCTCGATTTGCCTCAGCTCTTTGATCGTCGCCGTGATGCGTTTCCTGGGCCGTGTTGCCATCGAGTTGCGCAGGGTAAGGCTCTTTCCGATCAAAGTCGGTTCAGCATCACGGATGCTGATGGAAATCTATCTCAGGCATTGAACTCCAGGTCAGGGATGTTGCCGATACCAGTCGACCTGGTCGCGGCGATTTCCCCTGTCATCGTTATGCTTTCAGGGCTGTTGGACTATGTCAATGGCTACGCCTTGATCTACGTTGGGGTCACGGGCGAAGCATTCTGGCCCAGCGCCAAACGAGCTATCGGACTGGCCGGACGACGGAAAGGTTCTAGGCTGCTAGACTGTGAGTGATACCGTTCAGGTTATGCCTTGAAAGCCAGACTGAACCAGTATCTCATTTCTACAGACACCCTTATTAAATTGCTTTTAACTCTCTCTTCAACGACGATCGCTCTCGCTACGGCTGTAGTGGGGTATCTCTACGCAGCGCATGCATTGTCAGCTGCGAGCCACGCACCGCTCGCTGCGTTGCTGTGCGGAGGCGTGCCTTTCTTCGCTGTACGGGCATGTGCGGGAGTGCTTGGAGATGCGTAAGTACCCCAAGGAGCCAACCGCATCAGTCGTTTTTGGCTCATTCTCACATTTACTGTCAGTTCGGACGCACTCTTCATCTGTCTTGCCATCGACGAGGCTATCGAGGGTGACCATTGCACGCAAGCCAAGGCAGCTGTAAGGAAATTGGTTCATTTCACTATACTCGCCTTTGATGCTAACGCGGATTTGTATTTCGAAACAGTTTACGGAAGAGAAGCCCTTAGCACAAAGTGCTGTGTGATACTCTTAGAATTATGCGGTACAAGTTGTATATCAATGTCTGCTGAGCATATTGTGTATCTAAACGAAATGTACAAGTGAAACATCATTTTACGCGTGTCAAGCAAAAGCGCAATCGCTCGAACAAGCGCATCATCGACCTTGTGAACCTCGAACTGAGGTGATCAAGCTCGAACTTTAGATGTATCGTGTCCACTCGGACCACTTGACAAACACCACTATCACACCCTTACAGCTGCTGGATAGACGATAGTACATTCGGGATGTCCGCTACTGCCAAAACAACTCTGCCTAAACTTCTGGCAGGCCTGCCCAAATACGGTCAAGGACAGCTCGTCCAGCCTGTTTCTTGGAAAACCAAGTACCCCAACTCGTTCTACAAGATCACCCGAACAAAGCTTCGATTCCAGCAGGTGGATGAGGCCGGAAAGCCCATCGTCGCGTCGGCGGTAGCAGATAAAGGCAAGGCTAAAGAGCAGCCTAGGGAGGAGGACGAATTCGAGGAGGACAACGACGATGGAGACATCTTTGGTGAACTGGCCGAGGAGGAAGCTGTGGTTCAACACACCGGCGGTCGACCACACGGCAAGGCTTGGGGAGTGTTGTTCTGGAATGGTGAATTGTTGTGCCGAGGTAGATTTCGCTAGATCGGCAAGCTCACTTGTCCCTACTCCTCGCCGCTAACCAGGCCAACCCAAGATCCCCACAAGAAATGCTCGCAAATCCCTCACTCCCGAAGCATCTACCTCCATCATCCCAGAAACCGTCATCCGAGGGCGACTCAAGGAGTCATGGACACCACTAGATACCTCTGCTTTGAACGCCGAAATCAGGCAGGCGGTGGACGGGCTTCAGACGGGACGCAAGGCCAAGCTGCAGACGGGATACGTTCAGACGTCGAGGGCGGAGAGGAGGGAGGTCAGGAAGGATCGAAAGGAGATGAGGCAAGAGAAGCTCAAGAGCATGACGGTGGTGCTCCCGGCAGGGGAGGTATGAGGGACGCCATGAGCGGGTTGTACAATCCTGGGACTAGGCGGATGAACCTTGATTACGACATGTAACGACATCGACGCGGCCATTAAGAATCTCGAATGTTCAGCGGTCACGCCTTGTGTGGTGTTCACGGCTTGGTCACCTGATCACGACTCGGACGAAAGGAGTGATTCATGCGTGACAGCTGGGAAGATTGGGCACAAAGACAGATCGGCAAGGGTTTCCTTTGTCGAAGAAAAGCAATTCGCTAAGCGCTGCAAGACAGGGAGATATCGGGGCAGACAACGTCGGCATATATGCCCCTCTTGGGCCGCGACGTGGGTGGTATCTGCTTGAAGACCTTCTTAATCGCTGCCCGGAAGCAGTTTCGTTCTTCATTTCCGTGATTCAATTGCTAGACCGAAGATGTCCACTGTATCTACGCTTTCGGCAGGCGAAGGAATTGACGGCACGGTTATCACCGACAATGGCAGCCTGTACTTTCCGAAAGAATGCAAACAACTCCGGGCCATGCAAGCGTAAATTCTTTGTCGAAAGTGGGAGGTTGTATACGATTCTAGTCCGCTGACGAGCTGTAACTTCCAGCCTTCTGGACAACGTTACGGCTGTTATCGGCTTCGACGAGATCTCCACTTTTAAAGAGGTAAATTTGATGCCTCGCATGTTTCCTTCTATACGTGCCAGGATTCTGATTCTGACCTGTGAACACGCTCAGGAAACAACAGCCTCTGCAGGAACATCGTCAGGGGCCTCTAACGCCCTCAGTGAAAATGCGAAACAATGGGCTGGAGAAATCCGCAGGTACTTTCTCTATTGGTGCGATCAAGGTTTCATCCTCCCAAAGAATCGCGCAAGCGAGTACGTGGAGGGGTGGCATGCGGGGTTCGTCCTTCGCCTGTGGCGGGAGATCATTCGCGAGAGTAACGGAGATAGCGATATAGCAGACGACAGGTATTTGCCTGTGGTCAAAGGCAATGTTGTTACATTCCAAGTCATGTTTCGCCGCGTCCAGTCGGCGGTTCGGGATCAAGAAAATGACGAAGAAGTCTGGCGAAGAGCGTGTGAAGATGGTTACGTCGATGGAGTTTTACAAAACCGCGCGAAGGCTCAGCAGCGAGAGCCATAGGTTACGTCTCTCGAAGATGACCTTACAGTACGAAGAAGCGGAAAGGTGGAGTTTCCAGCTAGAGAACCATGCTTGCAGCTTGTTGTATGGCGTTTCGTATCGCTGGATGGCCGCTTGAAAGGAGGGCGCCTGCTGTCATGCTAATCTATCGTAACGTTTATTTCCTTGGAGACGCTTCCATCACATCATAGAGAGGGCGAACGACGGTAAGCCGGTTCAAACATGACTGAAAGGAGGCATTGGGATGTGACGCGATGTAGAACTTGAGCGATCAAAAGGTATAAGGTATAGTAGGAAGAGTGGACATGGGTCTCTTTCCGGCTGATCAATGAGCCTTTCACCATTCAGATTCCACCCTTCCGATCCCTTCAAGACAAACTGATCACTTCAAAGCCATGTCAAACGCCATGTCATCTTTCTTCCAAAGCAATGCGCCTGATAGCGACTATCACGATCTGGATGCATCAAGCGCGCGCACGGCTGAGTTATCCGCCTTGGGATACTGGTCAGTTCGCGACAATGACTTCGGTTCTTACACAGTCACAGAAGGCGACTCGAAAGTTACGGAACAATTCGTTGCTGAGATGCCAAACCGGTCGCGTATTGTTGGGGCAAGGGATGCGCATAGCGTGAGACAGCTGCAAAGGTAAGCTGTCACGACTCGTACCTGGTGTGTATGCGTGCATCGCTCTGATCCAAGTTCAATTGTTTACCAGACTCCTCCATCGTTTGCAGAATGCTTTGCCGAGCAATGGAATGCTTTGCCGAGCAATGGAGGCACGCAAGGGGGTATGATTTCTGCGTCGCTGACTGCAGAGCCGTCATGATGAAACTGTACGAGAGTTGTGTCGATCCTGGAAAATCGGCTGCTTCATTCATCGGACTGTGGGACAATGGCAACATCATTTAGATCTGGACTAATATCGTCCAGTACGATGTCGTCGCGAAGAGAGATCAAAGATGACAGGCGGATCAGGCCTTTTTTGAAGGGTTCTTTGTGTGTGTCACTGAGGCGATCTCCAGTCAGCCTAATGAAGCGGGTGACTTAGGCGACACGGCTCCGGTCTCAGAAACGTTCCGTGGAGCTGGCGAAAGAGGGCCATCGACTCCGGTACCGGAGGATGAGAAGGTTGCAGTATAGCGAGAACGAGCTGTATGCATAGTCAAGGACGATTCATGTTGTGGGATGATTGATTGTGGGACCTGGTCTCAATCCCGGGCTCTCAGCTGGAACAGGCGAAGGACATTGTGCAGCGAGTCTAGCCGCGTGAAGGTACGAGACGCGATTCTAGCGGATTATGATATGGTTGTACTATATGTAAAAACATACACGATCCAAAATTCATCTCGGCGAAGACCCTTCCCACCAGGTCTCGGTCTGCGCCCTCGTTGAAGTCCGAGCTGGATCACGATCTTCATCCGAATCTAACCGAGTAGCCACCGTCTCCCTCCTAGCCCGTCTTCTACGTCTCCTCTCCGCAGCCTCTCCAGGCGACAAATCCGCTGTATATCCAGTTCGATCATCCTCGCCCGCATCGTCCGGGTGTGCGGGCAAGCCTGTAGCGCTCGTAAAGCTGTCCTCTCCACCTTCGGGGATGTGCGATAGGGGTGTTCCCGAGCGGGAGGAAGAGGTGTAATAGTGTTCTGCCATGGGCTCTTCAAGCGGTCGAAAGGCTGGGCTAGGGGGTGTAGCAGGTCGTTTGGCGCCCTGTGAAGATAGTCGGCCAGATCAGATTCGGCAGGCGTAGATCGTCCAGGGTCAATGTTGTCCTTACCGCCATTCCTGTCGGAATCTCGTTCTTCTCCTCCTCCTCCAACATGCCTACCCATAGACCCTGATTGTTGTGCCCAACTCGCGAGTGTAACCCAAAATCATTCCACATCGTCTTGGTCGACTTCAACGACGAAGTGCCTATGATTGCGATCGAGCGGGTCATGAGCGACAGAAGAAGCACTGGACGACAATCGAATTCGACGCACCCATTCCTAATCGACCTAGAAGGTCCCGCACCCCGACCCCGTTCCTGCCTCGCATTCTGCTCAGGGAGACTCTTGTACTGCTTGTCGTTGCTGGGTGGGAAAGGTGAACAGGTCGGCCAAAGGGATATGATGGATGTGCCTTCGAGGGCAGGGTCGCTGAAAGGTCAAGATATCCAGCTTAGCCGACAGGTGATGCAAAGGAAGAGGAATCCAGACTTGCTGTCATCTATGTCATGCTGCGGAGGCTCGAAATCGTAAGGCACCTCGATCGCTATGGACCCAAAACCTTTAGATCAGCTTATACTCGTCACTGAGAATAGGATACTATTGCTCACCCTCATTAAAACCGGTCATCTTTCCAAAATCCTGTTCTTCGTCCTCAAAGGCAAACTCGAGCATTCGAATGGCCGCATCTGAACAGTGCAAGTGGGAGTATCGGTTGTCCTGTTGTCGGCAACGTGATCAGCCGTCTTGGCGCATTTCCAGCAGCGTTATCCCTACGTACCGTCATCTTATCGGATCACTTGGAGGCCACCTTGATTCTTATGTGAGAGCTTGACAGGAACTCGTTGTGATAATCAAGACGCAGCGGTGTAGACATGTGTTGTCGAATTGCCGACGATCGATGATTGATGTCGAATCGAGCTCATGATGAACCGACTTTCATACAGGATCGTTCTTTGTTTACAAAGTCGTCGGAGACGAGCGAGGCACAGCAGACGAACCTGGCTTGGACCTCGTGCTTGTCATCTTTTCAGACCAGACAGCGATATTAAATTCAAATTCAGATAGACGAAGTGACACAGGGTGTTATAGACAAGGTAGACAATGTTTGAGCAAGAAGGCAAAAAACGGTTTCATTCCTAAGTACAAGGCATTTGCGAGCCTCAAGATTGGTGCGAATCGACGGCCATGAGAGAACCGACAAAAGTCAAAATCTAGATGAGGGCAAGCGAGTACAAGCGTAAGTGACCATGGTGCAGATAGCAGTAACGTCGAGCAGTAGTCTCACCAGACGAGGTCGAACATCGACGATATCTGCGGGGCGAAAACGGCAGGTCGTCGTCAGCCTCACGTTCAGTTTGCAAGCCTGACAAGCGACTTACCCTCTGGGACCAAGAAGATGAGCGCGTTCAACTTTCTCGCGATCGAAATAGCCAACTTGGCTATAAACATGCAGGAGATCATTAGCTCCGGCCAATCCTACGTCCAAACGCAAGTCACGACCACCACTGACCGTTCGAACGCTTCTCCTCGTCATTCCTGCCTGGCGTGACCAAAGCGTAATCGACATAACCCGGCTTGATGGCGTTCAACAGGTCGAGGAAGAAGACGGCGTTACCCAAACCCGGGTCCTTGAACGACTTCATCGTGCTCGATTTGCCGCCCGACTTGACCTTTTCGTTGGCCCATCGGACCATCTCCATGTCAGTTACGCCTCGACCGTTCTTGCTCAGCGAGGCCAAGGTCTGGTTGATCGACAGTCTGCAAAGACACCCGAAAGATGTGAACATGAGCTCCAAAGAATCTTCACAATCTGGTCACATCGACTCACCTCATCAACTGCCAGACCAGACCGAGCACCAACGTCTTGGTCCCATCGACGATATCACTCCCTTGAATCCCAACCATGTGCATCTTGTTGGCAGTGGCCAATTCGACGGCATAGTTGGTGTTCTCGACCGCCTTGAATCGGGACAACTCTTGGCCCTCCTTGGGCTTCGATACCCGACGCCAGATGACGCTACCGGGGATGACCTTGTCGAACCCTTGCAAGAGGACACTACCATCCTTGAGGTCTTCGAACAAGTTATAAACACCCGGATCGACATCGAGACTGTTCAGCCAGAGGGTGAACACTCGGGCTTCTCGTTCACCCTCGGCGTCAAAGTCTTCGATCTCGGGCGCAGGGACGTCCTCGAGCGGTTCGAGACCCGGGTGGGTATTGAAGAGATGAGCAACAAAGGCCAAGTTCAATTTGGGGTTTCCAGAGACGAGCGAGTTTGGCGTGAGGAATCGTCGACAGTTGATGTTGTCGGCGTTCTGCAAGACCTGTTCGGCACGTTGGTGCAGGTCCGAAGTCTGCAAGGGCGATCGAGAGCAGTTTTCGGGTGAGAGTTGGTTCAGCAGTACAGTGTAGTTCTCTCCGTCCGACACGTCCTTCGAAAAGTTGGCGACGCTGTTCAGAGCACAGATACACGTCAATTTCGAAAACCGCCTTGGCTTCTTGAAAGCGACCGCACTCACCGCCTCTTCCAACCGGCCGCCTTGAGGTGAAAGTTGAACCACCTCAACAAGATCTGATCAGGCGGCAGCCTCAAAAACTCTTCCAAAGTCTCCCCATCGTCCAACAACCTGTACAATTCCGGATGATGCTTGATATCGATCTTGCTCAACAGTCCTCGTCGGATGATCTGCCAGATCAGACCCAGGATCAAGTGTTCCCTTCCCTCGGAAATGTCTTGAGAGCCGATGTTGACGACGGAGCATCCGATACCTTTGGAAGAGGTGATGACGATGTTGTTGTTCTCGGTGATCTGGAAGGCGTTGAGTTTGCGTTTCGAGGTGGACTTGTTGAGGACTCGGTCATCGATCGTGTCCGGGACCGAGTCGTTGATAAGTTTACACAGGATCAGACCATCTGCGAGCGGGATGTTGAGACGGTCAGTCTCCAGGAAATCGGGCAGAGGCACGGCTCATGTAAAGCTAACCTCGGCATTCGTCAAACAGTTGCATGGTGTCGGTCGGGATCGGTAGCAGGTGACCGATATCGGCATCGCCAGAAAGAACCTGCGAAACAAGTTCCAGTTCATATCGTCAGCGATGTATCCAGGAATTGCAAACGCATCGCTGCCTGTACTCACAGCATTGATATGGTCGGTAAAACTCCTCCTCTCATCCTCATTAATCGTATGCTGCGCATTAGTCCCTTTCGTCCCCTGCACCGCGATCTTGCCCTTGACCGCCTCCATATCACCCCCAGCGCCCTGTTTCAACAACGAATGCAATTGTACCCAGTCTTCCAGCTCGACCTTGCCCGAAGCGTCGATGTTGGTCCGCTTGAGTGCTTCTCGGGCGGAATCGTATGTGGCCGCGTTGGTCGAGGTGAGGTGCTGGAGGACGGCGGCCTTGTCCAGGCTACCCTTGTCCTCGACATCGATTTGGCTGTAAATGCACAGAGAATTGAACCTCGATACCGATAGCCAACCTCCATGACATCGACTTGGGAATGACTGCTCACTTGAACTGGTTGACGAGGCCCATGACCTCGTCCTGCTGCAGCGTAGGGTACTTTTTCGCTAGCTTGATCGCCTGCATCGTGAGAATTGCTTGTCTAGTTTAGATTATAAGATGGAAAGGATGCTCAGAGGCTGTTGTATGTGTTGACTGGCTATCGATGGATGTAGATGGTCTGAATGATACGTTGAACAGTGTCGGTCGATAGAAGGATGCGTCATAGCCTCAGCCCAGACCGGCGGACAGTTCCCGCCGGAAGATGGCTGTCGCGTGAGCCATAGACTCGAGGGGGACCGCGTCGACGACCTCGAACCGAACACGGTAGAGTTCCAGATTACTCGGTCGCATACATGCAGAACACCATCCCTGTGGCTACTAAGTGGTGTCGCCCTCTTCGATCTCCCGACCATGTCCGCATCATGCCCTTCTCATCACATCGCATCGCATAACGTACAGCCGATCATATCGCCTCGAATCTACTTGTCGTCCCCCTCTTCTCCCTTGATCAATCCCAAACTGACAATGACCCCCTTGGCGCTCTCCTCGTTGGCCTTGCGTGCGTCAGAGTGCTCCGTAGCAGTCTTTTGGAGGAAGTGGGACTTGATTTGCTTGGCTCGGGCGATCTGTGGCAATGTAGAGAAGGGGCAAGTGCGGGATGTCAGCTTAGTTCTGGGTTGGTGTTTATGTCTAGGTCGTCGTCCTGGAATATAGGTTTGGAATAAAATATTGGGAAGGTACGACATGATTGAAAAGGCTTCCGAGCGATTTCCGATGTCCGGCGAAGATTCGCCCATGAGCCAGGATTTTGCGACGTATGTCGAAATATCCTTCTCCGGCCTGCGTCTTATCGTGCCGACTCTCAACCCGTCCACCGAGTGCGAAGGGGTGACCTCGACTCCAACTCGTTGATATCCTGGCTTAACGTGCGGTTTCATTCCCCGAGCAACGGTTTGCTAGACCCGAGCTTCCATCCGCCTTCGCCCCCGCCTCGCTCCCTATTTCTTCACTCCCCCCTGACACCCGACTCGTGGGTCGAGCGCTTTCACTGCCGGCTTCAGCGGGTTGCGATGATCCCGAATGAGAAAAGGGTTGCGTGAGGATCCCATATTCCTCTCCGTCAAACCGCGGCCCGAGGTCCATCTTCCTCGGCATCAACCTCCCGCTTTCAGGTCCCATCGATAATTCCACCTGAGCCACTCTTTCTTTTGGCCGACGGACAGTCCAAATCGTAATATTTTCGGCCTCGGAGCAGGTTGAGGATTGTTCGAAGCCTTATTGTCGGTTTCCGATCCGTCTCCCGAACCCCTGATGTCGTTCCAGGTGGACCATCTTCCTAAATCGCTCATTCTCCTGGTCATAGGTCGGATACCCTCTTGTAACCGACACCACATCGTTCCGCTCCAAGACGACCAGACAGATCAAACGACGGAATAAAGCCCGGCTCCTTGACTCACTTCCTTGGTCCTATGCAGACACTCTAGGTAATCGTCCTTCGTCAACACACACTCCTGAGGGTCCTCCGCACCGGCGTAACACTAAATCCATCACGCAGATTCAAGAAAAAGAATGAGAGATCATCAATATCGACACCGTTGCTGGTACGATTCAGAGACTACATGTGCAAGGGGGCTGAGACGGACCTTCATGAACTCGGTGAAAAAGGCATTGCATCGGCTTGGGCCGTTGTTGTAACCGAAACCGGCCTGCAGGTGCGATCCAGGTAATCAGTCATACACTCCTCTCGCTAGCCTAACGGTTAAAGAACTCACACTCATTCTTGCAGGCTCTCGAGGATGGTGTTGAGGATGTTGAGGGAAGGTCGTTAGGCGAGGTCTAAGCGGTGATAAAGGTCAGCGTTTTGATATCGAAGGTCGATGAATGGGCCGTCTAGCTCTGGGTGATCAAAGTGGGTCGGTCGGGAGAAAATGACACGTCAGACTTTTTGTGGCAAGGTGGAATTACGTGAAGGCCTTATCATTAGCGGGTTTCATCTTCTGTCATACATCAACAGAATCTTGGTAAACTCAGCGCGGCAACTCGGTACATTGGGGACTACCGGACTACCTATATAAGTTTAGGACTAAGCGAAAGAATTCAACCTAGCCAGACCGCCGCATATTGCAAGTATGTCAGCTGCAGATCTCGGCAGCTTCCCTATTCGTGCGCCTGGTAAGCATAGTGGCTGCATAAAAAATTCGAAGCCCTACGCAAAGCGAGTTTCCCGCTGCCAGGCTAGCCCTATATTATGTACACATCTCTAGATGATGCATCGTCGTAAGAAACGTATTGGAGCATTGATAACTCGTAGCCCGTCGTAAAAGAAAGGAGCGATACGTCGAATCCCGCTTCTTGTCAACATTATAGACGTGCTAAAGCGCACTCCAAGTATGCCCGAGTCTGCTTCGTCACGTTCCAAACCGGGTCTAGAGGTTGCAGACCTAGTCTCGTGCTTTCTGATCCCGACTCGCTTTCGTTGATGAGGATCTCCTCATTCATAGCCAAAGCTGCTAGTGCTAAGTAGGAATGAAACGGATCTATCAAGTAAACCCGTCAATCTGGTCAGATCACTTGGGAAACGAATGTGGATTGGCATCGCGAATTCACCTGGGAACTCGCCAGCCGCCTTGCCGAAACCGCCGATTGGAGATTGTGCGCCGAGTAGAGCTTGAGAGTTGGCAGAGACGTCGAACATCGATTGTCCCGTCAAGACCTGCCGCAGCGCTCAGGATCAGTTTGAGTGGCCGAGAGCTGGCTTCCGAAAAGAGGACCTACCCGCATGGCCGCACCGCACCAAAAGCTATAACACACGTCCTCGTCCTTGCCGGGTCTGCCTTGGAATCCGCCCTCTCCATCGCTTACTTGTCGTTGTGATAGCCAGCGACTAGCGGATTCCGAGTCGAACGAAGTTGAGCCTAGTAACGAGGCCGCCGTGACGCAGCAATATGTGGTCCCGCCTAGTGAAAGTCAGGAGAATCAGCTACGCTGGGGAACGCACGCCTGGACGGTAGCGCCCACCTTGAGCTTCTAATCCTGGACGTCCTCCGAACCCGCCTTCCCATGTCTATCCGATTTCAAGAGGACCACAGAGTCAGTGATTGCCTGTCCAATGCCTCGCGCGGCCACAAGACGACCCCCACCTGGCATGCTACAATCCACCTTCTCGTCTTCTCGATGGCCTCCTCGTTCGTGCGACGTTCCAACTCGGACAACTCGAGTCCTGACAATCTGATCCAATCCCGGATGACTGAGGCGCAGTAAACCATCCTAGCATCGGATTCGAAGGAGGGTTTCGGTCGGTCAGGCGTAGCGCTCAGTGGTAGCGTTGCATATCTGACCAGATCACATGATAGGCAGGTCAGGACAAAGCGACCAGAAGCAGATGACAGGCCTATACTTACGATCCGTCCGGTTCTTGACAGCTGTTGACGAATTCCCATAACCCTTTCCGGTTCAGCCTGGACAGGTCTGCTCGTAAGATGCCCAGGATGAGGATGGCCGTATACGTCGATGGTAAGTGAGCCGGGTTCGAAGATGTCGCCGCCGATGTTGAAGGTCCCGCCTTATCGGTGTTCATATATGAAGAACCTCTAAATCCACCGTTGGCTGTATGTGATCAAGCCGAATCAAATATTAACAAAGTGCTTTTACCAGACGGTCGAAGTAGGACGAGAAACATACTGACGGTCTTGCATCTCCCAAACCCACTCTATCCAACTTTCCCTAGTCTTCCTCTTCGCTTCATCTTCTCCTCCTTCCAAAATACCCTCGAAATACCCAAGAAGATCCAGTCCTCCGACGCAGAAATAGCCTAGCGTCATCCTATCATCAAACCCAACCCGCATCTCCGAATGATCAGCTCGACCCCTCTCTCAAAGCCTTATTCGAAGCTCGTCGATAAGGCTGGACTTGCCTGTTCCCATCCCCCTCGGTAGCCTTGCTAGGCATAGCCTGTAAGCACCGCCTGAAATACGCTACATGCGCATTCCGCTTGAAGGTCGATTGTCTCGAGCTGGTCGATTGCATTCTTGTGCCTCAGTCGTTCTCGCTCCCGCCTGTCCAACTTTGAAGACGATCTCTTCCCAAATCAGAGGCACGTTATCCTTCTTGATGGACTTGTATGGTAGCAGATAGTCCAGTCAGATACAATCGTGATGCTAAAGATCGTGCAAGGCCATAGGTCACTCACCCTTCAGAGCTGTTTTGTCGCGAGCTCCGGCTGTATTATTGATGCTCGCGGAGGTCCGTCCGTAAAGACTATAGTCCAATCTTAATATCCAATTGTGTATCCCTCTGACTAGCTGGTTATCTAAGAAGTCGGTGCTCGATAAAGACGTGAATGGATGCGAGATCTACAGAATTCAAGTTTGTTCGGAGCTGAGTGGAAGTTGGGGGATTGATGGGATCGGACAAGACCGACTCTCGACTCTCGACCTCGACCGATCCATTCTCGACAGCGTGTACAGTCAGGGGCAGGGAACAGCTGGCAGCTAGGGTTGTGCAACTTCGGAACGGCGAGTCTGGCAATGTAACAAGATCATAATCCCAAATCTTGCAAACGTCTCGGAAAACCAGCATCCGACCCGACTCGTAATACGTGATCGTTGATCATCATCATCTCATCATACAGTCGCATTACAAAGGAGCAAGTGCAGTCCACAATCGAAGGTTATAAAAATGGGCGGGTATAGCGAAAACACGCTCGAGGTTCGTGTTCGATATCCCTGAGCGAAAAGCAAAGGTCGGGAGGGAGATTGTGTGTATCGTCGGGTGGCCAGTCCAACGGGGATGGGCGAGATGTCGGTGGGGAGGTGATGGGAAAAGTAATGGGACGAAAAACGACCCGATTACTTGCCGGCGGAAGAGAACTTGGTGACCGACTTGGTTCCCTCGGAGATAGCGTGCTTGGACAATTCACCGGGGAGGATCAACCTGACGGCAGTCTGGATCTCTCGGGAAGAGATGGTCGATCGGTTGTTGTAGACGGCGAGCTTGGAGGCCTCGGTGGCGATTCGCTCGAAGATGTCGGCGACGAACGAGTTGAGGATGCCTAAGAGGATGAAGGAGACATGTTCGATGTCAGCAAGAGAACGGAGCGAAGATGTCAAGACGGAGGCAACGCACTCATGGCCTTGTTGGAGATACCAGTGTCGGGGTGGACCTGCTTCAACACCTTGTAGATGTACGAAGAGTAAGACTCGGTCTAAGGAAGATCAAGAAGCGTCGTCGTCGTCAGTTTCAAAGATCTCGACCAACCGCCGGTCGCTCAGAATGCTCACCCTCTTGGACTTCTTCTTCTTCTTGTCGGCACCCTCAGCCTTGGGGGCGGCGGTCTTGGCAGCCTTAGCGGGAGCCTTGGAAGCGGCAGGGGCCTTGGAGGCGGTACCGGAAGAGGCAGGGGCCTACGAGAAGCAAAGTAGAACGAATCGGAAGTCAGACGACATCGTTCGGTCGAGGCAAGGTAAAGACGTCGCCGGAGAAGACTGACCTTGGAAGCTTGAGCGGACTTGGGAGCCATTTCGATAGAGTTGATTGGTGGGTTGAGTGGAAAGTCGAAGGCGGTTTGAAAGTCGAAGTGACGATTGAGATGAGATGGTTTTGGTGAAGAGAGGTGGGATATGGACGGAGGGGTTGATTGGAACGAAGTAGAGATGGTCTGGCCTATTTGAATGGCGAGCGAGGTGAGAATGGGATTGTGTGACGCGTCCAACGCGTTGCTAGGAGGGGAGGGGGGCAAGGGGGGACGAGGCAGGCAGGCTGGGTATGAATCGGATCACGTGAGACCCCATCTCGCGCGCGGCCGAGACGAATAAAAGACAATAAAAGACAACGGTTGTCTTTTATTCGCGCCATCCTCGTCAGCCCGCCTCGCTCTCGCCCTCTTGCATTCGCGTCGCCCCACCCTGCCTCTGACGACGCGCGCGTCTCGCGTCACCCCATTCTCACCTCGACTCTGCGTATATAGCCATCGACCTCGTCTCGTTCAACTTCAACTCTACATTCTCGATCCAGTCTAGATTCTCACACACAAGCTCTCATCCACTCTCGCTTTTACCTTACCACCTACCACCACCCACCCAACTTTATCAACTCGCTCTTACAATGTCTGGCAAAGGTGGCAAAGCTCAATCCGGCGAAGGTGCCGCTTCCAAGTCGACCTCCCGATCTTCCAAGGCCGGTCTCCAGTTCCCCGTCGGTCGTATCCACCGTCTCCTCCGAAAGGGCAACTACGCTCGTGAGCATCGAAGTCTCTCCTCGTATCTACTTCCCCGACTGACCTTTCGCGTTCAACCTCGCAGAGCGAATCGGAGCTGGTGCCCCCGTCTACCTCGCCGCCGTCCTCGAGTACCTCTCTGCCGAGATCCTCGAGTTGGCCGGTAACGCCGCCCGAGACAACAAGAAGTCTCGTATCATTCCCCGACACTTGCAGTTGGCCATCAGGAACGACGAGGAGTTGAACAAGCTTCGTACGTCGGCGTCTTCGATTTGTTCCGATCGGGTTCCGGTCGCTTACATTACTCTACTTATCGTACTCGCAGTCGGAGGAGTCACCATCTCGCAAGGAGGTGTCCTTCCCTCGATCCACGCCGAGCTCTTGCCCGTCAAGACCGCTTCCAAGGCCAAGAAGACCCAGGTCTCGCAGGAGGTCGTGAGTCATCGCTCCACCTTTCATTTCTCTTTCGTACATTCGCTTACACGTCGCTCGCTCGCTCTTTAGTAAACTCGCCTCACCGCACCCAACAATCCACTCGCCCATCCTCGAGGTCGACGATCGCTTCCTGGCCAGTAGCGCCAATCTTCCCCGACTCGCCCTTTTACAACCATTCGCTCTTCGCTGCCTCCTTCTTCCCAACTCCTTCGTCTCTGGTCTGCAACCCGTTGTTTCTCCTTTGTCTCGGTGTATTAGTCTATTTTCGAGCGGGTTGTAGGGTTCGATGTCGGGGATGTTGAGGGAACCTCTTTCTATTGATTTCGTACTTTTGAATGACGATGATCATGAGATGATGATTTGAACATGGTGTTGGTCGCATGGTCCATTGAAATTCTGGTCTTCGTGGCTAGAGCTGTTCGTCTTGTGCGACTTGTCCGTTTCACTGATGATCACGTTCCGGATCGATGGATCTCATTCGACTTGGTCGAAGCCGTTCCGACCGGTTTCTCAGTCATACAATCAACCATCGCTCCGAGCGGTGAGACCTCACTGAACATCCCCTGTAAGACGATGCTGCCCGACTTGGCGCCTCTTTCGACGGGGACAAGGAAGGCAAGCTCGTATTCTGAGGATTCATCCAACTCACTTCGCGTAACTTAGAGTCGTTGAGATTTCGCTCGAACGACGAGTATAGCGAGATCAATCAAAGAAGTGGATCGCGCTGAAACCGTCCCTGATAACGTAGGGTTCCCAATACCTGGTGGTAAGATGACCAGGCCGACGAGGGGTTGCTCAAAACCTGATTAGAGGCCCGATAGGGGCTCGCGGGTCTAGACTGCAGATAAGGTCAATCGGAGTCAAGGTCGCCCGAGACGGGACGGGAGCAGCTAGCAATTTGAGGTTTCGAAGAACGGGGAATGGGATGTGTTCGCCTGATCATATTAGGTGAAATGCCATACATGAGACGTGATGCAAGGGGAAGTGTGGAGAGCGCCGGATTTGCTGAAAGTCGAGAATGTGGTGGATATGGGAATTGGGATTGGCTGTTGTCGGATGCCGAATGGATGCGGTTGATTTTCAATTGCGACGACTGGAACTTCGAGGTGTCTGCAAGTACAGGAATGATCGACGATCCAGGTAATTATCGGATATATCTAACGACGCGGAAGACATGATGCACGTGTAGCATGGTTTTGCTGAGGACATCGTTCCCATGTCATCATGCTCGGCTTATGAAACGGGGATACCAGTGTTTCAGCTGGCGCCCGTCGACCGCCACTAAACGAGCACATCCATTGTCCTGTGGGCGAATGTTTGTTTGAGCGATCGCGCTCGGCAGTTTCACAGATGGCGACATATGAGCAGAGGTATTGCCCGGGGTCGAATTCATGTCTACGACTTTGAGCTCATCGAGAAACGCCGCTAGACTTCAGGTGTATTTCCGCTTGTAGGCAAAAATGCGCTACGATGTCATCGGGCAATGAAATTTCGGTCTGTTCGAGAATCGAGATACAACGACACAATGATAGGCGCGATTCGTCATGCAGTATATTCGTATTTTTGCGAGGTCCCAAAGGTACAGAATAGTAGAGTAACATATGTTTGACCTAGATGCGAGCCGTCTCTGTCTATGAAACGAAACCGCCATTGCGCGAATGAAGCCGGGAAAGCGACGGGCTTTTCTGATTGCTATGGCCCGTTCTTTGACCTCGTGGTCTTACAGCGCAAATGGTCGACTGTAAAGGTACAATCGATACGCCTGTACGAGCCTTTGAAAGGGTGTCTTTGTGCTTGCACGACCATACCAGTAAGGACGAGCGAGTCTGCTCGCGCAATTCGCGGATCAGCCAGTTATTGTATTAACGCGGCTCGTGGTGGACTTCCGAATCGACGTTCACTTGGCTCATAATCGTCTCAGTTCACTCAGGGTTGTGCCTTAGGCATTTCTATGCAATCCGCTTGTGTCCCGACAGGTGGCGGACTTTGTGCTCTTTGTTTTTCGTTTTTCATCGGAGATTACGGCGGTCGACGCGAATGTACGGAAGTTATATGTCCTGGAGCAAACTTGGTGTCGAGCGAACAGCACGCTGAAAGCTAAGGCTTCCCGAGCGCAATGATACGGAAATCAGGTTCGGTTGCGTCGGTGGCACCCGGTGCGAATGTACTATGACGATGGTATCAGGGTGAACATCGGGCTCGCGAGCGCGAGCCGAGTTCCGTCCGCGTCGGGTGTGGGTACATGCTCGATCATTGACGTCGATGTTTCTATCACGCGATAACATCGCAGTACCGCAGTCGCTGTCACCGCAAGTGTCGCCTCATGCCAAAGGTAACGCTGTCAAGCTTGAGATCGGAGATGGACAATGATCGGGAAGTTTGGATTTGAAACGGACGGGCAAAAGTGGCGCGCGATTCGAATGGAGGGCAAATGCAAATCGAGGCGGACGAGGCTGGTGGAGGGGATATGTTGAGAGGACAGGGACTCGGGTAACCTATGACAGATATCAGAAGGCACGACCGGGCATATAGAGGCAGAATCGTTCGAGGGCGATCAGTCGAGGGCGGGGGCGCGCGGGCGCGCCCCAGGTGTCGGAAAGGGGAAAATTTGGGAACAGGGCGGAAAAAATGCAAAAATAAATGGAGACACTGAGAATCGAACCCAGGGCCCATCAATGTTGAGCTTGAAGCTGCGAATGATGGATTTTGCCACTAAACTATATCCCCAAACGATGTTGAGCTTGTCTCACATCGGTATACATCAACAAACCATGTGGACTCTGCAGAAAACGCCACCTCTTATCTCTTCAATGGATGTGATCGTGAGATCCTGTCAACATATGAGCGGGAGAGCTATCCGTGTAGGTATCCATCCTAAGCGGGGTTCATCTCAACAATGACGGGCCTTGATGACGGTCAGGCAGGTTTGCACCACAGACGAGCACAATCCTCTAAAACATCACATATGAGCACTGGATGCCGGCTGGGGGACGACGCATGGCAAACACATGGGGAACAGCCTTTGCAGATCAGCTAACAGGATTGATCGGCATGGCCAGTCCTCTGTCACATCGAAACGTGAACGGTGGGCGACGGGAGTGTTGTGACTGTGTGCCAAGGATGATTGTCATCCGTGTTGCTATAAGGCCTGGCAGCCGACCTGCCGGGTCTTGGGGTAATAAGGTCGCGGGACTGGGGAAAGGTAACGGTAGGCATAGCGATGTAATAACGGATGTCTAACTACTACAAGGTACTAGTTAGACGCCTACGAGAACATCTCCTAAAAGGTCTCCGAGAGGGTCTCCGAGAGGGTCTCCGAACGAGACCCCGAGGCGACGCGCACCGTAGGTCGCGCGTCACGTGACGCCTATAATAGTTGCCAGCAATGTCCATCTCCTGATGGTTCGATGATCACGGGTAGTTCTCCCTTGTTCAAGCGAGTTGGCTCTGTGGTTCCAGACCTGTCCCAACGTAGACGTCTGTGCATACACATGCAAGGATCTCTCATAGCGGCTTCTGTGAGAATCCAGCCAGAAACTTCGCTAGTCCTCGCAGACCATACCCCGGAGCTTGATAATGTCACGCTGCTGAATGATGGATTGCCACTAAACTATATCCCCAAACGATGTTGAGCTTGTCTCACATCGGTATACATCAACAATCCATGTGGACTCTGCAGAAAATGCCACCTTTTATCTCTTCGATGGATGTGATCGTGAGATCCTGTCAACCTATGAGCGGGAGAGCTATCCGTGTGGGTATCCATCCTAAGTGGGGTTCATCTCAACAATGACGGGCCTTGATGACGGTCAGGCAGGTTTGCACCACAGACGAGCACAATCCTCTAAAACATCACATATGAGCACTGGATGCCGGCTGGGGGACGACGCATGGCAAACACATGGGGAACAGCCTTTGCAGATCAGCTAACAGGATTGATCGGCATGGCCAGTCCTCTGTCACATCGAAACGTGAACGGTGGGCGACGGGAGTGTTGTGACTGTGTGCCAAGGATGATTGTCATCCGTGTTGCTATAAGGCCTGGCAGCCGACCTGCCGGGTCTTGGGGTAATAAGGTCGCGGGACTGGGGAAAGGTAACGGTAGGCATAGCGATGTAATAACGGATGTCTAACTACTACAAGGTACTAGTTAGACGCCTACGAGAACATCTCCTAAAAGGTCTCCGAGAGGGTCTCCGAGAGGGTCTCCGAGAGGGTCTCCGAACGAGACCCCGAGGCGACGCGCACCGTAGGTCGCGCGTCACGTGACGCCTATAATAGTTGCCAGCAATGTCCATCTCCTGATGGTTCGATGATCACGGGTAGTTCTCCCTTGTTCAAGCGAGTTGGCTCTGTGGTTCCAGACCTGTCCCAACGTAGACGTCTGTGCATACACATGCAAGGATCTCTCATAGCGGCTTCTGTGAGAATCCAGCCAGAAACTTCGCTAGTCCTCGCAGACCATACCCCGGAGCTTGATAATGTCACGCTGCTGAATGATGGATTGCCACTAAACTATATCCCCAAACGATGTTGAGCTTGTCTCACATCGGTATACATCAACAATCCATGTGGACTCTGCAGAAAATGCCACCTTTTATCTCTTCGATGGATGTGATCGTGAGATCCTGTCAACCTATGAGCGGGAGAGCTATCCGTGTGGGTATCCATCCTAAGTGGGGTTCATCTCAACAATGACGGGCCTTGATGACGGTCAGGCAGGTTTGCACCACAGACGAGCACAATCCTCTAAAACATCACATATGAGCACTGGATGCCGGCTGGGGGACGACGCATGGCAAACACATGGGGAACAGCCTTTGCAGATCAGCTAACAGGATTGATCGGCATGGCCAGTCCTCTGTCACATCGAAACGTGAACGGTGGGCGACGGGAGTGTTGTGACTGTGTGCCAAGGATGATTGTCATCCGTGTTGCTATAAGGCCTGGCAGCCGACCTGCCGGGTCTTGGGGTAATAAGGTCGCGGGACTGGGGAAAGGTAACGGTAGGCATAGCGATGTAATAACGGATGTCTAACTACTACAAGGTACTAGTTAGACGCCTACGAGAACATCTCCTAAAAGGTCTCCGAGAGGGTCTCCGAGAGGGTCTCCGAACGAGACCCCGAGGCGACGCGCACCGTAGGTCGCGCGTCACGTGACGCCTATAATAGTTGCCAGCAATGTCCATCTCCTGATGGTTCGATGATCACGGGTAGTTCTCCCTTGTTCAAGCGAGTTGGCTCTGTGGTTCCAGACCTGTCCCAACGTAGACGTCTGTGCATACACATGCAAGGATCTCTCATAGCGGCTTCTGTGAGAATCCAGCCAGAAACTTCGCTAGTCCTCGCAGACCATACCCCGGAGCTTGATAATGTCACGCTGCTGAATGATGGATTGCCACTAAACTATATCCCCAAACGATGTTGAGCTTGTCTCACATCGGTATACATCAACAATCCATGTGGACTCTGCAGAAAATGCCACCTTTTATCTCTTCGATGGATGTGATCGTGAGATCCTGTCAACCTATGAGCGGGAGAGCTATCCGTGTGGGTATCCATCCTAAGTGGGGTTCATCTCAACAATGACGGGCCTTGATGACGGTCAGGCAGGTTTGCACCACAGACGAGCACAATCCTCTAAAACATCACATATGAGCACTGGATGCCGGCTGGGGGACGACGCATGGCAAACACATGGGGAACAGCCTTTGCAGATCAGCTAACAGGATTGATCGGCATGGCCAGTCCTCTGTCACATCGAAACGTGAACGGTGGGCGACGGGAGTGTTGTGACTGTGTGCCAAGGATGATTGTCATCCGTGTTGCTATAAGGCCTGGCAGCCGACCTGCCGGGTCTTGGGGTAATAAGGTCGCGGGACTGGGGAAAGGTAACGGTAGGCATAGCGATGTAATAACGGATGTCTAACTACTACAAGGTACTAGTTAGACGCCTACGAGAACATCTCCTAAAAGGTCTCCGAGAGGGTCTCCGAGAGGGTCTCCGAACGAGACCCCGAGGCGACGCGCACCGTAGGTCGCGCGTCACGTGACGCCTATAATAGTTGCCAGCAATGTCCATCTCCTGATGGTTCGATGATCACGGGTAGTTCTCCCTTGTTCAAGCGAGTTGGCTCTGTGGTTCCAGACCTGTCCCAACGTAGACGTCTGTGCATACACATGCAAGGATCTCTCATAGCGGCTTCTGTGAGAATCCAGCCAGAAACTTCGCTAGTCCTCGCAGACCATACCCCGGAGCTTGATAATGTCACGCTGCTGAATGATGGATTGCCACTAAACTATATCCCCAAACGATGTTGAGCTTGTCTCACATCGGTATACATCAACAAACCATGTGGACTCTGCAGAAAACGCCACCTCTTATCTCTTCAATGGATGTGATCGTGAGATCCTGTCAACATATGAGCGGGAGAGCTATCCGTGTAGGTATCCATCCTAAGCGGGGTTCATCTCAACAATGACGGGCCTTGATGACGGTCAGGCAGGTTTGCACCACAGACGAGCACAATCCTCTAAAACATCACATATGAGCACTGGATGCCGGCTGGGTGACAACACGTGGCAAACACATGGCAAACAGCCTTTGCAGATCAGCTAACAGGATTGATCGGTAACGCCAGTCCTCTGTCACATCGAAACACGAACGGTTTGCGGCCGTCCTTACACTACCCTACGCCCCCTGTCAATGTTGAAATAGAAACACATTATAGTATGTAGTAAAACTGCATTGTCAAATCTAGCGAAACAATCACAAGTCGCATATCGGCGTCTCACGGTCAACTCCACTTCAATGCGCCAGTATGCTGATGAACACCTGCAGCATGCCAAATTTGAACTCGCTTGACACATGGTTCAAATACCTGTGCCATCGTTGTAGCGAGTCAGGAATAAGAAATAGCGCTGGCAGGTCGCCCCACGTCTCGGGAGGAACAATCGAGCTTCTTGGTCGTGCTGCGTCCACAACGCTCGAGGCCATCGCACTACGACGAACAGCCACAGCAATACAGCTGCTGTTTTATAGTCTACAGTTCGAAGCTGGGATCGCGAGTTGGAGTAGGAGTGATAACATTCGACTGACGATAATCCGCGACCCGGCAATTCCCACATGGCCCCCCTCCCGTCTCCTGGCCGGAAGTATCATCCATCTCGGATGGTGCCGTTTTGTCTGCCGATCTGGAGTATGCCGACGAAGGGGGGGTAGGCGAACAGATGGTAAGTCGCGGTGACTTGCTTGTGATCGTATTCGGTTCGTCTGCTAGTGGATAGGGAAAGGAAGGAAATTTTCTTGTTTGTGAGGGAGTAGAATGGCTGTTGTTATATATATGTAGACAGGTTTCGTCCCCAGAGGACTCCCAGCGCGGACGCTAATTTCCGATCAGGTCTTCACGAACGAGTAAGAGTCGTTAGTGATCAAGTAATAGTGGGATGCCTTTCGCACTCAAACGCAAAAAGTAAACTGTTCTGCTGCTACCACCTTGACAGATTCACCTATTGAACAATACAAGAAACTTGTTCAACGGGGTGGTAAAACGGCGGGGTGGCCGGGAATAGGAAGCTTAGGTATTGATGGCTACACTTCAGCCCGTGCTTTACTCATCAGGAAGGTCAAGGTGGCCTTTTCCAAGAGCCTAGTCTAGCTAGTCTCGAACCGCGAGCGAAATGACAGCGAATATCGCACCAAGACACAACGCTTAGTATAGATTGTTCGACTGAAAATCGTATGTAAAGTAAACAAGGTATGTCATATGTCGTTGCTCCTTGTAACCCTTTCGACTATACATCGTTGTGATAGCATGTCGTAAAAGATCGAGAGTCTTCGATTGTCATCAATAATGTGTTGTTTCCCCATCCCACTACATGTAGGCGTACGCTACCCATCAGCCACGTAACAATCGCTGTGGATCAGTTCGCGCCGGGGTCCGACTGAGGTCGTCCGATTGCGGATGGAGAAGGGGCAGGAAGTAACACCAGTCCTTCGTCTTGGCTTGGACTTTGAGCCCTCTTGGAGCTCTCGACGGAAGGTCGCTTAATGTCAACAGGAGGAGGTTTCTGGTCGACAGCGGGAGCTTGGGCGGGAATATCCTCGACGGGAGACTTTGGACAGAATGAAAGATGGCCGAGATGAGATGAGATTTAGCAAACGGAGTTTAGGGAACGGGTGACCCGGAACGTCGGAGGACTCACCTGATCCTCCAGCTGTAGCCCACCGACATCCGGCAAACTGTTATCGGCCTGTTGAGCTTGCGTCTCTCCCATGTCTTGCACAGCTGCCGCCTCGTCCACGTCTTGCCTAGCGTCCCCCTCGTCCGCGGGGAGTCGAAGATCTCGGGACAAGTATTCCACTTCGTCCAAAGCTATTTGAGCGAATCTGGATTGACCAGATCTCTCATAGGCCTCCGCGAGGATCCCCATCAGCTCGATATGGAACACGATTGGTGGGTCGTGCCTGCATGCCAACATGTAGTCCGTGATCTCCAAGACCGCCTGATGAGCATCGCTGACCGCAAGATCTTTGAAGAATTCGTTTTGGGCCACGTGGAAGGCGGTCATGTGCTCATAGCCCTCGGTGGAAGCCTCCATATCTACTAAAGGAGGGTAGACAGGCAGTGCAGTGCAGCCTTTCAGCGACTTGCAACAGGTTGCAGGTTGGCTATACTCACTGGTGTATGTTTCCTTGAGCGATAGACGGACTATTACAGTTACAGATTGCCAAAGGTACCCTCGGATCGGTGGGGAACGTGAGGGGATTCCGTCAACTGAACCAACTCGAAATGAGTCCTTCGAAAGCGTTGTGAATGTCGAAATGAGTCGAGAGGCAGCGAGAGGCAGAATGAGACTGAGAGGAATGTATGACTCACAGAAAAGGTTGACACGGGCACTACTTGATATGTTGGGGCAGACATGAACGATGATGTCGAACAATCAAGATCGCGATGGCAGGCATATGAGACGCGTACAAGATCGGAAGCTAATCGGAAGTAAACTATAACAGCGATATGCTATTGTTCCCCACTTTGAGATAGGACCAACTTATAGTCGAGCGTGACAAATCAAGAGATGAACTTGATTCTTCGACTTGGAACTTCAAGCTCGTTATAATAATATTCATACGATAGTACACGCTACAGGTAAGGCGTTATAAGGGCTGGAAGTTCGTCTATAGTCAAGGTGGAAGTAAAATTTGCGTTTTGGGGGCGAAATCACAATCGGGGTGCGTTGATAACGATTGCGAGCAGGCAGGCTGATGCGGTCATGACAACGACGATCGTTCCGATCCAGCCGCAGTAGATCCATGTGATCGCACGCCAGTTAGTAGCTGTAAGGAAGGAAGCGGTAGAAGGAAGAATCGATCAGCCCAGAACTATTTCACATTTTTTCTTCTTTCTGAGGTAATGTTGGACTCACCTTTCCAGTCTCCGTTGCAGCACGACACACCGACGGTAGCACCGGTGATGCACATGGTGGTTGATACGGGAATACCGTACTGGGAAGCGAGGATGACGGTGATGGCCGCTCCGAGCTCCATGGTGAATCCACGGGAGGGAGAGATCAAGGTGATCCTGTTTCCAAGAACGGCCATGATGTTGTAACCGTACGTGGCAAGACCGAGGACGAGCGCAGAAGCTCCGTAGACCAACATCCAGACCTCGATCTCCGAGTTCTTTCCGGCGGGGAGCCCAAACTTCCAGGTGTAGTAGATGACCGAAAAGGGACCGATGGCGTTGGACAGATCGTTGGCTCCGTGGGCGAACGAGGCGGTACAGCTGGTCAAGACCTGCATAAAGGTAAAGGCGTATTCGGTATCGTTGTCGTACTGCTTGGCGGCACCGTGAATGACGGCCATTCTTGCCGCACCCTTCTCGTCGTCCTTTTGAGCCTGGAGCGCGTGGACGTCGACGGTGGATCCGTGGCTGATGGCCTTCCAGAGGACGGGAGCGACCTTGTATTTGAGGATGATCCACAAGTTTCGGGGAGCCAGGGGGAAGCCCTCGATCTGAGGAGTCTCGACTTCGCGCTCGAGCGCCGATTCTCTGGGCAACGATTCGGGCTGGTGGGGTTCCTGCAAGAGCTCGGCAGCCTTGGCCTGGGCGGGGTTCTCGATGGCAGAGTTGTTGGAGGAGGACTCGGCGCGGGGCATGGCCTTTTCGGCGCTCATAGCGGTAGCAGGGGCATCACCGGTCTGAGGGATCGTGTCGTGGTCGAGAGACTTTCGAATTCGGTAGTCTTTGACAGCGGATCGAGAGCCGGCATCCTCGGGAGCTTGACGGTTCCAGAGCATGGGTCCGAGGAAAAAGTGGTACCATCGAAGGGCTGTCGGGTGGGCGGGCAAGATGACCATAGTCAGTACAAGGCTCAGGAGACGAATCAGACTAAGGGACACGCCGGCGACTCACTGTAATCCTTCTTGATGACCTTGCCGTAGACGAAAGGCAACCAGAAGACGACGGCCAACAATCCGATGACGAATCCGGTCAACAAGATCGCCGCAGCCGTCTTTCCCGGCGACATGTCATCCAGGTTCAACGAAGGCGATCCCTTGTAGACGATCGACATCGTACACACGCAAGCGACGACCATGAACCAGAACGGACCCGTGTAAAGGGCCCATCGTGTGGCGTCTTTTCGGACGAGGACGATAAACTTGACGAGCAGGTAGACGGTCGAGGCGAACCCGGCTGCCATGAGCGGGGCGATGACCAGACCGGCAAAGATGGCACCGAGACCGGATCCACCGTTCCAACCCCACTGGGGTGCGTCGAATCCACCACAGGCGATTCCGACACCCGCTACGGCCGAGACGATCGAGTAGGTCGTCGAGACGGGCCATCCGAGTCGGGTCGCGATCGACAACCAGATGGAGGAGACAAAGATGGCGTTGACGAAAGCGAGCAGTTGGAGGCCAGCGTTGCCTTCAAAGATGCTGGCGGGAACGATACCGTTCTTGATCGTGCTCGATACTCGAGCACCGACGAGGACCGCTCCCAAGAATTCGAAGAGGGCGGCGGCCATGGTCGCCTGACGCATCGTCAAGGATTTCGAAGCGACGGCGGTCGCGAACGCGTTGGCGACATCGTTGGCACCTGAAACGCGCGAGACGAAAGAGGAATTGTTAGCCTTTTGCGTTCCTTGCAAGAGGCAGCGAGGATGATGAGCCAGGACTCACCAATCATGAACGCATCGAGGGTACAGAAGATGACCCCGAAAGCGAACAGGTAGTCGTACTGGTGAAGAGTAGGCATCTTGGCTGATCCTGGTCCAGTGAGAGGGGAGAGTGAGGGGGGGGAGGTTTGAGGGAGAGTGAGTGGTACTGCTAGTTTCTGGCACGAGAGACGGAAGCGACTACATGATTCTGATATGCACAAGAATGAGAGTCCCCTCGATCCCTATATACAACATCTCCGGTCTGAGCGGGTATCAATTCCTCCTAGTCTCGTCGCTCGACTTTTTTCCCCGACGCACGTTCGAAACGTTCAAAAGTCCCAGAGCTGAGTACGTGAGATACGTGCGATATGAACCCATCCCTCCGAAGGGAAAGGAGGAAGGAAGGAGGAGGGAGAGAGAGGTGACAACGAGGCACAACGAGGGTTCATCACAGAATTCTCTTGGCGACCCATCGGAAAGAAACGCCACAACGCGCTTTCTGACCACGTGACCGGAAGAAGACGAGGGAAGGAGAGACAGCGAGTCAGGACAAATTACGTTATCTGTTACGTCAGACTGATCGATTCCGTTTGGTCGTGTGCTAGCTGCTAGCTGATCGTGTTCGCAGCTGATCGCCCTAACGGATCGCAGCGAGGTAGGTCCTTTGGACTGATCTTCTCGTTTACTATTGCTGATCGCGTACGACGAAGCTCAAGCCGCTCTGGATATCTGGACCTTGATCAAACGTTCGTGTACAATTGTCCAACCGAGATCCATGAAACCAAGACTGCCATCGGGTATCGTGTTCAATCAACGTCGCAATCCGCTGGGCCACCAACGTTGACCATGGACCACGCATCTTGACCCCCCATACTGGACACCGGACATCATAGCAGCACGCTATGTCTATGCAGATTCACATCCCGAGACTGGACACTTCCGATCAACCGGAAATCGATGACCAGAGGGGCAAGGGAGGTTTTTGCGAACGTTTCCCATGTCTTGGCATTTTTCCACGTCGTCCGCGTGCCTCGCTCGGTTAGAACCTGACGGCATCTGCGATTTCATTTCCACCTTTGCGACCTCGAGAACTCACGAACCTCGAACTTCGAACAAAGACAGGAGCTTCGGTGGCTTGGTAGACATACGATTACGCACGTTCAGTCTGCGCACATCCTCGTTCGTCGCTGTTCAATCAGGCTGGCTACCTACCGTCCAGACTTTGGGGCAGACTCGCCGCGACTACATCGTCTGACTAGACGTTCTGCTTAGGCAGGTAAGCCTCGGTAGCATGGTTTCGTCCAAGTCGACTGTTAGTCTTACAGGCGTGTATACTGGCGATGACGATGCATGCAGATGGACGATCAGATTGACGAGAGCGCCATCAAGAGAATAAACCACGCTCCACGCCCAGAGAGGCCATTTTACTAGATATGTATACAAACACGATCCATGCTAGAAGATAGAATGCAGAAATTTCGAGAATGCTTGTAGGCTTTCAATAGGAGTCGAATTTTCTTGGGAGACTCAGGCGGTCAGCGCTTCGAGGTGCCGTTGCAACCTGTCCCGAGAGGCCGATTGCATGACCTGAAGTCGATCGCCTTCGGGCAATAACCGTGACAAGGGCGGCATGCTCATCTGCGAGCATGAGACGTAAATTAGATCAGACGGTATGCAGAGTGCGTCTCTAGATCCTCCTCTACTCACCAATGCTCGGGAAGCCAGGGCCGTGGCGACTTTTTGTACCTTGGCGAGCATGTGCGTGCGACAGACCATCTGCTGGACGTCGATCGAACGGTCGTCCGCATAGATCCTCTCCAAGCTCTCGAGCAAGCCCGGGATCCGTCGGATGATCTCGGTCAGGTCGTCCGAGACCTCCCCTGAAGCGTTCAACAGATCCTTGGTACGGTCACAAAGATCGCTGTAATGCAACAAGACCTGGAAGAGACGAGCGATATATAAGCTGACTGGTTCCTCGCCCGCATACACCATACACTCACTTGGCCGCCCTTGTGCCAGTCGACGATCCTCGCGTCCTCAAGATCGGCGAGCAGCTTGCGCAAGAGCCCGATGTCTTCCCGCAAGATGACTTCTGGCGCTAGGCGCTGCAGGACAATGCGATGAGCCCTATCCATCAGACCGGCTTGCTTGCAAGACAAGAATTCCGAGTAGATATCGCCCTTGCTCGCGTAGAGATCGGCCTGCGAACGAAATGAGGATCATATGCTTTAGTCCCTCTGTATGATCAATTCGTTGCGCAGGGGCTCACCCTAGCCTCGGAAAGCCACTCTTTCGGCACGCTCATGCGTTGCAGAATCTCTTCCTTGTGAGCCAATTCGGCGGCGTGTCGGCCGAGTACCTCCTTGACAGCTTTCAGTCGACTGTTTTGCAGGAACGAAACATATCAGACCGATCCCAACGTCGGCACGAACAAACCTTGTCTACTCACGAGCCCTCCTTATCGAGATGAAGCAAGACGAATACGGCATACTCCCACAATCCCTCCCTTTCCAATTGACTCGCATAGTCGATGCTCAGCCTATCAAATGTGCGGACACTCTCCATGACGTGCTCTTCCGATGTGCCAAAGCCAAAGACGTTGACCAAGAGATCAAGCAGGTGCCACTGTAGTCGGACGTCCATGGAGGTCTTGCCATAGGCCGCCGATCCAGCGAGACAAGCAGCTGGAGTCGCTTGCTCCATGAACACCTTCATCATTCCGTACATGGCGTCTTCATTCTCGGTGTTCGCGAAGACCGGCCTCGCAGGCGGATGTTCCGACTGCAAGTGCGCTCGGAAGTTATTGATGACATCTGGCAACGGCTGCTCCAACGGAGTGCCGAACCACAGGTGCATCCCCAGTGCCTGCAGCCAGGATAAACCCTGGCTCATCTCTACCTGATCCGCTGACGGTCCACCTTCGACGGTGTCGATTATACCAGCTAGTAAGGCGTAGACGCGACGATACGAGACGTCGATGTGTGCGTCGACATCTTGTTTGCGCCAGATCTCTAGCTGTTGCTCCATCGTGTTTTGGAATTCCGGTCCCGATCCTGCTTGTGCAACCAGGGTTGCCAATCGAAGATCGCCTCCGTCCATGGCCACGGACGTCGCCCTGGCGACCTGATTGGCGATCAACAGAGAGAAAACAGTCTGAGGCCCCGAGTCCTTGGTATTGATCTCCCGATCCACGATAGGCGCCAAATGACTTGTCAACCAGTCCGAAAGTGCAGTCTTGCGGACTAATGACTCGGCGTCGACCCGAACCTGTCCCTGGATCTCGGCATTGGCCAGTGTCGGAATCTCATCAAACAACGCCCTTCCCAATCTCCACAGCTCGGCTTCATATCTGCCGTCGCCTCGGAACAACTCGACGACGTCCTTGAAGCGAGTTTTCGTGTCGGTCTCGGCAATCGGGACTCCCTGTTCGTCTATAAAGTTGGTATGCTTCAGTTGAAACTCCAAAAGCTTCACCATGACTTCGCGATCCTCGGCCTGTTCAAGACGTGCAATTCAGTGACGACGCAGACAATCAGTGAAAAAGTGGAGACTTACAGCCTCCTTGCCTTCGCGCCGCAGTGACGAGATCACCTGATTCTGTCGAAGCCTGAACACATGACCTGTCGAAGCAAGCGTCGCGCGATGTATCCTTCCCAACGCTAGACCGGCATCAAGGAACGCGCTGTCCTTCCCCGCGGTTATCGTGCTCTTGCTCTCGATCCTCTTCATCTTCCACTCTTCCCTTTCCTTCGATGGGGCTGTACGTGTCGCGCCGAAAAAGGATCGCTGTGAAAGATGCACAAGGTCAGTTGTGAGACAGACACGCCAACGGTCCCATACCAAGTCACTCACGTCGACGTCACCGCCATCGACCTCCCCATCTAAATCCTTCTCGGCTTTACGAAAAAACTGCAGCCTCTTTTTGTTCGGCCTAGGCGTCATGTCCAGGTCGTCAGGTTGAGGGGTGCCGTACATGCCCGTAAAGATCAGGTCTCGCTGTCGGACGGCGATCTCGACAGGCTGCACAGACGACCGTGCATACTCGGATGCGTCGTCATCGTGACTCGGAGCCACGGACGATCGATCGATTTCTGACGGAGATCCGGTGGCTTCATCCCCGTTGTAAGAGCCATAACGCTCGGATTCGGCGGATCGCTCACGCTTGCCGTTCTCGTTCAGAATGCTGTCGTCCTGTGCGTCCATCTCGTCTTCCTCGTCGTCGGAATCGTCTTCTTCCGGAATACCATAGAGAGTGAAATGCTCAACGGTAAACACCCAAACACCGGTCGAAGGGTTGTAGCTCTGGAAGGTGGTGTCCGGCACGTGACGCAGGGCTCGCTCACGGGCCCTCTGCTTGGGGTGCTTGGGATCCGTGATGGGCTGCTGAGTCTCCTTGTTCCTGGGCCAACAATCTTCGAGGCTGATCTCCGCTCGGTGGTTCAGGCCTTCACCGGGCGGACGCTCATCCGCTTTCTCTGGGTAAACCTCACACTTGCCGTCTCTGAAGGTGACGAGGTCGCCGCAGATCCGGTTCAGAGTGGTCTTGTTGCCGATGTCGACCGGTTCGAGGTAGGTCAGCCTACCGTACCCCTTGCGACCGACGACAAAGTCCTCGACGCTGCTCAAGTCCTCGTTCGAAGCGTTGTATAGTTCGCTCATCTCCGGGATGGTATAGTAATCGCCATCGTTGTAGTCCTCCAAGTCGATCTTTCTCGAGAAATCTGTCCGCCTGTGCTCCTTTTCGGTGACAGCGTCCTCGTTCTGCGTACGAGCGACAGAGGCCTGGCGAGAGCCAGCCACGGTGTTGCCCATGACACTTCCGTTGACGCTTGTACCATCGTGATCGGCCTCTGGGTTCAAGATCGATCGCGAGATCTGAGGCGTCCTGTTCGCCACGGCAGTACTGAGGGACAAGGAATCAGTCTTTCGATGGAGGACCAGCTTCTTGACACCTTGTCGAGGTGTAAAGGCAGCCGGGCTAAGCGTATCCGGAGGAGGCGTGCTAAAGAGGTTCCTCGCAGGCGACCCGTTCGACGCAGTAGACACTCCCAAGATAGAACCCGTCGGAAGCGTACTAGCCGCGCGAGCAGGAGTCGAGATGCCACGGAATCGAGGGGTCATCTTACCAGCCGAAGGTGCAGGCCTGAGCGAGCTAGACAATGGCGGCAAGACCTTGGGTCCAGTCGAGACGTTGATGGGCTGGAAAGACGGAGGTACGCTGAACATGCCGCCGGTCCCGTACGGGTTGTTGATGTCGATATTGACAGGAGGTTGCGCTTGAGATTGCTGGAGCTGGTTCGTGGACGAGTTGCCGAACAACGATCCACCCATGTTCTGCTGGGGTTGCTGCTGAGCGCCACCGCCAAACGAGTTCCCAAACAGGCCCGAGCCGCCAGTGGATGCACCCAAAGTCGATCCCGTGTTGGTCTGCCCGAAAAGGCCGGATCCAGCATTATTCGGCTTGGCACCGAAGAGCCCACCGGTTTGACCGGTCTGGTTTTGCTGGCCCTGCTGGGAAGCTCCCAGGTTGCCAAACAAGCCTCCTCCCGTTTGTTGGTTGGTCGAGCCAAAGAGGCCGGTGCTAGGCTGAGCAGCGGGCTGACCGAAGCCGGTGCTGGTATTGGTCGAGTTGTTTCCAAAAAGACCTCCTCCCGTTGTCCCCGTCTGCGCAGGCTGACCGAACAGACCGCCGGGCTTGGCGGCGCCAAAGGTGTTCGTCCCCGTGTTCCCAAAGAGACCTCCAGAAGGTTGTTGTCCCGCAGGTTGAGCGGGTTGGGCAGCACCGAACAATCCACCTCCTGTCTGACCCTGAGTCTGAGCGGACGCTCCGAAAGTGTTGGTTGTTCCCGTCGTGCTGCCGAACAAACCACCAGCGGGTTTGGCACCAAAGAGCCCACCAGATTGTTGGTTCTGTTGCTGAGGTTGACTTCCGAACAGGCCTCCCGTCTGAGGCGCGGCAGTGGTCGACTGGGCACCGAATCCGAATCCAGTGCTCGGCTGTTGCGCAGCTTGAGTCTGAGCTTGCTGGCCGGTCTGACCGAATCCGAACCCGGTCGAAGCTCCCTGAGCGGCCGGCTGACCAAACGTGTTCGTAGTCGTGCCTGGAGCGAACAAGAACAACATTCATCGCGAGATTAGCCTCGAGCCGTCTAGCTCGGTGTTCACCCGGCTGATACTTACTCCCAGTCCCAAACCCTCCAAAGGCAGGCTTGGCTTGGTTCTGGTTGTTTGCGCCAAATGAAAACGCACCTGAAGCAGCCGGCTGAGCGTTCTGCTGTTGTTGTTGGCCGAACAGGCCACCCCCCGTTGTGGAGGCGCCCGTATTGGACCCGAACAGACCACCGGTCGTTCCCGTGGAACCGGATTGCCCAAACAGACCGCCACTCTGCTGGTTTTGCTGGCCAAACAGACCGCCCGTCTGTTGCTGAGGCTGCTGTTGATTTTGCTGACCGAACAACCCAGTCCCAGTGCTCTGAGTGTTAGATCCAAAGAGCCCGGTACTGGCAGCAGGAGCTCCGAATCCGGTACTCTGCTGAGGCTGACCGAAAGCAGTGGTTCCCGCAGGTTGAGCAGGCTGACCGAACAGACCGGTACTAGCTCCAGTCCCGAACCCGGTAGAAGCAGGCTGAGCGGCACCGAAGAGACCCGTCGATTGTTGTTGAGCGGGTTGACCGAACATGCCTCCAGTGGATGAACCGGCACCGAAAGCGTTGGTACCAGGAGGAGGAGCGGTCTTTCTGTTCTGCTCGTAATCTTGCAGACGAAGTTCCTGCGGGTAGTCCAACCAAGCAAGGTCAGTCCGTGCGCAACGGAATAACGATGGCAAACGTGATTTACCTCGAGACTGGCACCCTTGTACGCGTCCATACACGTGATAGTCTGGTAGACCGTGTAGTTGTTCGTGTTCCCGTCCTTTTCCTTCACAGGCTGATAAGCGGTCCCAGCCGTGCCGTTCGTTACCGGGCCTATCGATCACAACATCACAATCGTCCCGATCAGCCTGACAACCCCCTTACAACCCTCACAAAAGGTAAATGCGGATATACCAGCGACCTGAGCACCGCCTCCAAACATCCCCGTACCAGCCGGCTTGGCTCCAAAGAGCCCACCCGTGTTCCCAGTCTGAGCGGGCGCTCCGAACCCGGTCGTAGCAGGTTTAGCTCCGAATCCTGTCGAGGTCGATCCGAACAATCCGCCAGTAGCTGGTGCGGCATTATTGTTCGCTCCAAAGCCGGTGGATCCGCCAAAGGTCGAGCCTGAGGAACGTAAAAGTGACAGTCAGGAAGTGGTATATGGGGGAAAGTCTGGGTGCGAGGTGAAATACTGACCAGTAGAAGCGCCTCCAAAGAGACCTCCGCCCGTTGACCCTGTAGCTCCGAACGCAGGTCGAGCCTGTTGTTGCTGCCCGAAAGTCCCGGTAGAAGCTCCGAAAGCTCCTCCTGTAGAACCTGATCACGAGGAGATGCAGAGATGAGAAGAGAGGTGTAAACTCCTAGGTGTTAGCGATTCTATTCGAATGAGGGAATAGGCGAGCTTAGAAGCTTACCGAAAGCGTTGGTCTGACCAGGTGTGCTACCACCGAACAACCCTGTGGATTGTTGAGCGGGCTGAGCGGGTTGACCGAACAGTCCACCCGTCTGACCGGGTTGTTGAGTCTGTCCAAACATCCCTCCAGCTACAGGTTCCCATAGGTGTATAGAGCAAAGGTTCACATTAGCCACCTCTACTTATCCATCCTATTTCGTGCGAACGCACTCTGCTGTTGAGGTTGGCCGAACCCGGTAGAAGTCTGACCGAAAAGACCTCCGGTCTGTTGACCCTGCTGAGGTTGTTGACCGAAGCCAGTACCCGTCGAGCCGAATCCTCCCGTTTGTCCAAACATGGCGATGTATACGAGACGCTGTCTTCTAGTTGATTACTGCGTGCTTTTCCAGCTCGATTGGAATTTCACCTGATGAGCTTCTTCGGTGCGTTCGTTGCTTGTATCTCAGATCTGGTTCTTGTTCTCTAACCGCACGTTGCTGCAATGTTATGCAGCAGCGAGAACTCGACTTTCGCTCTTCGTCCGAGAGATCAAGCTTCGGTATCACTATGACAGTTCCAACTATGAATGCGGGAGTCTATCGAGAGTTGTTGTAATGTCGAGGTGGAATACCGATGAACAAGTCTCTCTCTAGCATCATCATCATTCCCCCTCGAGCTGATGGTTCTCTCACGCGTCGCCCTGACTTGTGGGATTGGGATAGAGCTGAGACTTGTCGATCATCGAGAACGACCATGTTTCATCGGTTCGCCTTGACCTGCTCAAAGTTCTGAGAGTGATGCCAAAGCGGCAACTGCCCATGGTCCAGCGAAAAAGTCTGCACCATCGAATCTATAGATTTGGGGTAGTGAGAGCACGAAGTACATACCTGTGGTACGAGGTAGTCAGTATACGTCCCGCCGGATCGTATGTGTAGAAACATCCGCGAATGTGAACTCTCGGGCTAGCTTCAATGGGTCGTTAAACGCAACGGCGATCGTGATGATATGGCTGAGAATCTCCAGTTTGGTGATGACATATGATATCAAAAAGGCTCTTCCTTTCACCTGATATGCCATCGGCCGTCAATGATGCTATGGTATCGTCCTGGTAGTGGGAGCGGATGATACGTCTCAGAGTCACTCTCTTTGCCATGTCAGGTGATTGTTGTGTGCCTTCCTTTGTCATGGTTCTCAATTGATGGTGTGCTCATGTTATGCCAGTAACATCTGGGCAATGTATATATATATATATATATATATATATATATATATATACATATGCCACAAAGAGTTAAGTTGTTGTCATGCGTCTGGCTTCTTGAGAGGTTTGTCTTTACCTGCTGACAAAACAAACATCAAAGCAAAGCAAGAGATGAACCCAAACTGGAGAAAGAACATTGATTACTACAAGAATCCGGCCGGTTACCACTTCACAAAGTACACCACATGGTATCACTTTGATCAGGTCCCTAGTGACGACTTGGCGGAAGCGTTGAGTAGAGGCTGGGCGCCTGAAGCAAAGCTCATGGCAGCCGTGGCTAAATTCCAAGCTGAACCTTACGACTGCTTCCAAAAGTCCAACCTCCGCAGCATTGTTCAGAAGATCAATGAGGAAAACAGGCGGAACAAACCTATTGGGAGCTTGGACAGCCTTCCTATTGCTTTTTGGGATGCTGACAAAAACTGCCTGTCTGAACGCCTTGGTTGTCGACCTGCCAAGCCTTCAGGAGCTGGATACGTCATCTCTTTTGAGAGGACGCTTCACACTGAGGCTCATATGACTGTAGGGGTGTGGGAAGTCTTCGTGCAAGTCCTCAATACCAAAATTGGAGTTGTAGTGCCAGCAAGAGATCCTGAGACTTCCCTGGGGATGCCTGCTCTTTCGATCGATTCAAGCAAAATGACATGCCCTACCTCTACCTCCTTCGACTATGCAAACATCAAAGAAGAACTGGAGAGTATCTGGAGCAAAGAATCCGAGGTTGAAAGCTTCCTCCAACAGATTTGCTCAAGAAGGAAAGAGCTCCTAGAGGAACTGCTGAACCTAAGGCCTGGCAGTTCATCCAATGAAAGTGGTTCTGTGGCTGGCGGAAGCCTCTCCGATTGGACCAAACTTTGATACATATTACTGCCTGACGAAGTTTGTTCTTTGTTGTAAACCTACATAGCATATCCATGTGGAATATACATATAGTTACCGTCCGCAAGCGCATCATGTCTCTAGATTGTTGGCTGCCCTGAGGAAACCGCGGAGAACCTTTAGGAGGTGGTTACGTCCGCCCTCTCGCTGTTTTGCAATCTATTGCTAAACAATCTGCCCTCAAGCCAACCAGCTCTTGCAGAGGTCCATGTTGGAGGCGGAACAGGGACTGAAAGCGACCAAGAATTAAAGCTTGAATTTCCGCTACCTCCGTGACGTCTACCTGTGAGTTTGGGAGCCCGCCTTCCTGTTGTCTCACCTTGATGAGAGCTCCAACTCACTTTCTCCATCTGTGCTATTGGCTGGTGTCACTCTTCGCCTAAAGACAAGTCGACGAGACTAGAGCTGAAGAATACATGGGATAGTGGAAGGTCCATTGTCCTCGCACTCACCGATTGGTTGACAGACAGAAACAGCAATACGACGTGGCGTCAAAGAGGCTTGCCGAGAGAGAGGGCCAAGAGAAGAAGATTAGAGACGGGTGAGCATGTCTACCGGACTCGGCTGGTGGTCAACCTGGTCGAGCCGAACACCCTTCCTTTGTACGCTTTGTGAAATTGAAGCAGGTGCTGCTATACCATCGGGAAAAAGTAAAAAGAAGCACAGATTTCTGGTGAAGAAGAAAAGTGGTTGACTCGAGACTAAGCGAATGGGCGGAACCTGCTCCAAAAGCACGAAACTGGCGGCGGACGCCGAGGGCTCTCTTGAAGACGTGAGTGTTTCACTTGGTCGATGTTATCATTCGCTGAACGGTCTCGCTCTCACGGCCTCTAGAATGACTGAGCGCAAACATGCCGCCCCGCGGTTGGATTCGCAACCATCGCGGTCGTCAAGACCACAATGTCCTGCCTCTTCATGATTGTCATCAACATGCCCCGCTTGAACTAGATGGATGATCATCTACGACCTCGCTTGTCTTACAAAACGACACAACAATTTATAGACGTGCCTCTCGAAACCTCCGCGTCTCACAGGAGGTTAACCCTCTCCCTCGAGAAGACCAACCAGATGGTCCCTCATACAACCTTGACTACTATCTGAGGCCTTGTACTAGATAAAAGTAATGCCTCTGAACAATATCATTCATCACCTATTACACGCTGCTCCGCAATTCCATTGGAATTGACTCTGCCGGCGCGCTCGGACAGATTGCGCAACCTGACGAGTCTCGGTTTTAAGTCTGCGGGCTGGAATGGACGTCTTCTGGTTGTTCATCTCGAACAGCTGGTCGTTGGTTGAAACTTCAGACAATGAATTGGTCGTCTTTTTTGATTTTATCCGAGTATTCTCGACCGCGGTACTCGATCGCATTGGCAGTACGATCTGCGACGCATGCTGCGCAGCGCTGCGCGGCAACCAGGTCGATGCTACATAGCGCGGGAAATGGCGGTTTTATGGCCTGTGAGACCACCAAGCGCAACAAAATCTCACTAAGTCATCACAGGCAATCTTAGTGAGATGGTTTCAAGTGATATTCGAACTCGGAAGGCGCGCGACGATCCATGCCGATCCTCTGCTTTCAAAGGAACCATACACCGAGCGTAAAGGCGGTCTCGGCCTTTGTTCACTAAATTTCTGACATCTGTCAGGTAACCCCGCAAGTCGTTTTTCCGATTTCGCGATCTGCAGCGCTTCGACGCGACAAAGAAGAATCCAATCGATCATATGAAGTACCACGGCTAGTGGCTACATTCCGACCGATTCGATCTTCCCAGATCCCACATCCACGGCGGGTATAATCATAACAAGTACTAAACTGGAACAAGCCGTCCGTCACGTCTTCACCGCAAAATTCGAGCCTCGGCCTTCGGCCCTCCTCCGATAACGATTCGACCTGATGGTGGCAGGCGATCGCGATGGAGAGTAATCCGAGAGACGTCGGCGGGATTACGGTTCAAACGGTGACAGTCGGTTGTCGTCTTCTCTTCTCTTTCTTCTCTTCTTCAAGTCAAATTGGGTTCGATACATAATGGTGAGGCGGTCGGAAAGTAAAACTGATATCGATTGTCCGTGCCAGTCCGAGATGTGGACCGGGCGAGATCGATCCGCTCAGAGCTTAGAGCAACAAAGCTCCAGCTCCGGCTCCGATGGCGAGCAAAGAGAGCCCGGCGGCCAATCCCTTGGAGAGGAGGTCCGATTGACCCAAAGCGGGGTTTCCGGGGACGCTGCGTATCATTAACAGAAAAATTCAGTCTCAGCCTCGGCATAGAGCCTGATTCTCGGTATAGTGGACAGGGAAGAAGAAGACTCACGCAGACCCCACGGCCGATGTGAGGGTCCCAGCAGCACCTCCAACTCCACTGGTAGCCGAGGACAAAGCTTCTCCGGCCCCACTAGTAATCGTGTTGCCGAGTCCAGCAGCTCCACTCGTAGCCGAAGACAAAGCTCCTCCGGCTCCACTAGTAACTTCTCCGAAGACGCTCGAGGCACCGGAGGTTACCGTTCCAATGACACCTCCCGCGCCGTCGGTGACTGTCGAAGCGACCCCGGTGGCGACCGACTCGACGGCAGACTGAGATCAGGACGAGCAGAAGAAAAGGCGAGGTAGGAGTTCGAAGGTTTAGGTAAACGTGATTTGAAACGCGGGGGGGGGGGGGGGGGAAGGGGAGATGACGGGACGAGCAGAAGGAAAGGCGAGGTAGGAATTTCGACGTATAGGTAACCATGATTTGGAACGGGGACGAGGGTATGATATGGTATGATCAGTGCCAGGTAACGCTATGCAAGTTTCAGACCATGATCATGTAGGGATGACGCGAATATGATATGATGATGTGGGGATGACACGAATATGATGAGGACTCACGGTAACATCTCCGAAAACGCTCGAAGCTCCAGAAGTGACGGTTCCGATGACCCCACCAGCACCGTCGGTAATTGTCGAAGCGATCCCGGTGGCGACCGACTCGATAGCAGACTACCGAGTCACGAATCGATGAAATGATACATCGCAAAGATCAGTTGCACAGCCCATTAAACGCGAGATCTTCGGTCTTTTTTTCACGACGAAAAGACTCACGGTAGCATCACCGAAAACGCTAGTAGCACCATCGACAATCGAGGACAAGAACTGACGTTCCTCGACCTGGACGACGGGTTCAGCAAGGACCGAGCTGGCCATCATGGCGATGACAGCAGTGGGGAAGATGATAGATTTAATGGCGACCATGTTTGTAAAGTGAGAGAGAGTGTCGTGTGTTTGTTTGTTGTAAGTGAGGGTGTGTGAGGTGAGTAGGTGGCTCTTTACGATTAGACTTGGAGTGGTGGTTGAATGTTGTTGTGGTGTTACGACTCCGAGATTCGAGGTCGATGATTATATCGGTTTCCCAGACCAGAGAGACACAGGTCGAGCTGCGAGACAAAAAGGTCACGTGGTGTGCCTACGTCATCGATCCATTCCCGGCGCATTCCCCGGCTCGAGTTTTAGCGCGAGCACGGCGCCCTACTTGCGGCGAGTTCGTCGAAACTTCAGATCGCGGCGACGACTTGAGTGGTCTGAGTGGCAAAGATGGCAGGTGCAGTGACATGTGCTTGCTCAAAGGCAGTCTAGGTTGCGCTTATGCTTGTCTGATGAAGCGAGATGAACGGGGCTTAGATGTAACGTCCATTCATATCAAACGTGTTGCCTGAAACAGGCGCACGTCGAAATCGCGTTTCAGCGAGTTCGTTCTTCCGTGCGGCCGAGCCCCTGCATCTTTCAGGACAGGTCATCATGCTCGATGGTATGATACGCTAGGCAGAACGATACAGAGGAGCACGGACTTAATAACATGGGGAAAGGCACTCCAACTACCTGTTTGGGCCATCGTATTCCTGTTTGGAAAGGTCCCTTTGCAGTGTCGATTGGCCGGCCGGCACACTGGAATCGATGCTGCCAAACGTGGACTGACACGGTTCGACTATCAGTTCCCCAGCCAATCTCATCAGCTGCTCCAGGCTCTTTCTTCCTTCTTCCAAACTTTCTCCGATCCCCCGCCCATTTTCAATGCTTGACTGGATCGAAGAGAAGACCTTCGTCAACATGGTGTCTAGCGATGACGTGGTTGGTGCCAAACTATTGTTTGAAGGATGCTCCGGGGTCAAAGACAGACGGATATCCACTGGGACAGTCCAAATTGCTTGCGCCACCAATTCGTCTTTGTGCCTCCTGAAAAGTGAGCGCTTGAAGCAAAGAGGCCCGGGACTTGAGAGATTTCCTTCCAGCGACACGGTTTCCTCCGTGGAGTACTCCTCGCGATAGCCTTCAGGCATAGTCTCCTCACCGATTAGATGACACCACTGAATACCGTTGTTGGTTCGCAAGCAGATCGCACTCAGGCTCTCGTACGTCTCTTCAGGAGTCGGATGCCCCGGTTTCTGCTTCAACTTGTCGTTCATCTTAACCCGTAATTCCCTGAGCTTCTTGATGGGTTGCCATCCACCACCCATGGCTTGACGCAAGTCTTTGGACGGGATTTTTGGTGCATCGTGCCATACGAACTTCTTCTCACAATTCAATTTGTCGATGGTCTTGCTTTCCTCATCATATGTTGTACTTTTGCTGCCCTGAAGCGACATGTTCAGAGGATATGATTGGGATGATATATTGACTATAGGGTGGAAACGGATAGCAAGAGACTGCTGAAATCCCCCTTTTCATCGGCCTTGGTATATATGTGCCGCCTGGCTCGCTCGAAAGGCTCGATCTCACAATCTATCGCCTTTCGCTAGAGCACAAAGGTAGGTGTTGAAAAGGTCACATGACGTGCGTGTCGAGAATCGGATTGCGTGCGTGTTCACGACGAGCCGTCCTTTGAGCTCAAACAGATAGGGCAGAGAGAAGATCGAGGTAGAAAAGTATGATAGAAAGATATACGATACAACCAACCACGGACTACAGGCGACATCCTCAACAGACGGAAAGATGCATAGAAGAGACCATCTTTGAAAGTAGAAAGCAGACCCCCCTGTCGACTAAGAAAATCCGAGATCGAAATAACGAGACTGTTCCAGCATGTCAGTCCGCACGGCAAGTTCCGCCAGATCAGATTTCAGTTCCGCCACTGTACTTTCAAGTTGAGTTTGGAGGTCCGTGTCGAAGGGTCATCACCGGCCTCGGGGCTGCCATGCTGTATGTTTGAGACGGCAATGACCCAGAAGGCCCTCGCGACGAGACGACCGTTTCCATCCGTCCTCCTGATTTGACGCTCAAAGCAAAGACATCGATCCGCCGTCCTGAGATGCGCCGAATCTCTCATGACGCATTTACGATAGGCTTGAGGAAGCTTGTGATCTGGCTTCCAGAGGGTTTTACTGGACTGCCCTGCTGTGTACTCTACGCATAGCCTACCGATGACTTTGTTCAATTGCTGCTCGTCGAAATCACTGTCCAGCTCATTCAACTCCTGATATGCGCTGGCCAATATTTTCTCCTCGAGGATCGTGGCCGGGTCCCATCCTTCCCCTACAAGGGAACAAACATCATCGGGCGGCTCATCAACCATGCGACTCCATGCGATGTACTTCTGGCAGCTTTTTCCGCCTGCCGTCGTGCAGGTATTCACGTACTTGCTGTTCCTTGGGAGCATTGTCATCATATTGTGTGAAATTTGTGCGATGCGAAATGATAAAGAGGAGCTGTCATCGTAGAGCAGGCTTCTTGCTGCCCATCGTATTCATCCTGGCGGTCGTTTTTGGATGACTATCACTCGTGTCACGTACATGATAAAGGAAGACGCATGCTGATCACATGATATAGCACATCCTGCCAACTCTTGTCCTGCTGAATCCAGAGCCTCCAACGCTACCACTTCAGTGCATACTAGTCCGTTTGAGCTTACGATCAGCTGAGTCGCTCAGTTCGCCAGACCACCTGCCAGGCGATACGCCAAGCGATTTGCGGATCACTGAGCCTGTTCGTATCTACGCCGGATGCACTCACAGGTCTACTCATCTATAATGGCCTCAATAGATCTATATGTTGTACTAAGGGAACGACGGATACACAAAGTCTATGTTTGAAATCACCTAAATGTAGCAAGTCATGTGGTACAGATTCATGTTCATATGGGAAGGAAGAGTCAGAGAGAAAGGAACCAGCAGATACAGCAGGGTATGCCATGTTGAAAGTCACAGGATGACGAGCCTAGTTCATGGAGTTCGTTTGCGTGGCCGTCTGAGATCGAAAGAATGCCAACAAGAGGGTGATCTGCCCGCTCAGGTTTTCGAATGCCTGTGACAATTCAGAGATCTGTATGCTTTGTTGAGAGACCTGCTTTGTTCGATCGGACACCTCTTTTCTCAAGTCTTCAATCGTCTTGTCCTGAGAGGTTACCTGAGAGCGAAGATCATCCAGATCCGCGGTGGCAAATCCGTCGAAGGTAAAGTAGGGCTATGAGATGCGTTGTACCTCTCCACTCTCCTTTGTAAATATTCGAAAGTAACGCGGGCCGACGGTTCCCTCATTACTTGATACACGGTACCTCTCAATTGCTCAAGAAAGCGTTTGAAGACGACGTGAGGAGCTCGGTACGTCCCCAACGCTTCTTTCAGCTCAGCGGGAGCTGCCTCAGATGTTGAGCTACCAAAAATACTATGGCCACCCGAACAGCCTTTTACATAAAAAGGCACCTCGCCGGGGAGCTGCTGAGTCTTACTTGAGGAAAACATGGAGGTAGTCCCTTCGTTGGAAGCTCTGCGTCACAAATCACGTTGTGGTATAGACCGAGTCAATTTAGGCTATCCATCATATGCTTCGAGCTAAAGTCTCAAGCCTCTTATACTCTACTATATTCGACCCTTCCACTGGCTGGTAGCTATACATGACGAATTGCGACAAAGGAATGCATATTATACAAGCGGAGAAGCTACGTTTCAACATGTCAGCATGCGCAGCATGCAAATGACGCGATAAAGCCACATAATTTCTGGGAGTCGGCACGGTACAGCATCGCTGTATCCGCACGCGCAGGGTCCACCGGATGGCGGAAGCCTGTCGGTTCGTCTCCCCTGCCGCTTGGCTGCTGGTCGAAGCATCACGACATGACTCAAAAAATGGATCATAAGGTCCAGAGGCAGAATCCCTGACTGCAACACGCTCTGCATTGAAGAATGTTGCTTGCGATACCGACATTTGCTGTATTTGAGCACAAACTCAATGGCAATTGATATACAAAGGAAACAATCGACAAGCACGTAATGCTGAAGGATGAGCGCAGAAGAAGAAAAGCGGTGACGAGTAGACTGTCGCATCAAGACACTATGGTGGTGGCTATATCATACAGCAGAGCTGGAGAGACTGGTACCTAAAGACCCTCGTGACGAGGACAAGCGGAGTTCCAACAATATTCGTGACAGTTCTTGTGTCAATCGGGTGAGCTCCACAGAGAGCTCTGTCATGGCTTCAGTCTTCTCCTCTACGACGTAACTCAGCATTTGGGCTTCTGCCTCAAGGGTCTCACATTCAGATCTTTTGTCCTTCGGTAACATGTGATCGCTCAAACTCGTCACACCACGGGGATCGGCAAGCTCTTGCAGCAAAAATATACCCCCGGTGTCTTGCTGCAGTGTACGTATGTTCCACCTCGCGACAAGCGAGAACGCTGTCAGCGGATTCCACAATGTTCTGTGGAACGCAAAGGAGGCTTCGTCATGCGATCGGCCGGTAGAACAGAACTCTTCCTTCAGACACCAATTTCCCCAAGGCGACGGGAGTTGCCAAGGGCCTAGCATGATTTTGTGTTTTTTGTTGAATTCGGCGAGTGTCTCCGCAATCCTTCGACCTGGATTCGTCTCGATTTCCGATCCGACCAACCGATTTGCGAAAGGGCGGTTCAGATCTTCCACGAAACGCTGAAGTCGCTCATGAGGGGAGGATTTCAGGAGTAAGATCAAGGATATCTCCTCAATCGAGTCCACGGGCCTCTCTCCCTCTTCATCGATGAATCTCTGTATCGTATAATTGGTGAACTGGAGTGATTCGTATTGCTGGGAGCGTATCATGTCGAAACTAGCTCTGTTCGCGAAAGACCGGTGTATCCAACGCGATGGTAGATCATTGGAGAGACACTCTGCATACCAGAACTTATGTTTTTCGTGCCGCCTATATGCATACCCTGTAGGCTCATCTTGATCAAGCGGCGATTGCCTCATGAAGAAGCAAAACAAAGGATTCCACGCAGAGATCAGCTGATGTGTGAAATGACGTTATCGTACTTGAGGCTATGTCTCAGCAGCCGTACCTTAGAAGTAATCTATCCATATATGTATAGGAAGCTGATGATCAGCCATACGGTTATACTTGATCATCACTCCTCAACAGCGTTGTGAAAATCGGCCAGGAGCCGCACGAGAACTGTTCCCCAACCAGATTGATCACTGCGCATGATATCTACTTTGTATCATATACTGTACAGTCTATAGTGAACCATATCTGATGAACCCAGGCAGATTGATACAACCGGTGGCTATCCTGTATGTTCCGGTTCCGAGCCAGTCATTGCACCTAGATCGAGAAGGATGACAGATCGTGTAACACACGAAGAGGCAGATAAAGCAGTCAGGATGTTTGTCGCCAGGTATTCCTTCGCTCTGCTCCATTTTTCACCGCCAGCCTATCCTCCTCGCCCGCTTGCCCCGTTTCCTTATATATCTCTGTTGCTCGGGGCGTCGCACTCGCTGGTCGATGTCTCGATTCAGAAACGCAGATTATGAGTTGTCGCGTCGCAAGTAGACAGGCTCGCAGGTTTGGAAGACTCTTCTGTGTACATATCTCCGCCTGATCCAGTATCAGCTGAAATCTTCCCAATCCGCTGATCGGATTGACCATCCGTGGCGGTTATGGAGGAAGGCTTGGGCGCGCGAGCTTGGAGGTCAAATGAAATATGCCATTCCGCGGTGGTCTTCAGTATACCCCCGGCTTCATTGCTACGCCAAAGCTGTCGCTTGAAGACGAAGGTACCCCATGCGTGGTCCTCGGTTTCGTGAAAGTTTGCCAAGAAAAGGCAAGAAAGCAGGTGATGGGTTTCACGGAAATCTTGCGGAAGATCCTCCGGGAATCGCTTCACCGGGATTTCTCCGTGAAATTCTGCAATCATTGTTTCGACCTTCTTCTTGGCCTCTGCGGTTGTGGCTTGACCGATTGTGTCTCTCACTTGAGCTTTCAAAAGTGCTTTCCGCTTCTCGAAAAGGTCTGTAGGAGGGGTGTCCCAGGACAAAGCCTTCCGAGCATTGCTCATCTCAGGTTCCGGAAAAGATTCCGACCAGATGACTCGAAACAGCCGCCAAGCAACAAGGTCTTCCCCTAGTAGAACTCTTTCGTGAGTCCCGGACACATTTCTCTCAATCCGAGTTCTCTTGAACGCCTGTGTGAGTAGAAGATCGAATGCCTATGAAGAAACCTGCTGTAAAACTTTGTCTCCGTATTGTTTTGTACGCATTGTACAGCGTATCCAGTTAGGGGCAATTGCTTCACTGAGAAGCAATACAAAGGAGTCAAACTGCTTGAGGGCGATGACGCGATGTTTCGCTAGGATCGCAAAAATTAGGTCACCAAGCGGTCGTCAGCAGATGTGGAGTGGCGATACATCCACACCTGATCTCGAGCTTCACACCTCCATGAGACTTATGCTACGAAGATATGTTCTGACGTGTTACAACCGATATGATCGCGCGACCGGGACCCGAGGTTGCAGAGCCTTGAAAACGTTTACTCTTGATCCTCTTCAACAGCCGTTATAGGTAAAATTCTAGCTGCTAAGGGTCCGCTGGTTAGTCTGAAAACGCAAGCTAGCACCGAGGCGATGTCACCGTGCTCTCACCGCTCTGGCCACCCTTTTGTGACGCCGATCATCGACGGATGCAAAGTTGGTTCGCCAAGCGCGATCGATGGCGTGACCCGCTCAGGACGAGATCGACCAACGCAGGCTTCGTACAGGTATAGAACCCTAAGGAATCGGCAAGGTTCTCCTAGGTCTGTTGTGGCCTTCATGAGGCTACTGACATTCTTGATCAACTGATCAATAACATGAAGGCAAGAGATGACGCTGACCCCCATTTCCGATGGATCGGCTGTCAAGAAAGCTGCATGGCCGGTAGTGTTTGGCTCTCGCTAGCTTCCTTTGGTAGACCCACTTCCAGCCCTCAATCAAAACCATACATCGGTCAATCCACTTGACACCTCGCGATACGATATTCACGACGGCAAATTTCTATAATAGCCCCGATGATATTGCCTGGCACCGTAGATCTGTATCGGCCTAAGTTTGTCCGAGGTAGTACGAGCCTGCAGTAAATCTATTCAGCCCAGTATATCGAGGCAATTGGCATCATCAGACATGAAATGGGCATACGAGAAGAAGCACAGCGGAGAGAAGGGTACAAGTGGGGGGAAACGATCATTACAACAATACTATGAGCCAATTGTCCTTTCTCGAATAGAATCGTTCGACGACTGATCAGTCTCGAAACGAGAATCTACGAATTCCTGAGTGGTTCTCGGATGTTGGACCAATCTGATGGTTGCCGGAGTTGATTGTGACAGGGCCGTGCCAATCGCTCCCTGTCTGTATGCTGCTCGCGCCATACTGAGAGCGGTCCGATTTCGGGGTGAATACATTCGCATCCGAATCCGAATCCGAATTCACGGTCCCTGCTTCCTCTTGAGGATGGATCTGTCCACTCATCCCACCGATTTGTACTCCACCGATGATGTCGCCAAACCTTTTGTTCCGCTTCGAAGGTATACCGTCGCTTCCCACAGACGGGTTCGTCCTCCTCGAAGATTGCTTGCTCGTGCCGCCATACCGGGTAGAATATGACGTATCACGCATAGATGGCGGGATTGTCTCCGTAAAGGAGCCAGTGAGGCTTCCGGAGTTGTAATCGGGTGGCATCATTCGCATCACCGGGTTCATTTCCAGACCCACAGGATCTGCGGGCTGTAGCTTCGCAGATACCCAGAACCACCAGATACAATCGCTAGGCCCATAGCCATTCGCATGCGCGATGTCCAGCTGATCCAGAGTATCCTTGTTCATTTTCTCGATAATGTTCTTCTCCCACTGATTAACGATCACTTTGAACATCAAAGGGCCACTGTCGCCCACTTGATACAGAATCGCAGTGATTCTGTTGGTAGTGCGAATCTCGGAAGACGATGCTTCAGCTTCTTGAGCAGTACGGTACTGCATGCTAACCTCAAGTCCTAGCTTGTAGATATCCAGTGCATGAAGATACCTATTGTCATCTTTCCTCAAGGCTTTCAAGAAATCTTCAGCCAACGTTTGAGGGAATTCAGACTGATTGGCAGGCCGCCCAGGGAGCCTATACTTTCAGTAGAGGGTGTGAGTTAGCTGTTGAGAAGGAGGAGCTCTGTGCGTGGTGTCCATAGTCGTACGTTTGGGGCTCTGTGAGGGAAGGGGTACAGGTGCAGAGTTTTGATTGAGAAGATCACCTATTCTAGCCCTAGGTCTCGTTACGATTCCTTCCACACTCATCCTGTATATATAGTCATCTGTAGTGGCAAATCCACCGAGAAGCAAAACAAAGGAAGGCGACGATGGTGAGGGTCATGCTCAGCTGACCAGTATCATATTGCGTGACAGCACACAATGGCCTTTAGGCGAGAAGCAGCTAGTGGAAACCGTTCACGCAGCGTGCTTAGCAACCGATTTCTAGACGTCGGGAAAAGTCGGAAATGAAGAGCGTGATGGTAGTTTGCGACATCATCGATGGTGTCAGTGGCATCACGTGCCGTTGTATCGCTGAACGTTACATTGAAAAGGTCATCAGAACAGTCACGTCATCGTTACTGCGCAAAATCTGCGCTCCTTCGTGTCGCTTACCATTTTTACTGAGCGGCCATCTGCATCAGTGACTGAATAAGGCCGATCAGTCTCAATTTGTTATGTTACCTAACTATAGCTGTCATACTCTTTTCCCTTGTACCCGTTCATGGCCAAGTCCGCCTTAATTTTTTTTCCTCCCGGCGCCTTATGAACACACAATCGAACATAACCGGGATCGCAATACAGTATGCACAGCTATTATCACGCCGGAAACGCCTAATCGAGTCATTATTGCGCTATAGCAGATCATCATGAGCATATCAGCATCTGTTCTCAGAATAGAATCGTTCGTATTGTTGGACGACCGCGATGGGAGTGGATCAAGGTAGTCCCAGCCATATTGTTTGACACCAGCCGTGGCTTATCGACATACTTCTGTATGTGGCGAACGAGCTTGCGCATAGATCAGTATGAATCAAAGCCTTGGGAAGCTGAGACATTGATTATGGCCACGAAGAAAAGAGTTTGTACTGGAAAGCGGGAGACAAGCCCAAAAGATGGCCAGGACAAGAACATGGGTCAATCGTCTTTCTTCGGAAGAATCACTCTTTTTCTAAGTCAGCTACCTGTGCTAGGTACGACACCTCTTCTTTCTGGATCGTGGCCCAGACTTTTCCAACGTGCAAGTACTAGCGTCGGATGTGTACACTGACACAGGAAGAGTTCGGATTTCCCCGTTCGTGTCCATATCGAGGTCTTACCTGGTAGAGCATAGAGTACTGATCTTAGCAAGGGTTGTTCTTGTGGAATGGAGCTCGGTCTCCAGAGACTTTGTCCTCTCGAGCATTTGAGACAAAAGCTCCCTAAGTTGCTCGTTCTCGGTCTTCAGGCTAGCTACTTCTTGGGAACTGTCGAGCTGGCTGCCGGCTCCAATGTCGGGTTGCAAAGCAGGTACAAGACTCTCGGATAACCAGAAACACCAGGTGCTGGTGCTGGGTCCGTGCTGCTGTTCTATCTCGTCCCAGTCAATCTCTCCCAGAACCTTTACCTCCCACTGTTCGACTGAGACCTTGACCATGCGGGATCCCCAACCATCCTTTTCGCACAGTTCGGCAGATATCTTGTCGATAGTCTGGTTCCAGTCTCTGAACTGCATTTGTTTCATTTCATCACGGTACCTTGTGTTAATTTCCTTAGTGATAGTGTCAAGCTCCTTCTGCTGGAGATATCCGACGGTAATCCGTTTCAAACGATACAGGAGATCGTCAACCAGTTTATGAGGAACTTGAGGGGGGAAAGGGGGAGCTGGATCGGTACGCCGGTTGGTACACTTCAGGTCATGATCCCACAGCCTGACGGGATCGGGTCTTTTTACACGAGGCATGGTGCCGCCTTTGCTTGGAAGTTTGGATTGATGCTGGTCGCTGCGTCGCTCGTGAGAAATCATGGGTCGACCCAACCTGGCCCGCCCATATCTGCCCTATATATATTTATAGGCATTTGCAGTGGCAAACCCACTGAGAAGCATATGAAAGGAGTAACGACGACATACAAGATATGATCAGCTGACGAGCGCAGTGTGGTATGACAGCGGACGCGGCTCATGATGGCGCACTATGGCGCGATCTTGAGTTGAACCAGTCGTTTTGCCATGACCTGGATGTCGGTGTAGCGACATTAATTACCTCTTGTAAATCGATCTTGAGCTATATCATGGATATCGTTGAGAAACTGATCCGACCAGAGCACCCAGACTGGACTTGAATAAGGCCTATACGAGAGGGGAACAACGATTATATGTACAGGAGGATGACAAGCGATGGGCAACGATCATAGTATTGCAACAAAATTCTGAGCAAATTGTCCTTTCTTTTCCCAGACGTCCACAGCTATATCATACTGGTTCAATTTAGTCCTGTTCCTCTTGCTTCGGCCGTTTGCCATTCGAACTTCGAGATCCGTCGTCTGATTGTCCAGCATTGCTGATCGAGCGTTTGTGACTCGGCCTTTCAGCTCCAATGGTCGGAGGCGCAGAAGTGTTGAGATCTGCCTCATCGTCAGAAGGGCCCACACTATAGTCGATGTAGGATGGGACGTCGGTGGCGACTGTTCCGCCGCCCTCAGTTTGGGCGGACTCAGATGTGTTGCTGATGGATGTCAAAGCGTTACTGACTTGTGCTTCGAGCCTCTGAATCGCGTCGAGACAAGGTCCGTGCGGATCGACCGGTTCTGTCACCCGTACCAGTCGTCCTAATGTAGATGGGTCCGGCCACGGGACAATTTCACACTTCTCATCCAAGAAGTATTGCCAACGTGTACCAGTCCAATCGTCCCTTGGCTTGCCCTCACAGTGTACTCCTTTAGGCGCTGCTAGCCTTCGACTGAGGTAAACGCGAATCTGGTAGGATTGCGAATCCCCGAGTCGAAACAGTTCAGCACCGACTTCTGCGACGACCACCATCCCGTTGGTCACCACATGAGACTTTGCATGATGGATTTCACTGATTACCGCTGCGAGACGGGCGAGTTCTGTAGGGTCGTAACGTATAGTGGGGGAATCTTGCAAGCGTTCTCGAAACTCGCGGCCCATTGCCTTTGGAAGGGAAGACCAGAGACGGGGATCGAGATCGAAATCACGCTTTTCTTCAATGTGCATACATATGTTGGGATCAATGATGGGGAATTGTCTGTCCATTTGTGCGATTTGCCGCGAGACTGCTGGGTCAGATTTCGATGGGCCGTCATTCCGGAGACGCGACCGACATCAGCTTACCACCTCCCGAATGGGCTCTCTTATGTCAACACACAGACTAGAGGTGGCGAGATACCGAGAACCAACACAAAGGAGTGGCGACCTGTGAGAGACTTTGTAGCTCGTGATCACCTGACGACCAGTCGCATCATGCGATCCACGATGGCGCAAGATGTCGATTAGAGTTCACCAAGGGAGGCTTTTCTGCCGTAAACACGACACGACGCGACGCACCGCGGATGAACAATTAATTACCCCTTGGCTCCCGGGAATGTCCGACGGAGGATGACGATTCAGCGAAGCTTATAATCATCGAGCCATTCTACGTGCTGATATAGCTGAGAATCAGATCATTGGGGTCTTTATCGTCATTAGCTTACACCTTGCGGGCATTATTTGCATTCGCTCGTTGCATCGGAACATAAGTGATCTTGTCCTTGAACGGCTACTACCACCTGCTATCAAGATGCACGCGACCCTGATCGAACGCAAGTTCGACAAGGCCGCTGCCGAGATGCTCGAGGAGCCTACCATTAGGGTGAATATTGAGATGAGATCTACACTTAGTCTTCTTCACTGACATCCATTGTGATTATGGCATAGATCCCTTATGAGCTGATGAGGCGAAATCACCGAGCCGCACAGAGACAAGTCGAGAGGGACTTTACCGGTGTGCAGGTCAGTCCCTCTGCTTTTCCTGTGATCGAGCTTGCCTTCAGCACGGCTCATCGCTTTGTATGATTCTTTAACACTATGGATAGTCGTCTCTCAAGACTCTTTTGAAGACGAAAGAGAAACGATCAGGGGAAGAAGTCCTGAACACGATTCAAGCCGCCAAAGACCGTATAAGCGGCCTCAAACGCAAGGTACCTCCCATCATCACGGCTCTTTACGAACAAACCAGCTGATCTATTTCTGTTTCGATACAACGATTCTGTGAAAGCTGGAACAACTCCAACCCTCAGCATCCTCCTCATCCATCGGCAGCTCGTCATCAAATCTCAAATCCCGACTCCAAATCCTCAAAGATATGCAAGAATTAGAGACCGCTCCCATCTTTGATGACCATCCTGGGTATCGCAAGTAAGCCGGAATCCCAGTTTCCTCCTCTCCACATGCCTAGCAATCTTTTTCAAAAGGCTTTATTGCCGACGCCTGTTATGTTGCTTGTATAACAGGTTTACCGAGACGAGGCTGGATCGACTGATCACTGAATACCTTCTGCGGACCGGGAAACGAGAGACCGCCTCCACCTGGGCCCGGGAACAGGGGATCGAGGTCAGCTTCCCATTTCTCTTCCAACAGCTTCTCTTAGGCTGAACTTTCGTTCTCGCTTTCGCTTTTGCTTTTACATACAATAATGGAAACGGGTGTTAAGGCCTATGTGGATATCCCGCTCTATGCAGAATGTGCGAGGATCGAATCGGCGATGGTAGACAAGAAGAGCTGTTCAGAGGCTTTGGCTTGGTGCGGAGAGAACCGTGGAACTTTGAGGAAAACCAAGGTCAGCTTTATTACACGCCGATAATTTTCGATCTGCTCGAGAGCTGACAAGATGGAGATCCATGACATTGCGTAGAACGACCTAGAATTCCACCTTCGGAGACAAGAATACGTCGAACTCTGTCGATCAGGGAAACGTAACGAAGCCTTGGCGTACGCTAGGAAGCATTTGGCTTCACAATGGGCGGAGACGCATTTCCAGGAGATTACGGGAATGATGGGGTTGTTGGCGTTTCCCAGTTGGACAACTGTCACTATGTATCAGGTGAGTTCACGCGCTGATGATCACGAAAACGGATGAGGGAAACCTAATGAGCGGTCGATGTCGGTTCCAGGCGATGTACAGTGATGAGCGATGGGAAGGCTTGCGCAGTCAATTCAAAGATACCTTTTTCAGCGTCTACGGGATTACATCACTACCCTTGCTCTCGCTCGCTGTCTCGGCCGGATTGTCAACACTGAAGCTCTCTGCATGTCTCCCAAATGCACCGCATGCGACGCCCTCTCAGCCTTCCGAGATTCCACCTCAGGATCCGAACACGGCCATGGTCCTTTCCATCCCCTCCCTAGCAGCTGCTCCGCCGGTCCATGTCATGGACTCGACTACCATCGATCCAGCACTCCCGATGATGACGGATCCTACGCCGCTGCACGACCACCCCGAACATCCTCAGCGCAATATCGATTGCCCGACTTGTGCCAAGGATCTGAGCATCTTGGCTAGAGAGGTCCCGTTCTCGCATCACGTCAACTCGACGCTTGTCTGTCGGATCAGCGGCGAGGTGATGGACGACACGAATTACCCGATGGCCTTCCCTAACGGTTACGTTTACTCGTACAATGTGAGTCGAATCTACCCAGCTTTTCATGGGAATCGCTGAATGCTGACTTGTTTCCCGCAGGCCTTACGAGCCATGGCAAAAGAACACAACGGGGTGTTTGTGACCTGTCCACGAACGGGCGAACAGTGCTCATTCAGCCGATTACGAAAGGTGTTCATCACGTAGCTTTATAACAGGCAGATACTGTATGTAAGGTATGTCGTTTTCCTTTGTATGAACGTTTCAAGTTGTAAGTCATACTGCTGCTATGCTGGTATAATATTACATCATCTCATTGCGTGATAATCACAAAATGCACAATCGATATATCCCTTGAACCCTTTGGCGATCCCGCTTTATGGAGAGGTGAAGCGCGTTTCATAGGTTGTCTCCTTTATGAGCGGAGTCATTATTAACTGCCTGATGAGCTGATCAAGACATCCAATTTGGAAGGATATATATGGTAGCCTTACTGAGGCTGATCCCCTTCTGAGCTCTCTTATGTTCGAGTTCGGGCCACAACCCTTCCTTCACAAACTCTTCGAGATACTGAATTCCCATTCGCGACAATGGCTACTCGAGAAGAAATCGTCACGCTGAACAACGGCATCTTGTGCCTGGTTGTCCTCGAAGCCGAGCGCCATCCTAGTCTGGGATTGGTGGAGGATGCGAAAGACCCCAAAAGGGTTGAAGCTATCTTTCAGCACTGGATCGATGAACGGAAGGATTGCTTGAGAAACACAGATGCGCTTCGAAGAACGCGCGCCTGGCTGAGTTCTCACGGATCAAATGCAACGCTTCATGACAGCCCGATCGTGCTTGTTGATGAGGATTTACGGATGCAGCCTTTCAGGGGTACTGATTACTCTCTTAATCATACTCGCGGGGTGTGGGAAGCACCGAAGGCAGATTCCAGCTTGATTAAACTTGAGTTGGTTCAGACCTTTGCTCTACGCGCAGGTCCGCTGATCTCGATGACACAGCAGGAGATTCGCGGAGATGTCGAGAAGCCTGCCGGCGACGAGCTGATAGTCCAGGCTCCTCGACACCTCGCATGGTCGCAATGGATATGCTACATCGACAGCAGAAAACCTACGGTCATGTTGAGCCATGATCTACAAACCCGGCTTCTTAGGTCATTCGGTAGATCTCTGGAATATTGCCATGAACGGCTTTCCCGCGCTGCTTCCCACAATCAATCGATTATCCCAGCAAATTACAGTGATAGTGAGATGGAGGGATCAAGCGCTCTCAGCCAACTCTCCTGCTCACGCCCAGCCATGACGATCCATAGCGAGTTCGCGCATGGAGATGACTCGGTCGTCAGGAAACCTGTTCAAAGCACAAGCTATAGCGGTTCGCCTGTCTCCATTGGTTTCGTCTCCATCGTGCGTATGGGTTCCCAACCCACTTCAGTACTTGATTCAGCAGAGACAAGAACGGCTGTAACTCACGGTTCTAGCTTATCCTCCTGGCTGAAGGGCATGCGGGGGAAGGCCAAGAAATCTTGAATGGTCAAATTCCTGCATCGACTAGCATGTCATTTGAAAGTGAATATGCCTGCGAAATATCCCTCATTGAGCTGTATGTACGAATCTTTAGTGATGTCTGTATGCCGTAGAGCGTGATGTTATGCCCGTTTATAGCCATGCTATAAATCTCTCTTTGTTCGCTTCTCCACGACCCAATCACTCATCAGCCACCAAGTCCCGCATCTCTACCCCGTTGTCTGATACTGCTCAGGCTCTCCTTAGCGTGCGATATAGTCGTGAGAGGAACTTTACCTATGTTTGCCTTCTTTGCGGTCATATACGCCTCCAATCCGGCTCGAGAGGAAGCTGGCTGGATATGTGGGTATTTTTGATCTCGTTTTCTCTCAAGACTTTACGCGGAGCTATCGCTCCGACCAATAGAGTTTGATACAGGTCTCAACGTATCAGAAGGAGGTGATCCAAACAGAGCATCTTCAAGGTGAACCTATCACATCGCGGAAGTTCTACGAGGTATTTTATGGGCGCCTCCACAGACTCCTTCTCATATCGTGTCAAGCTGCTGTTGAGGACAGCTAATTTACAAAATGGCAGTCTCGTCGAGCGCACAGGATGTTGAGACTACATCGCCGGCCCCGAGGCCACATTGCCGCTGTCCGAGAGTTAAAGCCGTAGCTCGACTTGGAAAAGATTTGCAGCCGAGTGAACCCGGCGGAATCTTCTCTCTGTTCATTATCCGTGGCAAATGACTCTTCGGTCGCGCGAAGCACGGGGTAATGATTCCATACTCTGCCCTATTGCGCTGTGTGTCTGGCCATACCATCAGCTACGAAGATCGTCCACTCGTAGATCAGTATTGTGTTGAGGCCCCTTTGTTCTAGCCGGTCCGTAGGACTGCAACGACTACAGCTCCACCTGGCCGAGAAGCTTCGTTCTTTGGTTATTCCTTTGTTAGCGAAGTTCGCTGTTGCGCCATTCAGCATTTTCCTGTTACAAGCTATACCATATATATATATCATACTTACCGAGAATTAAAGTTCAATCCCTCCCTGTAAACTTCTTGCTTGCATGAAACATCCATTTCGAACGTCTTTCCTCCTCAAATCATCCATCCATCAATGCTCGCACTTCCCGAAATTATCACCTTGAAGAGTGGACTTGCGTGCCTTGTCATTGCGTATGCTGCGGACGATCAGTTCCTGAGGATGGCGGAGGTGCTCAGGAAGGCCAGCATGGACAGAGTGGACTTGATCTTCCAGATTTGGATCGATGAGATCAGCAGTTCCAAAGATCAGGCTGTGCAAAAGACCCTATCGAGGATTGGGCCAAATGCACACATCACCGAAAAACTGGATTCGACTTACCTCGAGACCCAGCAGGACTCTTCGAGTACAGGGCTCGCGAGTACGATCCAGCTCAAAATGGCTTTGAGCCCCCAACGTCTCACCGGATCGTACCCATCGACTGAATGGACGTGTTTTATTTCCAAGAACCCGAAAGACGCCCTGGGTCCGGCCACACAGCTTCACTTCCTGGAGGCGCTCAAGACTTCAAGGATCGACGATCTCAAAAGTCAAGGCCTCATGCTCCGGGAATCATCGATGCCTGGACGTGAGGAAATCATCATAGCACGACCTTGGGACGATCGGACGATCAACATCTACGATTCAAGTTCGAACGACGGTCGATCTATGGACTTGACTGAGCGCGACCTGCCAAGCATCTCAGAAGAGCCAGATGAGAGTTTCCAACGGCCAGAATATGATCCCACTTTTGCGTCTGCCGTCACAGGAGACAACGACAGGAGGGTTCACAGCTCTCGTCGGTCGTTCTCGCTGTTGACCTTCCTATTGAAGATTGGCAAGCGCAAAGAGAAGAAGCCTTGAAGCCGAATTCCGGCTTCATCTGGTGAGCGCCAATCGTGGCTGGCGATCATCAACGGAGGCAGATCCCTCAAACTTCACGATCGGAACAGAATGACTTTTGTACTATAGACTTTGTAACATCTGCGTATTGTCACAGCGCACCCTAGTATATACAACGTCCAAATACAACCCTCTCACACTAACACCGAAAGCGTCTACTCCTTGTACAGAGCGATCATCCCCAACTCCCTCTGAACCTGCTCAGCCACCGTCATTCGACCATAGTCGTCCTGAGGGCCGAATCGCCTCTCGGCCTCTTTCACGAGTTCCGGGAGTCCGTGTAGCTCGTATTCAGGGGAAAGGTGGTAGAACTGCGTTCAGAGCCCGCGGGTCGATTAGGCGAGGTCTAGCTTGAGATACTAGTAATGGGGGCGGGGACTTACGAAGGTGGAAGAGATCCTGATCAACGGCCTGTCAGGCTTGTTGGCCTTGATATTCTCGATGGCCTATAGATGCGCAGATCCATCAGCGGTCGTTTTGTCTACCGTTCCGTCTCCGTTGCGACTCACCTTGACGGTAGCAGCCGTACAGACGACCTCATGATACCCAGCTGCGAACCACCTTCCGTATCAGCTTTTTGTCCGGACCTTCACAACCTTCGCTTCCCTTTCGAACCCCATTCGCCCATCCGCCAACAGATCCGAATCATTGTCCATACCAAGCGGAAAACTGACCTTTGACCAAACCCCCGGAGAAAGCCTCCAACTGTTTCCCTGCCTGGACCAACAAACACCCGGGAGGAACCTTGACGGCGATCTTCTTCCCGCTGTTTCGGGCCCAGATGTGGAGGCCGGGGTACTAATGACGCACGAACGTAAAATGGACGACCGTGATTATAGTATCAGCCAATGATCTCGAATCAGATGCAAAAGTGGGAGAGGCTTAATACCACTTACTCGAGAGCGACCGTGGATGGTCAAGAAGTTCATATCCGAATGGAATCTATCTCCCGAAAACAGGCAAAATTCCTATTAATCAACCAGTTCGACTCAGGTACCTTTGCGACGGGCTCGCGTGTGGCTTACCCAGCGAAGATCCTATTCCAAACCGGGTCCCAAAGAAATAGAATAAGCAAGAAGATCCGATTCTGTATGCGGAGGAAGGTCAGACTCACTCGCCCTCTTTCCCGTATTTACGCAGGTCGGTCGCTGTAGGAGCTAACAGGTGCGATCTAGCAATATCCGACTCAGCACCGGTTAGTCCTAAGGCAAAGTAAACAAGGCGGGGAAGACGATCGACTCACCCGTATCGACCGGCATCGTTCACGGTATCCTTCTCCAACCCCAATCCGACGGACAACATCTCCCCGACCCCCTGGACGCTATAAGCCCATGCATGACAGCTCGTTAGCCAAGATCCTTTCTCACCTTGCCTTCCTGCAACGAAAGCACGGTCACGACCGAAACTCACGCCGTCTTCATCTTGACCCCCCAATCCTCCATCCTCCCCTCCCAGACGCCCTCAAAAGCCCTCGGTACGACGTTCGGCGCGTCGTGCAACTTGAACTCTCCTCCCCTCTTGGCCTTCTGCTTCTCCGCCTCGGCCTCCGTGGTCCTCTGATCCGACATCTTCCAGAAGAACCTGCACTTGGGGTCGGCCCCGGTGATGTCCAACGGACGTTCAGAGGCGGGGAGGGCGGCGATGATGTCGGTGCATTTGGTCACGGATTTGCAAGAGGGTTTCTCGGTGTCTTCCAGGGTTGCGCCCTGTGGGTTAGCGGGAGGATAAGATAGGGTGTCAGTGGATGATGTACTGACATGAAACGTGATGACGGTCAGGGGTCAACCCGAGCGCAAGATCATTTCTCGGCCATCTCCCCCGACCCCCTCCCTATCTTTGCGCGCGCGCGGGGGGGGGACTCACCACCTGATAACCCAACTCGGGCCGTAAGTCCTCTTCCAACGTCTCCTTTTCCTGAGCGAAATAATCCTCGAGCATGTCCAGGTAGGTCTCGTTGGCCTGTTCGGTAGCCCGAGAATCTCGGACGATAAGAGCTCCAGTGAGCTGAGATGTCCCGGCGTGGTGAGAAGAACCCAGGGGAAGAGGATTCGGTTAGATTAGGCTGAGAAGAGGATATGACCATGAGCTTACGATCAAGCTCTCGGCGGCCTGCCAATAATATTCACACTACACTGGTTAGCAGACCATCCCATTCCAGACTAGACAGAGTAACACGGGCCTGACCTTTTTACATTCGGCCAACTTGGCCTCTTCCGAGCTAGCCGGATCACGGTAGACGTCCAGGTCGGCTACCTGGAGCGTCTCCATCCCCGAGGTCTGTTCGGGGGCGGGGGTGGTGTTGGGTATAGCGATAGGCATAGTGTTAAGGTATATTTATTACGGCTGAAGTTCAGTATGGTAGGATTGACGGGAAGTGGGAGGGGGTTAGTATATGAGTCGAGATATCATGCTTAGGGGTTATATACTTGTAGAGTCCTCCGACCCAATCGGACCCTTGGCGTTTTGTTCAACTTTACCGCGAAGCCGGCCCTGGGTTAGGCCAAGGATGGTACCATGTGACACACTCTCGGGATCTCGATTCAGTTCTCGATGATGATAATCGTCAAACACCACCTCTGCGACTCAGTGCAAGTCGAGTCATTCGGAGTATTTAGCAACAACACAAAAGAATCAGCCGACCACTACGATGTCATTCACACCCCGTCTCCTCCGCTCAGCCCGGCCTCTCCTCCGCCTACCTCCTCCTGGGACGACCACGACCCTGCTGCAACACCATGCCCGATCCCTCCCTCCCCTCACCCCCCAAACCCGCTCTTACGCATCATCCGGAGGTCTGACCAACCTCTTTGACGCAGAAAACATGTCAGACCCTGCTCGTCCCCGACTCCAAGTCGCCAAACTCAATCATCAGGGCTTTCACCTCTCTGACGGCCTGATCATCCCCGGCGGGGTCATCTTCCTGGACGATCGTGCTTTTCTCTGGGACGTGGACCCGGTCGCTGTGGAAAAGGTCAGTGGAAGACCGGTCTGGAGAGAATGGGGTGTCGAGAGGTTTAAGGTGTTCGAGACCGTCTTGCCCAGGCCTGGTGAGTCTCGCTCGTTGTCTACTTCGTTTCGTTTCCGTTAACGAGATGTTCACTGAAGCTCTTTCGTCTTGACCTGTATCTCGATCCGGCGATTATGGAAGCAGAAATCCTCCTCTTAGGAACAGGATCGACCGTCCTCCCGCCTCCACCAGAACTCCGATCGTACATCTCTTCCCTAGGCATCCAGTTGGACGTCATGGACTCCGTAAGTACCCCAGCTCGTGCTCTATTCTGACTCTTTGCGTTTTCGAATGGCGACGACTGACATATATCTATGATCTATTTATTTGCCTTCATTCTGCGTTGATAAATCTTGCATGATTCTCTCACGATACGAAACCTGGCTATAGCGAAACGCATGTTCGACCTTCAACCTCTTAGCTGAAGAAGGACGGACGATGGCGGCCGCGTTGATGCCTCTCCGACCGATCGAGCCGAGGACGGGTGAACGACGATAGGATCGTTCGGATCATCGCCATGATCCTCTCTGGTATTATTGAATCTTTGGGATTTGCCGGCCCGCCGCCAGACAGGAAGAAAATTATCGAAGTGGCGAGAGGAATCACCACCGATCGCACGTTAACAAGAACCACGACGAACCATGAAAGAGCGGAGGACGAACAGGCCTCCTCAAGATCAGCATGTATCGATACTGTAGCTTCTCAACACCCTTTCCTCAGTGGAACCCATCATTGAACACAAAAGAAAAGATTATCGTTAAACATCGTTATTGCCACAACCCCTTGGGCCTTTCGCAGTCGCATCTCCGGCCTCAAGCCCGAACTCCGATCTTTCGTCGAGGTCGTCGAGCAACCACCTCTGGCATGTACTGGTCGTATCGTAATCAGAGCCCCTTCCCGAATCAGCTTCGATGAAGATCATCAGATCAGATTGGGGATGTCCTCACCTCGTCGCTCTCCTCCCCGTCATCACTCTGCTGATAACTATCGTCCAGCAAGACCGCCACAGGCTTTCTGACCTGTCGAGTCCGTTTGGCAGCCGGTCCCGGTCCGCCATTCTCCTTGTCCTCATCAAAGATCATCTTGACGACCTCGGCCTTTGCCTTGACAGCCATAACGTTTCCCGGTAGCTTGTTCTCCGGTTTGGCCGAGATCGACGTCGGCTTGAGTTTGTTCTTCTCATTCGCGCTTACGACCGACAATGGCTTGGGCTTGGAATCCTTGTTCGGGACAGTCCGGTCACCCAGCACCTGGACCTTTTTGACGACCGCTCCGACCTCTGCCTTCGTCTCGTCTGTCAGCTCGGACAACGAGATCTTGGCTTTTGAGCGTTTCAACCTGGGCTTCTTTTCCTGCTCTGATTCGAGTGGCGCTTTCGTAGACCCGGTCGGAACGTCGTCGTTGTCATTGTCGTCTGCCTGGATCTCGCCTCTTTTACGCTTTTGACCAGGCGAGGCCGTGCTTGTTGTCGGCTTGGTCCCTTCCCGGTCAGGAATAGGCATTTGACCCAGTAGAGCCAGTTCGAGCTCGGTTATCCTGTCAGAGTCGCCGAGCACATGAGCTCGCTGTCAGACTTGCTGATCGCCGACACGAGACTCACCGCCGATTCAGCCGATCGTTGGTCGGCATGTATACCTATTGCAAGCGGCTCGAATCAGCCACCAGACGTCGCCTGCAGTCACCATCAACAACGCTTACCCTGGCTTCCTTGTAATACTTGATCGCCAGTTCCAGCTCATGCCTAGAATGGTGATGAAATCAGCATCGGTAGCCCATCCCGTATGTGAGGCAGTCTAAACTTACTTGTCGTGGTGCTGCCTGGCCAGATTGGTCAAGACCTTCGCTCTCGACCTAATCTCCTCATCCGTCAAACTGCTCAAGTCGACCGCAACAGTGCTACCTCCCCGAGCTGAAGTCTGCCTGACCGGGTCCGGCGCGCTCTCGATCGTTGCCGCAGTTGGATCAGCTATCGGCTTGACCTCGACGACGGGCTTCAATTCGGCCTTGGCTTGCTCGGTCATGACCTGCTTAACGATTGTCTGGATCCGATCGTTCAGCTGCTCTTCGGTCAACGTGATTCCGCCTTCCCTTGCTTCCCTGCGGACCTGCTCGCCGAGAGTAACATGCGTTTGCTGAGGCGGTGCGACAGACGGTCTCAACGGCTGTCGACTGGGTCCGGCAACGGCGTTGGTAGGGATGCATTTCGCACTGCCCGGTCGGACGGGCGGTGCTAGCGATGTCTTCATCATAGGCCGTGTCGGTGCAGAGAAATGCGGACGAGGCAAGACTCGGTCGTCTGCAAGACGGATATCACAAGGTCATTCAGCCTGAGACTCCTATCGATCTGTCGGCTATCTTGATTTCGTTCTCACCTCGTTCGTTGACAACCGGCTTGTTCTCGATCTCTCTTGTCCGTGTGGCGAACCTGTCACAGAACATCAACACCTGCTTATCATATCCGGACGGTCATTCATATACCACTCACTTTAACGTCCTCAGCGTATCCTTGGCATACTTGTCTCCAGGTGCGAGATTACAAATCAACATGCCGACCGAGCTTCCACCCAGAGCATCTATCTTGGTATCGTGATCAGCTCCAACCTTTGTTGAACCCTGAGCCCGTATCTACAGTGACGCTCGCGTACCTTGCAGTATCCGGGTGAGTTTCGAATCCCGATAAGGTATTCTTCCGCTCCCATTGTTTAGGGCCTCTACAACGTTTCCTAGGGTTGTCAAAGACCTGTTGATCGCAGATGACTAGACGACATCAAAGCACAGAGTTAGCCTTATTGCACATTACGATTCCTGGCTATTCATGCTGCTTTACTGACTTCTCTCATCCGCTGAGGATCGTTCCCGGTCAGGTTGTTGTCTTCAGACCCGGCGAGGTCGACCAGACAGATCTTCCCCACATACGCTATATTTCGCCAATCCACCCGAAATCGTTAGCCCTGTTCAGCTTGCATCATCCTACTGCCATCCGCTCTCTCAGACTGCTCCCCGATCCAATTCTGCACTTACTCTTCCCCTCGGCCACCTCGGTCGTCTCCACCCTCAACGTCAAAATCGCATGACTCCTCGAACTACTACTATTCAAGTTGGTCGCTGCCGTCTTTCTCGACAATCCCGCTCGGTGATATAGGTCCTCGAACTCTTGTAACGAAGAGAGGTCGTGCGAGGTCAGGTCCGCGATGATATTCTCCCCGGTCGATGTCGTTCGGATGTCTAGTTTCTTCATAGTCTGCGAGCGGATCGAGCAGATTCATTAGTGAATGTACCATTTGTTAGCCTTTGACTACAGACCAAATTGTCGTATGTCTAGATACAGCTGGACACGTCAAACTCACCTCCCCAGGCTTCCTGGCGACCAAAAGGTCATAAACCTCCTCTACCAAGATCTCGACGTAGCTAAACGAGATCTTCAACGTGGATTTCTTTAGGCGAGACTTCTTGTTGAAAATGTGCTACAAAGCCAAGGGCAAGCGAAACAAAGGAACGATTATATAACGTCAGTCTGATCTCACAGTACCCTCAGTGGTAGTTTACTGGGTATCAGGTCTGGTAGAGGGGGCCAAGGACTCACTTTGACCACTCTTGGAATGACACCCGGATCTTTCGGTGCGCCTTGCATCGTCCACGTTTTCCCGCTACCTGTCACGCCGTAGGCGAAGACTGTCGTATTCTAATCGCGAACCGAGATCCAGAGATCAGGTTCGCCATCAGAGCTTCTCGATCAGAGTAGCACAAATTCGGCTTACTATGCCTCGATAGACCTGTTCCACACTGTACATCATGCAAATACCAACCCCTTCAGCTACACATTCCATCCCGCTCCTTCGCCTGCAACCCCGAACTCACATCGGCTTGACCTTCTCGAAAACCTCTTCCTGCGTACTCTCCGGACCATGACAGGCATCCAACTTGAACTTCAACCTCTGCGTCGGATCGTGCTTGTTCCCGCTCGGTACCGAGACGGTACGGTCGGTCAGGAGGACATCATCCGGGTGGGAGGTGCCATCCGAGGGTTTGTGTGGTCGGATACGAACGTGGACCGAGATGGAGGTGTTGGACATGATGCCTGGTAGATCTCGATTAGCTAATGCAGCTAGATGTAGATCTTTGAAACGTTTGGCATCGAACGACCTGGATGTATCTGGATGCTGGATGACGATGAATGGTATGACGATTCGATTGTTTTGATGTCGAGTTGCAAGGGATAGAATGTCGATCAACCACCAGAGTTTGTCACGTGACTTACTCTCTCCCCCCTCGACTTGGTAAACAACCCAGCAGCTGTTGACAATTATCACTCACTTGCACTTGCTATTCAGAACGATCAACTAGACTCTCTCTGACTACGGGCCGATCGATCGTACTCGACAAGCACAGTAACATATAGCGGGAATCCTCAACATCGAAATGACCGAAGTCGCGAAACCCGTACAGCTCGAATCGGCTTCGGAAGAGCCTTACTCAAAGGAAGACATCGCCAAGCGAGTTAAAATCCACGCTCGAGAGCAACTCCTTGTATACTCGTCGCTGATCTCTTTCCCCTACTCTTCTCACTTATATCTGAACCACGAACACGGGTGATCCAGGTTGATCGCCGAGCTCAACGACCGTCCCTTTCACATCCAAGCGATCAAGACCAAGTTTCTCGATGCTACCCTCAAGGATTCGACGGTCGGGACGAGCGGGGGCATGATGGACGCTACGAACCCTATCAAGGTGCAATGGGAGGTCAATCCTCAGAAGGTGAGCCTCTCTTCATCCTTCCTCTCTCAGGGGTTCCATAGCAGCGGCGCCCTACTTGCCTTAGTCATCGACTACAGTATACCGATGCTGATTCTACTTCAACGGACCTCCCCAAACCACGTCGCAGGACTTTTTCCGTAAACTGAAATTCAAATACCTCGAACAAGAAGCCAAATCAGAGTTTACCCATTCGATCGTCGGCGAGACTCCAAGGGTGTTGGCACCTCGGGAGAATGACAAGCTCGGTAAGTCGAGCTCTGCATCGGGGATGAAACGCGGACGTCCGGAAGACTGATACTATCACTTGATCGATGCATATGATTCCTGCCCTATCGCCTGACTGTTCGGAAATACCTCGATGTTCATAACGCGTCACTTTGCTAGAAATATCAAACGCCTCAAAGAAGGCACAACTCAAACAGGTAAAGGCGGACCTGGAAGGTTTGACGAAAGAGAACGAAGCGTTAGGCAGAGACGTTTCTGCTTGTGAGTCAAGCTTCCTCTCTCATTTCTCTTCGGGCCGGTCCTCGACTAGCTACGATCGTGCTGTGTCCTCCTAGTCTCTTAAGACATGACGAGCTGACTTATCGCTTCATTTTGCATCCATGCGTACTTTCGATGCCACGTTCCGTCGGAATAGCCTACGCGGAGATGGTCAAAGAGACTAAAGAAGTATCGGACTTGGACAAGGAGATCAGAGAGTTGGAGCTGGAGTTCGCGAGGCTACGTAGCAAATACCCTCTCGAGGATGTGAGTGCGAGCCAATCAAATTTCGTCGCAATACCCCTGAATCTCGATTTAATACCACAATTTCGCAGCGAATAACCATCGAACAAGCCGAGACGATCCTTGACAATCAGATCTCCGACATGCAGAACATGGCCGAGGACCAAAAGGCCGTCTCTTCTCAGGTAGAGGCAGCCAGCGCAGAGTTGGCACGTACTGCCAAAGAGGTCCAGAGGATGGGTAGGGAGAGGGACAGGGAGGAGGCCAAAGCGAGGGAAGCGAGGGAAGGGGCTGAGAAGGGCGATAGGGGAGTGGACGAGTTGTGCAGGTGGTACGTTCCGGTCCTGGCTTGCCGTAACGGTTTACGAGCAGCCACCTGAAGCTGAAGATACGGCGTGATCAGGTACACCTCGGCAATCTCGGTTTACAAGGGTCTCAACGGGGTAAAGAGCATGCAGCCCTTGTCCGATACCGACATCTTGCTCGAATACATTCTCGCGCCCGGGTCGAGAGGGAGGGAAGAGTTGACCGACGGGGCAGATGCTGTGAAGATCGTGCTTTCGTATGACCCGGAAACGAAGACGTTGGCTCGCGCCAAGGTGAGTCCTTCCGTCCATGTCGTTTGCAAGGCAATCCAGATCTCTTATAAGTTGTAGGACCGCTAACTCAACTCTGATATTGGCATGTAGCTGTTGAACCATATCGCCGATATCGAGGAGAGCGTCGCCGTGGCCGTGTCGAGAAATGACGTTCCAGGTTTGATCGCCGACATACTCGCTCGACTTCGATCGCCATGAAAGCTATGGTTTTTCGCTTGGCTTCTGCGATCTTTTTTCCCTTTATATTCCTTATTTCGATTTCATCTCCATAATACGTCCTTTGTATCAATGCTACATTTCTGCAGTTGTACCCCTATATCATTTCGATTAACCCGAAATCATTGCCTTGCTAGGACCTTGAACGTTTTGGGCTTGCGATGGCGGATCTCGTCGTACGAATTGCATTGATATACAGCACAGCCTTTCAGGCTGCTGTGTTCCGCAGTTGTTGCCCGGCTTTGCAACGTCTCCTGAACAAATCGCTAACGGAGTAGGCACTCGATCGCACAGATCAATATACCAAGATAGTACCACCTGTGCCATTCTCCAAAAGGCACCTCCTTCCATTCTCATCATCTTTGCCAACGATCGGGTTCTGAAGATGGTCAGGAAACAAATCCCCAAGTTCTTCAGGTCCCGCAGTATTCTAGTACAAGGGGGCAAGGATGTCACTGGCAGCGCGTTTCAGAAGCAAGCCACATCCGGACTCCGAGCCAGAAGCCAGACGGTAGCGCTAGAGACTTGGGGACATCCAGGAGACAAGTCTCCTTATATCCACGTCCCCTGGAACCAAAGATTTACCCTTTTGATCGTCCTGTGTACTTGTCGACCAACAGCCATCCTGAGACTCCCGCCCACGCTCAATCCGCCGCCGTGAGCGCTCTCACCTCTAAAGTCCAACGCCAGGCCCAAGGGTAAGTCCAGTTCCGTCTCTCTCTCATTTCATTTCTACTCCATCAACTCCCGTGATTACTGCTAATCAAGCTGGTACCCTTTTGTCGTTACTCCGCACTTGAATTGTCGATCAACAACAGTCAGCCTGACTCTGTTACCGAGGGTCGATTCAGCATGACTCAAGCGGGGGGCACCCAAAGGGAATCTGACGAACGGACTCGCTCGTGCAACAGCATGTGGACCGAGGCTTATCGAGTCGTGGAAGATCTTGCCGGCAGCACCTCGCAAAAATGGACGACCTTTTCGACCTGTTCTCTGCTCAGCGAGTGATGTCTATGGGTGGGTCTGATGCAATGCACCTCGAATGAGCTCGAACTTATAGCAGCGTTTACATGTCAGCTGGCACATGGTCCATACAGACGGAATGTCGTCGTGCGAGCCAACCTTGTGCATAGAAGCACGAACTGTCATCTCTAATGCATACGTGGTTCCGTTCGGAGCTACAAGAAGGGTCGTGTTTGTCGTCAAGAATCTTGTCATGGTGCATCTAATTGTTACCTCTTGCTGTCGGCATGAACCAGCTCTGTCGCCTCACTGAAAAATTTGCACATAAATCGTCAACACCTTGATATTGGAGCCGCCTGTGGAAGGAAATGTCACTCACTTGTGCCACCAATATCATCTGCAAGTCGCTGCTTCGTGTTCGATGCGATAGCGCTTGGGGCAGCCGGCTCGTTTTGTATGTTGGCGATACCGCCTCCGCCTGCAGGAAAAAAACACAGTCAATGGCTGGCGCGAATGTTACATAAGCACAAGATTCAACTCGCCTCGCATGGGTTTCGCGATCCTGCCAGCATTTATAGCATTGGGAAGCAGAGGCTGTCTTGCCGCCTGGGCCAATTGGGTCTGCAACAGCTGAATCTGATGAACCATCTCATCTTCTCTTGACTTCAGCTCCTCGTAGTCGCCAACGCGTTCTTCCAGGTTGATGATTCGCTCGCGACGTTCCGACAGTTTCCGCTCGGCGGCATTAAGCTCTCGCTTGAATTGCGTGTTTTGGTGCACCAGCTGAAAAGGGTGCAGAATCAGCATAAGGCCTCAACAATCTTGAAGCAGAGCCCGTACCCTTCGCTGAGAATCTTCCATTTGAGACATGTTGTACTCAAGCATCTGAGCCCGCTTAAGCTGGGCCTTGATGTTGGTGGAACGGGCGATGGCCTTGTATTTCTCCTTGTACTCGTCAAGCTGCATTTGTAGCTCGATGACCTGGGAAGGTTGCAACATCAGAGGAACCGCTGCATCAACCGGGCTATCGACCGCTCAACGTACCTTTTCACATCGATCAGTAACATCGCGCATGAGATTCCTCTTGACGGACTCGAACTCGGCCTGCTGCAGCTCTGAGGAGCGTTTGGTGCGCTCGAGCTCTTGTACCGCTTGAGCGAATTCGCGTCCCCCTTCAACCCCGGAGGTGGCTTCCGCCAATAGTCGCTAATGTGTCAACGCAATCTCAGTACTGATACCAGCTGAATCGTTATAGCCAAATCTTACATTGAGGTTGTCGATAGACGCGGTTTGGTCCTCGATCGTATCGTGCAACCTGACAATCTCGTCCTCCTGGTGCTCGATACGCTTGCGAAGCGCGGCTTCTTCGACTTCCATCAGGCTCTGTTTCGAAGCGTACTGAGCTTCGAATTGAGCCTAAGATGATATGTAGGGTGAGCTTGTGACGATTTATCAGGCAGTAATCAAGGCCTAGCATACCTTGATGTCATCGACAACGGCAGGACCAAGCGCTTCCATCGACTGCTGGGCAAGCAGGTCCTCATATGCTGCATCCTTTTCGACCAAAATACGTTCAAGTTCCTCTCGCCTCTGCTGTTGAACTTCGACATCGTCTTGAAGACGACGAAGACGGTCTTGAGAATCTCTCTGAGCGGTTTGGGATACCAGAAGATGCTGCCGGATGACATCTTTGCTTTCCGATAACAATTCAGCCGGACGTGCCTCGGCTGCTCCACCATCAAGACGGACAAGCAGCGACTGAAGCGCCTCTAAACCGGTCTCGGACGATTTCCCACCCTGTTGTACGTCTAGACGGTGAGCGACAAGCATCATAACTCCGTCGAGCTGTACGTACGGTCTCGATCTTCGCCATCATCTCGGACAGCATTTCTGCCTTTCGTTTCTCCCGGTCATCAGAGACAGCAGTCGCCTTTGCCAACTGTAACTCTTCCACTTTGAGCCTCAGTGCCTTCAACTCTGCGGTGAGTTCACCTTCCTTGTCTCGAGCGACGTCCAGACTGGTTCCGTTCTCACGGACTTCCTCTTCCAACCGAGCCTGCACTGCCCGGAGTTCGCTCACTTCAAGCTGTAGGGCTGTTTGTGCCTACGCAAAAAGATCAACATGATCGGTTTGCCTCTTGGCTACGCGCTGACATGAATCTTACTTTTGAGTCCTCCCGTATTCCCGACAGCTCTGCTCTCAACTCTTGTACAAGCCTTTCCTGCGTGGCAAGACTGCTCTCCTTCTCCGTAAGTGCATCACTCAACTCGTTCTCCCTTCGCAGAAATTCTTCTCTCTCGTCGGCGTCAAGCCTTGAGGCCATGGCTGAACCAGCTGGGGATACGCGCCCGCTCGGATCCTTGAAGGCATCCAAAAGGTTCGGCGTTCCAGCGCGACTCGTGACACTGGAGGAAAGTCCTGGGCTGGCAAGGGTTTCCATTGCCGAACCGGGTCGTCTTGTTGACGCAGATGCGGTACCCGTCGCAGTCCCGCTTCCCATCAACATCCGTACTTTGTCCTCTGTAGCCCAATCGCTCTCCTCAACCTTGTTTCCTGCTCGCCACACTCCGACTTCTCCAAGCAATGCGTCCCGGTAACTCTCGACAAACATTAGATTGCCCTTGGTCTTGCTCAAGAGGATCTTCAGCTCTGCCGGGCTCATTTCCGTGTTCACCCGAGCCTTGTTCTTGATACTCTTGGCCCGCATCCCGAATCGCAATGTCCCGAGCGTCTCTGCTTCGTTGTAAGTTGCCGGCGAGCAATTGATGATCAAGGTCGTCCGTGAGTTGCCTCCGAGAGATTCTTGCAAGATCCTTGTGAGTTTTGAGTCACGATATGGCACGTGGCTCGATTTCCCGTCCGTCAATGAATTGATGACCATCCCCAAAGCGGATAGCGATTTGTTGATCTTTTTCGCCTCTTCCAATGTTTGACCGCTGGCGCCGGTCTTGCCGACCTGCAGAACCCTGCTTGATCAGTCGTCTGGCTGACAAGCGTTTGACATGCACACCGACTGACCTTTTCGCTACCAGCCAGATCGACAAGATATAGGTTCCCGCTCTTCTGGCTTCCCGTATTTACATTCCGCTGATGAATCGCGATTAAGAAGATTGAATGTGATCGTGACGATTCGGCATTCATTTCTTGAAAACAACATGATCGTTGATCAACCTTAAACCCGTGAAATTGATTCGTCAAATCTATCTACTTACGGGTACTAGCGACGACCCGACTCCTCGCTCCAGCCTTCATCACATCGAACACTTCCATCTCGGATCCGACATATACGTCTGTGAGACCCTTGACGTATACCCCTCGATTCTTCTCCTCATGGATAGACAAGTTGTCATTCGCGGCTATAATTCGCTCGTCATTCGTCAGTGCCCATTTGCCCAAAGAAGCGCCGTCACTGCCGCAACTCACGTGCCAATAGATCTTTGATTCTCTCCATGTAGATCTCCATATAACTGACCTTGACCGTGTATTCGACGTTGGCATCGGCTACAGCGATAGAGGCAAAGATCTGTTCCGTTATCCGTGGGATCAGACCTTTCAATTCGACGTTATCGATGTCTGCTCCCTATCGTGAGTCGAATGATTAGCTTCGCGATTCATTCACAAAGTCCAATCGACAGGGCGAACCATCATGGCTGTTGAAGAATTCGACATGATGAGCTTTCGTCCGGTATTCACTTCGAAGCTAAATCCGAGCTTACTAAAAGTCTTTCCACTTCCTGTCTGACCGTAACAGAACAAGGTTCCATTGAAGCCCTCCATGACATCTATCTCCACAAGCCAGCCTCTTGATCAGCCAAACCATCGACAATTCAATCTGATATCAAAGTTCCTCACCTTCCACGATCCCTTTGACACCAAAGTCAAAAATCTCGGCCTGGCCCGTGGGTGAAGGAAATACCCGATCAAAGGTGAACCCTATCACCAACCACATCGAACAACGACATCTTTCCGTTAGCACTCTCCGAGGGGCACACTAAATAGTGAACTATAGAATGTTCCAGCTCACCATCTCCCTCTGGACCGTTGACATTCCCTCCGTTCTTCATCCGGACGGTATGTTCGTCCAAGACGTCTATACATTCCGTCGATCCATTTTCCGTTTCCAAGCGATTGAACGGTCGGAAACTGGTCAAAGTCAAGAGGGAACATTACAACGAAGTAACAAGTTCAGCACGTACTCAAATTTGTACGGGGATGGAGAGGACATACCGGCAGACTACCTATATCCGCCGCATCATCAATGCGGCCGAAAGCGATTAGATCAACCGAGTTTAGCCGTCTCCGTGAGCTAGAGTGCGAGTTTTGATCCGCTCACCTTGATGTTATTGCCGGACATCTCGTAAGAGAATGCGATGAGCTACAAGATTGTGAATCCTGATACCCCGTCTCCGCTTCTATACAAGGTCTTTGTTGGGAGCTGATGCGATCTCCCGTAGAAGTTGTTGATCCGGGACAAGCGTTTCGCGTAGACAGTATGCTGGCTGTGTACCGTCCGACCCTACCGGTGAAAGGGGATCTGCTAGATTGAGTCGCTGTGTTACGTCTAGGTCGGATCTATCTTTCCAGTCTACCCAGTTAATGAACCGTCTGTCCATCTTACCGAGATCAGAAGTTGCGATAGTTGACTCCTGAATGCCGCACCTTGTGTCTCGGAGGGTGCAGGGTGTAAACATTCAGGTGGAAATAACATGAATCATCCACCATCCTCACGTGCTATACAACATCGATTACCTCGACCGTATTGTAATACCGTAACCAATCGCTATCATGCCGTTCTATCCTATGCGCCCAGCAGAGCCTCGACGATATGATTCACTCGAAGAGACCGGATATCGCTATAAGTCTGTCCGCAGCCCACAAACAAGATCGGTTGACCCGTGATGTATGTCATGGACAGCGCCGCGCCGACTTTGTCATCCTGTCGCACGGGAGCAAGGCAGGTAGAGGTCCGCTGTCAATCGGATTGTCCTTCTCGAATATGATATTGCAAATCTCCGAATCGACTCACGATGGTATCGAACTTGGTCAAGATCATCCCATCGATCCCTCTCGCCTTGCCCCGGACTCCAAAGGCCGCCGCGGAAAAGTCTTTCAGACTCCTATCAAACTTGCTAAGCTGGTCGACCGCTTCGTTTCCGACGAGCGCCTCGCCGACAAAGACGATCTTATCCGGGTTGTTGACCGTGACGAGTTTGGCCAGGGCGCGCATGAGGGGTTCGTTGTCTTGCATTCGGCCGGCCGTATCTATCAGGACGACGTCGTAGCCGTTCTCCTTGGCTACAACGAGCGATCCATTTGTACGGTTCGTTAGCCTTCCTGTAATTGAAGTTCGACTTGATGGCATCGCGCCGCGACGACTCACCATGCGCAATCGCATCCTTGGCGATCCCCGCCGCATCCTTGCCATACCCCCTCTCGTAAAGCTCTACCAACTTTCCCTCTCCAGCCCGTCCGACTCCCAATTGACTCTCCAACAATCCCAAGTTCCTCACATGTACCCTCAACTGCTCGACCGCCCCACTCCTAAACGTATCACACGCGGCGATCAAGACCCTGAGCTTGTTCTGCAACAACCAGAAGGCGACCTTGCTCAGGTTGGTCGATTTGCCCACCCCGTTCACTCCGACAAAGGTCATCGTGTACGGATCCCTCTTCGGCGTGGCATTAGGGTCCGAGGAGATTGAAGGAGGAAGGGGTTGAGAGGCCTTGCGTTTGATGTCAAGTAGGATATCCGTGGAGGTTTTGGGCGACAGGACCTGCGTGATCGTCGTCGACAGCGCGTTGTTGACTTCATGCCTCACGCTGGTCATGCCTCCCAACTTCTTTCCGACCAGAGCTTTGCCTACACCTTCACAGAGTTTCTCGGCGATATCTTTGGCGACGTTCTTGCTCATTAAATGTTTCTCCATCTCCCGCAAGACGGGGTCGAGGTCCGATTCGCTGAGGACCTTCTTCCCTGTCAGACGGTTGAAAAGGCTGGACAACCTCGAGATCGGTTCCTGTGGGTCTTCCGGATTGTCCGTCTTCGCTGCCGCGTTACCGCTTCCACCTGTTCGTCGACCTCGAGCCAAGATCTCTTCCTCCGACGGCAATTCCTCCTTGTTGACGTTGTTGTTGGACCCCTTGCCGACATCCCAATCGGCGACTTCGTAAAACCCTTCCTTCCCGACCTGTCCCAGACTGCCCCTATCCACCAACCCATCCACATCGACCTTGCCTTCCTTCTCCTGCTCTTCCCTCAGATCCGGGCCGGAGAAATCTAACTCCTTCATCGCATCCGGAGTGACCTCCCCTGTTCCGTTACCCCATTTTCTCATAATCTTCTCCGCCCCAGCATTCGCTGTCGAGGTCCGTTTGGTCTGGGCCGGCCGGCCGTTCTTCCCAGGACTAGCAGTGCCGCCATTCGGGGCGGGAGAAGAGCGGCCAGAAGAGGTGGTCTTCATACGGTTCTTGAAGGCTTGGACGTTCTTGGCGATCTCTTCCGCTGACAGGCCCGTCTGGTCCGGTTGAGTCGCAGTCTTGTCGCCGTCATTATCTTGCTGGACGGCTTCCTTCTGAGCAGCCTGAGTGTTATTGTTGGTCGCCTTCTTCGTCTTCCCACCCATCTTCTTCCCATCCGCCCTCTCTTCGCAGCCTCTCAAACACCTTTCCCAGATCTCCTCCCACCTCTCTCCTACCAGCTCTCGCTTCAATCGACTCAGCGCCTGGTCGATCTGTACGTTGGCCTCCTCCGTAGCTTGTTGACTCTGTTGAGAGGTGGAAGTGGAAGAGAGGGAGAGCACGAGGGCTTGGATGGATTGTTGAAAGAGGGAGAGGAAGAGGGATTTGGACCGGGACAGGAGGTCTGAGATGTAAGTCAACGGGAGGAGGGCGGGGAAGACGACCTGTTCGCGTCAAGGTGTATAGCACAAATGGGCGGATCAGCTTCCCTTACCTTCTGTGATTTCTCAAAGTTCCAGGAGGGCGCCTATGAGGATCAGCCACTCACAACAAAGACCAAACCCAACCCGTTCTCGACTGTCCACCTGACCCTCCATCCATCCTTCTCGAACCCTTCTTCCGGATCGGCCGACTTGTTCTCGATCATGATATCCCTGACGAGCGTGTTGACCGGCGAACGAGCCGAGGACTGGGACATGGCTTCGAAGGACGGGTTGTAGGATTTGGACCAGAGGACGAGACCACCTATAGTTGGGAACAGGGTCGGGTTGGGATGATGAGTTTCGGGTGGAAGTCGGTAGGGGAGACTAAACTTACTCTCGTGCGAGATGGATACATGGTCGAGCATCGTGGATAGCGATGAAGCTCGAGCGATGATGTGTGTATTATGACAGTGATGCAAGTGAGTTCGATTTGATCGAGACTTGATAGCGACGTTGTAGGTCTGTCTTGTGAGTCCGGCTCATCCATCCACCCATCTCCCCATGGACGATGGACGTTGCTAGTCGCGAGGTGGAGGCACGCAACTCTGATCCCCTGAATCACATGTCTTGAAGCGGAGCGGAGGAAGTCAAGAATATGACACGTCATTAGCCATCGGGGTCGTCAACGCCGGGTCGTTTATCAAACAATCAATAGTGGTCCTGAAACACATCGACCCCGGATTCAGATTCATTTTGATGCGATCTGTGTACGGAATATCCCGGACGTGTACCTTAGCTCTCTAGCAGCTAGCAGTAACGTGCCGCCGAGCGCCCCTAGCCTTGCTCGCTTGTGTGCTCTAGCTGTGGTCAATCGGAGCCATGGCGCTCTTGTTCAGCTACTATCGCTAGGTTGCCCGAGTAATCTGTTGCACGCGCGGTAGACCCAACGGGCGAGGGCATCATGCGTGCCTGTGCTCAGTGACGGCCACTGTCCTTCCAGTTCGGCTTTTGCGCAATCGATGAGGTCGGTAGACAACATATGCGCCAGAAGCTCCAAGGAGGTTAAACCCTGGCAGTCCTTGTCGTCCGTAAGTAGGCACTTTTGTCTGGGAAGAAAGAGAAATGCCAGTGCTTTTGTGAACAGGCCAAGGAAAGTAGCTTTGTGAATTTGTGACCAGGTCTCAATATTTGCCAATTCGTTACCATGCAGGATAGACCTCCGATCAGGTGAAAACACCGTTCTAATCGGCTCTTCTTCTCTGAAGACACAAATATGAAAGTCGTGTTCCTCAAGCGATGTTGCTGCGGATTCCTTCACGACAGGCAACTCCACTGAGGCAACAACGCTCTATCAGCAACAGGACCGGCAAGCCTCAACTCCTGACGACCTTGAAGATACGGATCGCGGCGACATTGAAAACGATCCTGAAGACCATATTGGGGCTATCGTGATGGAGTTCGATTTTCAGCACGCGCGCCCATATGCTATCAACTCTCCTCTTGCTCGTTCCGATCAAATGAACAGGCTGAACTGCCGCTTTAGAGCCTCGTGAAGTAGAGTTCCGCGCCTGATGAACCCACAATGACCAGGTAGACAGCATTCCATGCATAATGGACATATCGTATCATTTTCTTCAATTCAGGTACCGAGTATCTCCCATAACCAGAAAATTTACCGCTTTCTTTCCGCCTCCGTATACCCAACTACCGCCCAATCCCTTCCTCTCGCCATAGGGCTCTATTATTTAGCCCTTGTCTTTGTCACGTCGCGACCGCAATCGCTATCTCCGCCGTACACCGCACACGAGCGGTGCATTGTCTTTTTAAGCTCAGTGAAGCCAACGATCGACGACGTATCCGGTCGTAAACGCGTAGACGCCCTTGTGGATGACGTCGATGACTTGTTCGTTGAACGGCCAGGTCCTGCGAGTACGGAAGAGAGTTGCAGAGAAAGGCGAGAAGGAGTAAATTTGCAGGTTAACAACCAGTATTTCGTCCGTCCAAAAACCGATCCTCCTGATCATGAGACCAGGACTCACCAAGGAGGAGCCCCAACCTGAGCGTAATTCTCCAAACTCTGATCCGTCAAGATCCTAACCCCCGTAAAGAAGAAATCCACGACAAACCCCACGATGCCATAAGCCGACATGACTCCCCTCAAACCCCCGACCAACGCCCCCTGACCCCAATGCATAGCGTGTTGCAACCCCAAACGCTCGGAATCGGGCCTGTAGGGCATTCCGAGGAGTTTTTCCAGAGTATGGCCGGGGACGTAGGAGTTGGGACGGCCGGTAAATGCTTGTTCGATCTTTTGGCTGAAGGTCATGCTGTGTACCCCGAATGCAAGTGGAGCAGAAGCAAAGTATACCGAATGTCGTTGACGTTAATTAGCGATCTCGAGCAATGAGAGGCACGAAGCAAGGACTATAGACTCACGCCCCGACACCGATCAATCCCGCAGCGCACCCGTAAAGAAAGGCCGTCCCGATAGATTGCTTGGAGAGCAAGTTCGGGGTGGGTTTGGTGTTGTCATAGTAAGGGTTCTTGGACATGGCGAGTGGTCGTTAGCGATCTAGATTTGGATGTGATCGGCGAGGTGCGGATTTGTCGAGTGCTGATTGAGATCTGCAAGAGCGGATAGCCTGAGAAAAGGACTGTACGCCATCGTTGTTGATAATCTCATGAAGGACTCTCTGGCTTTATATATCTGTAGCGTGTCGAATTTCGAGAGGATTCCAGCGTAGTCTGCATCTTGGCGAGCCGACGTCAGATAATCTGAGCTGATGATGATGTCAGCAGATTCAGCCGAGCATATAGTAGGTCATGCAGGTCAAAAGGAGGGGTTGAGGTCGTGCTGACTTGGAAAGCTTCAGGTCGCTGGAATCCACGCCCTTTGTACGTCAGCACTCTCACCTCGTGGCTAGTCGTCAACCTCGGACATTGTCAATTGTCGACAGGGGCGGTGATTGAAATGACACGTCATTAGATCCTGGCCTGATGGTCGTTCTTCTTTTCAAGATATGGCTGAAGGGGAGTTGTTCCATCATCTATCTACCTTCGCGAGGTTGGGATATGCTCGCCGACAAGCATTCGTTGCATCGCTTTTGGTCATAGGCCTCACATTTCTGCTCGATAAAGCCCTTCCCTTCTTTCCTTCACTTCGCTCTTCTCCTCCGACGATACTTACTCGATCGTCCCCCTAGGCGCTTCTAGCTGATCTGAGCGCGCGAACATTCACATACCGACAAAGGATCACCCAACCACTCATCCATACCTCAACCCACTTTTATCCTACACCAACACTTCGATCACATTACATCACAAGAACATCAAAAAATACATACGATAGCATAACCAGGAACACTCTGGTATACAGCAACGCGAATATAACGAAATCAGCATCTTAGCTTGCACGGACGAAAAGGAGCAAGGCTCAGACTATTTAGTCTTCTCGTCACCGTGAAACACTACCGTCGGACAGCAGAAACACATTCACCTTCTCAAGTCTAAAGCAAGTAATACAACATAACGACACCAGAAACGTCTATTCCCCATCGGACATCAGACGACGAAACAAAGCATCCGAACACGACCTGCATTAGCACCCCCGTGAACCAATTCTTCACGCACCGACATCCATACGTCTGGCTCTTACTTAATCCCTCGACTCCACCTCTCTCCTTCCTTATCACTACCGGAACCTCAATCTAGAGCTCGACATCGAACATCTTTGCCCTGTTTATCAAGCTTCGACACTTTCGAACAAAGGAGACGTACATCAACCAGGATGTCGAGCGGAAAGATCCAGCCCCTTCTCTGCAGCGGACATACACGCCCTGTGACGCATTTGCAATTTTCCAACAAGTGAGCTGTTCTTACCTTAATTCCTTCGATGTTCATGTGAAAGCCCGACCGCTGACCTCCCCCTTCTTCCCCCTCTTCCCTTTCTCTTCCTCTGTGCTCGACGGAAATCCGGATCCGACTCGATCCGACCTTGTTTGAATAGATTGGACGATGGCTCGTTCCTCCTCATCTCGGCCTGTAAAGATGGAAACCCCATGCTCCGTAATTGGCTAGGAGACTGGGTCGGAACTTTTCTCGGTAAGCCCCGACTTCCTTGCTTTCTGACTTTAAGGGATACTTGGCTGATGTGTGCTGGGTTTTTATTGTAGGACACAAAGGGGCTGTCTGGAGCAGCAAGATCTCGCTAGACACGTCTCGCGCTGCGACAGGCAGTGCGGATTTCTCTGCGTAAGCAGAGTTCCAGTCAATCGAAAGCAGTACATAGTCAGGCTGACTTGCTCGAACTTGGTGGGCATCCCACACATAGCAAGGTCTGGGACACGTACAGCGGGGAAGCTTTACATACGTTCCAACATGCGCATATCGTACGGACCGTCGCGCTCAGTCCGCAGGTGACACCGCAGTACCTCTTGACCGTGCGTCCTTAGACTGGTTGGCGCTATGCAGTAGGTAGTGGAGGCGCTGATCTGTTTGGCGATCTGCGATGGCAACAGGGAGGAAACGAAAAGAAGATCCGACTATTCGACCTCGGCCGACCGGACGCCGAACCGCTCGTCCTCGGAGGCGACTACCCAGGCAACACCTCGTGCAAGGGTACGGTCCGCTCGCTCGTCTGGGACGAAGGTCAAGGCGGGGTCGTAGGAATAAGCGCGGCCGAGGACGGTTTCGTCAGGTGGTGGGATCTGAGGACGTTGAAACAGACGAGTTGCTTGGACATGGGAGAACCGGTGAATAGCATGGAGATGGTACATGGAGGAGGGACTTTGAGCGTGACGAGTGGCAAGACGGTGCATTTCCTCGATATCATGGGGTGCGTACCGACAGGTCTGCCAGACTGACACCGTGTCGGAGCTATGCTAATTATCGATTGACGATGGCGACGACAGACAACACCCACCCGTCTCGATTCCCCTGCCTCACCCGGTTTCATCGGCCTCACTTCACCCGGTCAAACGTGATCGATTCGTCGTCGGTTCGTCCGCTGACCCATGGGTGAGGGTGTACGACCTGGACACGGGGAAAGAGCAGGAAGTGTACAAGGGTCATCATGGACCGGTGCACTGTGTCAGCTATAGTCCAGACGGAGAGGTCTATGGGAGCGGTTCGGAGGATGGTGAGTCTAGACCTCTCTTCATTGCTCTATATTGAATGTCGGCTTATTAGTTTGACATCGTTACTTATGACAGGGACGATTCGGCTTTGGCAGACGAGTCCGGGTACAACGTATGGGCTGTGGCAGTCTCCACACGGCCAGCAGCAACAAGCAGGAGAAGCCAATGGCAACGGGACCGTATTGACGTACTGAGTGGGCATCGCAGTCGATGGACCCTCCGCTTGTTACACATGCGTGTATTCGGGTTGAATTGTTGTATAGTCGTCGTAGCAGTAGTACATTGTCATCGCTATGTCCCATTCGACGTAGGCGACCTCGTCTTTCCGTAACATCCGTCCACATCTATGCCTGTGCACCGGCTTCGACCTCCCTCGTCGCAGCCTCTTCCTCGACGACCTCTCGCCCCTTGACTACCATCGTCTCGTACCACGTCTTCCTCGTCTCCGCTACCACCCTCGTTCGATCCTCGTGCGACAATGCTCGGTACCACTTGGCAAACGTCTTGGTATCGTGAGGTTTTATCCGGAGAGGCTGGTTCGTCTTGGGGTGTACTGTTGAGATGGGCTGATGGTGGATGTTCGGGGAGAAGGAGATAGGAGGGTTCTTTTTGGTGTATTGTGGCTGTTCTGGTGTTTGTACGCTTCGGGCGACGTAAGGTTTGAGCTATAAAATCAGAGCGAGTGTGAATCACTGCTTTGAAGCATTTCAACCGGCGCTGAACTCATGGATCACTCACATCGGTCGAGTCGAGAATCTCGGCACCAGGTCCGACATAGTATCGGACCTTGTCGTCCATCACCCTGAACTTGGCTTTCCCTCCGATGACATGCTTTCCTGGAGGCCCTGTTCGATGACCACCGCCGGGTACATATGCCTGTCCGCTACCTGCAGAGTGGAGGATGGAAGATTGATCAGCTCAACATTTCCTGGCATAATCCACTCAGACGGCGGATTGAAGCTTACCCTTGTAGTAGTCCTTGTTTGCCCGCTTTGAGGTCAAGGGGAGTCGGGATGCGCCTCGCACAACTTTTGTCACGTTCATACTGAGAAAATTGCTATAACGAATAGTTTGAGTAGCTACTGGAGGCAGGGCTTATCCCGCATTGCTACAATTTCGACTCGACGATTGATATCGATCAGAGGCTCAGAGAGGTTGCGAGTGTTCGAAAGGAGACGCGGACATTAGAATCGACAACGCAATGTCCGCGTTTGATTCAACCTCAACGAGCAGCACCTCTCATCCCAAAAGTCGACCTTTGCCTACCCTAACTTTGTGATTTCTCGATCATCTCGAGGACCGCAACGTCACTCATCCCCCTCGCTATACTTGAAAACCGGCCGAGATGCATTTGCTAGGACATAATCTGCCGGACCATAAACTGTTGAGGGTGAGATTGGGGAACCGAGCTCTTCGGTTTCAGCGCCTAATTGACCATCTCCTCTTCGTGCTGCACAGGTCGCCCTTACCTCCTTCTACGGTATCAGCCATGATATTTCCTATCGTCTACTAGCTAGGCTTCAGATTCACTCAGAAGCTACTGTCTCCAACCTGACCGAAGCCCAAGTGACGGCGCTCTCCGCCTACCTCTCTTCCCCATCCACGAACCCCTCTCCGGACCCTACACCTATCTGTCCTCCGGGTCAACAACCTTCCGCCAAAGGCAAAGAGCGTGAAGTCGTTGCGGACAGGGAAGATCCGTTGGATACCTTGAAAATTGAGACGGACCTGCGACGATCATTGCAGAGCGATATCGCTCATCACAGGACGATCGGGACTTATCGAGGGAAACGGTCAGTCACATTCAGCTCGATTAGACTCTTCCAACGTCTCGCATCTTGCTAAATACGTTATGCTCCATATGTTTATCCAGACACGCCGCAAGTCTCCCGGTGCGGGGTCAACGGACGAGGACCAACGCCAAGACGGCCAAGAAGATCAACCGGGTTGATCGTCGAGCCTTTTCTTCGTACGTCTCACACTGCTTAGACAGCGGATAACGATCTATGGGTGCTGACTTGGATTTTCTTCCGCTTCCTTCAGCTATAACCTTCCATCCCGGGTCGAATCCGCCGTCCCAATACCTTTCCCATCGCCGCTTATGCAGGCACTCTCTTCAATCGCGCCTTCCCGGTTCGGGCGAATGTGATGTAGATGACTTGGTGTACACGCGAATATGATCGTCCCCGATCTAACAATGAGATGATATACAATCGATGAAGAGGTCCTAAGGAGAAGTTGGCTGGATCCGCAATGGGACCCTTACGCTGGACTGAAAGACAATACAAGAATCGGCGAGGAGACGATGCGTGCGAAACACTACTGGATGTCAAGCTTGGGCTTCAAGGCTTTGATGAGAGCCCAGTCGCTCAAGTCGACCTGATCTCGGAAAGTCGTTTCTGTACGAGATGGAACAAATGATTGTGAGAAAATCGTCTGCCAGGCGAACGGTGCAGCTTGCTGCTTACTCAGAACATCGATCGACGATCGAGAAAGATGTGAGATGAGTTCGTCCTTCTCGTCGAAGCTGCGGTACCAAATTACGATCAGGTCCCGCTCTAAGCTTCGGCATTCTTTGTTTCGAGACTCACTGTCGACCGTATGACTTGGCGGATTGATATACGGCGTGATCGATCTTGATGGCAGCTCCGGCACCAATTTGCGACTTCTTGACGAGATCGAAGCTCTTGTGGTTGATCTCGATGGACGAACTGCAAAACGGGAACCGGAGGCTCAATTACGTGACTAGCTGCAGAAAAAGGCACCACCGTCACACTTACATCTTTCCTAGGGGAATGATCTCCTTCTTCCCCGACTCCTTGTCCGTCTTTACGACACAGATAGGTGTTCCCGTTCGCAGAGTTCCCTCGATGATGTCGACACCAAGCACGATAGGATCACGCTTGGCAAAGACAGCGAGGATGTTGAGTCGACAAGGCCAGACGGCATTGGGAGCGGCGTCCTTTCGCCTCTGCTCCAGAATATCGGCCATGTACGCCGTAAAGGCGTCGAACAAGTGGTAAATGATTTGTGCCTCGAATACCTTGACGTTGAGTTCTTCGGCAAGCTTCTTGGCGTCCTTGTCGACCTCGACATCGAAACTGAGCACGACCGCGTATTCCGGTGACTTCTCGAGCATGGCAGCACATCGCATGATATCACGCTTGTAAACCGGTCCGATGTTGATTCCCATGACGGGGATCTTGCTGCTCTTCAAGAACTCCAACAAGGCTTCTAGCGATCCTAGTGTACTGGCCTGAACCCAGACACCACGACCAGTTTGATCGATATATTGCTCCATTCCCTTCAGATCGGACATGATCTCGTCCATCAGCTCTTCCTCATCGTCGTCAGGTCCTACGACCAAAAGACGCGAGCCGGCGATGGCTTTTTCCAGACCAGGAGCTGCGATCTTGATACCTAGAGCCGCCTTGACTTCTTTGTTGTGCACGTAGGCAGACTGACGAGGGTTTCCTTCGTCAGTGTCGCGATGACTTGATTGACGGCCATGCAGGCCGATGACTCACCTTGACTCGCAGCTCTCGAAGCGGCTGTGGTGTTAGAAGTGCCCTGACATTGGTAACGATGGGACCGTTGAGTCCACAGACTACGATTCGGTCTCCCTCACGCATGACACCGTTCGACAGGACAACGTCGATGGTGGTTCCGAGACCCTCGATGACCTTAACCTCGAGGACGGTACACTCGAGCTCCGACAGGTACATCAGTCGCTCACTCATTCGCTGTTGAGTCAGCTGAACCAGCAGCATGATCATGTCGGGAATACCTTCTCCGGTGATGGCGGAGGTGGGGACCAACGAGACGTATCGACCGAAGTCCTTATTCTCGTCGTACAAGACGGCGTTGAAACCCTGTTCAGCGAAAGCCAACTTGGTAGCCTCAAGACGGTTCTCGAACTCTCGCTGAGTGTTCTTGCCCTGCTGATTGTATGTGTCCCGGAAAGCACCGTTCGGGATCGGATTCCAGCCGTAACACCTGTCGATCTTGTTGAGGGCAACAACGAAGGGAGTCTTCCTCTCTCGAAGCAATCGAATCGATTCGAGCGTTTGAGGTTCGAGACCGTGCTAGAAGAAGCTCACGATCAGTCTCCATCACCGGCACGACCTTTGCACGTCCCACTCACAGTGATGTCGACGACCAAGATGGCAATGTTACACAATGAACTACCACGCGTTCGCAAGTTGGTAAAAGACTCGTGTCCAGGAGTGTCGATGATCAAGAGACCGGGAACCTTGTAATCGAATTTGCCGTCCTAGATATGTCGTGTTGAACAATCAATTCGGCAACTCTGATGTAGCCAAGCCGAGATGGCGCTGACTTACCTTGTTTACAACCTGAGTCTTCTCCTTGATAGCAGAGACCGGGAAGTAAGTAGCACCAATCTGCTGGGTGATACCTCCAGCTTCACCCTCTTGCACATTGGTTTGACGAATCTAATTGATTGTACAAGCGATCAGCAAACCGCGACGTCGGCATTATGCGATACCAGCTGAATACTAACCTTGTCCAGCAACTTCGTCTTTCCGGTATCGACGTGTCCAAGAATACAACAGATAGGGCTTCGCAAGTCGTCCTTGCTCCTGGCAGCCATCGCCTCCTCATGACGTTGCTTTCGTCGTGCAGCGGCCTCTGCTTTTCGCCTCTCGGCCTCGGCAGCAGCCTTGCGTTGAGCTGGCGTCATTTCGTCCTCCGAACTGCTCTCGTCGGAAGAATCGTCAGAATCGTCCGAGTCGTCCGAATCATCCGAATCTGAGTCCTCATCAGATTCCGATTCAGACTCGGACTCGGACTCCTCCTTGGCGGCAGCCTTAGCAGCAGGCTTGCCGGCAGGTTTGACAGCGGACTTAGCAGCGGGTTGAGCGGCGGGTTTGGAAGCAGCCTTTTCTGAGCTCTCAGATTTGGCGGGAGGAGTAGGCTTAACTTCCTCCTCTTCATCGCTACTCTTGTCCCAATCATCCTCGGACTCCTCCTTGATCTCCACCTTGCCGACCGCCTTGGTGACCTCCTCGGTTTCGGACTTGTCCCAATCGTCATCCTCGTCGGCCGCAGCAGGCTTTGCTTCTTCTGTCTTGGGCTCCTCCTTGACAGGCTCAGGTGCAGCGGCTTCTGCCTTTTTCACGGGTTGCTTCTTTTTGTTTCCATAGACGGGCTTCTTGGGCTTGGCAGCAGGCTGTCCGCTAGCGTCGAGACCCTCAACCTTGACGCCAGAAGCGAGCAGGGCCTTCATTCGTGCCTCGGCAGCGGCCTTTTCTGCCTTTTGTTTAGGAGTCAGGAGCCTTCCCTCTTTTCGTGCGAGGTCTCGCTTCTCCTTCTCCTTCTGCCTCTTGATAGCCCTAGCCTCCTCGGCTAGACGCTCCTCCTCAGCAAGACGCGCTTCCTCTTCCTCAGCGAGCCGACGAGCTTCCTCTTCTGCCCGTCGAGCCTCCTCCTCGATCTGCTTCTTCCTCTCCATCGCAGCTGCCAAAGCCGCCACCTTGGCATTGACCTTCTTCTTTGGAGGCTCCGGTTCAGCCTTCTCTGCTGCCTTCTTCTTCTTCTTTTTCTTCTTCTTGTCGGCCGCACCGGCCCCGCCAGCACCGCCCTCGTCATCATCCTCTTCCTCGTCCTCAGCTTTGGCGACGGTCTCGACCTCTGGTTCTGGCTTCTTCTCAGCTTCAACAGGGGCACCTCCCGAAGCCGCAGCTGCCTCAGCCTTCTTTCGCTCAGCCTGAGCCTTCTTCTTGGCCTTCTCCTTTTCCTTCTTCAGCTTTTCCTTCTCCTTCTTTGACAGGATCTTGACCTCGCCATCCTGAGGCTCCTCATCTTCGTCGTTATCGGCGGCAGTGGCGGCAGGCTCGGGAACAGGTGTAGCAGGAGCAGCCGGAGTTGCAACACCTTCTTCCTCCTCATCTTCGTCCTTTTTGTTCTGCTTCTTTCCCTTCTTTCCCTTCTTAGGCTTGACATCCTCTTCCGGCCACTCGTCGTCCAGATCGGCGACCTCGGCTTGTTGAGCAGGCTCGATCTCGGCAACGACCTGCTCTACCTCTGCCTCCTCATCCTCCTCATCAGCCTTCTTGCCACCCTTGGCCTTCTTGCCCTTCTTTCCCTTTTTCGGCTTGACATCGTCTTCGGGCCATTCATCGTCAATGTCCGCTTGAGGAGCCTCGGCAGGCTGGGCGGGAGCGTCAAGCACCGCCGAACCGTCCATGTCTTCATCCTCGTCCAAGTCCTTCTTGCCTCCCTTCTTATCTTTCTTGCCCTTCTTGCCCTTTTTAGGTTTCACATCGTCTTCTGGCCACTCATCATCGAGATCAGCCTGAGGGGCCTCTTTGGGGGCCGGCGTTGAAGGCTCGTCGTCATCCGAGACAGGAGCCGACTTTTTGCCCTTGGGTTTCCGGTCCTTTCGTGATCGCATGGCCGACTGGGCTCGATGTAATGATGTTGAGTCAGTCAGTGAACAAAACAGGCCACTTGGAATAGATACGGAGACTTGCTCACCATGAGGCCCCCGCCACCAGCTCCATCCTCGTTGTCCTCGCCGCCACCAGCCTCAAACTCCTCGAGCAGGGCATAAGCGCTCTTTGCCTGCTTTCCTTTGCCCTTGGGCACCGGTACATCATCTGCAGCAGCCGGTGATGCCAACGGATCTACATCGATCTCCTTGTTTGCCCTGCATAGAATCGTCCAATCGATTGTCAACTGGGAGTCCACTCGGACAAAAGGAATGTATGCTGCCTGCTCACCAGTAATCGTCATTGTCCAGATCCTTCTTGCCCTTCTTTCCGCCTTTCTTGGGAGGCATTTTCACGAGCGTTTGACAAGATTATATGTTCTAGGTGTATACGTTCCGAGCTGAGCCCAGGTTTGCAGAGACCTTGTCGAGTCTTTGAGATCGAGCCTTCACGGAACACATTGCATTCATTCATCGCTCAAAGTCGTCGAAGCCGTCAAGGTGCCGTCAATCGAAAAGTGGAGGCAACCAAATATAAGCGCGCGCTTCTGTCAGGTATCAATCAGTACAAGGGGTTCATTATGAAAATGCTATCTAATACTACAACTTATATCAGAACACGCAGGTTGCTCCATAAGAGCAACCTGCAGCTGCGAAAGGGTATTCGTATCAATGATCATGCCTCCAGAGACTCAGGTCGCTGTACCGGCGCATCCTCATTATCCGAATCTTCCCACTGCGGGCGCAAGTCCAAAAGGTTTCGTTCAGCGCTCAACGAATGTTTGCATATGGTTGAGAGACGAGAGTTTACTCACTTCGAGAGGTTCAGCATCGTCGTCCGCTACCGCTTGTTCATCTAGGGGGTCAGGGCTCGCTCGAAGAGACATGCCATCCGTCTGCGTTTCCTCCAGCCCGTCCTCCATGTCCACGTCGTCCTGCTCGGTATCCGCTATCGAATCTACGACGGTCGAAGCCAGAGAATCTTCGCTCTGGAGCGAAGGCCGCGTCACAGGTGCCTTGGGTGCTAAAGAGAGCGTAGTCTGCTTAGCGGTCTTCTTTGCCGCATTAGAGGCTCCGTTTTTAGCTGAATATAATGTGCTTTCACATTAGCTCTGCACAACTCCCTCGATCTGGGGGTTGATGACATACCGGCGTTCTTCTTAGCAGCCTGTTCGGCATCCTCGACCTTGTCGAAGAACGAATAGCTCTTCTTTGCTAAGGTAGTATTAGCGATGTTGGATTTGGCAAAAGGATTAGAAGCTGGCGCTTTGCGCGCAAATGGGTTCTTCAAGCCTGGTAACAGGTTGCTGGGTGAGTATCCGCACGACCAAAGCATCTCAGACTTCTGAGATCAGCTCACCTCCGGACTTGTGTACCGGTTCCGAGGCGATCGACTCGCTAGGCGGTTGCGGCCTTTTGAAGCCGTCCTCCTCAGCATGACCATTGTTCAATCGCCTCCGTTTGGTTTCAGGGCTCGGTGGTGATACATCTTTGTCGTCTTGTATGGGCATACTCATCGGTTCTGGAGTCTCCGACACATATCGGGGGACCGGTACAGCAGCGGCATTGAGATGCGCTCCTACAGAAGCTCTTGCTGTACGCTTCGACATTGCTGTTCTGGGTGCGAAGTCGGTGTCCTGCCGAGCTGCTGCTAGGGAAGCTTTAGAAGCGACGCCGTACGGGCTCTCGGGAAGAGGGGTCTCTCTCGCCACCATTCGATAGCCACCGTAGCGTTCGTTCCGTTCCTTCTCCCTCCGCTTCTCTTCCGTCGCCTCTCGGATGATCCCGATCTTCTCCTGCAATCCTGGCAAGTGGTAGAACTGCGCGACCTTGGCCGCTGCTTCCATCGACTTGACGTTGTTCATCATCCGGACAATGTCAAGAGCTCGTTGCAACTTGTCAGCCTTGCAAGCCGCCTGAACGAGTTGGATCAGCTCCTTGTCCTGTGATACCTCGATTTTGCTGATATCGTAGGATAGCTCTGAGCGCTCTTTGACCATGTCTCTCAGCAAGTTCAGCTGGAGTTGCTCTTGCATCAGTCTGTCGGCAGCCATGATCAGTATCGTTTATCGGTAGTCGCTCATCCATGTACCGTAATCGACTAACTTTTCTTCAAGTTGACCTTGCGAAATATCCAAATTGAGTAGAGGTATCGTCATATCGACATCTAATATGACCGGCCGAGGGAAGTACGGTTCCCGCTCGTTCCCCTGAGGGCACCAGACGTGACGAACAACGATTGGTGTCCGTCGATATTGGACGTTGTTCAGCCTGCTCACCTTGAGAATCACACACATCATCTGCTTGTCGGTCAACCCAACGGGCCAGTATGCCGTTTGGTTCCCTCCTTCCTTCTTCACCAACCCTCGAGTGTCCACTAACGGTGACCATCGAGCCTGTCCTTGACGCCGGCTTCGGTCAAGCAAGGACAGCAGACCGTCCGAATCATACATCGCCGGCGCCTAGTACGGACAAGATTATTCAGCATGAGCTTCGACTATCCTTTGAGCGCGACTTATTTCAACTCACGCCGCTTTGTGAGAACCCTATCCAAGCAAGGGTAGTCTTTTTGGGTAATGGGATTCGGCCTTCTTGAACGATGTCATAGCTATCGAGGTCGACCAAAGTATATCTCAGGTTTTGGCAACCTGGCGAGACGAAGCAAGATTAGCGCGAAGGCGCATCTCAGACGAAGAGACGACTGACCATCCAAACTCGTCCCGCCTTCCCTGTGTACCAGGAAAGCCATCTCGTGACTTGCAGCCATGCTGACCATCTCCTCTCCCATACGCCACAGATAGCGTTGAACCCCGCTGCCAGTGAAGAACCGGATGAATCCTCTGGATGTTGCGACGATGACGCTGCCCATGTTCTGGCTCTCCACTTCGAACTCGTTAGCTAATGGCTTGCCTCCGGCAGCGAGCAGGACCGGCTGCTCGCCCGCTGGTAATGACACCTGCCAGTCGGCTCCCGATGCCCACGTATCATACGCTCGGTAGTGCACCAGCGCTGGAAGATCCCCGTCGGCGTGAGATCCATAGACGATTCCCTGCTCACCTGGATACGCGAAAAGACGTGAACTCAGGAGAGCAATACGCGGAAACGCGTTCGAGACGATATCTGCTCACCGACAGCTGCCAGATGGAAGCGGTTGTGATCCTGGAAGTGATAACCTCTCCGGTCGGCGCTCTTGTCGTGAAACTCGACGTTGACCACGTGATGTGTATCCTGATCCGTAACATCGACGACTCCGATCATGTTGAAAGCTGTAGCAGACCGACCTCAATGTTTTAAACTCCTTGGAGAAAACCTGCTAAGCAACGCACCTAGGTATCTCTTCTTGTTTCGCATGGCCGTCGAACCAGGTTGAAAAGCGGCCTGCGCTTTCGTAATTCCAACTATATCGCCAATCTTTCAGCCTTCCACGAATTCAAATCGGCCCTTGTCTGACGTGCTGCTGACTTACCGACTTCCCTCACCCCATTACCAACATTCGGACTGGTCTCCCTCTCCCTATACTTGCCCCCATCCTCATCATCGACGATCCAATCGTCATTATCGAAATCCGCCAGGTCCTCCCCCATATCATCGTCATCCTCCCCGTCGAGCTGTTTGAGACCTTCGCCACCATCGCCCAGCCCGTTCTGCCTCGTCGCGTGAACGCGAGGTTGTTGAGCCGGGTGAGGCTTTTCTGCTGGAACGGGATCTGTCCAGGTGTTGAAAGTCCCGTCAACACACGCCCAGGAGAGAGCATTGTCTGTCGGTGAGAACTCCAAACCCGTCACGGTCCCGCCGTTGACCTTGACCCTAATAATACGAATAGTCATCTCAGCGTGCCAACCTTGGTCCCTGTCTTTTCCGCCGGAATCACCTTGCTACAGGCTGCCTCCCTTCAGTCTCCCATACGATGATCTGATCGTCTTTACCACTGGAGGCGAGGTAAAGTCCGTTCGGCGACCAAGCCAACAACCCTATCTCGCCATCGTGTCCAGAAGCAGAGAAATTGCCCTGTCTCGTCCATGTATCCCGGTCCACAATGGCGATATCTGCATAAAACAGCGACACGAAGACGGCGCAATATCCTGAATGAGCTTGTGTGCAATATCTCGTGTTCAAAATCGCTCACCATGACTCCGTGTTGGTACAACAAAGTAATCGCCCTTCGGGTGCCATGCCACAGCACAAGGTAGCTCATCACTGATACCCCCCAACAAGACCGTACAGGCTCAGATTGCCACCCGTCTCGTGAACTTGGTCCTTGGCAGACAATCGTGCTTACTCTGGTTTCCCCGGAGCAGCCATCGCTTCGATGGTCTTCAAGCACGAAGCGTTTCCATCTTCAAATCCGTAGATCTGGATCTTTCCATCCGAGGTGATTATAGTCTATGATGTGCAACAGGAATCCGTCGTTCGATCATTACCGGTCCACCAACATTGTTCGTTGAAACAAGCGCTTGGGTCAACGTACGAGCATGTCTTGCCGTGTATGCCATGAGGCAGATCGGACGGGTCGAGAAAGGCCAGGGAGGACGCTGATCTGTATCGGGTCCCGGATGTTGACGATCTTGACTAGCAGGTCGCTGTTCGTCGTGATCGAATCGCGAGTATCGGTTCAGCCATCGCAGTCAGTCATTTCCTGTTTTATGACGGTAATTTTCCACACACTCACTCGGAACATAATGCCACCTTTTCTCCACCCTGATCGATGGCTAGCCATCTAACAGCAACCCCAGAAGATCGGGCTAGATTCCCGGCGAATTCGTTGGCCGGGTAGTCGAACGAGCGGGTCGTTCCATCTATGCATCCCGTGAGCAGGTTGGAAGACTATTTGCGACGATATGGTACAGCTTTAGTTTGATTCGAACAGGCCATCGAGATAGCTATAGGCGGGAAGGACATGCCGTGGTAGCTAGACAAGTGATAGGATCTCGATGTTCGTCAAAGAACCCCGGTTCGGTATCCGGTTCATTGACGTTATGATACCGGAGCATGCAGTCTGAACCTCCCGTAAAGATCGTTCTACACGGCGGCGTAAGTTCCATCGACGTCAACATTGATCAAGATCACAACAGCATGTATCCATGAGTCCAATATGCTCACGTTCCATCCCGAGAGTAAGTTAATCGGGTGACTCCGGGCAGATGCGATGGGCCTTCCCGAACGGCGGATGGCGGGGCGAAGGACATGGTCACACTGGGACAAGGCTAATTGGCAAGACGTGCAGTCCGGTGTCGATATTACGGGATGCGTGATGTGCAAGTGCACACTGTATCTGACTGCTGCTATATCTGCTAGCTGCTATCACCCCGCCGACGTTGACGCCTTTGCCCGTAATCCATCGATCATCATATCGAACGCGTCGCGTCCGCGTCTCATCGCGTTCATTACGCAAGCGCTTAAGTGGATTTGCGCTTCCTCTTGGATCGAGTTGATCGGGATCACGCCAATCCGCTCATAGCCATAAAGCAAGACGACATGAGATCATGAACGACCTCTTTCTCATCTGCACTCACTCCTAACAGAACATTGACCATCCGTCCTCGTTTGTACAAGCAACTCGCCTAGAGCCGTCTACGTGTGAGCATCTTCTCCTGCCTCCTGTCTCCTTCCTTCTCCCCGTATTCCACCCCTTTCATGATGTCAGCTTTTCCATCCAAACCTTTCCCCATATACGCAACTCCGGGGAAAGGCTCGTGCGGAAACACAAGAAAGTTTTAACCATATTCCAATTGTTCCTTCTGAAACCTCCTACCAAATCATCCGTTCTTCCGTCGGCCTCGCATGCCTCTCATCGTATCGGGAACACGATCGCTGACTTCGCCGTTTGCTGTTTATGCTTTCTTCGCGAACCGAAAAGAAACGTAAACTAGAAATCAGCTCTCATCGGTATCTGTACCCTTCTCCTTGCCTTCATTCTCTATGTCATTGCTTCCATCCGATCTAGCTCGGCAGGCGAACAAGGACCGCTTCGAGGTCGAACTCGAGGTACATCCCCTCTTCCCTACTTTTGTAACCTGTACGATTAGTCGATCTGACCCCTCTACATGTCATTACTATGCCTTCGATACTCTTCCTGCTCGTCGTGCACCTTGATCTTGGACTTACGATACGTCCCGAAACCGCTTCGTTTGACACATCCAACCTAGTTCCTGCAATGCCTAGCCTCTCCAAACTACTTGTACGAACTAGCTTCCAAGGGTTACCTGGACGATCCAAAGTTCATCAACTACCTCGACTACCTGTCTTATTGGCGACGACCTGATTATGCGCAGTTCATCAAGTACGTCTCTTCTCAAATCGTCTTGATCTTTGAGTGAAGATGATAATTGGGGAATCTGCACGGAAAGTTACCCGACGGCGTTGCACCACCTGTCCTTACTATCCTCTTCCCCCTCGTTCCGCCAAGCGCTGAAGAGCTACCAGTTTGTGGATGATATGCAAAAGCAAGAGTTACTCGGGTGGGATAGCAGGTTAGTGATAGCCATCATTGTGTTCTCAAGCCGCGCTTTCTCTGACCGTTTCAATTGCTTGTATTTCTCAACACAGTTTCGGAACGAGGTTCAGAGAGGAAGACCATGTCGTGACGGAAGCCGACAAGGAGAAGAAAATCGGAGAAGAAGTGAAGAGCGGCACCGTCGGACCTGCATCGATATCCGCCAGCTGACACTCAAATGGAGCACTTTCGAGTCTGGCCCAACACCTGTTGTATCGTATACCATACCCGCTTCGCTACCTCGATTGTATCCGATCGAATTATCATCCCTGAAGTCAAAAGTACAAAGGCCCTCCCTCATTACGTCCCTCATCGCTGCCCTTTCCGATATTCATGCCTCTCAGTTAAGCACGATCTTCTTGGCCTTCAACTTCTTCTCCCCGTCCTTGTGGTTGATAAACTCGACCTCGGTAGAGTACCCGCTCTGCATCAACTTGGCGTCGAGCTCGTACCCGAGCACGTCCTTTTTAAAGTGTCGACCGATCTTGAGGATGCGTTCGAGCAAGGGGGAAGGCTCGTTGGGGTCGGTAGGCGCTTGTCGGGTCCAGATGTTCAGTCGGAAGCTGGCACGTCGACCGAGAAAACCATCAGCTTCAGCCTTACACGTGTCTTCTAGCATCGTAACTCTCACTCACAAGGCTGGTCGGACGTTGACAATGACGCCGGTGACGAGATCGTCTGAGGGCTCGCCCATATCCTTGCTTCCGGCGTCGGTCTCGTAAGTCTCCCCGATAGCTGCCAACATCTACGGCGTATCGATCACGGTCAGCCTCGGTCGTTGCAGCCGCTTTTCAGCGTTATTTGTGATTGCCGGAAACTCACCGTATACAACCACATCTGGTCGATCGTCGCCTTGGTCTTCTCCTTGGGCAGCTGAACGCTCCACTTGCCACCGTTCTTGTTCGCCGAATCTTCCCAGGCGGGGATGATGTCCTCCTACGAAATCGTCACCGAGAGGAACTCGTCGCGATCAGCTGCCAGGTCCGATACCCACCGAACAAAGGGCAGTCTCGCTAAACTGACCTTGAAGAGGTAGTAGTCGGCCTTTTGGCCAAGAGTCGAAGGCGGTACGATGTTGTTGTGCAACCTATATTTCGACACACACACATCGATCTCATCATCAGCTTCCCTTTCTCTTCCACGTTGATCTGCCCCCAGACCCGAATTCCCGACTTCGCGTCCAACTCACCCCCAGAACTCCTCTACGCTATCAAACTTGGCGACCTTCCTCATATCCTCCATCCATCCGCTCGCCTGCCCAGCAGGAGCGGCGGCGGTGCTAGGCGTCTTGGGGACGTTCTTTACGTGGGGCGAGGAGAAGTAGAGGGTCCATTGAGAGAAGAGCGGGTGCTGCGGGTCCAGGATCCGGCGCGCGATTGTATTGGAGGGCGGTTGATTTGCGTTGCGATAAAGTGGAATTGGACGTAGAAGAGGAGGAGGCGAGATGAGAATGTTAAGAAAAGGCTTTCATCAGTATTAGAACTCATCTCCCACCACACCAATCCGCAACACTACAAGACTTCAACCCGAGACTCACCTTGACGTTAAAGTTCCCAGCATCATCAAACACGGTCTTGTCACCACCTTCCTTCTGCTCTCCCTCCTTGACCTGCTCGACCCCGCCGTCCTGCTTGACCTTCAGATCATCCGTCGACTGCGGCTGACCGGCTATTGATTGCGCAGCGGCGGATTCGGTGGCGGTAGGTTCGGAAGACATGCTTAGATTCTGTGGTGTGTTATGGCTGGATCCGTGGCCGTTTTCTCTCTCTTTCTATCGAATAGTTCGTATGATATCGATCTTCGGCCTGTATAATATGCACGAGTTGTCTAGATCGATGCCGTTTTTATCCCCTTTGATTTGTGTTTCGTCCCAGTTCCGAGTTTCAAGGAGGTAGAACCGTGCGGGGGTACAAAGAGAAGGGGAGGAGAATAAGGGGGTCCTTTCTCGATGGTCAGCCTGTAAGATCTTTTTTCGGTCGCCAACTGAATCTGTCGCGTCACTTGTGGGGAAGACGTGGCAGGATCTGGGCGATGAGACGTACAGAGACAAGTGAGATGATGTTCAGTATCAGAGATTGGTTGTAGTTGTAAGTGTTGACCAGACTCAGCCAGGGTTATCGTCAGGAGAGATGGTAAGATCGTCTTCTGCCCTCGGTGAGCGACGAGGGTGCGAGGTGGGAGGGGAGGAGAAGGGAAGGGGTAGAGGGTTGAGTCACGTGACTCTCTTTAGGACAACCCTCTCCTTCCGGAAGCAAATACCATGCGCCGGAACTTTTGATATCCCCTTGCTTCCTCGGCGTCATAACTCGAGGATCAGAGATGTCAGCATAAGATCATAAGCTAGCGAAATGGTCACCAGTTCGCCTCCTCGTTATATATAGTACATTCCGGTCATTAGTACTAGAAGATCCCGGAGTCTGTATGGAGGGCACCTACTCCAGGTGAACGCCGGCATCTCTTTGGTCACTCGTTGGTCGATCAAGATTTGTCCGATCCGAAATCGCATTCCCCTCACCTTCTCTTCGCATGAAACACGGGTAAAATCTAGGATCCGAGACATTGCGAATTGGGAAATACCTTTCTTGAGAGACAAGGTCTTGAGTGGGAAGAGCTGTCAAGATGAAGTTCGCTAGGTAAGCACCAGGGTTGAGTGGTGGTAGCCCAAAGTCGAATATTATTATTCATCAGCTGATGCACGTTTGATCCGCGATATATCACCGAAATAACAGGTATCTCGAGGACAACTGCGTAAATTCTCTCTCTGACATTACGTTTCAGATTCACTCGACAGCTTGGAACTAATCAGATATAATCCGTTCAACTTGCTTCTCAGACCCCGGAATGGAAACGAGCCTATATCGACTATCGCCGACTGAAAAAGTGCATCAAAGCCATACAGACCCGTCAACAGCAGCAACAACCCGAGAACGCTTCTTCCTCCGCCAACCCACCCGGTCAACATTCAAACTCCCACTCCAATGTCAATGGCGATCGCCAGCGGACGACCACGGTCTCGTCCGGTGAAAGCGCTGATGATGGGTTAGATGATATCGATTCTTCCGACAGGGAGGACTTGGGACCAAGTGCGGACCTTCGACCTCTCCCGCCTTCCCATAAGAACTCCCAATCTCAATCGCCATCTCAGAGCGGAGGCGGACTGCGAAGGAACATCTCCAACATAGCTCGATCGGTTTCGGGGGATAAGAAATGGTGGAACAGGTTGGATCGGCCTAGGCCCATCCAGGCGAGTAACATGGAGGCAACGAGTTCTATGGATAGGGTGCACGAGGCTGTAGGCAGCGTCGATCGGGGAATGACGAGGAGAACCGAGACGGAAGTGGGGATTGAGGAGGAAGAGAACCGTGTTGAAGGGCGCCCGGAAGAGGATCGCGGGAATGGCAAGAAGAAGGAAATCGATCCGAACGAGAGGAGTCGGCAGCGGTCGACCAGTGAAGGCGGTTACGGGTCCATGGGCACTTCTCCCGCCCTAAAAGGGTCGATAGGCCGAAAGTCTAACGGCTCGGCCTCCAGATCAAGAATGCATTCACTGTCGAACACACCCAAGATCGATCGACCCAGGTCGCCGATGGTTCCTCCCGAGTTGCATCTTCCCGACTCCACCTACCCTGCCAACCACAATAACAGCGACGACATGGAAGAACCGCCTTGGTCGGCCATCTCGCATACCGATTCCGTCTCTTCTGCGTCAGCCTTGCGACCTCGACATACCCAACTGACAAGCGGCGAGCAGGAACGATCGGATTCGCCTTACTATTTGCCCACTCCCGGTCACGGCCCAAACTCGGGAGGTCCGTCCAGGTTGAAAGCCGAGGAGATCGCTCGGTCAGAAAGTAGGACGACAGCTGCGGATAGTTCGAGTGGGGATGAGGATGGCAACTTGGTCTCCAAATTGGGAACGCCTCATCTGCAGGCCAAGTCGTCGTCCGTCGGAGGTCGATCACCTCGGCTCGGGTCGATTGGGACCAAGGTCGGACTGGGGCTGAACAAGAGGGAAGATGTACCGGGGACGGGACCAACTATGCAAGCGAGCGGAAGTTCGGGGACGATCTACGCTCGTCGATTTGGAGGCGCTGGAGGTATCCCTCCCCGGTTCCCCGAATCCTTGCAAGAACTGGAAGACGTGTGTAACGCTGAAGAGACACGTTTCTTCAACACGCTGGACAATGAGTTGGAAAAGGTCGAAGCGTTCTACCACGACCGGGAGACGGACGCGTTGAGACGGTCGAGGGAGTTGAAACGGCAGTTGGACGAGCTGGCGGAACATCGAAGAATATTCCACGAGGCCGAAGAGGAGAGGATGAACGAGGGCAAGGTGAAGAAGTATATCGGAGGGGCAGTGGAAGGGGTGCAGAAGAGGATCCCGTTCGTAGCTTCCGTCATCCAGATTGGCGACCCCAAGGCGTCGGGATCGACCGCAAACACGACGGCCACCGCACTTCCGAAGACGACCGGTTCGAAACGTACGGAAGGGGAAGATTCTGACATCGGCAAGGAGAGATCGTCCCAGGACGGGTCGAATCAACCCAGCACAGGTTCGAACGGGATCCGTAACCGTACCCCCTTGGAAGCGCGGACGAGCTTCGATCCGGAAAAGTACCAACGATACAAGAAGAAGCTGCGGACTGCCATCATCGAATTCTACAAGGAGCTCGAGATCCTCAAGAATTACCGGATCTTGAACATTACGGGTTTCAAAAAGGCTTTGAAGAAGTTTGAAAAGACGGCTAGGATCAAGTGTATCGATCTTTATATGGACGGCAAGGTGTCTAAGCGGAGCTTTGCCGACGGACGGACGGTGGACCGGTTGTTGAAGCAGATGGAGGATGAGTTTACGTTGCGGTTCGGTGAGTCACAATGGGCAGTATCCGGTTTGCAGGTCGCTGAGCCGGTCTTCTTGCTTCGCTGATTACAGAGAAGGGAGACCACAAGAAGGCTGTCGGAAGGCTGCGTGGGCAGTTCGTCACCAAGACTGTGAGTCCTGCTGGGCATACTTGTGTACAGGATGCCTCCTCAAGCTTACGTCTGCCACAATCTTTAGCACCACCTGAGTACGTTCTCCTCCGGTACATATATCGGGATCGGCCTGCCCATCATGATCTTGGCTCTTGTCGAAGGTTCGTCTGACCAGAAAACACGTTCTATTCTGCAGTAAGCTGAGCGAGATCTCTTTCATAGCATTGAGAGATCAGACTCGTCGCAGATTTCCTCAGGTCGAAGCTATACTCCTGGTCTATTCGGCACTATTCTTACCGGTACTGTTTGGAATGCTCTTCGAGTTGAACTTGGCGGCTTTTGTTGCTGCGCGGATCAACTATGGTTTCATCATGGAACTCGACATCCGGACGGCCATTGATCATCGCCAGTTCTTAGAGATACCGGCTATGCTGTTCGCTGCGCTCTCTCTGTGCTTCTATTTCTCGGTCCATCAAGTTGGAGAGCCCGCAATATCGCCATACGCGTCAGTCTATGGTGGGGACTGTTGAGCCGAGGTGAAACTGATGGGCGTGCACTTGCAGTTGGCCGATCGTATGGATAGTTGGAACGGTTACGTTCTTCCTCAATCCCATACCGGTGTACTTTCAACATGCTCGATACTGGCTCCTCAGCGTTCTCGGCAGGGTGTTTACCCCTGGCTATAGCCGAGTCGAGGCGAGTCCTTTGCCATTGGACAACCTAAAGACAGGGGCTAACCCTTGACTCCAACAAACAGTTCATTGCTTTCTTTGTCGCCGACGAGCTCAATAGTCTCACATATAGTATCGGACATCTATGGACGATTGGATGCGCCTACAAACGACATTGGCCAGAGGACACTTTATCGGTCTGTAGGACTAGCGGGAGTTGGGTATATGGCTTGTTGTGAGTGGACATGATGCTATTGTTCAATCTTGTTCTGCTGTCTGACCTTTACTCCCTTGACATACAGGGTGTGCATTCCGGCCTTCATCCGTTTCGTTCAATGTCTGAAACGTTTCAAGGACTCGAGATTGAAGATCCATCTGGTCAATGCCGGGAAATACGTGGCTTCAATGCTCCAACTTGCTCTTTTCACCTATTGGAGAAGTCGGGGATCTCGGGTCCACGATCATAGTTTCGCAATTTGGGCAACGTGAGTCTGTTACACACGAGCTATGGATACAGGCATCCAGGACTGACACGATTCAATCTAGTTCGGCGGTCTTGGCTTCATCCTACACATCTTCGTGGGACCTACTTGTCGACTGGGGTCTGCTCCGACCCCATGCCGGTTACTTACGAGAGAGCTTGGGTTACCCGTCACTTCGACCCGTAAGAGCAGACTCACAGCAAGTTATGGGATCACAGGAGCTGATCAGTCCTTTTTCGACAGTATTATTACATCGCCATGGCATCCAATGTCCTCGTCCGGTTCATCTGGGTGTTCTACATACCCAAGCCTACTACCGACGTTCCCCTCAAGAGTTTCATCTTTGCTACCATGGAGATGCTCCGGAGGTGGCAGTGGAACTTCTTCCGTGTCGAGACTGAACAGGTCGGTAACACCGATCAGTACCGGGTGACACGAGAAGGTATGTCTTGATATTCAAGATCGCAGTCTGAGCACATACTGATAAGCTTTTTGACTTTCCTCAGTACCGCTGCCCTACCGCGTGATTCAGGATGATGATGACGACGAGGACGAACCGCTGGCTCGCAAGCGCACCCGCCAGCAAGCTAACGGATTTGGACTCCGGAGTACAGCTCTCCGTCTTGGACACTGGCGGGAAAAGGTTCTCGCAGCTCGGGCTCGTAAGGGTCTTCCTGATCGGACGATCAACGCAGGTCCTCGAGGCGATGATGCGAACCGCGACTATTCGCCGCGTCAGGAGAGCGGTATGCCCTTGCCTGTAGTCTCGCCCGACCAGATGAGCTTGGCCTCGGACGAGTTGGAGGATCAATCCCTTCGACGCCCAGGAAACAGTCCTTGAGAAGGCTTGATATGATTTCGGCATTCTTTTCTTCTTCCTTGACCGAGCATACACGATCTTGCGTTCAAGATCCAATACTATACCCCTTCCCTTTTTCAATTTGTTCCCTCGAGGCAGTATTCACTTTCAACGAACTGTATCTCTTACGACACTCATGCATCGAATACGTGTAATAACGTACAACAACATCAAACCGCTATCTATACATCTTTACAGTCACAGTGACCGTGTTCGTTGCCTCCCACCATCCGCGTGTCTAATGCATCCAACCGACGATGGCGCCCGTGAAGTCCTTGACCCGGACGCTTCCACCGTTTTGCAAGTGCTGACAGATCGCCGGACCGACGAGGATGATCTTGCGCTCGGGTGCGTGAAGGTGGGATCGCAGTGATGGCGGAAGAGGTTGAGGCTGGACCATCTCGGCTCTCTGTTGAGTTTGTAAGCTGAGTGTAGAGGCCGACGTCGATGCGGATGAGCGAGCCCGTTTGTAGATAATTGCTGGGTTGAATCCCGATGCACCGCTGGTCTGTTGCCGCGCCGAAGCCTTGGTAAGGTTATCCTTCGGATAAGGCGAATTCGCTCGAGCCCTGTCGGCCCGGTTACCGTTAAGAGAAAGCGGTTTCCGGTTTGGCGACCGGGCAGGTCCGGCTTGAGTTGGGAATCGGAAAGAGTTCATCTTGTCAATGACTTCTGTCTCTCTGTACATCGCAAGCGCGAATGCAATGCGTGTATCAGTTTCTGAAGCTCATCCGATATGCGTCAAGGGGTTGGACATACAGTGACGATGGAGAAGAGCCACGTTGTTCGACCTTGATGTCATCCCCGGTTACCACCTTGACCTGATCGGTGCCCAACCAAACTTGCGTCAGTATTGCGTATCACCACTCAAGAATGGGAAAGAAACCCAAAAAAAAAGCTCACATTCGTCTCCTCCTGCTTTTCCTCCACCCAACCACCCATCCTGAGGGGCACAAAGACCTTCCCCCCAAACCTGTACGTCCGTCTCTCGCCGTCAATACCTTTTGCTTGTCCGAGAGTGATGGAGGAGACCGTCCGTCTGTGCATCATCCCTTCCTTTCCTTCTCGTTCGGCTTCGGTATCAAGGTGAGTGTGAGAGGCGGTTGTGAAAAACTTGTCGAACCTAGGAAAGACGGCGCCCGGTCGACTAGGCGTAGGAGTCTGAGGCAAGGAGGTCGTCCGAGTAAGGTTAGGTCGCGCAGTAAGCGGGGTCTGGGGAAAGCTTTGCGCGTTATCGGCGTTAGAGTTGTTGCGGTTGTAGTTGATGTCCCCGTTGTCGAAGGTGATAGAGATGCTTTCGTTGTCATTGTCGTTATCGTCGAAGGAAGATGAGGGAGAAGAGGAAGCGGTAGAGATGGTCGAACTGAGTGAAGGAGTCCGGGTGTGGGATCGTCGACTTCCAGTCTCAGTCTCCATTCTTTGAGGTGCGGAACAGTTTTGAGAGTTCATGACGATGCGAGGAGGATCAATCGCTGTACTCGGAGTCGATGTCGGATGGAGTCGAATTCAAGGTTTTGAGAAGACAGCTCCGATACGGCAATGTGAGGGAGGGCGGATAAGGCGTCTTGTATTGTATAGGGGTAGGGAGGTCGTCGTAATTTCCTCGTCCGAGGATCGTCAGAAGCGGGTCGTAAGTTGAGAAGATCGTGAGTGTCGTTGTATGAGTGGGATACATGTCGAGTGGTTTGGATAGGGGGATCCGAGTTCGATTCGGCTCAACCTATATACTGTCCTCAATTCACGTAATGTTGAAGAGCACATGTTCTTCGTGCATTGTCGATCAATCCACGTGCAATCCAATCCTATTGTTACCGCCCCTCTGTGCTTTCATCTCTTTGTGTTCAACGACCTCGAAAGGGTGGTGTCCATCGAGTTTCTATTGTGCGACCGAGAAAGGACAGATGATCTCCCGGTGTTGTCTTTGTCGTCGGACAGGGGTAAGAAAGGATTGATGAGCGGATTGAAATGGTTTCATGGTTTTGGTCCTTTGACGAGGTGAGAGGAAGCAGTTGTGTGATGGTAATAGTGAATGCGCCGTGACGAACCTCTTTGTCTGTTGAGGTCGTTCAACCTGCCCGAGTTCCTTTTTGTTTCAACGAACAATGAACAAACGCCACCGTTCACGTTTCAGTCGCGCGGGATGGCGCGGGCTGACGGAGAAATAGGGTGAAGCCCTGAAAATGCACAAGTCACGTGAGTATGTCACAAAGTACCACCCTCATCCGTGTTGATTTTGTCATCTCGTCAGTGTCAGCGACGACTCCGCGACCTCGGTTCTCACAAAATCTGGCTCGAGCTTCAATACGAAATGCTTCAACATGTTCGATCTTGACAACTTGTATCAACAACCATTCTAGACACGGTCATATACTAGTCGATCTCAGCAGGAAACCGAGACCACAGAAGAAGGAAATCAGAAACGCAAGCAACTACGCAATGGCACAAGAGGTAGATTTCAACGAACCGGTCATTACCACCTCGGACGGTCTCGACAAGATCACCATCGTCAGTAGCCAATCTGCTTCTTGCTCTTCACTCCTCGTGATCACACTGAACCTCTTTAACCACGATTCATGTGATTTTGATAGATTCACAACACCCCCAACTATGACATGGTCACCTTCTGTCTGCACGAAGAAGACCACACGTTAGGAAACGTTCTTCGGTGGATGTGCATGAAAGAGTTAGTCCCGGTCATACTCTCCTTCACCCTCGTTATCACTATAGCTGATTGAGAAACTGCCTTCTATCCTCTGGTATGATCAGTGACGATGTCGAGTTCTGCGGATACAGCGCTCCCCATCCATCAGAACCCAAGATTCACCTGCGAATCCAGATGCACGGTAAGCCTCACCTACCCGACCTGACCTCATCCTACTCTGACCACTCTTTCATCCTTCTGCCTCATCTCATCTGAACCCCACTGATCTCTGATCGATTACCTACAACGTCTCCTTCCAATCGGATATCTTCATCTTGCGCCTCTACAGAAGGGAAATCAGCGGTGACATGCTTAATGACAGCATTGTCCAACTTGAAGGATCTTTACAAGACGATCGACACGAAATACGCTGCGGATCTAAAGTGAGCCATCTCCCCTTCTCCAACACCCTCTTATCATTGAGCCTCACCTCCCCGCTGTCTCTCGGGCTGTACACCTCAATTCGCTTTGAGCATACGACTAACCCTTTCGCTTCCACCGATCTCGCTCCACAGACACGGGGACTTTACGACCGAAGAAGACTACGACGTCTCGGCAAACGTGGACGAGATCGTCTCTGACGCACGGGAACGGTTCGAGGATCGCAAACGGGCACAACAACAGGCTCAGCTGGAATCTCAGGGTGCGGGTGCAGGTGGGGAGGATGTCGAGATGGCTTAATCTTAAAGTGGAAGTGGGCATGAAGTAGATGGAGGCCGGAGGTCCGCTAATATGGAAGGGAGGGGAGGCGCGGTCGGAGATGTATTTGTAGAGTGGGTCTTGGGTTTGTAGGTCGATCTCATAATGATCGAATGTACATTTTCCAGTTGAATGGGTGGCGGGCTACAGAAGCGGGGAAAGCACTGTGATGAAACTTCGCTCGAGTTCGCCTGTCTATAGGACTTGCCTCGTAACTCGTACATTGACGCCTTGCCATACCGTTGGTGCGCTACCCCCTGGATAGCCTTCATCATAAAGCACTGAAACACCCAGATCAACCGGATTTTGGTTTCCTTGCGCTCATTATTGAGTAAGGCCGTATTGACCTCATCTCTTCCTCTCCTAGTGTAATATTGGAGATCGACCTGTTCAAACTGATACAGTGGGTTACAAAGGCATATCGAGACTCATCCTGGGGAATCTCGGTCGGAGTATCGAAGGCTGACTACGTAGAAGAACGTCACATTCTCAAGGAAGAGCTTTGCCAGAGTTGATCGCATCTGCCACCTATTAACAAGTCATTCGGTGAGATCATGGGGAGCGAGGTCGTTTCCATGCTACAAGGGCTGTGCTCCGCAACTTACCTGGCTTAAATTGGGAATATTTTTGGCATACCGATGATAGCTATCCGTATATAACTCGTCTGTACTCGTCGTAGCGGCTACGGCAGGATGGGATTTGATAGCATCCAACCACTTGACGAACCGTCTCGACTTGTCCGAGATGACAGGCGGAGAGAATTGTCGGTAATGCTCAAGCACCGGTCCGAATCGAATGGCCCCTGCGACTGAAGGTCAGCTGTGCTGAAGATGGTGGCGCCGAGCATCACTTACAAGGAGCGATGAGGATGTCGACCCAGCCTAAATCTTTGCCGAAGAAGAACGGCCCATCCTCGTTCATATCCTTTTCGAACGCTTCGAGCGCTTCCGTGAACTCTCTGGAGATGCAAACAGTTGGCGATCCGGCTAACTAGTCAACTGTATCTTCGAGAGGCTAGACTCACTTTCCATGTTCTACCTGCTTCTCTGCTTCTTGAGCCTGAAGGTATCGGTAGAAAGCTGGAGTAATCGTCTCGGCATGTCTCTGCCCAGCCAGAAGTACCCTTGCGCGCTCATAAGGGCCCTTAGGTAATAACGGGTTTTCGCCAGTAGAAAGAGGTAGGGATGCGAGGTAGTGCATAAGAATGAGGCTGTCGTGTAAGGACTTGCCCTGGCCCAACCGAGCCGCCTGTAATTCCCGTAATAAGTCAGCGCTACGGAGTTGCGAACAGATCGACGGAATGTAGCTCACCGGTACAAGGCCTTTTGGGCTGACCTCTAGCAGTTCCTTCGGCTTTTTGTATGGGTCGATCTCGACATATGCATAGTCTACCTTTGATGCTTTCCTCGACTGGTCATCCGGAAGACCTTGATTCAAAACTTCCAGGGCGATCCATGCCCTCTGTACGAAAGGACAGAAGCATGCTCCCATAAACTCGATCGAGGGATCGGCCACCTTGTCAACCGCATGCTTGGCAGCGGTTTTGGCCGCCTGTCCCGTTGTCTCGAGGTGGTATCCAGTCGCAGATCGTGAAGACATCTTCCAATGGTGATCAGGGGGTTCAGGAGATAGATGGGCTGGCAGGGGGAGATGTTAACGGGAATGAGACTGATGATCCGAATATGCCGGCTATATATACCAAGGAAGAGTGGAACTCGTGATGACGAATACAGCATCTGACGTGTATAGTGAGCCGAAAGCGTCAACTCGCCGCGACGTGTTATGTCCGTCTCGTCGCGCGCGATATATTACCATGTCCGCTTCCGCGCGAGAGATATATTACCAGCCGTAGCGATCAGAGCGGTTGGAATCACAAAAAGCAGCTCTTCGTCCCAGTTTTTGTTAGATTGGTATGAAGTTATCTCGGGCCCAGAGGGGGCGCAAGGCCCATGCCTGCCTCAGGCTTTGCCTAAGTCTACCTCAGACCTACTTCAACAGTCCTAGACATATACTTGATCGATGTACAGCATATCCTAGCCTTATACAAACATGCCCGATCACAATCCCGATCCGTACGAGGCCATTCAAGCTGCCGTCGACGCCTACGTCGAGGAGGTACATACCCCTATCCTTGCACTGCTCGCCTTACCATCAGCGGATTGGGATCACAGCCTCCTACCTCCGTTCATACACCAACTAGATGGTCTCGTTACCTGGCTGACGGCCGAAGCTAGGGGCAAATTACCTATGCAAGTACTGCGTAATCACTGGCAGGCAACACTTAGCCTGCGTGAGCAACTTGCCGCTGTACACCAAAACATCTTGAACAACGCTCCGACCCATCTCTCCAGGCAAACCGTCGCTCTGCCAACTGGTGGCTATAGCCTGGCCTTGAACATTCCTCTGTTCCAGCAGCTAGATCAAGAGGGCTTTACCGACCAGGAGATAGCCGAACACTTGGGCTGTTCTCGAAGTACTGTTCGCCGACGTCGACTAGCATTGGGTGGGCCATCTAAACGGGAAGTCAAGCACCAAGTGCCGGAGGAAGTCATTCAAAAGGTGAGTACCTGACCCAGTATGGCTTGGTATGCCGATCTTTATATTCGCTTGACTGAGTTCATATGCCATGCCACAGCATATACAAGATTGTTTGAATAGCCAAGACGGCATCATGGTCGGCTATCGCAAACTGCAAGGCTATCTCGAAGGCGTGGGTGTGCACATCACCCGAGAGCATGCAAGAGAGCTAAGCAGGGCTTTAGATCCGGAAGGTTCAAGGCTACGCAAGTCAGTCATGCGTAAACGGCGGGTGTACAAGGTCCCGTTCCCGAACTCTCTCTGGCACATCGATGGTCAGCACAAGCTTATACGCTGGAAGTTTGTTATACATGGAGGCGTCGATGGGTACAGCCGAGTCTGCGTATTCATGCAAGCGGGCGATAACAACCGGGCCGAGACAGTAGAGAGGTTGTTCCTTCACGCCACGGATGAATGGGGATGGCCTCAACGGGTACGGGTAGATTTTGGGAAAGAGAACTACGGCATTTGGAAGCAGATGGTAGCCATTCGAAGTAAGCACACTAGGCTGTGACTAGCTTAACCGCCCGCATATGCGCAGGCTCATGGGCCTTCCTGCTTAGATACCATCAAAGCACCTTTCATCCGAGGCAAATCGACCAGCAACACCCCAATCGAGCGTCATTGGAAGGAAGTTGGGGAAAAGTTCACGCACAAATACTCAAGAACATTTGCCGACCTTGAGTTCAGAGAAGAGCTCGACCCCGACAACCCAGTCGACATTTTCTGCCTACACCATTGCTTCTTACCCCTGCTGAACCTGACCATCCGCCGACATGTCCTTGCGCATAACCATCACAAGAGCACGACCTCTGGTGAACGTGGATGGAGCCCACGCAAGAAGTGGCTTGATGGCATGCTGAAGGCTAAAGCTCGAGGGATGGATCTTGATCTTTTCCCCGCCGACGCTCTTGATGATATGGGCATCATTGACGAGGTGCTATCCGGGGACGAAGAAGACTAAGGTGTAGACGGAGACGGGCCAGGCTCTGCCAGACGCAGGCCAGGCGTACTAAGCTGGGTATCGGAACAACGGCAAGAAGATCTGTCACAGCCTGAACGTGAAAGCGATCCCTATGTCGAGGTCGAACGGTATCACGAGCTGTTACCACCGCTGCTACAAGATCCAGGCTTTAGGAAAGCGCTCAATCAACATTTCCCGCCCCCAACGGAACACTCTGCCGAGGAAGGTGACGATGGCCTCTTCAATACCCTGCAATACCTTGCCGTACGGGAGTGGGTTCATGACTGTATCTTGGCTGACGAGTGATGTAGCCAATGGCATAAGCGTATGTTTGTTTTGATTTGATGGCATACGAAAAGAACAAAAGAACCTCTCGACGTGTTCCATCATCAGTAAACAAAGACGTGGCATGGGCCTAGGGGGTAGGTAGGCCCATGCCACCGACGCACTTGATATATCTACATCACCTTCTCATCGATTCTTACTTTACTATCACATCTGTCTATACGTCTATACTCTAAACGCAAACACTTAAATCGACCTCGTCTTTATCAAACTCTTTGCATACATTTTCAAAATGGAGAACAACGAACAGCCTTTGCCCGTTTTTCCCGGCGGTTGTAAGTCATAGCATACCTTTAGCATACCTTTCGTACGCCAATAGGTTCTGAGAGTCTTAGCTTACACCTGGGTCCTTGTGTTCTCGTCTGACCTTACCTTGCACAGCGCTTGAAGATTATCAAGTGTGGATGACCGAATTGACGGACGAGCAGAGGGCGAGGTTCAACGAGGTGAACGAGAGTAAGCCCTTCCTTTGACCCTTCCTTTGACTACGCCTTCCCCGTCCATATCCTTCCGCTGTTGCTGCTTGCATATACTGATACCTTCGCAATCATTTCTTGTGTGTAGGGGCACTCGAGCAGCGACGTTGGGAGGCCGCGGAAGAGGCTGCGGAGCAGCGCCGGCTGGCCGAGGAGGCCGCCCACCAGGCCGCTCTCGAGCGAGCCCAACGAGAGCGGGATGCTCTCGCTACTGCAGTAAGTTACATGATCATCTCACTACTATTCTCTCGATCTTCCTTGCCTATACCAGACTGATTTCTTATCATGCCTGACGTATAGAGGGCCCAGATCAGGACCTTGCTCAACGTCCCGGCTCACCAGGCCTTGGTGAGGGAGATGTTGGCTGCGGAGGGGTGTAAGCTAGGCGTGTACGGGTCTAATACTTCATCGAGTATAACTGATTTATATGTTTTCGTGTTGAACTCTCAGTCACTATCACCCCCATCCGCTCCACCCGCCTGTTAGAGATCGACGCAGCCGAGACGCGGGACGCGCCGAGACGCGTTCCGGCGGGCCACCCCGAGGGCGGACTCCGCCGTATTTGTTGTTTACATTCGAACGTTGTACTATCACTACAGACCGGATGCTGGGCATCCGTTATTACTATATAGATGTGTACTCCTACCCTCGCCTCTCTCCCGCTCACTTGTCCGGTGGACCGACCCGGAGCACCAGCCCGGCGGACTCGCCGCCGTAACAGAATAACGGATCAACCCGTGAGCCCGAGAAGGCAGGTACCTGCGGAAGATGCAGGTCGTGAGTGTACGATCGGGATGTTGGGCTCTCCAGCGGATCCGGAGGAACACCTTACCTTGTTGGGTACGGTGTACCCCGAGGGGAGAGCCGTAGAAACGGTCCTGCTGTTGGACTGCGGGGCGACGAACCTGTTCATGGACAAGGGGTTCGCTGCGGAGCACGGATTTGTGGAGGAAAAGCTCGAGAAGCCGAGGATGCTTAGGGTGATCGATGGGAGACCGATCAACTCCGGTGCAGTGACCCACCGGACAAGTACTAGGCTGAGGATTGGCCGACACACCGAATCGGTCGCGTTCATGTTGACGGACCTAGGGTCGTACGACGTGGTTTTGGGAGCGCCATGGTTCCGGCGCCATAACCCGATCATCGACTGGACGTCGAACGGAGTGGAGTTGGGGGATACATGCCTGGGTCTCGGATGTCTGCGAGACAGGAAAGAGGTGGTGTTCTCCCCCGAGGAGTCCACCCGAGAGAGAGTCCGACGGAGCACAGCGTCGGAGGAGATCGACAGGGCCGTAATGGAGGGGTCCTACACGCTGTACGCAGCACGCCTGGACGCGGTGGTGGAACAACCGCCCCCTGCCAAACGACCGGACCTGTGGGATTGGGACGTCCAACCTATGGACTCGTTCCCGAATGATTTGGATCCTCCGGAGTACATGGAGACGCTCCGGGAGAGGGTCCCGAAGAAGTACCACGCCTGGCTAGGCGCGTTTTCAAAAACAAAGGCAGACACCCTGCCGCCGGCGAGGTCCTTTGACCACGCCATCGATCTACTCCCCGGGACAACCCCGCCATTTGGCAAGTGCTATGTGCACTCCGCGAAGGAAGGAGCGGCGTTGTCGGAGTGGATTAAGGAGCAGACGGAGAAGGGCTTTATCCGGATGTCAACATCTCCGGCGGCGAGCCCCGTGCTGTTTGTTCCGAAGAAAGATGGATCGTTGCGACTCTGTATTGATTACCGGAGGTTAAACGACATCACGGTCAAGGATCGCACCCCCTTGCCCCTTATATCGGAGACGTGAGACCATCTCAAGGGGGCGAAGATCTACACCAAGCTGGACCTGCGAGGGGCATACAACCTTCTCAGGGTAAAGGAGGGCGACGAATGGAAGACGGCGTTCCGAACGCGGGAAGGGCTCTTCGAGTGTTTGGTGATGCCCTTCGGGCTCACCAACGCTCCAGCCTCGTTCCAGAGGTGGATGAACCACGTGTTCAGGGATATGCTGGACACCAAGGTGGTTATCTACCTGGACGACATCCTGGTTTTCTCACCGGATCAGGAGTCGCATGACGAGGCCGTCGGAGAAGTCCTTCGGAGATTGTTGGAGAACGGGCTTTACGCGAAAGCCGAGAAGTGTGAGTTCGATACGGATCACACCGAGTTTTTGGGGTATGACGTTACTCCGCAGGGCGTTCAAATGAACGACTCTAAGATCAAGTCCGTACTGGACTGGGCGGCCCCCACAAACGTGAAAGGACTCATGTCCTTCCTGGGGTTCGCCAATTACTATCGCCGCTTCATCGAAGGGTACTCGAAGAAGTGCAGGCCGATGCACGACCTTACAAAGAAAGGTCGAAAATGGGAATGGAGTAAGGAGGCAGAGGCCTCCTTCCAAGAATTGAAACGGGCGTTCACGACGGCGCCGATCCTCGCTCATTTCGACGAGGATAAAGAAATATTGCTGGAGACGGACGCCTCCTCCGGAGCGATCGGGGCGGTGCTGTCCCAGGAGGGAGCCGACGGAAAAATGCACCCTGTGGCTTTCATGTCGAAGAGCCTAACGTCGGCCGAAAGGAACTACGACGTTCACGACCGCGAGCTCCTCGCGATCGTGTACAGCTGCACGGTATGGCGACAGTACCTCGACAGTGGTCGACTCATTCGGATCCTTACGGATCACAAGAACCTCGAGTACTTCCGTACCGAGAAAATGCTGATGAGGAGACAGGCGCGGTGGTCGCAGCGGTTGAACCAGTTCAACTACACCCTGGAGTACAAGCCCGGGACGGAGAATGGTAAGGCCGATGCATTGAGCCGCCGGGAAGAACTGATGAAGGACTCCAAGGTCCTGGAAACGGAGATTCTGCTACGGCCGCAGAACAGCGCGCTGCCGATGCAGCTGGATGCCCTCGCGATGGAGGGGAACGAAGGGGCGCTCCGTCGGAGCGTTGCGACGGGCCAGCGCCAAGGAGCACTCCGCATATGCGGAACCTTGCAACTTCCGGAGGAGGAGATCCAGCGTTTACTGCTGGCGGAATTGAAGGAAGACGCCTTCGTCAAGGACGCCTACGCGGAGTTGACCGCCGGAGCCGAGCGGGTCTCCCAGGCGCCGGAGGGTAAGGCGGAGGAATGGACGGTGGACAGCGACGGGTTTCTCCTATACCGAGGATGGATGTATGTCCCCGACAAGGAGGTATTGCGCAGCAAAGTGCTCGCGCTGTGCCACGATCAGAAGCTGGTCGGGCACTATGGTCGGGACAAGACGACGGAGATGGTTCTCCGGGAATTCTGGTGGCCCCGACTGAGGGAGACGGTGGCCGAGTATGTGGCGACCTGCGACGTCTGCCAGCGGAATAGGCGACCGCGGGCAAAACCCATGGGGGAGTTGCACCCACTACCGGTACCGGAGGGGAAATGGAAGTCGGTCACTATGGACCACATCACGGGACTGCCCGTGTCAAAGGGGTTCGACTCGATCCTCGTAATAGTGGATCGTTTTACGAAGAGGGCGCACTTCGTGCCCTGTCGAAAGGACGACGATACGCATGCGTTGGCGTCGATATTCGTCAACGAATGGGTGCGGCTCCATGGGTACCCTAAGGACTTGTTGACCGATCGGGGGGCGTTGTTTACGTCGCGATTCTGGAAGGACGTGTGCAAGATCACCGGGATGAACCAGCGGTTGTCGAAGGCGTATCACCCCGAGACCGATGGACAGACGGAGAGGACCAACTTCACGTTGGAACAGTACCTCCGGAGCTACACGAACTTCCAACAGGACGATTGGGCGGAGTTGATCGCCATGGCGGAATTCGCCTACAACAACGCGTGGCATTCGGCGATCAAAATGTCGCCGTTCATGGCCTCCGAAGGAGAAGATTTCAAGTTCTCCCTTCGCCAAGTCCCGGGGAGCATCGAGTCGGCAGCAGCCTTCCGGGATCGTATGGAGGAGGTCCGCGAGCAGGTTATGAAGTCGCTAGAACTCGCACGGACCAATATGGCGAAGTACGCCGATCGCAAGCGACGGAATGTGCCGGCGGAGGGGTACGAGGTCGGGGACCTGGTGATGTTGTCGTCTGAACACATTACCACGGTTCGGCCGAGCAGGAAGCTGGATTGGAAGACCTTCGGCCCGTTCCGAATTACGGAGAAGGTGGGAAACTCGGGCCTTGCCCGACGATTGGAGTTGCCTAGCAGTATGAGGCGCGTGCACAACGTGTTCCACGTATCGTTGTTGATACCGTACAAGGCGAACACTAGGGAAAGCCGGCGGGTAGATCCGCCGCCACCGCCCGAAGTCGCCGACAACGGAGAGGCTGCTTACGAGGTGGCGGAGATCCTAGACTCCCGAGTGCGTAAGGGTCGAGTTGCTCGAGTCGAATACTTCGTCTCGTGGAAGGGGTACGACATGGCGCACAACGATTGGGTCGGAGCTGGAGAATTCGACTGGGACGACGACGTCGTGATATCGTTCCATCGTCAATACCCGGCGAAGCCAACCCCGCGCCGGTCGGAGTACCGCAAAGGGGGTTCGGAGACTACCGACTGACACATCCGGAGTTTGTGTCTAGACGGGGGATACTGTTAGAGATCGACGCAGCCGAGACGCGGGACGCGCCGAGACGCGTTCCGGCGGGCCACCCCGAGGGCGGACTCCGCCGTATTTGTTGTTTACATTCGAACGTTGTACTATCACTACAGACCGGATGCTGGGCATCCGTTATTACTATATAGATGTGTACTCCTACCCTCGCCTCTCTCCCGCTCACTTGTCCGGTGGACCGACCCGGGGCACCAGCCCGGCGGACTCGCCGCCGTAACACCGCCCCCCGCCTCCCCCTCCTGCCCCTCCCGTCCCTCCCCTTCGACCCCTCCGGACCGGGCAAAACCAAGGCCCAAACCCGTTCCTCGGCCGTGAGGGTGCAGGTGCAGGTGCGGGTGCGGGTGCGGGTGCGGGTAGCCCCACCACCGAGGCCAGGATGACCAGCTTGCTGGACAGGCTGGAGCTGGTGGTGGGGTCCGACGAGGTGAGGACGCCCCGCCGAGGGTCGAAGAGGCCCGTGGCTCTCGACGAGTTCGATGGGTACGACGACGACTTCGACCTCGTCGATTCGCCCTCTCCGAGCAAGAGGCGGAGCCGGAGGCTGTCGCCACGCATCCCGCCCCATGAGGGGTTTCAAATGCCTAAGTTCAAGCCGGTGACCTGGTCCAACAACCGTTGGGCCAACGCGATTGTAAGTCACGTCAAGGCTGATAGATTAGTTGACAAACAAATACTAACCCCATCGGTCTTTCATCTTGCTATCCCTCGCAGGCCGCCGAGGCCCTGTACAACGATCCCGGGGCCGCCTTGATGATCGACGGTGACGAGTGCAACGTCTGTTGTGGGGAGACACGCCCACCCCAAGAAGACGATGCGCTCATGATTGCCATGAACGAGAGGTATGCGGAGTGCTCGGTCATCCCGGGTAAGGAGGGCAAGTGTTTGAGGTGCATCTGGCGTAACGGCAAGAACTGCCAGTATGTCACTCACCCTTGGTACTCGTCTCGCCGAGAAGCGAAGCCTACGAGCACCCAGCTCAAGGCTGCTGCTCGAGGTGGGCGAAGGAGGTAGTCGGGCCTCTTTTTTTTTTATTTATACATGTATTTTCTTTTTTTAAATTATGTTTTTATCTATACCGTTGCGGTCTACAAGTACAAAGGTCTACGCATTGCTAGATGAGGCTTCGTTGTGGCTTCGGAGTCTGCGACGTGCATGAGCAATGCCGCTTTTCTCTGGAGAAGACTTAGACCTTGCCCTCTTGTTGCCAACCGCAACTTCGACCCCAGGCATAAGTGCTGGCTCTTCAACTACGCCTGGCTCAGATAGCCTAGACTCTCCGTCTTGTTCTACGCCGTTGAGATGTGTGCCTAACTCCCAGTCGACTACAACCTCTTCCTGAGCAGCTTGCGTTGATGGTATGGCAGGTTGATCCGAAGGTACACCTTTGGCCACCATCACATGCATATTGAAGTTTTCTCGGCCATGGTCTTCGATAAATTGAACGCATATGGCCCGAAACTGTTCCGGTGTCAGCTTTGTCTTCAGCAGATCTGTATATCAGACGCAAGGTGTGAGCAAACTATATTGTACCAACGCTAGCTTGAGTACTGACCCGATATGCTTGGGCCTTGCGGTTCAGGCGTTCCCCCCACATCACTCACGGCCTGGAAGTCTTCAGTGATCTTGCCCAGGTTGTCGTAATCGTCGATCGTGATGACATCCCGATCGCCTGGGTCTGTGTCGAGCGTGTTTTCACGCTGAACGGCGTCTAGATCAACGACCCCTTCTGGCTCCGATTCTGAGCTCTCCACCTGGTTCAGGGCAATAGCCTTGGCACAGCTGGTGACATGCCACTCTAGCCGGTCCGTAGGGTATGATCTGCCACAACCTGGGCATGTCGGATCTGCCATAGCGATCTCTAACGCTTCTGCATCGCGGTATCGCTGTTCCTCCCGGTCTAATTCGGATGACGTCTCGCGTACGGCCCTTCTCTTTCCCTTCTTTGCCTGGCTCAAGGGAGGGCCCATGGGGGTCTTGGGTAGAGGTTGCCAAGACACAGGATCACGGCTGATTGCTTGAGCAACAGCACGCCGAAAGCCTGAGTGGTGCTGGGTCTCCCAAGTCTCCGGAATGATGCAGATGAACTGCGTGTCGAGGCAACGCGCACGGAGATTGTCGAGGGTCGTATCCCAGGGTGAATACACAGCGGCAGGGTTGAGACTCTGTGAAGCCGGTTGAAGGAAGGCCCAAGACCAGAGGCGGGGTAAAGGTCGGCTTGATTTGAAGATCGTTTCAACGTGTTCAACCATGTCTTTCGCGCTCATGTGGGCCTTGAAATGGAGAGGTTGCATATAGCCAGCTGTAGACAGGTACTCCTTGGTACCGGCCCATTTGCTCTTGAAGATAGAAACAAGGGTCAACTTGTCTCTGACAAAAGAACCGTCTGGGATATAGACCACCTGTGTAAACGATCGAGGGCAAGTTAGTTGACGTGTGGTATCACTACGGAGGGCCCACCAAGCGTACGCGTACTGACCATTCCGGTTTTGCAAGCCTTGACGTCCTTGCCAGGTTTCTTGGGAGGACGAGAGGTCTGCTGCAGAGGATGACCTCCAAAAGCGTAGCCCCCACCATGGCCTCGTTGCTTGAAGTTACCAGCACCTGCAGACCTTATACCCTCTGCGCGAATGAAGGGCGTAGTCTTGTTGGCTTGTACCAGTGCATGAGCTCGTCGAGCAAGGTTGGATGGGCCGACGTCTGGTGAATCACGAGTACTACGGGCCTGAGTCGACCTAGGTGCATATCCAGATGATTCACCTCGGGTTGGTTTGTGTCTGGGCAGGGGGGGAGGGGTAGCTTCTGGGTCTTCGGGGTCGTCTTGCTCTCCATCCCATGAGTCCTCTTCGGCCTCGTCTTCGCTATACACGGGCTGGGCTGGAGCTTTCGGTCGTCGGTATGGCTCAGGGATGACATGAAGGCGGCTTGATGTTGATGTATCGGGAGCAGGTTCATCTGCAGGTCGATTAGGGGCTACCATCTTCATGATGAGAGCTTCAAGGCGGTCGAGTCGAGCGGCGTCAGACATTTTGAATTGTATAGTATAACGTGGTGTGCTAAGGGCGAAGGTACAAGAGGTGCTAGATGTAACGGTGTGGAGGATAGAGTATAGATATGGGTATAGGTATAGGTGTACGTCTGAGGGCTAGGTCGAGGTGTACGCCGTGACGAGAGGTCTGGGCCCGAGATAACTTCATACCAATCTATCAAAAACTGGGATGAAGAGCTGCTTTTTGTGATTCCAACCGGTATGATATCGCTCGCCAGCACTAGTAGCGGTAAGATATCGCGCGAAACGCGAAATCGCATAATATGCGTTTTTCGCGAGTTGAACCAAACCGCCCGGTATAGACGTGATCATGTTATCGCGAAAGTCATCATCATCGTTCACTCTGGCGATACGATATAATTTATACACAGCGGATGTCAAGACATGGTCGTAATTATGAGATTGATGATGGGTATCGACTAGTTGATACCCTCGGCTGCGTCTCCATCAAGCGTCTAAGTGAAAGATGATGGTTAGGCGCATTTTCGCATGCATCGATACGAGTAAGGCTGCCCAACTCACATCCAAGATCTCCACCAAAAATCGGTCGACTTGACTAGGCTGCATTCCTCCGCAAGCAGAGGCGATCAGCTTTCGGTAGCTTGCCATCTTTTCCCCGGTTCCGACCTGTAGCGACAACCTATCTTAGCTCATAGTCTCGCGCGATTCTCATGGGAAAGCCAGCTTACATCGGTCTGCTGTCGCACATATCGCTTGAAGAGCTCGATCCGTTTCCGCTTTCCTTGCTCAACCTCATCAACAAGTTGCGCTTCCTCCGCGTCAGTCGATCCTTCCACCTTGGCAATGGCGATGACATCTTGCCATTCCGCCGTCTCGGGTCGACCAGCCTGTTCCCATGCATTCTCCCGCGCCTCTTCGTGAGCCAGCCAGGCTTCCCACCCAGCTCGATACCGTCGACCCATATTCTCTTCCAACGAAGACTGCAAACCAGCCACCTTCTCTCGTTCCGGTTGCAATCCGGCACTTCTGCTTTGTAATTCCGCTAATGTCTTTTTCGCTTCCTCGATATCCGATCGTAGCGAAACAAGGAGCGCTTCTGCCTGCGAGATGTCCTTCTCCTTCTGCTGAAGTTCAGTGTCGTATGACCGTGCGAGATCATCCAACATCGTGGTCATGTCCGTCGTATACTTTCCCGCCGCTTGCTGAGCGGACTGCGAGTGATAAAGCTGCGGAGGGAGACTGCCGAATCCAGCTCGCATCGAGCTCTCTCCGTCGTCTAATCGAAGCTGCCCGCCTAGGTTGGGTGAGGATCGAAACCGCTCGTCCTCCAGAATATAGTCCTCGGCGCTCTTCTTGTCTCGATTCTTGATCTTGGGATCGGCTCCGTGGTCAAGAAGCGCTTTCACAAGGCGCTTGCTCCGAGCACGAGCTGCCAATGTCAACGCCGTCTCGCCCTCTTCATCTTGGAAATTGATGACATCCTCCAATTCTCGAGGGAAATCTTCCAGATGGGCGAGGATCGTTTCCATGTAATACCGCGCGGCATGCGTTTTGCCCTTGGTGAGGGCAACGTCAGCGATGTGATGAAACACCGTTCTGTTACCTTTGTCGATGTTCAAGGTAGAACGATGGAGCAATTGGTACAGCTCAGGGAATTTCCGCACATCGTAGTTGTTGGAAAACATGACACTACGCATTAGAGCGGTCTGCTCGGCGTGGTTGACCCTGAATATATCGGCACCGGCTGATAATAGCAGCTTGACGACTCGAAGTCGACCCATCGCACAAGCCCAGTGCAATGCAGTGTGACCGTCGTCATCAATTGAGACGTTGGCATCAAAGTCTGGCGGGGGTTTCACCAGACAATCGGGTATCTTGGCCTTTTCCGTGATGAAGTAGTCGAGGATGATGTTGGCGTAAGTTTCCGGCCCAGCTGGTGGCGGATGCCCGTTGACAAGGTAAACGGCGTCCGTGTCAAGCCTCGTCCTTGAAGATGACGGCGCGGCCTCGTAATCCTCTTCAAGTTTACGCTTCTGTCCCGCCATAGCAGCTCCAGCTTTCATCCCGTCGATACTATAGCTAGGCTGCTGTTGATCCGAGTATATTCCCGACAAATGATCGTTGAGCGTTCCCAGCATGTTCGTTGGAGCGGGAATAGGGGAAGGGGTACGAGACGACGAAGATCGGGATGGGGATGCAGTAGCAGCACCTTCGCCATCGGAACCGTCCGCTCCGTCTCCCCCGACAGCCGAGGAAGGCGCACCACCATCGCCGCCATAACCGCTAGGACCCGCTTGTAAAGCGGTATGCAGCGAGTAACCCTGACCGATGGGCGGTCCAAGCGAAAGGCTGGGCGTGCTTCTAGCGCTCTTGACGGACAGCGACGCGAGATCCTGCTTCTTCAGCTTGGCCTGAGACGGTTTGATGGAATGCTTCGGTGCTGGAGGCGGGGTGCCGGCTCGGGCGTCTAGTTCGACTATAGGTCGGATGAGCTCGTGAATCTCGTACTGTTTCGCAAGCGCGACGGCACGTTCCAGCGGGATCCAGGTGCCTGCGGGTCACGAACGCGATCTGTCAGGCGAATTCTTCTTTCAAGGTCATTCGAGATTCCTAATCGCAATCACCCTGACTCTTTCCGTATCCACCTTGCACCTTCTCATGGACCCCTTTCTGCACCTCTCGCTCCAAGATCCTGGTTCTTTGCGGCTTGTCGAAATTCGCGACCTTGAGCAATTGTGTCGCATTCAACCATCCGTCATTCTGCCTTCTCATCACCAGCTCTTTGCCAACGATCAACTCGTATACCGGCCTACATCATGCCAGAAGTAGCCTTTAGTGTACGAACGAAATGGCTCGACGTCCGACGTTATCACACTCACACTCCACTTGAATAGATTGTCAAACGGGGATCATCAACGACACGCGACGTGAAGCTCGGGGTCAGCTCGACGCGTCGAATTAGCAGGGCAAGAGATGAGCGTCATAAGCTGGAGCATACCTATACGTTGCCTGATCAGACATCGCAATATAACGTCATGCTTTCCATCAGCTAGCAGCCCTATAAGAGAGCTTGTCAGATGGCAGATCCTCTTACCTGATATACGGTATCTGGGCCGATCTCGGCAGACATTGCAGTCTTTTTCCCCATCTTGAAGGTCAGCGATTGTGCGAGATTCCGGTGTGGCCGTCTGTGGTGTTCGAGTTTGACTATGTAACCTTGTGCTACTCTCCAAGACTGAACGAGAATCTCAGTGTCGCTGAGTAGAGCCCGAAGCTCACTAAAGGCGGCCCTGACCCATTCAATTCTGCTTCAATCACCTACATTCGCTGTCGATGTCGGTACAACCCGGCTGCTGGACACCGCTGCTCTCGAAGCGCGTCGCCCTGGTCCGACAGACAAAAGCGCACTTGCATCGCCGCCGATCGCTATGGCAATCTTGGTGTTTCTCCTACATCGATTAGAAGTCATTCATGATGCCTATACAAGCCTAATATGCGTGGTCTGATATATGTGAAGGTTCTAGGCAAGGCTCTGGAACTTCTCAATGGCCAGTCGCAAGGTCTCGATCTCGGCCTCGATACCGCGTAGCTGAGGGAAATGAAGATGAGCGTGACGCGTCGCAGGTCAAGGTCAGTCGCGAATCCGAAATCGTAAATGGCGTATGTGAGAGTCGGTCGGCGTACCTGGTCAGCATTCTTCTGTCGCACATTCTCGGGAAGAGCAGTCTCGTAGTTGTCCTGGCTCTGGAGCTTCTTGATCTTGTCGGCGTTGGTGTTGGCAAGTACGACCTTCTTCTCCAGTCGGCTGATCTCCTGGGCGGCATCAATCTTGCCCTATGAAACGGTTGCGACGTTCAACATTGATCCCTGACGTAGTTGTAGCTCATCCGGTGCTAGACATACCTTGACAGGAACATGGACGATGGCCTGGACACTGATCTGCTCGGTGCCACATCCAGCAGGAACATCCTCAGCTTTGGTGACGATTTTGATCTCCCTGCAACCCTTGATCAGGGCTTCGAAGATGGGGACCTGCGATGAGATCATCTTCGCTGTCTCTTCGCTGTCAACCTGGACATAAACTGAAAGAGCGGATAATCAGTTGGAAGCATTGGAATTGGAGTGCTAAGACAAGTCGTGCTCACTCTCGTGCCTCTCTTCCGGCGTTTTTCCGTTAGTAGGTAGACCGAAAGTGGCAATGATAGATCGGGCGGCTCGGATGCAGTCGAAAACCAAATCAAAGTCCTTCTCGGCTTGAGGATCGTGGTAATCGGCTCGCTGGAGAGCGCCAGCGGTGTTAACAATCCATATATACGCATACCCAGCAAGCGGAAGGTTGCTCACCTCAGACGGGAAGGCGCAAAGCATGATAGTCTCGCTCTTCTCGTCGGGTCTTCGAGGCAGCCTCTGCCACAAGTCTTCTGAGACGTAGGGCATGATCGGGTGGACCAAACGCAAGGCCGATTCCAGAGCGGTGTAGATCGTGTTCTGGACGGACTTCTTGACGTCAGCAGGAGTCTCGTCGGTCGTGAACGGCTTGGTGGCTTCCTAGAGACGTTGCCGAGATGAATTCTAATGAGCTCATTGACGTTACGCTTGCCGGTAATATTGCTTACGATGAAGACGTCGCAGAGTTCGTAAAGCCAAAATCCGTGAACCGCCTCGGTAGCATCATGGAAATTCCTCGATTCGAAGGCTTTGTTGACTTTGATGGCGGCTTGGTTAAGCTTGTGGAAGATCCACCGTTCTGCCAGAGTCTCGTTCCCGGTTTTCTTCAAGTTCGAAGCCATCAGTAAGCGTTGTCTCTCCCGGGACAGTGTAACGACAATAACATACAGCATCGGTCTTGTTGGGAATAAAGTTCGATTGAAGCCTGGCTCCGTCGATGTCAACCATATCCAGCTTGAACATGCAGAATTTAGTGGCATTCCACAACTTGTTGCAGAATTTTCGGTATCCTTCAACGTCGTTGATTTGCATCAAGATGTTTTGACCTGGCAAGTACACCTAGAGTCAGGGATGTCTGGCACAGTGATATCGTGCACGATCGTAGCTCACCTCCGGTAGTGTAGTTACACAAAGCGAAACGCAGCGCATCGGTACCACACTGGGGAATTCCCTTGGGGAAGAGCTTCTTTTGGCCCTCAGCCGCGCGCTTGATCTCGGCATCGGCCAAGTTTCCTCCTTCCAACTGCTTTCGCAGCGCATCTAGCGTAGAACCCTCGATCAGGTCGATGGGATCAACAACGTTTCCAAGCGATTTTGACATCTTCCTGCCTTCGGGATCCCGGACGAGACCGTGACAGTAGACCTCACTGAAGGGCATCTTGTCGGTCAAAACGATACCCAGCAAGACCATTCGTGCGACCCAGAAGGGCAGAATGTCCCAACCTGTCTCCAAGAAGCTAGCGGGGTAGAAGCTGTTCATATCGTCGGTCTTCTCAGGCCAACCCTGGATGGCGAACGGCCAAAGACCAGAGGAGAACCAGGTGTCCAAAACGTCATCATCCTGCTCAATGGTAAACGGTCGTCCGTCTGCAATCTTCTTCGCGGCCTCCATGGCATCCTCCTCGCATCTCTCGATGATCCAGCTCTTGTCATCAGAGGGGTCGGGCCTCTTGCCATCGATGATCAGTAACCAGGCAGGACATCGGTGGCCCCACCAGAGCTGCCGGGAAATGCACCAATCCTGCATATCTCGCATCCATCGGTAATAATCGCCCTCGGAGCTCTTCGGCAAAATCTTCAACTCTCCAGCCTCGGTACGCTACGAAAAACAAGTCAGTTATCGCGATTTGTCTCGAGATACTCTAAATCCTGCTCTCACCTTGGTAGCCTCGGCGGCCGCATCCTTCAGGTTGACCCACCATTGAGGCTTCATGATGCTTTCAATAATGTCGCCGGATTTGCTGCAACCAGTACCCCGATAAACTCCCTTTACGTAACGCCTCAGAACTACACTTCTGGCTCTTACCTGCAAATGGGGATCTGCATCGGGTTATCTTTGGTCTCGACGTACAGGCCCTTCTCCTTGAGGGCTTTCAATACGGCCGTTCGGACGTGATATCGTTTCATTCCCTGCAGTCACTGCGGTTAGCTGGCAGCAAAGCAATCACCTCTACGGGTGATATCGACCTACCTTGAACTGCTCCCCGGCGTTGTCGTTGTAAGTTCCGTCATCATTCATCAAGTTGATGAATTCGAGATTGTTCCTCTTTCCACATTCATAATCGTTGGGGTCATGAGCGGGGGTGATCTTGACGGCTCCGGTTCCGAATGCCATGTCGACGGTGATGTCATCGGCAACAATAGGGAATCGGCGGTCGACGAACGGGTGCTTGATGTATTTCCCAATCAAGTGCTAAACGATGCAGAGTCGAGGATGGGCGTATTAGCCAATCACCTTGAGTTCTAAGGATGTCCGACAACTGACCTTGTATCGGTCGTCGTCCGGGTGCACGGCAACAGCGGTATCTCCCAACATGGTCTCGATACGAGTGGTTGCAACAACGATCCTCTCATCGGTGTCCTCAATCTCGTAGGCGAACGAAGTGATGGTACCAAATTCGAACTTTTCCTTGATGTCGTAACCGGGAACGTTCAAGAACGTCTTTCCCTTAAGATCCTTCTGGTCGACCTATGTGGCGATAAAATGAAAAGAATCGATTAACTAATGATCCTTATGTCTTGGTAAGGATGCTACCTTAGGACTTACTTCAAGGTTCGATAGGGTAGTGTTCAGCTTAACACACCAGTTGACCAATCGGTTGGCACGGTAAAGTAGGCCCTTCTTGTGCAGCTGGTAAAAGTTCTCTCTAACAGCCTTGTCGCATCGCTGTTCAGATCCATACAGAACGCTTATCAGCAGCCCGCCGTGCATTACCTAATCGTCCGTAACTGACCTCGTCGAGCGTGAAGGCAGACCTGTTCCAGTCGGCCGAAATACCGATCCTCTTGAATTGGGAAGAAATCTTTTCTTGGTAGACTTCCTTCCAGTCCCAGACTTTCTCGACGAACTTCTCTCGACCATAGTCATGCCGACTCTTACCCTCGGTCTTCAACAGCCTGTTCTCCACAACAGCCTGACAGGAGATACCGGCATGGTCGAACCCAGGATGGTACAGCGTCGTGTACCCCTTCATTCGGTAATACCTGATCAGAGTGTCCTGGAGAGTAGCAGCGAGAGCGTGTCCGGTGTGCAAGCTTCCAGTAACGTTGGGAGGAGGAATGGGGATGACGAAAGTCCCTTCGTCTCGGTGTTCACCGGTGTAGTTTACGCCTCGGCCGTCCTCGATGAGCTTCTCGGTACCCTCCTTGTAACGAGGCTGGAAAAAGCCCTTGGCCTCCCACCAGTCATACCAGGCAGCCTCGACAGCCAAGGGGTTGTAAGCCGTCTTCGGCAGGTCACCCGAAACATCTATCAGTGGCTCCCGCTTCAGCGTTCTAATATCGCGGATGTTACGTTTCAAACGATTTGACTGACCCTTCTTCTCTCCCTTGGGCGTCGTGTTGACGAACGCCTCCTCAACCTTCTCCTCCTTCTTGGCCTTTTCCTTCTTGGCTCCACCAGCTGCAGGTGCTACGACCTGCTTGGTCTGCTTGGCTGCGAGCTTGGCTTGCTTTTCAGCCAACTTGGCCGCCTTCTTAGCTAAATCGGGCAAGATTAATCAACGGAGGACGCATTCAGCGAGCTGTATCTTATCATGCGGATTGAAGTAGCAGATCTCCTACTTACCGGCACTTTTGGTTTGTACGGGTTCGCCGTCGGGACCAAGCTGAGGAGCAGCAGGTCCTTCGTTCAACGTCTGAGGCGCCAGGGTCTCGGCAACCTTCTCCTTAAATTCTGCATCAGCTGACATGTTGCGGATGGAAAATTGCGTCTGTCGTGTTGAAGGTGTCGAGGTATTTGTGGTATACCGAGGTAGAGATAGCGAGAGACTATTGCTCTTTCTAAAAGTCGATATTGAGCGTAGCGAGTTGCAGTAGATGTTCGATCGGAATTGTCGTCCTAGCTCCCTGAGCATGAACTGGCAAAGACTGATTCAAGGGGCTCTTTATGTGTTTGACTCGCAATGTGATGACGAGCTTTTGGGATGATCTACGAGCTGCAGCTGTTGATCTGACTCGATCTTACCTACCTTCCATCGACCTTGTGAACATATCGATACTACACTGTAGACCTCGGGGTGCGCTTCAATTTGGCAGATCAAGCGCGCTACTCGACTATCAAACGTCACCATCATGATAGCGGTGTTGACAGTTGTCTGCCTATCAACATCATATCCTTCCACGGGCCGCCAACCCACTCAATCTAGTTCAAGTCAACCTATAGAGCAGACAAAACTAGCAATCATGACCCGCGCAACCCGTTTCGCCGCTTACCTGGCCCCCTTGGTCGTCTACTACCTCCTTGCTCTGCTCGGGATCGTCAACATCCCTTTCATGTCGCAAGAAGCCTCCGACGCTCTCGTACCCGTTGTAAGCCTATCAGCATCTCCTTGAACTCGCCAGTCAAGCTGACGACAAGTTATATTGCGAGTAGCTACCGTTCTGGGTACTCGTAACATTCGGAGCTTACTCGCTAGGATCACTAGGATTGGGACTGGTCAGGTTCCGAGATTGCCCAGAAGCTTACCGGTCGCTCATGCTGGTATGTTGAGCGCCTCTTGATCGTCAACTTCAATGAACTGACCCAGTCGTTGATTGCGCTTGACAGGAAATCTCGCAAGCAAAAGACGACCTCCGAAGCAAAGGGGTGACGGTAGACTAGCTTGCTCTGCTGTCGGGCCAGCTTAGATACGTACTTTTTGGAAACAATCACGACCTTAACGACATGACCGCTTGCACAGAGCCATTTGTACATTTTGAGACAAACATGAACTGAATTAGACAAGGTCTTAGTATTTCAATCATGTATACGCCGACAACGCTCAAATCCACACATTCAACCGATTGATCTCCCTTAGCCAGCAATCGAATCGCGAATGCGCCGGATATGAACTTCTGTCTGATCTCGATTCCTTGTGCTGAATAAGGAGCTCCAATTACATTCCGAATTGTGACCGCTACGAATCAGAATAGCGTATTTGTTAGCTGTCGTCCTGCATACGTGCATACGAAAAAGCCGACTTGCCAACTGCATCACTCCATCCTTCTGGTCTGCTGGTAATGCGTTGATCTGCTCCGTTGTCAACGAGAGCACTTGAAGCAACATGGCCTACAAACAGCCCGACAGAGACATCAGTCAGGATGTAGGCTATGTACGAATGCTTGACTGTCTTACCCTCTGGTCCTCGCTGACCATGGACAAAGCCTGTGTTACGGCCGGATTAATGGGCGGCGTGGCTGCAGGGGGTGGTGCGACCGGAGTTGGACCAGCGGCGCCATACGGGCTGTTCGTCCCCATAGGCCCGCCGTACCCTCCACCGCCCAAGGGTGTCCCCGCTCCGTGTGGGGGAGGCGGACCCGGCCGACCGTACATGTTCTGCTGATTATTCGGTCCAGGTCCCGGGTAACCCTGAGGAGGCCCTTGTTGCTGTTGATGTTGAGGAGGTTGTTGTTGAGGAGGAGGAGGAGCGCCGTAAGATTGCATAGGCAGAGGAGGTCGAGGTCCGGGGCCGGGAACCGATGGACCGGGGTTCGAATAGGGAGATTGCGTGTTTCCGTATCCAGCTCCGTAGTTTCCTGATGGTGTGGGAGCCGGTTGGAAAGGTTGTGGAGGAGGTACAAAGGGAGGTTGGGCTGGCGCAGCTGCTTGAGTAGGCGGTACAGGCTTCATACGCTATGAGCGCCAACCGCATAGTAAGTCTCCCTTCACAGTACCAGCTTCTGTGACGATGATCTGTAGACTTACCTGCAGTACATTGGGATCAACAGCGTTCATCAACAACATCGCCTGGAACAACGCATACGCCAATTGAGGATGTTGCAAGAACACAGCCTTTGCACCTTCCGGGTTCTCCTTGACCATTGTCTGCACAAGAACGTCCACAGATACCAATCAGCATCTCTTCAATTCGCCCTGTATCAAAGCTCGTGACCAGAAGACTCACCTTCATGCCCATCAAGACTTCTTCCAGCTTGCCCGGCGGGATAGACGCCAACGTCTTCGAGATCACATCCGTCGCCCGCTCTCCCATCGGCAAATCCTGCCCGGGTGGCAACATGTTCATGTTCACTCCCGGCGCCGCTGTTCCGGGTCCAGGTCCAGGTCCAGAAGGAGGCAGGGTAGGGGGAGGTAACCCCGGTGCACCGCCAGGCCCGCCCCGGCCGAACCCGAATCCACCCCCTGGAGGTCCTGGGGGCGCTCCGAACTGTCCCTGTCCAAGACCCGGCACGGGCGCACCTGCAAAACCTCCAGGTCCTCCCGGAAGTCTCCCAGGCGGTCCAGGCGGTACGACCGGTCCTCCACCCGTTGCTCCCGGCGCTCCAGCCTTTTTGGGACCGGGTTCGTCCGTGGACAGTTCTACTCGAAGGGATCGGCCGCTGATATGTACGTCCTTGAGGTTACGAACTGCGGAGAGGGCGGTCTCATGATCTGCGTGGACAAACAGCATAGTATGAAGATGTGATGAGTGGGTCTGATTTTAGGTTACTCGAGACGGTCATGAGTGGGCTTACCGAAGTAGTGACAGAAGCCAAACCCTTTCGGACGGCCTGTCGTGGCATCAAACTTGAGACTTCGATTCCCAAAGGCACGCCGAGAACAGAGTACCTATCAGCGCCACGTTTGATCGAGATCGAGCAAGGGCATTGACCCGGGACTTACACGAATTCCTGTACCGGCCCAACTTCGCTGAAAAGTCCTACGAGCTGCTCTTCTGTCACGTCGCTGCGCGCACACGAATCAGATGGCAACAGCTGGTGAGTGACGGTGCTCATAGACGGCAACCAAGGGATAGCACAAGATCTCACTAAGGGATGTTGGCAACTGAAAGCGAGCAGTCGATGATCCGAGATTGAACACAGGATGAACGAGATTGCAGTATGATCAGCATGATGTACCAGTCGGCGATGCAGAATTCAATTAGAACAGTCCAGCTCGATGATCTTGCGATACCCTAGACAGCCAGAACGATCATACAGCCGATGTGACAAGGCCAGCTGGTGAAAGGGGATAGAGACCGGCGAGATAATTACCAAAGATCGTCCTCGAGGTCTGCAATGCCCTAGCTTTCTCGTCCGCCGATTGTATTCGTTGTCGATTCATCATGATGGTTCGTATCTGTATTATAGCACAGTGTCGAAGGTATCTAGGCTATTACTTCGCTATATGCTGGGCTGATCGTGAGCACATACAGATAGCTCAGATAGATGCCCGGGTCAGACGCAGGTGCAGGGTCGAGGTACTCGCACTCGTGCACTGAGACGGACATAGAAGCGTTTCAAGACAAATGAGACGATGTCCGCTTTCGTCAGCGATCGGCATCTTTTTAGCTTCCGGTACTCAGCGTTCTGAGATTTCGGAGCCTACATTCAGCACGGTGCATGCTCGAATTCCAAGTTGAACGATCTCGCCCAGTCGAATTGCATCTCAACGTCAAGCTCAAGCAGACTGGACCATTGCCTAAAGTCATGTCTACTGCCGAACAGAAGACCGGATTGCCTGTCTCCCGACCTGGAGCCGGCATCGCCTCGATCAAGGCCGAGTGAGTTACGTCACACGAACATCATTGACGAGATATGCATGCTGATTGTTACAGCGACCGCTCTGTAGATACCGAATCTACCAAGACCGTCAACCGACACAGAAGAAACAGGAAGAAGCTTCAGTCTCCTGTCTTCCTAGTTTCCTCTCTGGCGGTCCCTCTGCAGCCCCGGCCGAATCGTCCAACAAGCGGGCTCGAGAGGATGTCCAGGATGGCGAGGCAGAAGCCGCCAATGACGCCAACGATGACGATGCTGCAGAAGCCGGTGGAGCAATGAAGAAGCAACGAGGAGAAGACGGAAGGTCTGGTTTCAAGAAGATGACCAAGGCCGAGAAGAAGGCCAAGTCGGGCCAGAACAAGGGGAGGAAGTTTAAGAACCTGAAAGACGAGATCTTCGTGTGCTCGCTTATTGCGAGAGGCGAACATTGTGACTTTGGAGACACTTGCAAGCGGTCTCACGATCTCGAGGGATACTTCAAGAACAAGCCCAAGGATATTCGACTGGTTCGCGGTCTCGAGGAGCTGAAGTCGGAATCTCCTTTCGTTATCGAGGCGACCACGTCGTCTATGGAACCGAGCGCAGACGCCCAGACATCCGACGTAGCTCGAACTCTGGATACGAGCACGACATGCCCCCTGTTCTCTATCTTTGGGTATTGCGAACACGGCTGGAAGTGTCGTTTCCTCGGCGCTCATGTCAAGCCGATCTTGACTTCGGAGACCGAATCGACTACCGGTTCGGTTCTCGAGGGTTACACCCTCGTTGTGGATGAAGAGAAGAAAGCCAAAGCTCTTGCTAGCGGGGAGCATGTCGAGCTCAACGACGTCTCCGGGGCTTGGCAGAAGGATATCAGAAAGTTCCCGTTTGCGAAAACCATCCCGTATCTGCGCGAAAATGACCCGGAGTCGGTCGACAAGTTACCAGGTCAGAACCAGCGAAACAAGCAGGATTCAAACCAGAACAAGCAGAAGGTGGCTCCTACTCCTCGTCCTGCTTTCTTGACGGAAGATATGGACGAAGAGGCTCTGGCCAACGCGGGGGAAGCGCAGGCTACCGGATTGGCGGCTCATGTACCTATGAGTCATGCCAAGCCTGTTGCCGCCGACTACGAGGAAGAAGCCTTGAATGACAAGACCGAACCAGAGTTGGCCAAAATGACGGGAGCCGAGGTTGACAAGGACGATGTGCCGATACGTGCGGTAGAGAAGAGGAGGCTGGATTGGAGAGGAAAAACGTATTTGGCCCCACTGACTACGGTTGGAAACTTGGTAAGCACGCCTCGACTTGAGGATCTATGGAATTGTTCAAACAGCTCTGACAATTTGATTATTCCAGCCTTTCCGAAGATTGTGCGTCGATTACGGCGCCGATATCACCTGCGGAGAGATGGCTATGGGGAATGCTATCGTGAATGGGGCCAAACAAGAATGGTCGCTCACGCGCAGACACCCCTCGGAGAAGAATTTCGGCATCCAGCTCTGTGGAGGGAAGCAGGGGTACATGGTTCCCGCTGCCGAGATCGTCAAAGAGTACTGCAATGACCGGGAAGGCTCCGGGTTGGACTTCGTCGATATCAACCTTGGTTGTCCGATCGACTTGGTTTTCCAGCGAGGAGCTGGGTCGGCTCGTAAGTCAATCTGTGTACCCAGGAACGTTCTCATATGGTGACTAACAGTATCGATCTTGCCAGTTTTCGACCGACCCGGACAGCTCGGCAAGATTCTTGTCGGGATGAACAAGATGTTGGGCGAGATTCCCTTGACAGTCAAGTTCAGGACCGGTATCAAGCAAGACAAGAACGTGGCGCACAAGTTTATTCCTCGATTCGCTACCGAATGGGGTATCTCTGCCATGACGGTACGCTGGGCTTCCTCGATCAATTTTGCGTCTGAGCTTTCGCTGAACAGTGTTTCTTCGTGCAGTTGCACGGACGATCTCGACAACAACGTTATTCCAAGATGGCCGACTGGAGCTATATTAAGCAATGCGCTGAGACCCTTCGCGAAACCTGCGTCGATGCCGGTCTTCCAGCTCCTCCCATCTTTGGAAACGGAGACTGTTTCTCTGCTCAGTCATATTACGAAGAGAAGGAAAACAGTGGGGTTGACGGGATCATGGTCGCTCGGGGTGCTTTGATTAAGCCGTGGATCTTTACCGAGATTCAGGAAAGGCGAGAATGGGACATCAGTGCTACGGAGCGATTGGATGGCATGCGCAAGGTTAGTCCTCATCTGAGACTTATCTTCTGGATGAGATCCGTGCTAATGGCTTCTGCGCTACACAGTTTGCCGAATACGGACTGACGCATTGGGGTACCGACACGCAAGGTGTCAATACCACGCGTCGATTCCTCTGCGAGGCCATGTCGTTTCAACACCGATACGTGCCTATCGGCTTGCTCGAGAGGATGCCACCTCAGATCAACGAGCGACCTCCCGCTTACCGAGGCCGAAACGAGCTTGGTCAGTCTTGATAGTCTATCACGGCGGCACCTTCAACCCGCTGACTATGAACTCGTTTCTCCGGCTCTAGAGACCTTGCTCGCCTCGGGCGACAGCCGAGACTGGGTCAAGATTACCGAAATGTTCCTCGGAAAGGTGCCTGACAGCTTCAACTTCGTGCCCAAGCACAAGAGCAATGCGTACAACAACGAAGACCAGGGATAAAACGTCGACCCAAATTCCCGAGTTGTCTGCGTGATAAGTTGTATCGCATACTATATTTCATCAGATGTCGTATTGGTCATCGGGATATGCTTTCGTAAAATGCGTACAGGCTGCGATTGGACAGAACACTTGAGTATAGTAATCATCGGATATTCTTCAATACGCGTCTTCTCTCGCTCTTGTTGCATGCGTCCAAGATAAGATAGCCGGCGCAGATTTGTCTGACAGATGAAGCGATCAGCCTTTATCCAAAGTGTTGCTTTAACAGCCGGGCGAGCCTGACGGCAGCTCACAGTTGACGTCCACTGTTTTCGTTTTCTGGTTTACCCCTGCCTCTTTCTGGCTGCTAGTTGCATTCTTCTGATTTTGCTTTCCAACTGGCCCGCTGCCGCGCTGATTATCACCGTCTCCTTGCGCCTTTTTACTCCGATTGTTGGCGTCCTGTTTCGAACCAGTGTCATTATTCCCACCTGTCGTCGGTTTCGCCGCTTTGTCCTGGATTTTGGGCAGGCGCGGTGTTACCGCTTCGATTGTGACCTCAGTAAAGGTGACAGGTGTAGATTCATGCTGAAGCAGCAAGCGATCATTGGGTTGGATGAAATTGATAATATCTTCATTCCCCCTTTGAATCTCCAGTGCAGCATAGACTCTCCCATTCAGATCGACTGCAAGGAATCGAAGTTGAAACAGGGCTATCTTGATACTCGAGAAATCCGAATTTCACTTACCGATGAATGATACCAAATTCTTTGCCGCAAGTTGCCGTTTGTGCCGAGATGGATCCCGGTCAGTGCTACCAGCCAAGCTCCACATGTAGGTTTACTCTTTATCTTCTCGTAACTGTCCTTATACTTGAAGCTGAAGGTAGCATTGTTTTGTCGAGAGAATTCACTCTTCGCGCTTGTCGGGATCCATGTTGTAATTTCGTTTCCCGCGGACCCTGGGGTGATCTGGTAGATGCGAAAGGAGAGTCCGTGAATCACCTGTAACATGACGAAAGTAAATTGAATCAATTCGAAGGCAGAAACGAAACCAGAAACAACTTACCATTCCAAATAAACACCCATCGGCAGCATGGCAAACTCGAGTGTAAGTAGTACACTGAGTATGGCTCTGGAAAAGACACTTGATAAGATAGTACAGGGAACGCGTTCCGGTCGAGATAGACTCACATTATTGCTAGTATGCCCAACGCATCCTTTACTCTTTTTCGCTTCGATCGCAGCAGCCACTCTAGGCACTCGCAACGAGCGACCATCGCGAACTTGATCCCTCTGACAAAATAAGTTTAGATCGCTTTGAACATGGTTTGTGGTCTTGTTCCCGCCTGGATCTTCTTCCCCAACGCTTTGGGTGCCCGCTGTGGCAAGACTGAACTCGTCGTCATCGATCCTGACTTCCTCCTCATCTTGTTCTGCTGCGCCATACGCCGCGTAGATTCTCCTTCTGTGAAGGGAGATTCGCATGTAAACGGAGCGCTTCGCTTAGTGATATTGCCATTCAATATGTCCGAGCGTGAACTTTACCTGTAGTTATTACAGTCGAGCGGATTGAAAAGGCGCTCGTGCTCGTGCTCGTTGGGACGGGTCCATGTCCGCATGTTCACCCCAGACCCCGGTTGTAGGCAAACAGCAGTCATGCACTGGAGAGCGCGATGCAATTGCCAGCGGTATCCGACTAAGTCGACTCGGTCCCAGAATCCGCGCGCTTCCAATTTTCTACATGCGATAAAGGAACGCTGTTTAGTTAACTATTCATGGCGTTCCAATCTCACTCATCGCGTTCCAATCGAGCATAGACATACTCGTAAGCAATCTTGTACTGTAGTCCAGACAGATCCTGTGCAAGATCTCGTCAGCGTTCTCTGATCGCTCTATGGTTTTCTGAAATGTACAGTTCAGAAATCTTGCACTTCGAGACGTACAAATATCAACTTGGCAAGGATCCTCTGCCAGACCGCTTTGGTCTCGTCCTCGTGGTATACCGCCGGGTCCGTGAAATTCTTCACACCGGAATCGGAAGTGAAAGCCTTCTCAAGAGATTCTAGATGATCCTCGGACAATTCATAGCAGATTTGCGATAAGGCAACAGGTCGATCGGGTTGTTCGAGGACGGCCTGTAGTAGGAGACGTTCACATTTGTTTGTCATAGTATCGCTGATGTTGTGATACTTGGGAGAAAGGCCAATCGGTTTGACAGCGGGAGTCTTCCCAGTCGCCGAGTTTTCGGTCACCGCCTCCAAACCAGATGCTGTCGGGGTTTTCCCAGAGACCGACGCTCTGGGAGATTTCCCAGAATCCGACACTCCGGGCGTGTCATCGAACGCATCTCGGTCGTAGACGCTGAAGTTCGATATAGAGGACTGTAGCTGCTGTTGATCCGATTCAAGCGGGCTAGATGACCGTAGCGCCTCGCTGGTAGAGGCGTTGTTGTTTGTGAGTATAATGTGGCCATGGGCCTTGCCCTGGTTTTGTATGGGCTCGCAGCCTAGTTTGGCGGCTATAGGTGAAAATTGCTGGTCGATGCGACTTTGAGTGAGTGAATTTATTGGCTGTGTCTTGCGGGCGTGCAATGTGCTTGCGTTGTCGTGTTCAGGTTTGACGTCGAGATTGACGGTCTTCGATAAGGTTCGCGGCTTGCCGATCGACTTGTTGGGACTCGCGCTTTGGCCGACATCGACAGTCTTGAATGATTTAAGCGGTTCACTAAGAAAGACATCCACAATCAGCACTGTGAACAACGGGGTGATTCACGTTCGCACGACATACGGTGGGGCTCGTGATTTATTGCGATGCGACGCGATCGGTCGCGCTCGCGGTACATCGTTCTTCAATTGGCCAGCCGCAGGTCTTCTTTTCGCAGCCGAAGAAATTGTAGGGGACAATAAAGATGTATCTGACCTTGATATAGGATTCTGGTTCGCAGATGACAAGGACGACCTCGTGGTGGTCGGACCAGATCGCAAAGTCGAGTTTAGATCCATATTTGCGGTTTGGCCGTGAGCGCAGCTTCCGTTGCGATCGACCACTCGAGTTGACCCCTACCAGGGATCAAATGAGCTGGAAGATTCGAGCCGTACGTCGCTCAGATGGTTTCTGAAGTTTCTCTGCTGAGTCCTATTACTTTGGACGATCATCGGGTCATTATTGATCAGAGATCAGAAATCTATGTCATGCAATGCGCACGAGATGAATCAACTTTGCCACTTTGATTTCTGGTGGATCGTTGCACACCGGAAGTAAAACCGGAAACAAAAGGTACAGTAACCGATCCTCTACACAAAAACAACAACAAGCGGCATCCGAAACGGCTCGGTCGAGGGCACTTTTGGGTCCCTTCCTGGTCACTGTTGTATTTCCTCTATCGGGCCTCCTTATCGATATCCATAGCAACATCGATGGTGGAAGGGTTAGCCGCCAGTGCTTGATCGATATCCATAGCCACATCAATGGTGGGAGGATGAGCCACCGGTGCTGAATCGATATCCATGGCCACGGATCGGCTCAATTTGGCGCCTTCTTGAGATACGTACGGATGGATGATCGAGGTTCATGACCCAAGTCTAAGCTGTAGTATACTGGTCAGATGGACATGCTCATTGAGTATCGCCAACACCTGAAACAAGCCTGGTTTCGAATGCTGGGATAACTAACGAGGTATGATCCATATAAACAACACGATCATACCCTATACAACCTCCCTCCGCACTTCCATCTTCCTCAATTTCACCCCGCCTTCCTCCAAAATCTTGGCCGATGCCTCTTCCATCGCGTAGGACAGGTTGTACACAACCTCTCTCACGCCGCATTGAACGATCTTGACGGAGCAGGTCAAGCAAGGACATCTGAGACAAGTGCAAGCTGTAAGCTATTCGGCGCAGATAGATACAGATGCGGATTATGGTCTGGACCTACGTATTGCAGTAGATCACGCTGTCTTCACCTATCCGTTCTCGGCCCGCCTCGAGAAGGGCATTCTCCTCGGCATGTAAACACAAACAGCCGTCGACTAGGACAACATAAAACAGTGTCCATCAGTCCGGTACTTGGACTTTGCGTCAATCATAGCACTCACGACCTTCTCCACCCCGACTGGCCGTATTGCACCGTTTACATCCCCCGTCATTACAGTTCTTAACCCCTCTCGGCGTTCCGTTGTACCCTGTGCTCAGTATCCGTTTGCTCCGGACGAGGATGGCTCCGACTCGACGTTTCATGCAGTTTGATCGCAGTGATGCTAGGCAAGCCAGGGTCTAAAAGGTAAAAATGACAGAGGGAATAGACCGATCAGCGTACAGGTTGCAACGCAAGGATAGGTTCTTTCTACTCGCCATAAAGTACCCATCCCAACCCGGTCTCAACCGCTCAGGATCGAGCAGGTTGATCTCGTCCAGATGCTTCTCAAGGTCCGGTATGGTTTCGAAGCTGTTCATGATCGTCAAGTGTGCGTGCGACATGAGCGCTCGAAGACAGTTTTTCGGCGTGGTCGTTGGGATCTCCGAGGTAGTCGGTTCACGGGATGTAGCCGAGTTCATGAGATCGTCATGTTGTGAGACAAAGTCTTCCAGCGAGATCGACGGCTCATCCTCGGTAGCTCTATCTCATTAGATTGCACATCAGTTGTCAGTCTAGATAGCCAGACGAGAGCGACCGACACTTACTTGCTCTTCTTTCGCTTCCACCTCGCCATCACAGGACCATCCACGGCTACGACGAGTACCGACGGCCTTTTGATGAAAGGAAGGAGCTCTGCCTCGGTAGTGAGGCATGTCGTGACAAAATCCGACTTCCAGTTCTGGGTGATGTGGTTGAGGAGATAGTTTCTCGATGGAAAAGGGTACTCTTTGGTGGTCACAGTCGATGGTTGTCCCTACTGAGGAGAAGAACGGGAATCAATGAACGTCCACATCCTCAGGGTACATGAAACCTAGACCCTTACCGCTTTGCCGGTGGCTTCTGTTCCTACTCTGAGGAATCCGTGCTTGCTCTCCAGGTAACGGGCGATGGTATCTTTCCCTGATCCGGGAGTTCCTACCAAGACGACGAACATGATGACTGTCTGCTACTAGCTTGCTGTTAGAGGGTTTCAGGCGGTTGAAAGGCTGGCATTAAGCTACTCACGAGGGAGGCAAGGGCAAGACTGAGTAAGTCGAGTAGAAGATGCTTGAGCGCGAGTTGGTCGGCTTCGGTCTTGGCTGTGCTCGGCTCGGGTTGACAGCGCGAATGTGAGGGAATATATATCAACACCTCCAATACCTTCGATGCATTCTACACACCAGCCTTTATACTCGTCACACCAGACTATCGAACCCCTTGAAGCGCCTGTCTTCCTTTCTTGTCACGCAAATCAGGCGACATCGAGAACCCTCGCTTGTTCCAGCTCGTCATCCGGCCATGAACGCCGATACCGTTCTCATCTACCTCGACCGAGCTCGGTACTACGCCTTGGACGCCGTGTCCACAATCTCGCAATGCCTTTGCAAACCGGATGCGACGCTAAAGATTAACGGCCGGACGTACAAGGTCGAGAAGCTGCTCGGTGAAGGAGGTAAGTTCGAAGCTGCAGCTACGAGCTCTTCTGAACCTTGCCAGCTAATCTCAACTGGTGCCCTTTCGCTTATCATTTAGGATTCTCTTTCGTCTACCTGATCCAGGATACCTCTTCTCTCCGACATTATGCCCTCAAGAAGATCTTGATCTCTTCAAGTTCTGGAATGGGAGGAGGTGGAGGAGAGGAAGCGCTGAAAGAGGTCATGAAGGAGGTCGAAGCGTATAGACGGTTCAAGCACCCAAATATCATCAAGATCCTGGATGTCGCCGTTGTGCAGAGTGATGAGGATGGTGGTGGCGGCAAGGTTGTCTACCTGTAAGTTGAGCATCTTGATGTGTAGCTTCATGCCTCAGTATCGCTTATTTCGCTCCTCCAGCTTTCTGCCTTATTACCAGGTTGGTCTCTCATTGATCGATGAAACCCAGCATTCCTTCTGACGATCTCTTGTTTGTGCGGCAGCGAGGAAATCTGCAGGACGTCATTTCGCATCAATCGATCACCAATCAACGAATGTCAGAGAAAGAGATGCTTCGACTGTTCAAAGGCACCTGCCTTGCGTGAGTCGATGCGTTCGCAGGTCAGCTCAAAAACGTTTCTAAGTTAGCGACTTCCACAACGACAAATCAGCGTCCGAGCCATGCACAAGTATAGACTTCCCAATATCCCTCAGTCGTCAGGCGCCGACTCGGAGAACCCGTTCTCCAACCCGTCCACAGCCTCTTATCCACCGAAATCGAAACTAGACGTTCCCACACTAGAACGAGGAGAATCGTCTAATGCTTTGGAACCGCTCATCAACGATGGACAGGTCGTCTTTGATGGTGACGAAGAGCTGGTGGATGAGCAGAACGAGAGGGCGACTCGGCCTGATAAGGGGAAGGGGAGGGCGAAGGACGATGATGATCTGGGGGAATTGATCCCGTACGCTCATCGTGATATCAAGCCAGGGTAGGTACATCGTTGCGATTTCCTGTGCTTGCCACGTCGCTTACGTCTTTTTGGTATTCTGGGTCACTAGCAATATCATCATATCGGACGACGGGCAGCCCATTCTAATGGACTTTGGGTCGGCAAAGAAGTGAGTCCCTCTCACAGTTCACTTTCATATGGCTCATCTACTGACTTATGGATGATGCCCTACAGAGCTCGTATCCATATCGACACGCGTCAAGAAGCTTTACTGGAGCAAGACGTGGCTGCAGAGCACTCTACGTTGCCTTACAGAGCTCCAGAATTGTTCGACGTCAAGACAGGGTCTTGGTTGGACGAAAAGTGTGATGTCTGGGTGAGTTCTAGTCTCAGCATGCTGTATTGTATGGAATTGAACTGAAATCATCTCGTTGCGGTTCAGTCACTCGGCTGTACTCTTTTCGCTCTAGCCTATGACTATTCTCCCTTCGAGGATCCATCTCAAGGCGGTGGATCGATTGCGATGGCTGTAGGGAGTGGGAGGTACAAGCACCCTACGAATAGCGAGTGGTCCAAGGGTTTCAAGTGAGCGCGCTTAAAGATCGCCGTTAATGGGATACGACGCTGACTGCTCGACCTGGGCAGACTCTTAATTGACTCGATGTTGATCCTCGACCCGGCGCAGCGACCGGATATTGACAAGGTTATCGAGCTGACGGACGGGGTCATCAAGACAATCCGATAGATGTCTACTAGAAGATGTTCTGTAACAAAACCAAGCAAAATAGGTAACATGTTATCATACCGGATAGTGGGCTGGTTACGGTTGCGACTGGCTGGATCGCTCATTCCGAAACAAGACTGGTGAAGAGAGAATACATGGAGCCAGCATCGAGGTCGATGCCGAGAATCGGGAAGCGACACCGTTTTTCAGATGAGATTTCCTTGACTTTCAGCTTTGCCTCCTGACGCCCGCTATGCTCTCTGCGCACTGCCCCCAGATTTATGTTCACGTTCGGCTCAGTGCAAGCCTCCCGCTGACCTAAAACTGATCCTGCGACTTTGCGCATCTGCCGGTCTCTATCTAATAATATAAAGGTTCTGGCTGTGATAAGGATGTTAACTCAAAGCCTTATATCGCGCTTCAGTTGTCCACGGATATTGCTGGGTCATGCTGACACCGAAAGCTCTGAAGGGCGAAGGACTGCCCGCCGCGGAAATCATCGCGCACATGCGATCGTCTTAACAAGTCACTTATCATACGAGTAGAAACATGTAATAATGCTGACAAAATCTTCCAGAACCATGCCATGTCGTTGATTTTCCATATACTTCCCCGCAAATAGCAAACGAGCCGGGGCGGCTCCCTTATGTATGTCTTGTTTTCATCATCGTCGTTGTGTTTCGTGCATTTCCTAAGACCTTCCTGCGTCGCCATTCAGAACTGGGAGGTCATGCTGACGGGAGGAGGGAGGAGGACGGGTCCTTCGGCGGTCTGCGGAGCTCGGGCTCAGTACCGAGCGATATATACATTAAGTAAAGGAGCAAGGGTGGAGAGACTCACGACGTAAGCGGAAGTCAGACCTCCGTCGACGAGCATGTCGTGTCCAGTGACGTAGGATGAGTCGTCCGAAGCGACTATATCGCATGAAACCCCACCGGGACACACTCGATCAGCCAAATCCGGATCTCGCATATCATGGTTGCGAGGTAGTGCCTAGGTACTCACGGAACAAGACGGCCTTGGCCTGCTCGATGGCCTCTCCGAACCTTCCCATGGGCAAGTGGTTCAATCGCCTGTTGAGCTTTTCGGGCGTGTTCAGGAAGTCCATCAAGAGCGGGGTCTTGAGCGGGCCACTACGGGTTTGTTGAACGAAACAGAGAGCGTATCGCATCGCATCAAGATAAGTAAGTCCCTCCAGATATGAAAAGACGGTAAAGGAGACGAGTGACTGACGGGCAGAGAGAGTTGAAACGGATCCCCTCTCGAGCATGGATCATGGCCAGTTCTCGGGTCATGGCGAGGACGGCTCCCTTACTGGTGGTGTCTACCAACGTCATCGATGTCATCAGCACTTGCAAAATCGGTCGAAACGGAATCGAACAGCGAACGTACAGGCCAGTTGAGGCGTCGCAGCTCCCATCTTGCCTACGAAGGAAGCGGTGTTGATCACGCTGCCTCCCACTCGCAATCCTTTCGATTCGTCTGTAGGGTTCTGCCAACGCATCCCTGGTATCAGCCTCCTTCTTCAATCATTCCTATAGCCTTTAAAAGATAGACTCGAGAGCGAATCCGTGACTCACCTGACGCATGGCGATGATGGCGTGTTTACATCCGTACCAGACTCCCTTGACGTTGATGTTCTGGGTCAAGTCCCAGATCTTTTCTTCGGTCACGAGGGCGTTGTCGTCGGCCGGGTGCATGATTCCGGCGTTGTTGAACTGTCACATTGTTGTCAAATCAGGTTTTAAATAGAGATATCAGCTGAATAGAGGGAACGAGACTGAGACCAGGCACTCACCATGACGTCCAGCCTGCCAAACTCGTCCACGGCCCGCTTGACGATCGCCTCGACCTGGTCTTCTTTGCTGACATCACACCTGACCGCAATCGCCTTGATCTTGCCCTCGAACTTGTTCTGGATCAAGGTGGCGGTACGTTCGGCGGCTTCGAGGTTGATATCGGCGAGGATGAGGGATGAACCTTCGGTTGCGAACAGGAGAGAGGTTTCGAGACCGATACCGCTGCAGGAAAGAAGAAGCGTTCACACGAGGCTGTAAGCCAGGGGCATATCATCAAATTCATATCACAAGGGGAACTCACGATCCGGCACCGGTGATGATCGAAACCTAACGATATTTGAGCCATCGTACCGATTCGTCAGCTGATAGATAGCGGAATGTCGCTCAGGTAGTACCGGTAGATCTCACCTTGTTGGCGAGTCGAGGTCCAGGCATGTTGAAGCGTTGGTACGAAGAGTCTAAGAGTGAGAGAGTTGGTTGGGTGAAGTGGAGAGGAGTGAAGATGTGTATACGGGTCAGAGGTGATGGTGTGATTGATATAGTTAGTTGTGCTCTTGTGCTCGATGGTTCGATAAGGAATCCCACAAGGCTAGCCTAGGTCAGGTGACTCATGGAAGCGCGAGCAGAGAGTACCCTCGGAACCTATTCTCCCCCGCCGGCTCTGTCGGATGCTTATCTATCGGAAGCAAATCTGTCGGACCGACGTGGACGATCCTCTAGTTGATCGTATGTCTATGCATGCTAGCAAACTCATCAACTCTTGCTCATAAAGAGCAGATCATACATATTCATCAGACAGCATTAGATCACAGACATGGCCGACGCCAAAAACACCGCTATTCAGGAAGGTGAGATCCAGTTCTTCCACTAGCCAACTCGGCCACAGCGCTCAACCCCTCACCTACCCTTTTCTCGAACTGCACCACAGCCTATGACAAGGTCCGCTCGGACAAGGACCCGGCCACCTGGTTACTCCTCGACTACGACTCTCCCACATCCAACAAGCTCACCTTGACCAAGACCGGAGAAGGTGCCAACTCGATCGAAGAGCTGGCCGCCAAGCTGAGCGACGATAAAGCCAGCTTCGGGTACGTCAGGGTAAAGTACCAGAACGATGAACAGAGTTTCCGGGAAAAGTTTGTGCTGGTGATCTTCATCGGGTCGAATGGTCAGTCTTGCGGCGGGGTGCGACTCTGCATGACCTGTGCAAGCTGATCAGATCTGTACCTCTTTATCGGGACAATCAGTCAAGGTCATGCGCCGAGCAAGGGTCAGTCCCCCACCTCTGCTTCCTATCGAATCTACCCGCTGAGGGTTGCTGATCCACCTTCCAATGATCTACTCAACTTCTTCACTATCCACTATCTCTCCTTTGCTCCTTGTACCACGAACCAAACAGGTCTCCGTCTACGCGGCCGACGTCAAGAACGTACTCCGGACGTATAGCATCGAAGTGAACGCGAGCTCGAAGGACGATCTCAAGGAGGTGCGTTCAGCTTGTTCATCTTTCCTCTAGCTGTGAAGCGTCAAAGAAGTCGATTGGAGTCGAGGCTGATGACCCCTTCGGACTTGTGCTTGGCTGTGTGATCACTTGAATTGGACACGGGAATCGGATTCAACTTGATCTTTCTGGATTTACGTCGAAATCGATACGGATCTGGTCGGAGGGTCTACAGAGCGACGTTGTATCCCAGCTCAGGAAAGCCGGGTAAGCCCGCTCTTGCTCACTCTTTCCAAACCTTGAAATCAGGAGGACTGACAAATTTGCTTTAACATACCATGTGACATTTGTAGTGGCGCCAACTACAACCGATCGAACTTTACATGATGTGCCGGGCGGACCCGTTGTTCCTTCGCTCTTATTTGTACAAAACCGATAGTCTGTGCAGGAAGAAGATGCATCATATGGAATGCAATACATGAATTTGCTTATGAGGTGGTAGCGGCCCTGGAGGGGGAACCTTTGCTGTCTGATCAGGGAACGGTCTAGTGCCTAGTAGGGAACGATCATCCTAAAGAGGGCTACCGGACTTGTGGACGCTTGCATTGACAGCTAGACTTCTTTGTTACATACACCATTGATCGATACCAAGTCTTGTGTTGAGATTTCTGACCGAGAGATCAGTGCAGCAGAGCAGGCCGAGTTGTCTTGCAGCAGTATCAAACGCCGACACGGGAGGACCCTAGTCTACTCGAATATGCTCTTACATTCAGGCAGAGCCAGATCGGGAGACGTCATGTACTCTTTGCGCACACGTCAAAGAAAAGATCTGCGATACTCGCAAGTGAGTTTTGTCAACCAAGTTGCTGAATTTGAATGTAAACATTCAGCTCGATGAACCTTGATGTCCCTTTCTACGGCCGTGTCTACGCCCGATCAGCGACCTGCGTTGTTGCGATCAGGCTTGACAGTCGTCGTTTCGAGGTATCATAGCAGCAGTCGAGAAAGCAAGAGGAAGGGGGAAACATCACTTTCGTAATAATGATGATTAACGATTTCTGTTGACGGCTGATACATTGAAGTCTGCGATATACGCGGCCGAGAAGGAGATGCGGAGGCGGGTCGTCTACAAAGTGTTGACGTTGTTGAGGTCCTTGCAGGCCTGCTTGACTCGGTCTCGCATGGTGAGCTCGGATTCTCGGACCCTATAAATACAAGAAAAAGGATCAGCGTTGTGAGAAAATGCAGATAAGCCAACTCGGCAAGTGCCTCCGTACCAAACTCGAGGCTAAAAGCGGACAAATCGCAAGAAAAAATCAGCAGGTGGTTCTGGAACCGATTCTCATCGCAATGACTAACATCGTAGACCTTCTTGTTGGGCTTGTCAGCTCCCTGTACGAGCAAAGACCAGAAAGATCAGCTCAACATCATCTCAAGGTGTTTGAGCAAAAACGCGTTCGAGACCGAGAAAGCATCGAAACGCCTGCAACGCGTAATGAAGGGTCGGGACTTACATCCGGGTTTCCTACCTGAGTCTTCAAGTAGTCAATCTTCTTGGTGATGAAGTTTCGGATACCCTCGAGGTACCTATCACAGGGCAAAAAATGCCAGCAACGATCTTTCAGTGAGCATGCTCGAGCAGAAACGGAAGATCTAGCGGATGCTCACGCCCATTGTGCGTCTGCACCATCCAGGAGGAACGCATCTATCAGTATGTCACCAGGATTCCCATTCCTCTTTAAGAAAGTACATACCCGTGTCTGTGGACAGCGATTAGAGACGCAAGTCAGCGTCGATAATCAGATATCGCGCCTCAATCGTTTCAATGTGACCAGCCATGCACTTACCGACGTTCATCTTGACAACTCCGTTGGAGACGGCCTCCTGGATCTCAGCCTCGGACGAACCGGATCCTCCGTGGAAGACCAAGAACCTGAAACATGACGTGAGTCGGATAAGTCACGTGATACAAGGTCCACGCGCGCGGGAGCAAACCCTTTTCCTCTTCCGCGCTATCATCGTTCCCCAGCTCAAGGACGATGGACTCACAAGGGCTTCTGGTCGCCGTTCGACAACTGCTGAGCGGCGTACTCCTGGTGCTTTCCGAGAATCTCGGGTCGGAGCTTGACGTTACCGGGCTTGTAAACACCGTGAACGTTTCCGAAAGCGGCGGCGATGGAGAAGTTGGGGGAGACCTCGGCGAACGCCTTGTAGACGTCGAAGATGTCCTCCGGCTGGGTGTACAAGCTGGCGTTGTCGACGTCAGAGTTGTCGACACCGTCCTCCTCTCCTCCGGTGATACCGATCTCCATCTCGAGCCACTGGTTCATCTTGGCCATCCTCTTGAAGTACTTGACACAGGTCTCGATGTTCTCCTCCTTGGACTCCTCGGACAAGTCCAACATGTGCGAGGAGAAGAGGGGGACACCGTGCTCCTTGAAGTAGGCCTCGTCGGCATCCAACATTCCGTCGAACCAGGGCAAGAGCTTCTTGGCGCAGTGGTCAGAGTGCATGACGACGGGGATTCCGTAAGCGGGGGCGACGGCTCGGACGAAAGCGGCAGCGGCGACGGCACCAGCGATCGAGGCCTGCTGCTTGTCAGCGTCGTTCTTGATTCCCTTTCCGGCCCAGAAGGCGGCACCTCCCTGAGAGACCTGGAGGATGATGGGAGAGTTGACGTCTCGAGCGGCCTCCAAGGCGGCGTTGGCGGTGGAGGACGAGGTGACGTTCTAAGTTGGGTTAGACGAGCAATTTCCACGAATTAATCGCGGCTTTTCGGGTAGAAACATCGGGTCAAAAACTCACGATGGCCTATTTTGACAGAAAAGTGACGAAGGGAGGATCTATGGTTCAGTACACGACATGAAAGGTATCCCGAAGCTCTAAGAGCTCAACTCACAGGGATAGCGTACTAAACAGCGTACGACCCGAGCAAAAGTGCGATTAGCTCTTGCACTCCTTCCGATCTGCTCTGATCTGATCTGGTTCGAAGCCTCGCTCACCTTGTTCTCACGAGCGTGCTCGAACAACTTCCTGGTCTGCTCACCAGAGAGAACACCGGCCTGTTCACCCACGAATCGTCCATAAATTGCGTCAGTTCCACGATCTCGTTATCCTCGACCCAAATTATCAGCCCAGCCGAAAACTCACAGGGACAACGTCGAGGGCACCCATTTTTGATAGTTTGTTTGGTATTAGTTTTTTTGGTTGTTTTGGGGGAAGAAAGTGTTTTGTGTGGCAGCAGGTCTTTCGTGAGTGGGTTGATAGTGTCGAAGGTAGGTCGAGTGTATATATCGGATGGAGCTGAGAGTCTCTGTGGTGCTGGCAGAGGAAGGAAGGTGTTGCTGGACATTCGTTGGTCCGGCTGCAGAGCGCGGATACTGCTCCCCAACACGGAAGCGAATCCTCCACGAAATTCATCATCATCATCAGCATCACATGCGCGTGGCATTCCCTCTCGCCTCTCGCTCGCTTCCGCACGCAGCCCAAGGCTCGACGTTCTCTTGTCGCCGTCGTACAGCCGATTACCACCGTCGACGTCAGCGATAACACGACCATGAACTCCAAAACAAGCAGGACCATATGAGGTCGCCGATTCCGACCGAATCGATGCGACGACGATGACCACGGCCCGGTACATCGGATCTGTCGCACCGGATATTCACGGGCCGCGACAACAGGGCAGGTTCCAAGGACGAGCAAAGATCAAGTTGCAAGTTGTTCGCATGTCCGGATCCTCTTCCCGTTGCAAACAATTTCGTAGTCGAGCGTACAAGCAACACAACGGTCGACACCGACAACGGGTCTGTACATCTAGCCACTATCTGAACTACCTTCATAGCCCTAGAGCTCAAGCTGCCAGCGAAAGCTGATGCGGTGATTAAACCTTTCATCTCCAACCGCTCTCAATCAAAGATACCTCTCCTTGTATGAACCCGCAGAAAGCAGGCGGAGTGGCCGTCCGGTTTTCGAATCTCCCCTTCCTCAGGTATGATGACTGCGCGGATGGGGGTTCTTTTAGTGGACGAGAACGGGCGGTGGAGAAGAAAAGGGCAAGACAGGCGGGGCGTTTCGTAAGGTCGATACGAAAGTCGAGGTGATACGCTTTGTACTACTGCTCGAGGTCGGCCGTCGGCGTGCGCGAAATGGCATCAGATCTCCCGTTAGCCAACCGGAAGCGCAGAACAAGCTTGCCGCGCTAGATATATCTTTCACGTGATTCGACTTTAGCACCCGTTGCTGTTTCATGCCATCGAGTGGAACGCCTTGGTTTGATCATGTTGACCGTCGATAGAAAATGGATTGATTTATCTGCGGATTATAGTTTCACTCCGGTCCCCGCTTCTTCGGTAACTCCTCACTCTTCCATATGCCCGGTCTTGAAGGACCTTGGCACCTTGTGCATGACTCATCGTCGACTCAGACTTCGGGCCTCGTCAAGCTATCCAGCGTGATCGCGAGAGGTCATTTCTTCCTGAGCAGTCGGACCAAGAGTTACTTGGAGCACCCTTTCACATAGTGTTAGCAACCGTGAGGCAGCATCTTTCAGGTCATTGGCGTGAAGAATATGAATGCGTCTGCATTATATCATTGAGCTTCGCATATTCTACCCCGTGCGTGGCTGGCGTGTCCGATACCGTGCTTCACTGGTTTCGATAGTTGTCAATGAAGACTGATACGTCGCTGTCACGAAGCGCCCGCTGACAGAGCGAAAGTTTGAGCAGTCAATTCGATGGCCAATGGTCAGTGGTGCATCCAGCAGTCTGTATGCAAGGCCTATCGTTCGAAGATCAAGGCGGCGGCTAAACCAGTATCAAGCGTGATATCGATCGCATCGTTGTTCTGATACCAACAATAATGCCGAACTTTCAGTAGCCTGTGCTCAAAGTATAAGTACGACACTGTACTGGTTTTACTCTTACTCAATAGCAAGACTATCTCACGTTGTTGATCCTAAGCTCGCCTCAAATGCCAATCAAGGCGACTTTGCCGTTCGTCAGCCTTTGCTGATCACGGCATTCCTTTGTGATCACGCAAGATGGGGTGGCGGATGAAGATCGGGGTCAGAAGTTGAAGGGGCAGTAAACTATAAGACTCTCGTTATAGACAAAGGGGAAATTCTGGGCGGTTGACTTTGACCTGTCACATCAGCTCGTAGTCCATCTAACGGAAACCCCTCCCAAAGCAATGTACATAGCATACGATCTTAGCGACAGCCTCCAGGAAAAGTATCGGAGTCTCCTTCAAGATGTGGATATCCGTCACGACATACAGGGCGAGGTCTTCAACGGAAAATGGGAGATCGAGCAGTGGACATCTGACGAGGGTATAATAAAAGCAAAGACCGTCTGGAGGGTCATATGCAGAGATCAGGAGGGAAAAGAATGCCACAACCTAGTCGAGCCGGACCGAAAAGAGCCCCTTCGACCTAAGGACCTCTTTCGGATCTTTTCTTCTGAGGGAAGCGAGGCGGGAGACTCTCTTGTCTTGCCCAGTTGGTTGCGCGATCACTCCAAAATGTACGAGTCTATCCAGGCGGCGAAGAGATCCATCAAGTCAAATCAGGTCAAGAAGGAGAAGAGAGTAAGACAAGCCCAAGCCGATGCGTTAGAAGAAGTAAGCTTGTTTATCGCAGTAGCATACTAAAGACAACTGATTGCGATCGAAACGCTCAGTCGTCCAAAAGAATGTTTGTCAGCCTCTCGAATCGAACGATTGATACTGATATAGGTAGAGGGGCACCGAACTCGGAATTCGCCAGCGAGAACTATCAATCCTCCCTTACGCACAGGGTAGGTCAATCTCGCCCAATGTTTCATACTGTAGACTAACAGTTGGTGCATGGACGGGCATTATGCAGGCTTCTAAGTCAGAGCTGCCAAGAGATCTTGACTCCCTCAACAGCGTTTCCGTTGCGGGTAATCCCATCAGCGGTTATACACGCGAAGCTTCTGGCTTTCAAAAATGCGGCAATTACGATGTCCTTCGAGAAAGATTCGTGAATCAATCCATGTTTGATAGAAAACCGATTATCAGTATCGTTACCACGGATCAGAGTGATCTGTCTGCGAACCGAAGACTGTTCGACGAGTTTACTCATCTAGGATCCCTATCAAGTCAGGAAGACGATCACTGATAAAATCGAAACAGGATCATGACTCTTTCCCGTTGGTAGTATGAAGCACATGCATTACCATCTATTACTGTGTCTCGAAATCCGTTTATATGATCATCCAATACCAGGTCAACGGTCCATGATCGTAGCCGGACAGGTCTACCGTCGTTTGCCAAAAGTCCACACTGCTTGCTGGCATTGTAGTATCGGCGCGTGTGCATTTCGATTTTATCCAGACTACTATTCCTTTTTCCACATCGTTTATCCACTTCTTCACACACACACACACAGAGAGAGACACAGAGAGAGAGTCTAGCGTGATGCTTGTCCAACCTGAGGTCATCTGACTGGTCACAAAGGAACTCACTTTGAGAAGCCGGATGGCTGCATTGCTCGTGTCCTACTTCATGGTGTACTTAAAGGTCCGGCAAGGCATTGATCAGATACTGTTCGAACCTTCTTATACTGACTACAACCGTAAGCTTTTGTCCCCTTTACCTAGTTATATGACAATAGGTCATGGACGAGGATAGCTCAGCGGAAAGATCGCAAATGTTCCCGGAAGAACCCGGTAATACAGCAACGATGAATAGTCCGACTGGTGTGGGCGATGAGCCGACCTCGATAGGCTCATCCTATACGCAACCGGGCAACACTATTGGGCTTACTGACAAGGAAACTCTGAAAGAATCTTTGAGAAGAGGGACCGATTCGTTGACGGTATACGGAGGTGGCACTGCAATATATAAATGGAAAATGACCGTGGGCGGGCTCAAAAATCCATGGACGAAGGTTACAGTCGGATTTGAGCAAGAGCAAAGCGTCTTCTCACGCTGCGGCGAAGAAATTCAGCGCCCCAAAACGATCAAGACAGTGAACTCAGCCACATTCGGAGAACTATTCAAAGGGTGGCCCCGGCAGTATCCGAGATGGGTTCAGGACCAGTTGAAGGGTTATGATAAAGGTCATATGGAGCGAATCTGGATGGTATTAGCGGCGAATCCGGTGGCGAATCTCACACGACGCCGAGCCAGATCCGAACTTTCGGCCAGGAGAGCTGGTGAGATGATTGTTTCCTGCATTTGTTACGAGCGTGAGACGTTTGGGATTGGTTATCTGACGGAATTGATCAGCTCATATAGGCTCTAGCGGCTCAACCCACTGTCGGACGGCTTCCCTCATGAGCAGACCTTCGCTAGAGATCCATGAGGATTCCTTTCGCTCACCCATCTCGTTCGAGGAGATTCACGAAGAATCTCAAAACAACTACACACTGATAGATTGGACCGATATTCAGCATATACAGGGCGCCTCGTCTTTCTGTCCCACCGACATCGTGCGTTTACGGCGACAGCCGGGGTTGCCCGCATCGATCGCGAGCTGTTTTGGTCACGAACGTCTTGGAGAAGGCTCTGAGCATAGTTTTTCCTGAGAAGTTGATCTTGTCTTCCCCTTCAGTCCCGATCAAAGCCAGGAGGCTTCCCTCGTATCTTCAGCTGTGACAGACCATTGTAACTTTAGTTCTTCCGATCGCTCAATTGGGTCTTCCAGCTTCCTCGCTGGGTTTATTAAAGCATCCCGTCTAATGTAAATCTATATGTTGCATATCTTCAGCCTGAAGTCGAGTTACCTCGCGCTCAACGGAAGACATCACCTGAACTATCTGTGTCGGTGTCGACATCTCGCAGCGTCTAAGAGACGATGTCAAGAAGTTACTTTGCTGCATGTGAGCTGTAGCCGCGCAGTTGCCCTGCTACGACATGCAAGCAAAACCATAAAAATAATACGACATACTGATTCACGATTCCAGTACTGGAAAGTGCCCTTTGACTTTGAGATCGTCGGTAGATCGACCCGCGACCGGGCAAGATCCATCTGCCATCTGATTTCAGCTTGGTGGCGTTGCAAGTCAAGTGGCGGCCCGGAATGGCAACCTTTGCACGTGTCAAGGTGCAAGGTGATGATACTTTGACAGAAGTCGGCCGAGTTGCCTCGCGTAATTTCAAGGCTCGTGACCTGCATGACTTGGACGAACAAAGGAGGGAGGATCGAGAACCACAAAGAAGCCCGGTGCAGATCATATTACGGACATGCAAGGTGGTAAGGTGGGTTATAGCTTATAGTTTATAAAGCTTCCTCTCGCAAGTTGAAACTGATATGTCCGTGGTCCACCAGCAACCAGGCACTCATGCTATAAGCGGAACGGTCGATATATATTCAGCTCGTCTAGAGTTATATTTAGTGAGTGTCAAGATCACGACGTAAATAGGAGGTGCTGCGTATGTCAAATATCTAAGAATCGGTTCACTGCAGAACAGCTTGATGGATCGATCGTCGCCTACTTTGCTTATAAACCGTCCAGAAATTCGGGCTCTATTGGACGAGTGAGTAAGAATTGGCATACTCGTGGTCAATCGAGTCTGTAGCGATGGTCAACTGTTACACCGCAGATACGCACGAACACCTCTGGAAGATCTCTTCCGGGAAGGAAACATCAGCGCATACCGCCTCTCAGATACAGAAGAAGGGGACACCTTCCAGTTACGATGGCAGTTGAAAACGACTGACACAACCGGGACGCCCGATATCTCCTTCAGGCTCATAGGTGAAGTCAGGCACTCTCAAGAACGTCAAGAAAATCGCTCGGACCAACGCATAGAATGCGCTCGAGTGTCTCGGAAGAGCCTGTCGAAATGGTTTGCAGACAAAGAATATCCGTCTTGGATGACAGCCACGATCGATGGACTACCGAACAGAGAGCAAGTCTGGGCCATACTAGATCCCAAAGAGACAGTTCAGGAGACTAGAGAAGAGTCGCAAAGAAGTCTTGGAAGCCCATTTCGCAGCTCTCGTGGGTTTCTTTTCGACTTTCTTCGAGTCCACAACGAGATTGTATATTGACTGTGTTGAACAGCTGCGCGAAGGCTCCGATCCACCAGGGTAGGTGAGAAGCCAGCTGGTCGGATATACCCTCTTTACCTAGCTGAAAGATGCATATCGATTCACAGTCGACTGGTTCTGCGTTTTCAATACAAACAAGAGCACCCCTTTCGTCCTCCAGAAGTTCACACACCAGAAACAACTCATTCAAACAACGGAGCACTTCGTCTCAAACCAATTTTAGCGATTCACCTTTCCGTTTACCAGGTCCTCCTGCGTCAGCGAACCGTCGAATGGACAAACTTCGCCGTCGCACATCCGACAGCTCGGCTGTATCGCCGGAAACTTTCCGTCTGACTTTGCAGGGTTTCAAAATGCCTGGGGATTTGCTATTGAGCTGCAACGTCACCTCCAATGAGCTCACCGATGTGCAAAAGAGGTACTTGAAGGGTCTAATGCGCAATAATCCGCAAAGTGTTTCCTGGGATGATCAAACTACACAAGTCGAATGGGCGATGGCTGTCGATCTGATCCCTGTCCAAAACAGCCGCATCGTATTGCGCATTCATTTTCTGCCAAATACAGCTCATGCTCGACATTCCCTCCTCGGTGCATACCATGAGCAAGGCATATCGTTATCTTGGATTTCGCAAATATGGCCGGAGGCGAACTACCCTAATTGGATGGAGGCCAAGTGGACTAAACATCCGGATCCCCATGTTAAAAGCGCGGTGAGAAGGACTTTCGAGAGGATAAAACAGCGTATCGCACATGGAAGTCAAGTCATCATATCTAGCTCTGATTCGGCCATTGGACTTTCTGGTAAGCATCTCGGAAGATCTTTCCTTGAGGTTGGATATGGAATAACCATCGATCGACTGTCGCAATCACAGACGATGAAATCTGCACTTATCAGACGCAACAAGGTAAGATCAGACCTGCTTTAATCTTGCTCGTATGTAGTTACTGTATTTCATAAATCCCTAATATCTTGACGTAGCTGAATCCGTTGACACGAGTTGCTTGAGCTCGTATTTTGCGCCGGTAAGTCTCGCCTAAGAATCGATACGAAGACGATCTCATGACCGGTCTAAGCGCTCTTCTCCCAGAATCTTACCGCCAGTCCGATCTCATACCATGAAACTGCGGAAACATGCGCTTTGACAGGTCAACCACGACTTGAATTCGGGCATGACCTGGGATACTCACCATCCCATACGGGCAAAGGATATGCGTCTCAGTGGTCGCACGACTGGACCAACGACGGTGCAACCGTCTTTCACTGCCACCTCTCCCAGAACTACACGGATGCCTGGCAAAATCCCGCCAAAGATCAACCTTCAACCGGCGCTAGTATTTTGGGACTCGGGATGCAGTCGTTACCAGATGGCTCATTCCCTTCTCCGGCTGATAACAATCCTCTTCAAGAAGATATCGCTGATGCGTGGACGAGCGAGGACACAAACTATGGCTTAGTGCCGGTGTCAAATAACTGCGACTACAGCTTGTGTCAGACTGCCGATGACCAAACTTTTCGTTCTCCCACGAGTGATCGAGGTTCGTAGGGCGGTTGGTCGCCTGTTTCGATGCCACCCGTGGAATCGGTATTTAGAAATGAGCTAGATAGCTGAACGAGGGGATTTCCGCTCGTCCAACTTGTCTGGTCTCGAAATCGATGACAGCAGCAGTCGCAGACCAGAGTGATCTTCGTTATAACATTATCATGTAACATATCATCAATGCCGCTGCCAAAGCCGAGGAGTTTCCACGATCGAGATAACCTACGCGTCTAGCATGAACGTTCTGAGTGCTCGCTACCGTTTCATCAGGATTGTGTGCCTTTTGCCCTTCCATCATACGTAGAATAGTATCAACGTGACAGCAACTGGTTGAGAAACCGAGAAATATACCGGGGCGTACTTCGCGTTGATTGAGGCAAATTGATAGCTCAGTGAGATGCAATCGATGAATCTTGATAGAACTGAACATACCGATCAAGTTTCAGCCGGCCTAACGCGATGAATTCTTGCTCGCCCTCTCCAGGCCGGAGTCGATGCATGACTTGTCGCATCGTCTATCATGCTTATTGAAGATCCCCGTGAGTTCGGTCCTTCAAGCCACCAGCAGCGTCTCGACGTCGGGAATTTCATGCCCGACTCATACTGGAATGGCGAAGATGGAAATAGAATCAACACCGTCAATAATCCCCCCTGGGTCGGCCTGTATTGACAAACATGGTTCCGAATAGGGAAAACGGCTCATTGATTTCCGACTGTAATCCGGTCTTTCACCAAGGGAATTCCTCTCTGCCGTAGCGCATAGACGGAACGACCTGCACATCCTTCCATTCGGTTAGTACACACGGGAAACGGATCCAGCAACAGGCAGAACCAGGACGCCTCGAATACTACATCGAGAAGCCTACTGGGCGTTGCGACCGGGACTGAATCGGCTTGCTTGATCGGGATTAGTTTATACTGCCTTGTATCCAGCTGGAATTGAGATCTAGAATTCCTTGTATTTCGATATTCTGTTGTATCTTATTCTCGTTCGACATGGTATAGATAGCGTGCATTATACTCGAAGGATGAAAGGCGGAACGAAAGCGAGCGGAGGCGATCGTCTCTACCCTTGGTCCTATACGTTACAGGCTCGTGATGTTGTGAGTGCACCATTCCTCCCTACCTCTAGTAGAAGGAGTCCTGGATGAGACGTAACACGGTGATTAGAGGCTGCCGAGAGACGCCTATCGCCACCATGATGTCAGGCAAATGACTAACGCCACGAGCAGCCCCTGTCACATACTACATAGCAAGAAAGCATTCAATGGCTCGTGATCATCAAGACAAAGGACGGTATCGGCATCGATTGATCCGCTCGTTACGGGTGAGTATACAGTATGTATACTGTAGCTTCTTGCTCTCGAGAACTCTATAACGCGCGAACCGATTCTTGACATAGTCTCTTTACCTTCACATTCCCTCGGATCGCAACTCACTGCCAACGTAAGAGCATCTAGCTCTGGGTCAAAGAAAACACGCGGCCAATATAGGAAGTCAAATACATCAGCTGCATACATTGTCGAACTCTGAAACCCTAATATGGCACGCAAATCAACCATTGTACTGGAAGAACATGACAAAGACAGGCTCAAGATCTGCTTAACGAAAGAACAGGGCGATGTCGATCTAGAAGGTCAAACAGTCAGTATCCGTTGGGTACTGCAACCTCACCCACAGGTTGGCAATAGGCTATTGCCTGAAACATTGGAATCCCATAAAGCAATTATGGGCCCGTTGTATTCACATGGAATAACTGCAAGCTACCTCATTCAGATCTTTCCTGGTAGAGACTATCCGCAGTGGCTAGAGAGCAAAATCAAGGACAAGGAAGCCGACAGAAATTGGCGTGCGTTCTCAGCAGCAGTGATAAACGCTGCCAACAACGCAAGAAGGAAATCTCGGCAGCAGCTTCAGTTCACTGAAGATGACACAGGCTACACAGGGAACGATACCAAGCCAATGACTCTATCAAGCGGGCCCGATCCGGCGCAATCCAATTCTGAGCCTTCCAAAGTGAGAGTAAAACCTAATACCATTTCGATATGGGTGCCGCAACAGAGGGATACTGATGCCCAATCTGCCACAGCCTCCTTTGTTAGATGATATCGATCCACCGGCAGAATGGTATGACGACCAGGTACCCACTCCAGACGACAGAACAGAGAGCGTTTATAGAGAAGATATCGAATCAATGGAGCTGTCCGCGAAACACCTGAATAGATGGACACGACATCGAAGACTGCAAATCCTCGACGCTACCTTGCAGCAAGGAATTAGGATCATGGAGCATGAATATCACGAGAGTTTTGTCGAACCGGAAAGTGATGAAGATCGTGGTGCGAATTCGAGCTGGGAAAAGGGGGTCTGATATAAATAAGCTGAGGCAGTATGGACGAAATTAGACGTTTTTGGGGCATCATCGCGGCTAGACCCTTGTAAAATATCGATCTTCGGGTGTAGGTGCTGCTGAAAGGAGATGGCGAAAGTTCGTGCTTAGGCAAATAGGTCTGGATTGTTTCATCTAGCGCAAAAGAGTTTGCTCGTCGCAGATTGTCTTTGGCTTTGGCTCGTTGACGCAAGGTGTTCAAGCGACACTGTGATAGCTCGAGTTCGACAGTCTTACTGAATAAGTGAGCTGTAATCCAATAGACTGGGCGAGAAAGCTCTAAGTAATCGGACGCTAGCGGCATTGTTGTACGTTCTGTTTTTTCTGTGGCCTCCGTAAGCTGTATAGGTAGGTCGATCGCATCCTATTGCGATGTCTGCGAGGTCAAACACATCCCGATTTGATTCCGATTTCTTGCTGCTGCAAGGTGAAACTCCACAATCGCGCTGGGACGCTGTAGTGGCACAGTAGTTGATTGGGCGTCTTCAATTGCATCCGTTCATCGCTCCTGATTGCAGACATGCCACCACTAGGCTGCTGGTAAGCCTACATCTGCGTGGATCATCGGCCGAACCCTACTTGGACACGATTCTAGCAGCATGTGGTTGCAAAGTTTCCGACTTTCTTCGAGAAGCAGTATATTCGTATGATCTGCCAGGCTGGACGTCGGTTTGACTACCTGTCCTGAAAATATATCACTTGGTATAATGAGATTGCTTAAGCATGGCGAGGGGTCTCTTCACAGGTCTGCTTGGATAGGCTTGGATGTCAACCATCTACTCCGTTCTTCCCTCTGTAATCGCATCAACTCCGAGGACGATCTCCCATGCCTCTGTTTGTATGCGGTGTCCTCTTGCCAAAACACCTTGCCGGCAATATGGATATTTGAACCTCTAGAAGAGCAGACCGTCAGGCGTGGATCTCATTGCCAGTCTTCCCTGCCTCACCTCCTCTTGAGCAGGCCGTCCTTTGTGAGCGCAAATGGCGTATGCAAGGCGAATCAGGAGGACGGCCTAGGCGTCAGCGGAGCACGATGCGGTATTACGTGCTCTGGAAAGATCATGCGTGCTCCTTTCAGGTGCATGGAGATGAGCGCATACCTGAGGGTACAAATATCGATGCGAGCGATGGGGGAGGAAACTTGAGGGTGTCAATCAGACGCTATCGTCCTCGCCTAGACAACCTGATAGACACTAGCATTAAAATTGCGACCGAAGACGTCTCTTCCGAACGCTATGCAATTCGAAGACATGCAGGAGATCGATACACGACCGGTCAGAGGACGACTCTCGCTACAGGATTGCTATGATCGATGTCGATATCTCATGTCACATTCAGAGTGGACGCCAGAGATGGACAAGAATAAATTGCACATTCGTTGGGTTTTGGTATGGAACGGCTCGGAAGGTAGCCAGAGATGGCGTTACGCTCTTGAGACGGAGTCCGCTGGCGAGTGGCAAAGATGCCAAGACCTTCTTGGTAGTCTGAAAGCTGTACCAGAACCAAAAGACCTCGTAAAAGTGTTTCCCGAGAAGCAATCTTACCCTGCATGGTGGGACGAGTGTTTTGTGGATGTCATGAACAGAGCTTCTGCAGTACGAGGGAGAAGGGTAAGCATGTCATGGACCGCTTATGATCAGAATCAGCAACTGATATTCGCTTCATTGCACAACTGCGCCTACAGAACCGTGAAAGGCATAATGGTGTCGGCGGCGAACACGAAGGTAAGTCGATATTAAGCTATTCTTTTCCTTGCTTTCAGTATTACAGAAAGCCTCCGTACTCAAGGACGAATTCCACGCAGTTCCTGCGGACGATCCGCTATTTGTGGACCGGTAGGTTGACCTTCCGCATAAATATCTCGATCAAGGCGTTTATGAAAGTTCAACATCTCAGGCAAACTCTGGATCAACTAGAGCTCCATGCGGGCTTGTCTATATTGAAGAAGGAAAGACTGAGTGTTCTCCTGCTCGAACAACGGACACCTACTAGCGACAACCCCCTCGACAGCGATAGAGTGTGGAAAGTTTCGCCTCCGAGGGATGGAGAACCGTACAAGATGGTATTATTGCCTCAAACCGTCAGCACAGCTTCACGTACCCATGCTATTTGGCTGTATCTCGGCGAGTTAGCCTTGTTGGTTCCGAAAACCAAGGGCAAGCGAGGTACCTCTCCGCTTTGGTTCCTGTCGATGTGCAAAACAGCGAAGACAGTCAGCATGGCCGCTATGGCTAGAAAGTTCGAGCGCGCCTGGTCGGGTGTCAAGTGCAGGAGCCAGGCTGCATCTCACGATGGATCTTCTGACATGCAGACCACAGATACTGCAACTTTCAATGTTCCCGGCCGCAGCGCCCCTACGTCACTGGTAAACTGGCACGAGGAAAGTAGAAGCATGGTAAACACTGCGTTTACAACGACATATCAGCTTAAGGAGGTAAGCAAATCCTATGACTGGTCGTCTACCCTGTCAGTACCAAGTTCAGAGATTTTCGTTGCCAGGTGAGTGGGAATCATAGTGCCGAGCCGGTGTAATCATGCTTACAACTAACATCGTCAATCTATAGGGATCGTGGCAAACCCTTTACGGCTGATACAATATGCAGAGAGCCTACGGAGAGTGATCTACACAATCTAGCCATCCTTATGGCACAACAAAGGGGAACATTCAAGCGGCACACACCACCGGAGAATGAAATCACCGTGCAATGGCAGGTAGTATCGCCGCTAGCTGGAAAGAGACGAGAGGGAGAGTATCTCTTCGTCATAACGGGAGAGCATAAAGATCACAGCATTATGCCATACTCTGCCGTAGCGATAAGCGCATTACCTTATATCTTTCCACCAAGTCGGGTTAAGTCGCGCAAGTACCCGCAGTACAACTATCCAGAATGGATCAACGCCATCGGTCGCAATAGTCATAGGAACAAGGATTCCGAGGAATTTCGATTTCAGAGGGCCTTGTATTTGGCAGCAAGGGCTCATAGTTCAGGGTCAATCGGAAACAGACAGAGTATGTAGGCAAACATGTTACACACGATCAGACACTAGGATTTGTTGAGGCGGCCACTGACGGATTCCTCATCGATTAGAGTTTCGGGTTTGAATGCGACGATACGCTCTCAAGCCAAATCCCCTCACGATCAGAACCGATGGAAGGAGTACAGAGCACCGAATGCGTACAACCTACCAACACTTTTGATGATGTTCCTGATGCATCATCAGGTGCATTCCGAAGCGAGGGAATAACCGGTACCACCGCCATTCGCAGCTCGGTCGGCATAGAAGGCTCTGAAGGAACATCGCCGGGCTCGCGTCTCGGCTCTAGTATGATACTAAGAGAAGGCCACCAGGCAGGAGACACATCAGAGGTCTTCGATCGAGAGCAGTTAGACGACGAGTCCCTGCAACAGATACGAAGCTGGATGAGGCAAGAGAAGTTTACGATTCCCTTGGACGATGGACACGTCAAACTCCAATGGATATATCGACCTTCCAAGAGTCCGGAGAAACGTTGCGTGGTCATGCAGAGGGCTGACCCTCAGCGCGATAACGAATTGCGGAATTGTCGCTGGCTCCCGGCTAAAACTGGCACGTATGATACGACGGACTTGTCAAAGCTCTATCGGGAAGATCTAAGGGACTCGGGCAGTACGGATTGTTTGCCTTCTTGGTGGCCGAGACCGTTGATAGACAGCGTTTGGTGCCATTTCCTCAAAGAGCAGACTGAAGTAAGTCGGAATATACTGTAGCTGATCGCAGAAGTGATTGACGGACGTCACAATGACTCACCCTGTCGAGCGCAACGACCTTACAGATGGATGTCGATTCAGAATACGGCAGCGAGGTTGCAGATTCCGAGAACTTCGGAACGGGAGTAAGAGTCCTGGTCTTGTTCTCTTTTGCTTTACTTTCACGCTGACTATCCCGTGAAGATTCAGGAGAGGGATACAGTGGTCAACGAAAGCTTCATTTCTGGCTCCAAGCAATCAGAAACCTTCTTTCCCGTCCACAGCAATCAATAACGTAGGAGTATCGTTTTGTACGAGATAGTCTTGAACAATTATCATTTTTCATTGCTTGTACTGTCGTATGATTTCGATAGACATGTATCCCTTGAGACGTAGAGCGATTTGAGAGCCTTAGGGAGCTGTTGAATACGAATACCTATTTCACATGTGACGATTCAACGCCTCACTGATTTACGGTTCGAAATCCCGGCTCAACCAGAGTATTGAACAACTATAGCCGTGCCCGTAATATTGCTTCTTCAGTAACAGTGGACCAAGCCAAGGACAACCCAACTGGTTCGCCCGTATCTCAGATCACGTGCGAGACGAGTCTCAGGCAAAGTCCGTCGCAACCGCGATAGCGCTCCGCGCTCTGCAAGATTGATGAAGAGCATGTCAGTTTTCAAAGGCCGAGGTAACACAGCGAATTGCTGGAGACGAGATCAGTCTTGATTAGATCTTTGGCTGAAACGTAGGTGCAAAGGTGGACTTTTGAGCATATCCTGTCGTAATGATCCGCCATATATTAGTCAATATCGCGTGGCTGTGGTCTTTTGGTCCCGCGTGGCCGATCCGTTTGAGGCTTTATGGAACGAGTCGCCAGTCAAGGGCTGATTCGTGGATACTGACTGGGTCGCAGTATCCTTACCGATGCCCGCTCGATTCATCAACCACAGAACAACTCCCGCAGATCTACGAAATAATTGCATGACTATAGCCTTCGGCCCGGTTCATGGTACGTGTTTACATGAGAACAAAGCAAGATGTCCTTCAAAGGCAGATCGGCCAGTGCAAACCAGCACGACATCGTTGCGTCACGCGTGTGACAGCATACTGTATTAATTTCAGCTTGTGTCAAGCAACGGGGACACAACGATGCATACTTTGACTGCGCAGTATGGCGGCACTGGCCGTGATCTGCACGTCATGGCACCTTCCTTTGAGCCGATTCTCCGCTTTCTCTTCGGTGGGGAGTGGACTACAGGTACTTATAGATAAGAACGGCGTCATACGACAAAGTACTACAGTCCCTTGCTAACTTCTCAATCTCCCCCATATCACCTTTACGCCCAATAGTCCCGCAACGGCAATCGCACTCTCTCAAACAGCTATCATGCCTTTTCAAGACAATCAAGAGAATCTCTTGAGATTCATGGCCGAGCAGCAGTCTGTCCAGGTGATCGATACGTCGGAACGATTGGTACCCATACGATGGTCGGAAGTCTATCGGGAGGACAGGACGTTCCCATACGAGCTGCAGGTCTATGTCGACCAAGAATGGCAGCTTCGGTCAAATCTGTTTGGGTTGTTGGCTGACGGCAAGGATCCTACAACGAGGGAACTCGCTCAGCTCTACGAGGGAGTGCTGCCAAAATGGTGGCCTGTCAAACTCAGGCAGAGCGTATCTAGTGCCAGAACTCGTATGAGAAAGGTTAGCACGAGATGTCCTCACCAAGTGTTTTGATCTTCGTTCTAGAAATTGATATCGTCGCTTTTGACAGGAACGAGAACGAATAGCTGCTACAGCAAGCATCAGTCAACATTCCGGATCGCAGCAATCGGCCACGACCGGTACAAGTAGACAGACCTCGATGCACAAGCAGAATCTCTCGCATCTTTTGCTGCCGGGGTCCATATTCGTAGACGGGTAAGTCCACTACCCCACTAGTCAGAGATCGGGGACCACTGGCTGAAAAGTTTCTCCGTGACTATGCCACTATGCCAATCGTGCTAGCGAGAGGCTACCCATACACACTCTGTGTAACGAACCAACGGAAGAACAGATACAGCAGTTGAGACCACTTCTAGTCTCGGAAACTTTTGAATGGTGTGATGCATCAGGTCAGCGTGTCGCAGGGCAATGGAAGATCCGGCCACCTTTGACAATATCGGAAAATACCAAACTTTTCGGAGGAAACGGAAACGGAACTCTCTTCGTTCCCGTGTATGATAATCCGGACATCATAGGATACTTCGGTATAACTCTTAAAGCTATGTGCAAAATCTTTCCGCCGACCGGATACGTGGTTCGCACGCGCCGAGAGAACCAGTGGCCAGAATGGATCCAACACCTCATCGACAATGCCATAAGGCCACTGACTGATGAACAGGGGTCCAACGAGTGGCGTCTCAGGGAGAACTTGAGGAAAACCTCAGGGAAAATCGCGTCGGAACCGACCTCCGCTAGTGCGCCCAGTACTGACTTCTCATTTGAACAAGGGACCTTCAACTCTCTGGAAGCTCCACTGAACACTGGCAGCGTATTTGATCAATCGGCTCAAGTCGGCAGCTTCTGGACATTTGCACCTCGGAACCTTTATGAAGCCCCTCACGAAACTACACAGGCGACCGGTCCTAGTATCTCAACCGCCGTCAATTCTGGAGGCTCGAGTACAAACCCTCGCACTCTGTCCGACACGATGTCGCTACAGCACGTTCTCCAATAGATGTGCTCTCTTCGCTTCATCAAGCAACTGCCGACTTCAAAGACTCTCAGGCCTCACTCTATCCGTAGCACCTTCTTCGATTACAGATTGCTTTCACCGAAAAAAGACCAAGACTTTTCCTGCTTGTATCTGTCGTTGGGTTTGTATTTCTCACTAGAAGAAAGTTACTCGAACTCACCGAGATGTACTCGAGTGTATGCACTGATCTACACATCACGACGATATATGGCAATACTTAGTCGCTTCAAATGCGCTTGGATTCATCATTCCCGCCTAAACTTCTCGGCAGGAGGGGCCACTCTCTTGAAGCATTGTCGGAAAGCAAACGAATGTTTTGGCTCCCTATGCTTGTCTCACCCTTTTGAGCTGTATCGTCTTCATCAACGATTATCGACAGCACCAGACAGAACTGGGTCTATGGGCCCTCGTTTCCGCTTGTTATGATAGCCCTGGCCCATCCGAGCCCTCCCGAATCAAGCAACTTCCGAAATCGTTGTAGACGTGATATTGCTATGAACAAGGAGGGGTGACTGTTGGGATTTTTATAACATATGGGAGAATCACTAATGCTGGATCATATTCAGATATACAACTAATCCCTGCCCTTTGGCCTCTTCAAAATGTAAAATAGCTCTCGACTTTACGCCCAACTCATCGCATAGTACCAATGAATAGTTGTATCTGTCCGTATCGCCTATATACATAATGGGCACAAACGCGGTCTGTGACCACGAGACCGTCGTGTCATGATACAAAAAAAAAAGGGAAGAAAGCGCTATAGTTGCGGTCATTCTCTACCCGCGCGAATATTCGCTGTCGATGTAGGGAGCGGCATCTATGATCACCTGATGTCATTCAATGCTTTTTCAAGCGGAGCTCGCCTTCCATAGTGAACTGACTTGTAATGATGCCTTTCGAAGAAAGCTGTTATGCGATGAATCGGTACCGACTGGTGTAATAACACGACCAGCCAAGCCGATTGATGGTCCGAGACGTTCCTTTCAGCTGAGTCTCCTGTATCATCCCGCCATCAGCAATCCGAATGATGTAATTTTGTATCTGTATGTCTATATAAAGCAGCAGATTCAGCTCGAGATGGCAGATTTGGCCAGCGGTTTATCGAAACATCACCGAAGAACCAATTCAACATAGCCTTCCCTCTAACATCCATTCGATCGTTGATCAACATGGATCCCGAACACAGTCGAAAGACTTCGCACGCTGCTTGTAGAGATCTTATGCAAATGGAGACCGGCTGGTATCGCCACAAGGAGCTGAACGAGCAGATCGAGTACACATGGGAGTTACAAACGTCCGGAAGCACACCTTGGGATCCACCATATATCCTCAAGGTGAAGCGCGGGGACATCTGGGTCGTACGGCACGACATACTTCCCTTTTTTGCCACTCATGGAGGTGCCGCTCATGGTGGTGATCGACAAGGCAACCCGAAGATCAAGGACTTGAGTCGGATCTTCCTGGATGGCTCTTTCCCGACTTGGTGGAGCGCTGACATGTGTAACGCAGTCAAAAAGGTACGCGTATCGACGCCATCCTATTGATTGGATCCGTTTGAAACATGACTGATGTATGGTTGACTACTCCAGAGATCGGAAGAAGAATTTCTCAACAGGTCCGAGGGTCACAAGCGCGCCTACGCAAAAAAAAAACACCCCCACCCCGGACGAATCGCGTATTATCGGCGAGATTTTTAGCTCACAAAATCCTGAAACCGGATTGACCGGCCTTGGCGTCAATACCAGATGGGTTCTCGGCAATGAAACGCGCAATGGGACGGGTTGGGCCTTTTACCTTGAGGCGGTCTCTTCTGGGGAAAAGCTCCCCATGACGGACATACGCGGAGGAGCGTTGTCGAGGTTTCCAGATGGATTGTCGGCCCGCTTGTTAGTTCAGAAGTATGGTGCAGAATCATTTCCTGACAACTTTCCGGGATGGTTCCAAACCGAACTCAAGGAGAATTATCAATGGAAGAGGCTATTTGAGACGGCCTGTGATTCGGTCACACGCCACAATCGCGACATGGCCTGTGGAGATGAAACTGCAACCGTGGCCGGGACACAGGTAAGTCAAGAACATAACAGTTCTAGGACGTCCGGGTTCGCATGACTCTTTTCTGATAATATAGCACAATAGACCGCGTCCGACGCTGGCCTTACCGATCTTGCCACGACCGGAACCGAACATAGTGATCATGAAACAGTGCTCACTCAAATCACTCAGGGCGCCTCTACTGACCTTCAGCCTGGAATCTCGACAAACCCGTCGTCTATTCAAGGAGGCTCGCGTAACAGTGCCGGCAGGACTTCGCCCTACAACCCGATGTCTCTTAGCGTCATGCTGCACGACCCTCCCGAACCCAGCTCCAGCATGTGATCATTGGCATCCCAGTGGGCGATTTCCATGAACAATCGCCTCAATCGCCGATCCAGTCTCATCCCGAAGCTTCGCCGAGGTCAAGACCAAAAAGCCAAACCGCTCCCAAGGACATTTCTTTCGAGTTCCTGTCTGGCGTTGTTGTACCCGTATGCCTCTCGACAAACATTCCGTTGCATTCCATTTCATCTTCTTTTCATTTCTATCTCGTCTTCGCACGTCAACACACGGTCCACTTTATAAGACTCGATATTCACTTCATTTGACCCGGACGGACCAGCAGCCCGTCCCGTTAGCCCTTGCTGATCTCCATCTAGTTGACTGTGATTTCACACAGCACCGAAACCCTGATCAGTAAACAAATACGCCTGCCGGCATCTAGCATCGTCATCACTCGACTGACTCTTCAAGAGCTCGACCTCGAAGACGAGGGTAGAGCTAGGGGGGATGACAGGGGGGAATCCTCGGTCTGTCGAGAACGAACACCTCGATCAGCTCTTCTGACTCGGTAGGAACAGGAACGAGGGAGGTTAGAGGGAGGACTTACCACCGTAAGCGTAGTCGGGGGTGCAGATGAGCTTGGCCTTCTCTCCCAAGCTACAAGAAGACCAGCGATCACCATGTCAGCCAGCTGATACCACATGAGATACACGAGAGCGTGCGAGGCGATGCTGGGCTTACCTCAACTGGGGGACACCCTCGTCCCAACCCTTGATGACCCTGCCGACACCGATAGGGGTGACGAAAGCCTGACCTCGGTCTCTGTCGTGCGGTCCGATAAAGCGCATGCATTCGAGATCGAGAGTATCAAAAAGGTAGACGATCAGATACAACTCAATATGAGCAGGTAGGTTCACGAGAAGGGCTTACCGGCTAGAGTCGAACTTGTTTCCGTTGGACTGCAAAGTACCGACGTCTACCGGTTCCATTCCGTGTAAGCGAACCCGTTTTCGACAAGCATGCTCCTGACCACTAGTGTTATCTAGGACTGACAGTGCATAGAGACGGTGTCTCCCTTCTTGGGGAAGTTCTTGCCGTCACCTATATAAGTTGCGGGAAATACGTCGATGACCGATCAGCAAGTTGACCAAGTTACCATATGTCTCAGCGGAATGAACCGAACATACCAGGCGCGATTCGCTCGACAGTAACACCCATGTTGATAGCTGATGTGGTAAAAGTACGTTTAGAGATTGAACGGAGAATAGGAGCTGTCCTTGATAGCATCGAGTTGTTGAGCTAAACAGGAATAGGGGGTCGGTCGTTGGGTGGTTTCGTGTTGGAGTTGCGATGGAATGTCAAGTTGGTCGATCGTCGAGGGGATCCACGTCAGAGCGGAAGAGAATTCGGGAAATTCAAGCGCACACGGGGGTCACGTCATCCTCATGCGCTTCTAATTGGCAGCAGCCTCGACCTGACTTGTATCACTTGGCTCTTCGATGTCTGGCAGCTGTAAGTCCCGAAACCTCGTCGAATGAGTATAGCACGAATGTAAACCGTTGAAACATGTGGACCATGGGCCAAAGGCAGGGGTGAACGTGTTGAAACGCTCATCCCATCCTCTCAGAGAGACAAAGAGACCTTGCGCGACGCGTTTCTTCTTTCTTTCTTCTTCTTCTCTTTGTTCTTCCGCGCGGCGTTTCATGTCGAAACCCTCGTCGCTGTCTCCCTAACCCTTGCCCTCTGCCTCCCCAGCTCTCCTCACCCGAACCTGTCTTTTCAGCCGGCTATTCGGGAACGACGATCCTCGTCAAATCGCATTCATCTCGATGCTCAGATATCACTTCGCTGTTCAGATCGTCCATATTCAAAGACCTACTCGAGTATCGATGTGAGCGTTGAGAATGCGAGGTGAGTAGATTGGTGATACGTCCCAACGATATGGACGAGTATATGTACGGCCAGGAGTCGATGTCAAAGTTGGGAGATGAGAGGGGGAGAAGGATGTCACGACCAAACACAACGCAAGAGCTTCTCCTAGCGATCACCCTCACACTACCGCCCCACAATCTCGAACACCATCTCCGAAAACCGTAACATGTTTCCCCGAACCACCCGATCGACCTCCACTTCGAGCTCCCCTCTGAGCCTCTTCGACCACTCTCAACGAGCTCAAATGGGTCAAGACCTCTTTTACCTCTTCGGCTGTTCCTCCAACTCTGCTTCATCTTCCTCGTCGAGCCAGCCTAAGAAGCCCAGGACCGCCATCTTCGCCCGTCGTCCCGCTCAAACCGGGGAACACTACCACGAGAAGCACGAGAACGACGATGAGGACAACGAAGGGACCGAGGCGGACTCGATGTTCATCACCTGGCCCGAGTCCCGCCCGATCGGGACCGGCAGCCGATCTGCTTCTCCCAACTCATCGAATTTGGAGTCCGAGTTCGAGTCGAGCTACAGCTCCTCCTCCTCCTCCGGCTCCGTCATCTCTTTGCCCGACTACCACACCCCGAACACCAACTCGAAGACGACCACTCGATCTGGTCTTCGATCGAAAAAGAGCGCCAAGGACGTCCGAGGCCTTTTCCGACCTTCTTCTACCCGCACCCAATCTGCTCCGGACCTCCCCACCCAGACCTTTCCCCGATCGGTCAGCCCCACCTGCTCATTGACCTCGACCCTCGTCGACGAGCCTCAACAACTCAGGATCTCCGTCAAGGTCGAGACGACGACGTCCACGTCGTCTCAGGCCAAGTGGGAGCTCGATCTCAATCTCCCCGCGCAGCGATCGGGGATGAGGAGGAACGGACCTGGAGGAAGGGGTGATAGGTGGAACGGCAACTGGGTCTGAAAGCCTGAAAAGCTTGTCTCAATGGTGTATGCTCGACATTTCGTATGGGCTCGGGGTTGTATTACGTAGTGATCGATGGTTATAAACTGTTTTCTCCACATGAGCGGCATGCCAATCGGCTAGACCGAGCTTGTGCCGAACGATGCAAAAACTGAGATTGACAATCAGGCTTCTGACCGCTGAATCTCTGTCATCACCCCCAAGGCATCTTCAGATCGCCCAGTCCGAAACCCCACGCAAGAGAATGACAAGCGCAAGCACGAGGATATCAATATTCGTCACACAGGGTTACATATGAATACATTTTGTTGACCACAACCAGAACCGAGAAATCGTACAAGAGCCTTCCCGCCCTTTCTCTCCTGTCTGCCGGTATCGAATTCTCCATCCTAAAGCTTCTTGTCTCCCCATTTTCACATTCACGATGACACCCCACAGTCGCCAACGGGGCAGTCGAGGGCGGGGCGCAGAAGAGTCCTGGTCGGGAGATCAGGGTCGGGGATCGTCGGAAGTAATCGGCCTGATCCAAAGTCCTAAACCGAAATCACATCGAGTCGTTCGAGAGACGATCGTCTCTAAGCCGACGCTCCCTGTGCCGAAGAGGCAGCCTTGCTCTCGACCTGAACATTCACCCCAAAGTCAAACATAGACAATCAACCGCATTAGCATCACCATTCCGACCTGACGTTATCATGTCTTGACAGAGAGATTTAAGGCTCACGTTGGCAGTGGTGGTTCCGGTAGCCTTGGTTCGCTTGGACCTGTAGTCCTTGATGGCCGATCGGATAGCGTCTTCGGCGAGCATCGAGCAGTGGAGCTTGACGGGTGGAAGGCTGCGAGGGGACGATCATTGCGAGTAGGCATTAGCATCACGCAAAACAAAGGCCAGGAAAAGAAGAGAAGCCACGATCGACTCACCACAACTCCTTGGCAATCTCCGTGTTCTTGATCCCGCCCGCCTCGTCCAAGCTCAACCCCCTCACCCTCTCGGTCATGTAACTGCTACTGGCAATCGCGCTCCCACATCCAAAAGTCTTGAACTTGACGTCGGTGATGATCCCGGCGTCATCGACTTGGATCTGGAGCTTCATCACATCTCCGCAAGCCGGGGCGCCTACTAGGCCTGTTCCTACATCGGGAGAGTTCTTGTTGAGAGTGCCGACCTGCAAGGTTTGAGGTTGAGGTTCGGTTCGAGTTTCGTAAAGGGATAGATGAGAGGATTCGATGTGGTTATAGATGAGAGGAATAAGAAGAAGATGTATGATTGAAGGGCTCGTTAGCATTCTGTCCGATTGATATCGATCGACCCGTAGACCATCCACCCGAAATCCGCACTTCTTTCACATTCGACCAGATCCGATGACAGCACTCACATTCCTAGGGTTCTCATAATGATCGATGACCTTCTCGTGGTATCCCCTCTTTGCTACCACATTTACCGCTCCAACGGTGGACCTGGTAGAAGAGGCGAGGACGGTGGGACGGGCGGCGAGGAGGGAGAGTCCTCGTCGGGCGACCGTAGAAGTCGATCGCGAGGTCGAGGCGGTGGCGGTGGTGATGGCTGTCCTGAACATTATTTGTGTGTAGCTATTGTTTTGGGTTGTTTTAGTGGTTGTGTTAAGAGAATTGATCGAAATGGTTGAAATGTTGCTCGGAGTTTATCTTTATATCTTTATCTAAGGAAGTCAGTCGCCGCTATTCATCGTCACCGGCAACGGCACGAGCTGGGGAGATCGACTTGCGAGTTTGTGTGAACCGCGGATGGGACAACCTCGGAGGTTCAAGAGCGAGATGATGAGTAATCGCGATCCTCTGATTCGTTCCAGCGGACATCTAACCATTTCTTATTCGGAGGATGACGCGATGTCCGTTGATGCTTCGCTTCTCACGCGCCGTCATTGGTCGAGGTTCACCCATCCTTGGCTCGTGGTTCGTGGTTTGTGGCGGTCGACAGCCAGAGAACAACCGAGCAAGTAGGTCGACGACATCGATCATCCTTCGCCCCGTCTACGTTTTTATTGGAATCTAGCATCTAGCTCTAGGCAGGGAATCCGAGATATAAACCTCGAAATAGACGCCGGCTCACCTTTCCGTTACGACCTATCTCGGAGCTCGATCCCATATTCACTAAACCTATAACGACCTACAAAATCCGAGCAAGATGTTCCGAGCTTTGCAGAGGACCAGGGCTTTGAAGCAGGGTCAGTAGTAGCAATCTCTCGATCCGGATCTTGCCATCGTTGGATCGATATGGATCGGGTCGAGAGATGAGGTTGCGTTCGGTCGAGGTCGGTCGAGCTGATCTCCATGTGTTATTTCTCGCAACATCGTTACGTTACGTTTTACCGGTTCATCTAATCGTATATCGCCACGGTCACAACCTATAATCGACGCCTTACCACTCAAATACCGATATGAACCGCATCAATCGGCCTTTCAACGACGTCGCCGCCCATATCGGCTTGCCACCCGCTTCACTCTCCTATATTCTTTGCAATAATTACGCTACAACCCGTCTATCCCGATCCCGATCTACTCAATTCGAACGCTTCGCGACCACGATTACACCTTTGAAACCCGGACACAAAACGAAACAGGCAACCGTCTGCTTCATACCACCGCACCCCGACGGGCCGATGTGACCCTGACGATCGATGGAAAGGAGGTTACCGTACCTCAGGGGACGGCTTTGATCCAGGCTTGTGTGAGTCTCGCATTTGGTTCTAAAGGTATCGATCCGCTTTCTGACTAGAGGTTTGCTGATACTTGGCCTGTTGTTTGTTGTTTCATCCTTCTTGAATCGTTCTTGACATCTTCACCTGTTCGCTCTTCACTTCACTCCATTCCATGCCATAAACTATTTCTCGACATCGTATACAACTATCCCCGTACCATGAACGCAGGAACAAGCCGGAGCTCAGATCCCCCGATTCTGTTACCACGACCGACTCGCCATTGCGGGTAACTGTCGAATGTGCCTTGTCGAGGTGAGTTTCATCATTCCCTTCAACTGAGCCCCAGATCCTCCAGTCACTCCGGGCGAGGGTGGAAAGAGGGAATGTCGGGCTAATTTCCCGCTGTGGTGATGCGTGCAGGTCGAGCGATCTCCCAAGCCGGTAGCGTCGTGTGCTATGCCCGCTATGCCGGGAAGCAAGGTGTTTACGAACACGCCGTTGGTTCACAAGGCTAGGTGAGTTGCGAATCAGAAGCGGATATTCGGGGTCCTGAGCACAGCATGCTGATGGCCCATCTCGATCATGCTTACTCTCGCAGGGAAGGAGTCATGGAGTTCCTTCTCGCCAACCACCCTCTCGACTGCCCCATCTGTGACCAAGGTGGAGAGTGTGACTTGCAGGACCAGTCGATGCGATACGGATCCGACCGAACTCGATTCCACGAGATCACCGGAAAGCGTGCCGTCGAGAACAAGGACCTCGGCCCTATCGTCAAGACCAACATGACGCGTTGTATCCAGTGCACCCGATGTGTGAGGTTCGCCAACGAGGTCGCTGGAGTGGATGATCTCGGTACGACCGGAAGGGGGAACGACATGCAGATCGGCATGTACGTGGAAAAGACGCTCGACTCGGAAATGTCGGGCAACATCATCGACCTCTGCCCCGTCGGAGCCTTGACGAGCAAGCCCTACGCCTTCCAATCTCGACCCTGGGAGTTGAAGAAGACCGAGAGTATCGACGTCATGGACGCCATCGGCTCCAACATCAGGATCGACTCGAGGCAGGTCCAGGTCATGAGGATTCAACCCAAGATCAACGACGACGTCAACGAGGAATGGTTGAACGACAAGTCTCGATACGCCTATGACGGACTGAAGTACCAGCGATTGACGACCCCGTTGATCAGGGAGGGAGAGCGATTCGTACCTGCCTCGTGGGAGGCCGCTATGAGCAGGGTCGCACAAGGGTTGGCCGAGACCGGAGCCAAGGGAGACGAGATCAAGGCCATCGCTGGTGAACTCGCTGATACCGAGTCGATGGTTGCCCTGAAGGACTTGATGAACAGGATGGGCAGTGAAAACTTGACCGTAGACCAGAAGCGTGGCGATGAACCCATCGTCACCGGGGTCGATGTCCGATCGAACTACCTGTTCAACACCCAGATCGCTCGGGCTGAAGAGGCCGACGCTGTGCTCTTGATCGGAACCAACCCTCGACACGAAGCTGCCATTCTCAACACTCGATTCAGGAAGAGCTACCTCCACTCCGGGCTCGAGGTCGGTCTGATCGGCGAGGACTTTGAGTCGACAATGGAGTACGAAAAGCTCGGTTCGTCTGCCAAGGACGTCGCTAGCTTCTTGTCCAACAGCAAGTCGGCCGACGGCGTCTTTGCCAAGGCGTTTGCTGGCGCCAAGAAGCCGTTGATCATCGTCGGAAGCGCTGTGCTCGAGAGCAAGGATGGAGAGGCCGTCTTGAAGGCCGTTGCCGAGTACGTCGGCAAGAACTCGGACAAGTTCATCACCCCCGAGTGGAACGGATACTCGGTCTTGCAGAGGGTGAGTCTGGGCTCATCGACGCGTGAATTATCAATGAACATATGCTAATTGCGATACAATTCGGTTCTTATTAGGCCGCCTCGCGATCCGCCGCTTACGACATCGGTTTCACCCCTACCGCCTCGTCGTCCAAGGCCACCCCCAAGTTCGTCTACCTCTTGAACGCCGACGAGTTCGACCCCAAGTCCATTCCCGAGAACGCCTTTGTCGTGTACCAGGGTCACCACGGTGATGTCGGTGCTCAATACGCCGACGTCTGCTTGCCTGGATCCGCCTACACCGAAAAGTCGACCACCTGGGTCAATACCGAGGGAAGAAGTCAGATGGGCAGGACCGCCGTCCCGCCACCCGGCGCCGCCAGGGAGGACTGGAAGGTTTTGCGAGCGCTTTCCGAGGTGCTCGGAACTCCTCTGCCTTACGATGACGTGCTCCACCTCCGAGATCGAATGTGGGACATCTCGCCCACTTTGGTTCGATACGACAACGTCGAGACCCCCTCGGCTGAGGTTCAAAAGCTCGGCTTGAAGTCGTTGGCCGACGTTCAGGCGACCGCATCAGGCGAGGCTTTCAAGAAGCCCGTCGCCAACTTCTACCAGACCAACCCGATCGCCAGGGCTTCGGTAACAATGGCGGCTTGTACCAAGGCCTTTGTGACAAAAGACTACAAGATCCAGGACGAGGACAGCGGCAACTCGCAGGTGAGCCAGGTGGTACCGATATGTTTAATACATCGAACAAGTTCACTGACCATTTCTTTCGATCGCTTCGCTTCGCATCAGGCCGCTTTCGCATAGAAGCGTTCATACGTGAATTAGCAAAAGTAGCCTTCGTTCGAATGGTACTCGCATGGCCACCCGCGACGTCATTCGGACTCCCTCTTGTACCACCATCCTCTTCCTTAATTCGGCCCGGAGACTCACTCGTAATGGGTCTCTTTGTATTCCTAGTCTGTGGCACAGCAACTATGGCATGAACGATGCGCAACGATCTCGCTGCCAGACTCGTGACGATCTTTAAGCCGAGATATCGATTGGCTTTCAAGATGCGTTGATAAGATACTTCAGGCCAAACTTTCTGACAGTCAATCCTTCCTGAGATCATCTCTCGACCGACCCCGACATTATACGGTTCTTGTGGAGTTTCCTGTCAGGTCTCTGTATAATGAGGTGCATACGGAGGAGTCTGATAAAGATGGGGGGTAAGACTGTACTGCTGACAACATCTGAGCTACACGTTGCCTTTTCAGCACTGCGGCTTGAACTGAGCATCACCTCCGTCAAAGCCCGGATGCTAATTTCGTACCACCGATTTAGCATCCGGGCGAGAATAGTGCATTCGGTCCTCAAGGCGAGCTTACCTCGATGGGCCGCCGACTTGACTTATCACTGGCGCTTTATGCAAAACTAGCCTTGAACAGCGCGTACTCTTAAGCCTATTGAGTCAGTCTGATCGCAGTACATGACGTGCTCAAAGGGGCTAATTCAATATGGCGTTCGATACAAGACAAAGGACCGGGAGATACACGTAGAGACGAGAGTGCTTGTTTTCTCTCAGATTATATATATGCGGCAGTCACCAGACACAAGCTCTACATGGCAATGTATTCGGCCATCGGGACACTCTTCTTGGCGAGCAAGGGGCCGAGTCCGGCCTTGACACCGTAAAGCAGGAGTGATTGTCCCTTTTCCCGTTCTGTCCGATAAAACATGATCCTCGCCGTAACCTCTCCGAAAGCGACCACCACAGCGATGACTGGGTAAAGATATCATATCAGCAACCACTTCCCACGCAGCAATGATTCAGACGAGACTCACTAATGAGGATGATGACGATCCAGGTGATCCTGTTCATCTGTCCCTGGTCGATATACTCGTGGATGATGACCAAGAGGTCACCCGACACGGCAAGTCGGTCGTTCAGGACCTGTACCCGAGGTCCGATCTCCAGGTAATCCCGGATGGCTTCGTACAAGGGCAAAAGGGATGCTTCTGACCAGAAGAGGTCCGGCGTATCTGTACGTTTGAGGAAGGCGATCAGCGCTGGTCGTTTGAAGCGCCAATCCGGCCTTGTTGCAACTTGCCTAAGATCCCGCTACTCAAGTTGACGTCCATCCTCAAGGTGAACAACCGTCCCGTCATCTTCAACGCTTCTTTCCTTGCCAAAGACAGTTCTCCGGTTTCGGCAAGTTCTTTCGGGAACGATGCCGTCGATGCCAACGACTCTTGCATGACGCTCTCGTACACGCTCAATTTCGTTGATTGAGCGATCGCGTGGGAGACCGAGAGCTAAGACGAGCGGTTAGATACGGTGTATCAGTCAGCGATCGATATGGGTGGGTTTGGGTGGAAGAGCTTCTTACCTTGAGCAAATGTGAATGCGATTTGAAAGCTGCGAGGGCGGTATACGATATCAACTATACGCCTTGCCGCATCGCGAGCCGAACCGAACCGATTGCTTACTGAACATGTCGTTATAGATCCTCGGGTAATCCGCATCCGGATCGTATATCTAAGAACGCAGGTTTCGAGCGTCAGTACTCTATCACTCGATTCCCGTACGGCCGCCATAAAGCTCGATCCGACTCACATGATGGCACTCTTCGACCTCCCAATCGTCCTCCTTGAGCGGCCTCGACCAAACCCCCGCACTCTCACAGTCCTCCAAGATGTCCCTCTCCTCACGTTCCGTCAGACCGAAAAAGACGGTGACACCGTACTCGAAAAAGACGACCTCGCCGACCTTGATCGAGGAGGACGATTTCCGTCTACGCTGACGTCGGTACTGATCCCTGTACTTGCGGATCTTGCGATCATCGTCCTCGTTCTTCGCTCGGAGTGCAGCTTCCCTGGATATCCGTAGATGCTCCTGCGGAGAGGGGTCGGTATCGTTCGAGTCCTGGTTGAGAATGGGAAGACCTTCGATCGGATTGTTGTTTTCGTCGAGATTGATATTCGGCGTGTCCGGCTCGACAGGTGAAGACTCGCCCGTCCTCGGTTCCTTCTCCTCGTGTACCGTTGGCAGCGGGTTCAACCCGTCAAACGTCGCATTCTCCGGAGACCTAGCCGTATCGTCACCGGTCTGAGCGTTCGGGCTGGTAGACAAGAGGTACTCGTTCGAATGCGTATGATCCGGTGCGCTCCCATCTTCAGGAGCTTGTTGGGGGAAGAAGCCGTCGTGGTAACCGACCTCTTCCGCTTCGGTCATCCGTTCGAGGAGGGATACGCCGCCTGGAGATTTGACCGCTGGGCTGGATCTGACTTTGGTTCCCGCTCCGTATCCCGGTAAGAGAGGTAGTGTATATACCTGCCGAATCCCACAGAAATACCGGCAGCATCTCATATCAGTCCCGGCTTCGTCGACCACGACAATCACTCGACCCAGCCTGATCCCCGATCAAATTCGACCCGTGTCACTCACCGCATACACCGCATCATCAAACACCCTGACCACCCCGACCCCATGCTCCCGTTTCAAAAACGCCTGCAACAGCTTGATCCGATAACTCTCCGCCGTCGCATACGCCGTCAACCTGGGCAACCCGGCTTCCTGCCTCTGCGCCTTGCTCATCTTTTCCGCTTCGGTCCGTTCGTGTTCGTCGTAAGCGGGAGGTGCTTGACCCTGTCCATCCGAGCTGGACCCCGAAGACGAAGCGTGGGGCGATCTGACCCGTCCAGGAGGAGGAGCGGCCGGGGCGGCGGACGGATCCACATGGAGAGGTCGGGTTTGGATCTCTTCGGGCAAGAGAACGTGTTTCTGTGTCAACTTGGACGTCCGTACGGGGAACGACTGTTTCGGTTGAGGTTTCGACGGAGTGCCTCGGCCGAGTGGGGACGGTATCCGAGGAGCTGTAGAAGCTCGAAGGTGAGCGGGGATGGAGAGGAGGGCGGATTGTTGAGGAGCTGGAGAGTGTTGACGGAGAGCAGAAGCTGCTCGTGCGAGACCTGCACATAGCCAGAAACCCGGTCGTATCCACATCAGCCCGCTTCGTGAAGATGTCGTGTGATAACGCCTTCCGACTCACCTGGTAACGGTCCGGCACTTCGACGAGGAGGCTGTCCAGCAGTCCCGCTCGGGTTACTAGGTTGTCGAGCAGAAGTTCCCAGCCCGGTCGACGTCCTCGAAGGACCAGCAGCGGGTCGAGACATGTTGGCCAGGGTTCGTAGGTCCGGGTATGTTTACTAGTTCGATTCGAGCGTGCTGCAGACCAGAGCGATTAGGTGGAAAGCACGATCAGTACTGAACTCGACTGATAACTCGTCACGAAATCGTCCTGTCCCCCCGCAGACCTGCACTCACCCCCGACCGAGCCTGACGACTCTTCCCCCGTTGCCCGCTCACGTAATTTCCTCTTGACGTAACGATGGCTTGACCTCCCAAGCCGTCTAGCAGCGCTAAACGGTCGAATCGAGTGGTTTCTGACGGTCTGGGGGATGTTGTCGAGGTCCAGGATGAAGTGGCGATGTCAAGAGTGGCATGATTCTGTTATTTGGAGTCTTCCTGATCGAATGGCGGTGTTTGATCGAGGTTCGTCTTTCCAAAGGACCCCCCCCCTCTTCCTCTCTTCCTCGTGATCGATCGATCCACCGAATCTCGGAAATTCCGCAGTCGCTCGCTCGCTCATACGCGCGAAAGGGCGATGAGCGATCATGGTGACGAGGAATGAAAGGTGTGTTTGATATCATCATTTCCACGACCAACGATCAAGACTCCTCAAACCTCTCACGAAACATACCCCTATCCTCCCGAATCATCCTTTCAAACACCAAACACAAAAATGGATTCCACCCGAGGAGAAAAAGCGGAACAAGGTCACAAGGTCAGTGATATCAGCATCGACTCGCAACTCGCAACTCGAATCGATATGAGTTGTGCTGACGTGAATGAACATAGGCCAAGACCCTCTCCCACCTCGCCTCGCAAGTCCAGCACTTACAAGGCGACATCGATTACGGTCTGCCTGCGTTGCAGCAGCAAGTACTCGATTTGAACGGTATTGGTGAGTTGGGTATCGCTCGAAATCCCTTCGAACCTGTCTAACACGCCCATAACGTCTGCTAGTGGCCGAGCTCATCCGGCAGAACGAGTACTTGTCGAGGCAGAACGAGTATCTGTTGAGGCAGAACGCTCGCGTGACTCAAGAGGTGGAGACTTGTAAGTAGCACAAGTTAAAGCCCTCAGTCGAGTCGAGCGAGCTGAAAGCCCGTGTTCCACAGTGAAAGACATGTTGATCCATCCTGCGTTCAGGAGGTGATCACGCGAGACGCGATGTCACCGTATCCTCTATTCTAGAGTAGATACTCGCGATCACTTTCCCGTCTCCTCATCTCCGACATGTTCTTGACGATCTTGACAAGTCAGCGTTGTACGCAGTTGTATTACGTAGCACGTTCGTGCCAAAAGTGAACTGTGAAGCCAAGAAAAAGCGCTGCGGGGAAGCGCTCCTCCGGGCTCCCCCAGTGAAAAATCTCTCGCTCTCGTCATCATCATCATCATCATCATCATCATCATCATCACTACTATAGCATCATCGCACCTGCCGGGTACCAGTCACATCTACATCGCCCCATAGCTCTACACGGATCATCTCTCACCCCCTCTGGCTTCCGTGTTCTGCTTGACGTACCGCCCCCTAGCCATTACACGGACGCTGACACCAATCGCATCTTCACGGGTTCTCGTTCGCAGCTTCGCTTCCCAACTTGTAACAGCTCGTCCCTCGATGTGAGTTTATTTCCATACTTCTTTATCGGTAGATAGGAGGAGCTGACGAGTGGACGTCATCATCTCTACAGGTGATCGTCAAGTTGTAGCAGAAGTGTGAGTACGCTTCCTTCTGACCGCCGTACCGCGTACACGATCTGACCAAGTCCCATCGACTACCCGTTCCTCTTTCTTCTCTACCTCCCTCTGGAATCGGACCCATTGAACCTCGAAGCCGCTCATCGGATCCGCCTATCCCCGGTAGTTTACTTCCCGTGCGGCCGAGACTTCCGCTGGTCGCCCCTCATGGGGCATCGAATTCATCATCTTCGGATCACGTCTGTTATCGCTCCAGTGTCAAGGTCGTGTTGTAGTAAGATGTGAGTCGAACACCTCTGCCTTGCTCATTCTGATTGAGATGACTGATTCGCCTTACCAAACTCTGTCTGGATCTACTCTCTCACTCTCTTTGCGGACCGAACGGTAGCCGTGATACGTCCGGGGTGCGTAGTGTAGCGAGAGCTGCCTGCGGCGAGGCAATCTCCCCTGGTTTTCGGGGTCGCCTCTCACGAGGGACCACGCTATCACCTAGTCGGATCGATGCGATGGGTTGCGTTCGGAAGCCGAATACGTCGCCGACGAACGTAACCTTCCCCCTGATCCTACTGATCTGGTAGAGCACTGGCTCCCGGTGACGGTCATGGAGATGGGGATCGCATCCCTCGTCTGATACCGCTTCCAAATACCCTGCAACTCTCTCCACCGGCGTCACCATCCACCTCTCTTCCCTCGCGACACGTCTCATCTGCTCCTCTCCGGCAACGACCCTCGGCCCTTCTCCCTTCAAGCTTCTTCATCGAACACGTTCCCTCTTCTCTATCGGTAACCTCCTCGACCTGCTCTCCCTCTAGCGACAACCTTTACCTCTTCTCCTTCGACTTCCCTCCTGCGCCCATCCTCGGCTCTTCTCCCTCCCGCGACATCCTCTACCTCTCCTTCGTTCGACGATACCGATACTCCTTCCTGCGTCACAGTCCGTCTTCCCCCTCAGCGTTATCCTTCCAGCGTCACCCCTCCAGCGTCATCCTTCCGGCTTTACCCTTCTCCTCGATTCCCCTCCAGCGTCATCCTTCCTCCTCGATTCCCCTCTAGCGTCATCCCTCCGTCTTCCCCCCTTCGAGCATCGCCCTTCCAGCGTCATCCTTCCTCCTCGATCCCCCTTCAGCGTCACCCTTCCAGCGTTACCCTTCCTCATTGAATCCTTCCCTCATCCCTACTCCCCGACCTCGACACAGGAACGCATACTCAAGATCAAAGGTGATTATCTGTTCTGTTTTCTTTTTCTTCTTCTCTTGTTCTCGATCTCGTGTCTGCCTATCCCTCTTCCATATCGTCTCGACTTCATCAACTCGTCAACGCCCACGTCTTCGTCAATCTCCGGACAACGTCTTCAGCAAACGGGATCGCCCTCAAACTTCGACATTCACATCTGGTCGGACCTAGCGCTTTCGCCCTGAAGCACGAATCGGAGGGAAGGGGTACTTCAGGGATGATGCGGAAGAGTGTTGTAGCACGTTGTGAATGTACTTCGAATATCTGGTCATCATATCGATATACGCGTGGATTTCTGTATAAGGTGACCAGCAAGTTCGACACTTTCAAGACGTTCCCGTCCACGATATTTGAAGTCATGTAAACGAGTCTAGCCGGTGGTCCGAGGCACGGGGTCCAGATTTCAACATCATATCACAAAGTCTCATGAATGCCCTTTACGAACAGGAAGCTATGTACGATCAATTCCGATTCATCTTGCATTTGATTGAAAATTACAAAATTCTAAGACGATCACGAAGGAAGGAGCTGATTTTAGTGTCTATTCAGTTGCGCTGCATGAAATCGTCGAATCTGCTTACCTTGCAGTTTATCGATTCTGCTTCGCAGCCTTGTCGTCCTGAGCGGCTTTGGCCTTAGCTTCAGCCTTCTTTGCTTTCACCTTAGCTTTGCCTTTGACCTTCTTCGCTTTGCCCGATGCCAGCTCTGTCTTGTAGAATCGTCCGAAATTAATCATCAGCAGGGGGTTGAGCCACGTATCATCCATGCCGAGCTCACAGGCGAAGCACCCATATCGACCATTCCAGAATCTTCAGTTGCTTGCGGTAGCCGTACCGCGGCGCTCTCTCTCTGTTGAATAAGATCTGTGTGTATCGAGAAGAGACAAATCTTCAGTATAGATCGATCGCATAAACCGATAGCGACACTCACGACTTTATACTGTTTCTCGCCAACAGATCGACACCCGTTACGCTCTTAACGGTGGGTTCCAGACGCAGCCTGTCGAAGATCGCGAAGTCTTAGAGCTTGGTCGACGGAATGACTTTCCCTGATTACTTACTGAAGCAAGCGGAATGTGCTGTTGCTCGCCTAGAAATCGAGTTTCCAAAGAGTTTCGAATTCCTTCAAATTCGTAAAAAGTCTTCGCACGTGCTGATACTTCGTGAATCCCGCCGCTACGTCTAGATTCTCTAGGTCCCCGTTAACGAAGTTGTTGTAGAAGTTTGAAGAAGACGATTGACAAGTAGACGAGCAGAAGCCGGGCGGCAGAACATCGGGACCGATGATCGTTCCGATGTACGTACGAAAACGTTGAAGTGACTCCGTCATCCGAAAGAAAGTGTGTCCCGAGATTTTGTTTGGCCGATTTACGACGACCGTTCGCGACTTGGACCGCCGGCCTTTTCAGCCGTCGGTCCGCTGGAAACGGCCGAAAACTAAAGAGAAGGGAAGGCCCGCAAAGCAAGAAGAACAAAAAGTTGATTTACCTTTCTAATAGGAAGTCCGGAGCCTGCCAAAGTTTTCCGGCAAACCTCTGTGTCGCTTTGCATCCGTGCCAGCCCGCCAATACGTTTCCCCCGTCGTCTCCACGTCTGCACCGTTATGTGCTCAAAAGACGTCTTGACCGGCAGTACGCGCATTGGAGAGCCTCTAGCAGAACAGCGTGGGTCTATACTAGCCTCGAGACGACGTGCCCAGAACAGTGAGGGCACATCGCCAACCGGCAGCTAGCAAGACCCCACTGTCCGCCAGGTCAGGTGGACTTGAGCTTTTTGGAGGACCTCCGACGACTAGCACCACGAGGAAGTACCGCGAGGCAGCGCCTCGTTGCACCAACTTCGAGACAATCATGCCCATGTGACTGCAGCATGACGCCCACCGGCGGCGGGTGCGAGTGCTAGCCGCCAGGTGGAGACAGGAGTCTAGGAGTCCTCCGGAAGCCTCTAACCAGGTGTTTTCATCCTACGCCAACCTCGAGACTCAGTACGACACATCGTGCACGACGTGGACTTTGCCAACCGTCCAGATGGCGAGTCCGAAAACCCCCGTTAGGCAAGGGATCCTGCCGAGAATAGAGAGAAGGGTATGATATCCCTTGGTTCCAGGTTCGCTAGAGTTGGGAATATTCTGACTCATCGTCAGCTCAAAAGACAAGGCCGGTAACGATTCACTTAGCTTTGCTATTTTACACCTAATATAGACCTATCACCGCAACGACTTTTCAGTATATCAGTCCGAGTGACGAGGCAGAGATTAAGATAGAAGAGGACTTAGTTTCGGTCATATGAGAGATAGGGCGGAGTAACACTACAGCGAGAACAGGCAAAAGGCACGTATGATCAGTATCCATAGGCTAGCTTTTGTCGAACGGAGCTCGTAGACACGGCAAGGGGTCAGTCGCGGAAGCTGATTGTTAGCAGTAGAGAAATACGCTTTAGACGAGCGAACAAACCTCTCATACCTCTCGATGATTCGCCTCCTGACGATCCTTGCGCCTAACCTCAACTCGGCGTGCTCTCGTCCATCGTCGAGACGAGCGCAGGACGGGACAAAAAGCCAACCACCGAGGGAAGTATGAGAGGAGGTCCATCGTTAGCTCGCTGATAGATTACCGTTCAGTAGCGGCTACTTACGGTGAACGCCCTACGGTAACCCCATGTGCTCTTCAAGTGATTTTAAAACGACTCGATACCGTAATCTACCAGCAGCCCTTTCATTCTCTCCTCGATAGGCGTCCACCTGATCAGTATGGCAATCGGTGACGTCAACCTTCGGAAGAGGTCGTTCCCGAGAAGCGTGTGTGCCTCGGGGAACGCTCCCTCTCCCCCCCCCCCCTTCTACCGTGATTGCGATAGCTCTGGGAGCAAATGATCGGCTGGATACCATGACTTCAAAGAGGACCAGACCGGAGAAGGGATAGATGGATGGAAAGAATAGAAAGAAGAAGAAAAGGCGATTTACCTGGATTACGTTCTGAAGTGCGGAAATATGTTGGACGGCAGCAATGATCCAGCGTCTTGCCCTGGGACGACCCAGCTGACCCTACCCAGCAGCGCTATATGCCAGATAAGGAGCTCTTCATTTCCCAAAGCTCAGCCTAGTCATTCTTGACCGGTTCTGGGGCTCGGTCCATACGGCGAGTTCACCTTCGCTGAGGGCACTGTGAGGTCGCCTTGTCAACTCCGGGTCGCAGCCTACACACGGAGGAGTGGGTCGAAATTCCTGTGGCCTATAAGAGTATCCGTAGCGTCGTCCTGTCGACCAATTGGATTCTGTCCCGGTCCCGCCTTCGGTATGCCACTAGGACATATTGTTGATGCCCGGCAGAGGATCCAACCTGATCCCAACAGGTCAGTGTGAAGGGGGTTGCTCTGCGATCTCGAGCTGCCGGATGAAGGCCCTATCGGTAGGGCTATGCCATACTGAACCTGATGAAAGGCCCTATCGGACCATACTGAGCCTGATGAAAGGCCCTATCGGTATGGCTATACCATACTGAGCCTGATGAACGGCCCTATCGGTATGGCTATACCATACTGGGCCTGATGAAAGTCAGACTCCTTGCAACGGATTATATCCCCGTCAACAAACAGCACGAGCTGCAGATTGTGGTAATGCACGTCTTCGTGCTTGACGTATCGATTGAAGGCTCGATACTTCGAGACAAGATTCTTGGCGTATCCGTGTTTGTTGTCTCGATTTATGGCTCGACACATCGAGATCCGGTGCTTCGTCTGTTCAAGCTCGGAGTCCTGATCGGAGGCTCGGAGGTAGTAATCCTGTCATCATGAGAACGTAAGATGAGCAGGAGTCGAGTAGAGGGGACGGGGTAAGGATGCCAGAAACCGTGAAGCAATGAAGAGAGGGATATGCAAAGAGGCGAAGGCTGAGAGGAGCGAGAGAAGAAAATAACATTGACAAACCTTTTCCGTATCGAGTTCATGCGTCCGGCACTTCGAGTTCGCAGGCAATTATAAGACAGGGCGCTATGACACCGCGGTATGCCAGGAAGCGCCGTCGATCGCCCGATGACTCTGTATGCCGGTCCCGAGCCCCAATACGCCCTCCTGCATTCGTCCAGTCAGACCGCATACCAGTCTGATATGCTACCGGTCCGCTTTCCGAGAGAGGATAGTGACGCAAAGGTGCTTTGTAAAGGTGTTACCGATGCGGGTTCGAAGCGAAGGGCCTACTTGGGGGGAAAGCTTCGTGCCAGTCGAAGACTGACCCTCCCCATGGTCAAGACCGATCGGTCGAGACCCGTGATCACGGCAGTGGGATCACGACCCCCCACATCGGTTTGTCCTCCCGCTCTACTGAGCATCGGTTTGTCGAGACTTGAAGTTCCCGTAGCGATGGTGGCTGATGTCTTGGTGCTGCTGCGAGACCCGCTTCCGACCGTTAGTAGGAGCGGGGAGAACCTGGAAAAGATGCCAGAGGACACGAAGACCGGGCAGCTGGGATATTACCCGATCCTCGCTAGGGTCAGTTCAAATCAATCATACAACGTCAATCAGTGCAAGACAACTTAGCTTCTCTTTACGCCGCCTAACGTGGTGGTTGCGGCTGTCAGGGCACTGTAGCCGATCAAGTGGTTGTCAGTATCGTGCTATCGAAGATTGGGAGGCTGCAGACTCGCCTTCGATTCCTCTTCGAGCCGAGTCTACAACGGTTATCCTGTGGAATACCGAACGTAACCGTATCAGTCTCCATACACTGGCTGTCTTTGTCCACGCCGAAACAGGCAAAAGAAGACATAACAGAGAATCGAAGCTTGACTAGCGAAATGAGATCAATTAGTTGACTAGGCTGATGACTTTGGTACGATCAAGGAGGAGATCAACGTGGAAGATGTTGTTGAGAAGAGAGGCGAACGATCCGGGCCAGCGTGTTGGGGGGAGCAGGCCCTCGTGACCGGAGCGCGCGGCCAGTCCTTCGTGCGCTTTCATTTGGGCCACGGAGCGTCTTGACCGCGGTCGCTGTAGGGCTCGTCATCGGAAACAGCTGACTAATCTGCTGGTCTCGTATCGCTTTCAAATCGGTCCAATGCCCTGGGCCAGTCTTTGCCACTTGATAATGGGTGCATGAAGGCAAATTCACGATGTCTGTGAATCGTGGGCTCGAGACTCGACAACGGGTCTTGAAAACCGGTTGACTTTACTGGACTAATGTCTACATGCGTACGTCATGGAATGTTTCGACGTCATCGGTGATCGGTGCGCGGTGCGATCAGGACTTTCGGCAATTCTTTGATGTCGCGCGTGATATGACGATGCTCCTGTTGCCTGTTGGCCAGTTGCCTGTTGCTTAGCGTCGCTACTGAGCTACTGTCGCTTGTTCCTGGTCGAGATCGAGTGACCGCCTCTTTCGACGTGCGACGTGGTTTTCGCCCACCGAAAAGTGAAGGCCGGTCGAGCAACAAGCCGATCCACCCTCCTTTGAGTGGATCGGGAGGAGCATAGCCCTCGGAATGTGGCGACTGGTTCTGGCCGGAGGCTTGAAACGCCGGATACGCGCGCGGATCCCGGATCAACAACAAATCGCTCGGAAGCGCGAAAGGCGTAGGAGCAGCGGCGCCGGTCACCGATCGCCCATGATATTTGATTAGGTTTGAAAGGAACGACAACAACAACTAGCTACTAAAATAACCGAGAACGACGAACGACGGACGACGGACGACGACGACAGAGAATCGAACGACAGAGCAAGACGCTTGATTACGTAAGATCTACGTAAGCAAATAGGTCACTGTGTAAGCACGATGCGATATGCAGACCTGCCTGAGATCTGAGACGTACCTTCGCCTTTGGGCCTGTCGTAAACCCTAGTCCTCTTGGCCTTGGGGGCATCAGGAGCGGTAAGATTCGAAGAAGGTCCGGCGGCGGGAGATTGAACAAGCATCCTATTGGGGGGCTGCGAACATTGTTATGAGTAGTCGATTCCCAAAGCTACAATGTATAACCTACCGGGGTGGGTCCAGTCATCTGCGAGCCCCGCTGGACCGGTTGTTGCTGGATTGGCTGTTGCTGGACCGGTTGTTGATGCTGATGCTGCTAGTGTAAACAATAGGGTGGAACATTGCTCAGGATCGGATCGAAATGGTTCGTTGCGGCGTAGTACATACAGGACCAGGGACTCCCGCCTTGACGACCATTTGCGCCTGTCGAACCCCTTCTTGATGATGTTGTTGGGTTTGCTGCTGCTGTTGCTGGTGCTGCTGCTGCTGGTGCTGTTGCTGCTGTAGTCGGATAGCGGATCGATAAAAGAAATGAGAAACCGCCCGCGATCGGTTCAGCATAGCACTTACCGGATTGGGGACCCGAGCCGGCTGATCCTGTTGGACCCCTTGTTGATGTTGTTGATGAGGTTGCTGCTGCTGCTGCTGCTGCTGCTGCTGTAGTCAGGTCACGGATCGTAAAACATCAGAAACCGCTCGCGATCGGTTCAACCTATACAACCTAGCACATACCGGATTGGGGAGCCGAGCCGACTGGTTCTGTTGAACCCCTTGTTGTTGTTGTTGTTGCTGCTGCTGTAGTCAGATGGCGGATCGATAAAACATAAGAACCGCCCGCGATAGCTTCAACGTCGTACATACCGGATTGGGTGCCCCTTGTTGATGCTGTTGCTGCACGAGGAGGTCACGCAGGGCCTGGACCATATGGAGATGACCGTCCACGAATCTGATCATTTTGTCGTGGTTGTTCCGCATTGCGGTAGTGTGGTATATGATGTATGAGTTAAGGGGTGTATATGAGTGAGTGTATGAGTGAATTGCGACGAGGGAGGAAGGGGGGTCGGAATGAGTACTACTGAGTAGTATTTGTAGTGTATCGGCCAGGCAGCAGGCAGCCCGCTTCACTCAAAAACAGCTTTCTCACGCGTCTATTTTTGATTCTCAAACGAACACCCTTCAATTACCAATTACAACTATACAAAGAACAAGCAGCTATATGAAGAAGCATGACTGCCGCGTGACAAGCTGCGAAATGAGAAGCGAAATGAGATGTATGTCCAGCCAGGCTTCTTCCACCTCCTGCTCAACGACACGGTGGAGTAGCGTAGTACTCAGGTCGGGTGTCCGGACGGAAGAAGTAGCCAGCCAGACGGAAAGGAAGTCGTAAAGTCCAGTAGAACGAATGTCGAAAGCGATGAAACGCAAGAAGAACCGTTGTGTTCGAACTGATAGTCCGTACTCGAGTGAATGGTCGAACGGGCAAGCGTCTAGATCGGCATCCCCAACCATGGTCCTCTGAGACGTCGAGCGAGTTGCATGTCCTTGGGTTGAATGGTAACCCGCTTGGCGTGAATAGCACAGAGATTCCTGCGAGGAGAGCCCGAACACAGGTAAGCAGCGTGCCGAACTCGGACCGAGCTGAGCCGGCGGGATTCGGTGTGGAATGGCTTACGAGTCGTCGAAAAGATGCACCAGGAAGGCTTCTGTATACGAGGGCAAAACGTTGATCGCATGTCAGGTCCGATAGCACCGAGGAGCTGACACTTCCTTCGTTGTAGAGAGACTGACCAGTAGCTTCCTGAAGAGCCGCAAGAGCCGCACCCTGCCATCGCAGACCGCTCCCAGCGTGTGGAGCTACCTCCTGCGTGATTTCGCGAACCTGGCGAGGGCATTAGAGACATTTCAGCTCGAGCCTACAGAGCTCTCTCAACACAGCAGAGGTTCCTGTGACTCACTAGTCGAACGAAGGGTGCCTTTTGCATCAAGAGCCCTGTCTCCTTCTGGTACTTTCTGATCTCCCTCAACGCGACAGTCCCGGGCCGATACCGCCGTACCTTTTGTGGGCCGGCTACCAGCGAGACGGACACATGTTCAGCTTTCCCTGGTATACAGACAGTCCGGGTTCAGCCAAGTGACTCACCATCCTTCTCTCCGGCTCCTGTAGGCAACCTTTTACTAGGCCTCTTCCCCCCCGTCGATTTCCTGGCAGTAGCCTTGTGTGCTGTCCGAGCCATGGTTTCCTGGCTACGATAACCTGGCAGATGGTAGCCAAAGGATCACCAAAATCTTCCTGAGCCTCCAACGATGATCCAAAGATTGGCGGGTACGGGATCGTCGGTCGAAAGAGGTTCGATAGGTCAAGCCGTCGCGTGAAGGGAGGTAGATGGTTGGAGATCAAGAGATCAGCCAAGTGCAGCTCGACGCGACCGGTCGATCGTACTCACGAGAGCCGAAGTCTCTGTTTACACGAGGCACCGTTCCACTTGAAGTCGCTGACGAGACGTAATGCTTTGCACGAGCTCTAGGTCGAGGAAGGACGAACGTCAACATACGTGATATCGTCACGTCCCCCTCGGAGGGTCGGTCGACGAAGACCAGACCTGAGCCTTCACGACCGGGATCGGGACTGACTCGGAACCAACTAAACTGCACAGGCAATTTAGTTGATGAACAGGTAGACCGACCGCCCGTTCTACCGCTCTGACCCGTTCGGCCAAACAAACGAGTACCCCAGCAACTATGAATGACAACATCTCGAAGACCATGTACAAGCGAACGGAACTGATAGAGACAAGAGACCGAGAGCTCTATTACGCGTAAACCGAGACCAATTCCCTCCTCTCGTCCTAGTCCATCGTGACATCCTCAGCGACCTTGGCCCTCTGCTTCTTGGCCGGTCGTTCGGTAGCAGGATCCCTGAGCGACTTGAGACGTTTCCCCTTCATCGCGTTGAGATCCTGCTTGGCCACGTGGATACGTCCGACCAGGTCTCCCATCTCGTCCGTCTCGATGTTCTTCCTCTTCTTTCCCTGTCCACTGGTGATCGTCTTCTTGTCCATCTTGGGTCGCTTGATGGCCTCTTTCCACATTTCCGGATCGGGAAGCTGAGTCCTCCGGGTGGACAGGTCCATCCGGGGTCCCATCTCGGTCAAAGAGATCTTAGGCACCTTGGTACCGGAGGCAAGCATCTTGACCGTATACACACGGATGTGTACCGAAGGTAGCTTCTCCTTGCTCTCCGCACCGGCACTGGCACCCTCCATAGCCATAGCCGCCGAACTGGCTCCAGTCTGATCTCCATCCATAGGTCCCGCCGTCACGGTCATGACGGTCTCCAGCCCTTGAAGAGGAATTTCCGTAAGCTCGTGACCGTTGTAAAAGTCGAGAAGCATGGACTTGAGAAGTTGGAAGGTAGGGTGAGTGTTGAACAGAGAGGATTGGAAGGACATGAGGATTCGGTGACCTGGGGTAGATTTGGGAGACTGCAAGGTGAACACCGTCGGATCAGCGAGAACGGCTGGCTCAAGACCTCCGTTGACAAGCTCACCTTGATATCCTTCATGGCAACCATCTTGTCGATTCCGAGTTCAATCATATCCAGAACCCGCCCATCAAATGTCCGCACAAAGGTCAACCCGTTCGGTCGCTTCTTGCTATGCGATCCCACCACGAAAAGCGAGGCATCGTTCTTTCCGCTGAAGAACTCGAGCGAGTTGACACCGTGGGACGGATCGGCATCGAAAGGATGGATGGGGTTCTTCTTGTTAAAGTTGATGGAGTGGGGCAGCTTGAGAGCATGCTAAAGCGATAGAACAGATCAGCTTGAATGAGAATTCCGGCACCAGACTTGATATGGCTCGGGCTTACGAGGTCCTTCATGGCATCCCGAACGCTCTCGCTGACTTTTTCCCCACGCACAAAGATCGCCGTCTTCTCGTTCTCTACCAGCTGAGGTTCCCTAGCTGCGAGGGCTCGCTTTGCACGAGCGTTCTTGGGTTTGCTGCAAACGAAGTAGCCAAAGCGCTTTTGTGAGCTTCACGTGGTCGAACAGAGAGGACTTTCGGCCTACATAGTCCTGAGCATCGACATGGCCGCTCTCTCTTCTATACGTGATGGCTGTGAGTTGTATGGTTGAGGTGCGATTGTAAGGTCAGTCAGGATCCACCTCGATGATATCTTCGATACCGGTCGTCGTTCAGAAATATCCGCGAGGCAATATCTCTCTGCGGCTGGTCTGATCACGTGATCTAGCATCGCTCGTCCCCGGTCGATCTCGATCGCCATGACCTGCTTGTACCAAGTACCAAGTACTAGTAAGCTCGCACCCACTTTGCAATTTCCGACATCTTTCAGCTATACAGACGAAGCCAGCATAGGGAGCGTCTACCTGCTAGTTGTGAGTCTTTTTGACGTGGATGCCAGTCTCTAAGCCGATGGAAGAGAGCCTGACCACGCACGTTGACCTCGCAGAATCATGCAGGCGATATTTTCAACTCGAAGCGTATCAACGGCGATAATAACGTCACGCAAGGCCACTCGGCAGGTGTACAGCTCTGTGTATGGTCGCTCTAGGAACCACTCGACCAATCATTCAGCTACGCCCGCTTCCTATATCTATGGGGTGCCCACTCCGGCTCAGGGAGGACCATCGAAACCCCCGGTGATCCAGCAACGCCCGATCGAAGCAACAACTGCAACGCCCAACAACTTGGCTCCGGAGCAGAGGAAACTGTTGGAGGAGACGATCAGGGTAGATCATATTGGAGAGGCTGCGGCAAACTGGATCTATCAAGCTACCAAGTTTGTCTCCGAGGTCAAGGGTGACAAGAAGACGGCTCAACAAGTCGAAGTCAGTCCATGTCTCGGATCGGGTCATACCTCTGAGGTATCTGACCCGCCTCCTTCCGATCGTTTTTAGGAAATGTGGGCAACGGAACGGCATCATCTCGCAACCCTTCTGCGTCTCCAGAAACAACATCGCGTCCGACCGACAATTCTCTACCCAATCTGGAAGGCTATGGCTATGGGACTTGGAGCGGGAACGGCTTTGATGGGCAAGCGAGCGATTATGGCGTGTACAGAGGCTGTTGAGACTGTCATTGGGGAGCATTATGATGAGTAAGCCATGATAAGCCATGAGATGCTCTTTGTCGTGATCTATTGATAGAAAGGCTCGCTCTATCATACCTTCATCAAAGCCAAATCAAAGCGCTCTCGGCAGTGCTTCCGCCCTCGACATCGAACTCTTCTCCACCTCAAGCTCATACATCCTCCACAACGGCCATCGTTGAGCCCGACCATACCTCTTCTGGCGTACCATCCTCATTCACCACCACCTCCTTGCCGACGTCGGAGGTACATCCCTCGCTCCCGTTGCTGCATGAAGTCTTGCAAGAGTTTAGGGACGACGAGCTAGAACACCTGGATGTCGCAGTGGAAAATGAGGCGCAGTTGACACCGGGCCATGCACTGTTGAGCGCTGTCGTCGGGGCAGGTTGTAGAGCGGCGATCAGGGTGGCCGCCAAGATCTGAGCCGCTTGACACTCGGGTTGGGGGTCAAGCCTTTGATCTACACTGTATCAACATATTTGCCTGAAGATTTGAAAACTGTATGCCCGCTTAAATCGCACCCATCACATGGCTTCTTGATCTAGCGGTCGAGTATGCGTCTCGAAAGGCGGATGTATCGCTTGATAGCTTGAATGTCTGTATCACATCGCTCACCCTACCACTGTGAAGTTCTTCAACAGGAATCGCTCGGAATAGCGGCTGTTTGATTCGATAGATGGGCGAGATATTGCATCGGAAATCGAGGCATCGTAAAGTCTTCTCGAACGATTTTGTTTGATACAATCCTATCTCAGATCTAATCCTTCTTCGGCTCGGGGGCGTCCTCGGGGAGGTACTCTGATACGAGACCCTCCTTCATCAACAGCTTCTCGAGCTCTCCCGACTGGTGCACTGCGAAGCATACTTTGTATATGAGCTGATACTTCCTGCATCCTCACATCCACAAAGCCCGGAAACGTACTGCTCAGGATGATATCGCAACCACCGACAAACTCTCCCTTGACGTAGACTTGCGGGATAGTAGGCCACTCGCTGTACTCCTTGATTCCCTCTCGCAGCTCCTGATCCGCAAGGCAGTTGAAGCTCTTGAGCTTGTCAGGAGAGACCCCCTGGAGACCCGGAACAATGACGGATTAGTAAGCCAACGGGGGTATGAGTGGCGATGCGTATCTGATGACGAGCTTACCTGCACGTCGAGGATCTGGCAGACCGCTCGAGAGAAACCGCATTGAGGAGCATCGGGAGTACCCTTCATGAAAACGACTAGAGGGTTTTGCGTGACAGCCTAACAAATATCGATCCGGAAGCGATACCATGAGGCAATCAGCGCTCCGAGTTTGTTCCACAACAGGTCCATCCGGATGGCAAGCAGCGCGTTGCAAAGGCACTCACATCATCGATCAACTTTCTAGCCTGATCCGACAAGGCCCTGCGCTGAGCCAGCACGTTGACCGAAGCCTGAACTTGACGAGCGGGTAATGAACGCTATTCGATTGGCAGATGCAGGCTCATTAGGTCGAGTTGTAGCCGTCACGATGCGGGACACTGACAAGAGTGCGGAGTCCTGAACGAGCGAACATGTTGAAGATTTTGTATGTCTTGCTGATGAATGAAGATTATACGATAGGATGTTGTTGCAGTCTCTCGCCGTCGAATAGTAATATGCCGACTGCATATTCGATCGATCGAGGTCTTTCAACCATTTCGGTCGCAAACGTTGTGCTCAGTCATTCAGTTACGTAATCATCCTCCTGACATCTTTCCCGCGTATCCAGCAGCGAAGGTAGGGGAGACCCTCACACGTCGCTGCGCCGATACTAGCTGCTGAGCTGCTGAATGATATCGGTCATCCCGAACCTATATGCCTTCATCGTCTGAAGCACCCATCGAAAGGCCTGCAAGTACAATCTCGTCTAGGTCAGAGAATCGCATTAGGAGATACTCGATCGCGAAACCCTATCCCGAGCGACTCGGCAGCCGGAACCTCGACCGACTTCAGAGGACGCGAACGGTACAGACGTGAACAACAGCAGAAAGCAACAAATCAGATAACAACAGGACTACAGAACTGCCAAGATGCAGATGCTCACCAAGGTGAGTCTCCGTTATGATTCGAGACGAGCTGTCATGAAAGTTGTTGACACGCAATGGTCGTTTGCAGTTCGAGTCCAAGAGCCCCCGGGTGAAGGGAATCGCATTCCGTAAGTACCGATGCCTTTGACAGCGATCACACGGTGTCACTGCAGATTATGCTTACGGAATGATCTATGTTGGCTCTCTCCTAGATCCCAAGCAGCCTCTCCTCGCCGCAACTCTCCACAATGGAACTATTCAGTTATGGAACTACCAGATGGGAACCTTGGTCGACCGTTACGATGAGCACGATGGTGAGCTGAATATCGTCCTGGCATGAGCGAGCTTGTTCTGACTCGTCGTGTCTTGTCGTTGGACAGGTCCTGTTCGTGGAATCTCGTTCCATCCGACCCAACCCATCTTCGTTTCCGGGGGAGACGATTACAAGATCAAGGTCTGGAACTACAAGCAGCGAAAGTGCCTGTTCACTTTGACTGGCCGTAAGTCTTCCCCTCCCGGCTCGGAACGGTCTGTTGAGACGCAAAGGAAAACCTAACGCTCGGTTCACGCTGCAGATCTCGACTACGTCAGGACGACCTACTTCCACCGGGAGTACCCCTGGATTTTGTCTGCCTCCGACGATCAGACCATCAGGATCTGGAACTGGCAATCAAGAACGTGTATTGCCATCCTGACGTGAGTATGATATTGTCTGCTATCATGGTATGTACAAGCATTGACATTCCGTCTCGTTGCAACATTAGCGGCCACAACCATTATATCATGTAAGCCCTGAGAAGCTGGCCGGACTCGCCGATGCTCAGCTCTGATCTGAAAAATTCTTGACAGGTCTGCCCAATTCCACCCCACCGAAGACTTGATCGTTTCGGCTTCGATGGATTTGACCGTTCGAGTTTGGGATATTACCGGGCTTAAAAAGAAGCACCAGGCTCATCAAGCACCTATGAGCATGGAGGAGCAACTGTCGCGAGCCAACCAGGGTCAGGCCGATTTATTTGGAAACACCGATGCCGTCGTGAGCAGTCGTCCTGCGTTTCCCATACAGATACTCAGGCTGATTAGCGGCGAGCGACTATCAGGTCAAATACGTCTTGGAAGGAGTAGGTCTCTCTGTTCGTCCGTCTTAGAAAATGCCGACTTATTCTCTTTCTCGGCATGCAGCACGACCGAGGTATCAACTGGGCCTCTTTCCATCCTACCTTGCCGCTGATCGTCTCGTGTGGTGACGATCGTCAAATCAAGCTCTGGAGGATGTCCGACACCAAGGCTTGGGAGGTTGACACCTGCAGGGGACACTTCAACAACGTCTCGTCCTGCATTTTCCACCCTCGCCACGAGCTCATTCTGTCTGATGGGGAGGACAAGACGATCCGTGTGTGGGATATGACCAAGAGAACTGCCGTTCAGACCTTCCGCAGGGAACACGACCGCTTCTGGGTCTTGACCGCTCATCCGACACTCAACCTCTTCGCCGCCGGACATGACAACGGTCTCATCGTCTTCAAGTTGGAAAGAGAGCGACCTGCCTTCGCTTTGTCTGGAAACAATCTGTTTTACGTTCGAGACAAGACCATTCGGATGCGTGACTTGATTGCCGGGACCGATACCAGCGTCATGAGCGTCAGAAAGTTTGGTTCTCAATACGTCCAGCCTCGAGCACTGAGCTACAACCCTGCCGAAAGAGCTGTTATTGTTACGAGTGTGAGTTTAGCCATCTGCAGAATGTTCAGAATATTCAGTCAAGAGCATGGGATGCTTATCCGCTTTCGGGTTGCCTTCCTCGTACAATGATAGACCTCGGACAACGGGATCTACGAACTCGTCGCTTTACCCCGTGAAGCTTCCAGCGAAGTCCGAGATTCGGCTGTCGATGGAAAACGCGGCCAGGGATCTTCTGCCATTTTTGTCGCGAGGAACCGTCTGGCCGTGCTCGACAAGACAGCTCAGGTAAGTCTCGCTGAGGGCAAGTGTTAATTGTCCGGATTTGAGTGCTCAACAAGTTTGCAATCGATTTCTGGTAGTCGGTCGAAATTCGAGACCTTAACAATTCCTTGACCAAGACGATCAAGCTTCCTACCCAGACTAGCGAGATCTTCTATGGTGGTACCGCCTCCCTCCTGCTGTCGACTCCGACTTCCGTCGTCCTGTTCGATATCCAGCAGCAAAAGGCATTGGCCGAATTGGCCACGCCGCCGGTCAAATATGTTGTTTGGAGCGTTGATGGAAACAGCGTAGCTCTTTTGAGCAAGCATAGTAAGTCTCGTCTTTCACCAGCATCCTCCTGACGATCACCTCACGGCGATTTACTAAATGCTCTACATCTGACTGGCAGCCATTACCATCGCGAACAAGTCCCTCACCCAGAGTTCCCTGATCCACGAGACGATCCGAATCAAATCGGCAGCATGGGATGACAGTGGTGTGCTGATCTACACCACCCTCAATCACATCAAATACGCTCTTTTCCAAGGGTTCGTCGAACGGGTCAACGTGCGGGGTTCAGGACCACGAAACTGATATCCTGCAATGCACACAGTGATAACGGTATTATCAAGACTTTGGAGCAACCAGTGTACCTTACCCGCGTCAAGGGATCCACGGTATACTGTCTTGACCGCACTGCTCGCCCTCGCACCATTCAGATCGACCCCACCGAGTATCGGTTCAAGCTGGCCTTGGTTAAGAAGAATTACGACGAGGTCTTGCAAATCATTCGCAACTCGAACTTGGTCGGACAGAGCATCATCGCCTACCTGCAAAAGAAAGGGTATCCCGAGATCGCTCTTCACTTCGTCCAAGACCCTACTACCCGCTTCGACCTAGCCATCGAATGCGGAAACCTCACTGTCGCTCTCGAGATGGCCAAGGAACTCGACAAGGCGGACGTTTGGAAGCGTCTCGGCGAGCAGGCTCTAAAGCAGGGTAATCACCCGGTATGTCCAGTCTGGATTGCAGCGAGATGGCACGCGCGCAAACTGAATCAGATGGCTGCCACAGATTGTCGAATTGGCCTATCAAAAGACCAAGAATTTCGACAAGCTCTCCTTCCTCTACCTCGTTACCGGTAACGAGAAGAAGTTGGGCATGATGCACGGGATTTCCATCAAGCGAGGCGACCAGATGTCGCGGTTCCAAAACTCTCTCTATCTCGGTGATGTCGAGAGCCGCATCGCAGTCTTGAAAGAAACTGGAATGCGTAAGTTCCCCTTTCCTTTGCCAGAGCATGATCTGTAACTAACATTCAAGCTGCTTAGACGCCCTCGCTTACCATACCGCAAAGACGAATGGTCTCGACGATTTGGCCGAAGAGATTCTCGTCGAAGCCGGTATGACGGACGAGGACGTTCCCGTCGTTCCCACTGCAGGCCCTAGTACCCTCCGACCGCCGCCTGTCATCACGGGACAGGTCGAGAAGACCTGGCCTACGAAATCGCTCGGGGAGAGCTACTTCGATAAAGCTCTTGCAGCCGGGGCGGTTGACGGTGAAGCCTCTTATGCCAACGGATATACCGAAGATCCCGATGCGGAGCAAACATGGCTTTCGGCCGACGAGGCGATGTCTGGTGATGAAGCCGATGAAGCCGGGGAAGATGATGGGTGGGGCCTAGATGAGGACGTCCTGGTCCCCGAAGAAGAGCCTCAGGGCAACGTGCCTGTCGACGAACAAGTCGATCTCACAACGGACGTATCGCCTGGTGTCGGAGAAGACGAGCACTGGACACGCAATTCCCCTCTCGCCATCGATCATGCGGCTGCGGGATCCTTCGAATCGGCCATGCAGGTGAGTTCGCGCGGGGGATCTATGAATCGCGGCTCAGAAAGTTGCGACTGACATCGATGCCTGCGCTGCTTTTCTACTACTCATCTAGCTCCTAAACCGTCAAGTGGGAGCCGTCAATTTCGAGCCTTTGAAACCGTACTTCCTCGCGGCGTACCAGTCCTCGCATATCCACGTCGCGGCCAACCCATCGCTGTCACCACTGCAGTTTAACGTACGACGAAACCCTGACACCGTAGAGCAGAGCGAAGCCTTGCCCTTCACCTCGCATACGCTAGAAGCAATCAAAGAAGGCGAATTTGCGGAAGGTCTCAAGCTTTTCACTCGAGGCAAATTCGTCGAGTCGCTGGAGGCGTTCCGTGGGGTATTCCGTAAACTAGTGTTCTTGGTCGTGAAGACCGATACCGAGGTCGCCGAGGTAAGCTCTCTGGTACAATTCGCGCCGCCGGACATGCGGACCTGACGTTTGTCCGCTTGCCAAACAGGTTTCGAACCTGCTCGACCTGGCCCGAGAGTATGTCATCGGTCTCATGTTGGAAACCGAACGTCAACGTCTTGTTGCAGAAGAGCCCGACGCTCTGAGCAGGAACCTCGACCTGGCCGCCTTCTTTACGCATTGCAAGCTTCAGCCCGCACACGTTCAGCTCGCTCTGCGATCCGCTATGCGTGTGTTCGCCAAGGCGGGAAACAACTCTACTGCGGCCGTGTTCGCACGCCGGCTAGTAGACATGAAGCCTGCCGATTCGAAGGTCGTTTCGCAAGTGAGTGGTCTACTTGTTTTTATGCCGAAGTGATTGAACACTAAGCGGAACGTCCATTTGACAGGCTCGATCCGTCATCACCGCCGGCGATCGCAACCCACGAAACGCCGTGGAGATCTCCTACGATCACTTTAGCGAGTTCGATATCTGCGCCGCCAGCCTGAAGCCGATAATGAAGGGCTCGAACTCTGTCAAGTCCCCTTATTCGGGAGCCAAGTACATGCAGGAGTTCAGCGGCAGCCTCTGCCGGGTCGATGGTATCAGTCAAGTTGGAATGTCTGCGACGGGGTTGCGTTGTAAAGTCTAGCGAGGTCGACTGCGTTGAGACAGCCGTCGTAGACGCGTAGACACAAATCTGTAGCTTTGTAGCCGTTCATGTCGATCATGTCGTCAGATGCATCGTCACGCTTGGTACGATTGTGCCGTAAAGCTGCCAAAAGTCGCACGTACGCAAGGATACAAGTAGACGATAGACGATCACGACGATCACGACGATCACGACTAAAAAATTGCACTCCTATCTCCTACATTACGTATGTCCTTCCTCTCTTCTCGCCCTGCTCCTTCTCAATTCGATATGCCGCAATACGACCGTCTCTTATTGGAGGCTTTCTCGAGCCTCGCTCAAGGGCCGCTGAACAGAGCTGAGCAAACTTCCAGCAGGCACAAGCGAACCTTTGGGTCGTCCGCCTGTTTCAAAGCATCGTGGACCAGCAACAACAAGTCCCTCAGCAACAGCATGAGCTACAACAACCGATCCAGCAGCTCCAACTGTTCCAAAGATTCAATGGCAACAACTGGGGACACCGCGGCACGTCGCAACGACAAGTCCCTCAACAGCAACAGCATGAGCTGCAACAACCGATCCAACAGCTCCAACTGTTCCAAGGATTCGATGGCGGCCTGGAGACACAGCGGCACGTCGCAACAACAAGTCCCTCAGCAGCAACAGCATTGTGGACCAGCAACAACAAGTCCCTCAGCAACAGCATGAGCTGCAACAATTGATCCAACAGCTCCAACTGTTCCAAGGATTCGATGGCAGCGACTGGGGACACAGCGGCACGTCGCACGGACAAGTCCCTCAGCAGCAACAGCATGAGCTGCAACAACCGATCCAACAGCTCCAACTGTTCCAAGGATTTGACGGTGGTGACTGGGGAAACAGCGGCACCGGTGGGCAGTTTGGGAAGAACAATAGCCAGGCTATAAGCGTAAGTTCAAGGCGTCGATCACGAGCTCAAGGTGGACGTCCATCACGAGCTCATACTGTTATGCTTCACATCTGATCTGACAGGAACATCAACCGCACCTCATTGAATTTGACATCAACGGATTCGATATCGAAACATTCATCACCAATCTTAGTGCTGTCAAGGCCGATGCCCTCGTTAAACACCCCGTTCCCGATGCCAAGCACCCTGTTCCCAATGCTGTCGTTCAGCTCGTTTCCGATTTCGCCCCTGCCCAACACGACGAGAGTCACGGGACTAGCACTTCGGACAGTGCTAGGAAGCCTGGAGAAACCGGTCCTATGAGACGGGCAAGCAGGTTATCACCGGAACCGAGTGAGCACATTTCGTATCTCGCATCTCATCTCCCGCTTCTCGTTCTTCGTATCTCATTTCCCTTTTTCGTTCTGCGTCTTGACATCTTTCGGATCTGACCTCAGGAGCGACTGAGTGGATTCCTTGCCTCCCGGTCATTTTGTTTACATTTCGGGTGGAGCGGTGGGCGCGCGTGATCGATCAATCTTTTGTTTCAGACGACAAATGACGGACGACCTGGGGCTGTGCCTTCTGATCGGTTCGAGAAAGGGAGACTCCTTTGGTTGTACTTCGGGGGGTATCTGACAAGTGAGATGCCGAGATCTCATAGTGAGCGCAACGGGCGAACACGGCGAGACCGTGTTTGCGCCTTGCCACTAATCTGCCGAGCGATCCGGCTTACCGTCGCGCATGAAACTGACGCTCGTGAACGTAAACGTCATCAGCTCCTCAGCCCGCTTCGCTCGTGATCAGCTGTTCCAAACATGACGCGTTTTTCGGGACTCGAAAGGTGGATCATTCAGATCGACGACACTGCCTTTTGTCTGACCACCGAGAATCCGCGGATGCTCCCAATGTCCATGCAATGTCCCTGCGCTGACCAAGAAAAAGCGCAAAGAGGGTCGAGTGATAGCGCGACGAACCGCCAGACCCACCCCAACCTCGCAAAAGTGCCTTCGACGAATTCGACGACAAGCATCGACCCAGCTGTTCCATCTCGTGTTGAGAGCTGGAATATCACTTCTGGCTGCAGCTCACAAAGACTTCATCACGGCTGTCGTGCTATAAGACTGCTCATAGCCACAGTTCGAATGCTGATGTGCCGCCTCTTATCGTCCAAATCTTGTTGACACAGCAGTCGTCAAGGTAAGACTCTCGATCACATCTCGACGATCTTAGCACTGAGGCTGATAAATTCACCGATATCTTCATTTCTATGTACAAAGGGGGAGCCTCGATATTCACGCCATGTACCTGCGGGCAAAAGGAACAGTCAACAAGCTGACCAGTCAGTCCGAATCATCTATGTCACCGTTCCACATTCGATCGCCCATGCTAATCGCCACGTCCTGGATGGGTATCCTCTCGACCGTGCTTATCTACATATCCTTACTCGGTATTCTTAGTAAGTCACATGGATTCGACGCAACCTAAAACACCAATCCCCGCTGACCAGCCTTTGAATCGTAGCTTTGTGCCGGCTCTTCTACCTAAATAGTCTCAGGACGTCTCGCCCAATCCGGGAAAGGTCGCGATACCTTTGCGGCCGTCCCTTCTGGCTGTCCCGGCCTCGGGCTTCCCGTACACAACCGCTCTACGAGGCCGATCTGTACCGGATCTCAATAACCTGGTCTAGGTCGAAACCGGCTCGGTGGTCGTTGGGGTTGTCATCTCGGTTATGAGCATGCGCCCCGATGATCGCCTCGAGGGGGGACGTCTAGGCCGGGTCCCCGCCAATCCAGAGGACGATCAATCCCCCCGTCATTGTGTCATGTGGACACGCTGAGATCGGGCTGATCGGCGTCCAGTTCGCCCTTGGCCGGGACTCGGATGATCTTGACTCTGGACCACAACGTCGACAAGCTCAATCTTCGTACAAGTGGACAACTCCCATGCCGAATGATGGTGAACCCCTTCACCGGAGTCCCTGATGCATGGGTTTTCTGGCCTGGTTTCAAGATCTCGAGCCCACGTCACCGGAGAGGACGCTTGTGAACCTGGCGACCGATCAGTGATGGGCGACCTCTGGGGGCAGCCTGATCAGTATCGTATTGATCCGCCAGAGCGTGTCGTCGTCCTGGTTGGTCGGTGGTTTCCTCTCCGTCCGCCATCCGACAATACCTTCAGCGAGACCTCTCGATTACGATAAGTCAAATTTAGACTCACTCCACTTGATCGCGACGAGCTCATAATCACCTTCCTGTTCTGACAGATTCAGATGCATTTCGTATCGAAGTAAACCTGACATTCCAATTTCGGCGTACTCTTCTACCCGTGAGTTCCTACCAGTATGAGACATCTCAAGAGTCAGAATGTGTTCTGATACCCGTTCTGCCATCGTCATCGCAATCATTCAGTATCTTTCCTTCACGTCACGTCGCCTATTCTTTCCATTCCTGCCACCTTCAACGACAATCACCTCTCCACCCGCCCTTTTACCTCTACTCATGTCCCCTTGTGGACATTATTACAGTCTCGTCGTCCATACTGGGCGCTCGTGCATTCCGAGAACAAGGTGATTATTTGCCCGTTTTTCTTTCTTTCTTTTCGATTGCTCGGTCCGAATCCCTCCTCCATAAGCTCTTCTCCGCATGATCTCTTTTCCTTCTACTCTTTTCCTAAAACATAAGCCACACCTGCAACCTCCGTCATGCTAGATGGCCGGCAAATCGATGACGGAGATAGGCGGATTATAGACGTAGAGTGCTCGCTACGGAGGACCCTTGACAGCCGGCACGACCCCTGGACGTTACCACTGAACACGGCTTCAACATCGTAAGAGGATTCAAGTCAAGGATAAAATCAATTGTATCGGGTTAGGTTAGTCGTCAGGCAACGTTTCCCTCACAATGATGGACATTTCTTGAACGATCGCCATCTAGATACTTTCAGGATCATCTCGATTGAGTCACTGCAAGCGGGGCGAGCAGGGCGGTTGTGGCCCCCATCGATCGTCGCTTCACCTCTGTAATTCCTGCATGTCAATTCATGGTTTGCTTATCAGTCGTGTTGTGGTATTCAACTTCAATCTCCGATCAGTTGCAAGACATTCATTCATGGGATGATAACCCGCCTCCGGCTAAGCTTTCGGGTTCAGATCAGCTACTTTCGTTGCCCGACCGCATACGTTCATGCGCGCCGACGGGTTCAGACCATAGCGGGCGGCACACCGTGATCATTACACTACTACTACTAGTACTACTACTGATGAGCTGATGATACTTTCCTGTACTCCTGTCATCTTATCCATCATATCGTGTACATCGTTTGACTACCAGCTATCAGTCATCACACATATTTAGGTACGCAGGTAGCATAAGCAACAGATCAACACACGCGGGGTTTTCCATCAGTCCAAATCAGACACACTTCGTATACGTGTATACCCTCTCTTCTCGACAATCATGTCGCATCATAATCCTCACGACGACTGGCTACACCGATTTAACATGATCTGCCGAGCGAACATCGCGAACAGCCGAGCGAATCTCGACAACAGTCGAGCGAACATGCAAGCTGTCCGCCTTCTCGATACCATCTTCCAGCAACGAAGGCTACACAATCAGCAACAGCACATGGTACAAGATTCCACTGATGCGACGGATAGCTGGGGAGAGTCTCGAGGCAACGCGACCCGCTGGAGCTTCTCAGAGCTTCTCAACCAGGAGATTATCAGGATGGAACTGCCGATGGCCTAGCGAGGCGGGTTGAAACCACGGTGGACGATGTGGTCGACTTTCCGCAAGAGGAAAGACCTGAGACGACCTTTCTAGCCAGGCTTGATGCTTACGAAGAGTCGTAAGTGTTGTCCAGGAGCATGGGTACATATCTTTGCGGTCCTTTATCGTTCTCTTTGCTTCATAGTGTCAAAGAGCTTCGTCGCGAGAACCCCAACGACGCCGAAGCGACCAAAGCAGAGTTCAAAGAGGTATCGGACCGATTTCTCCTCACTATCAAGGCCGACCATGAAACGGTCAGGTTCAATACTACAGTTCGCGAACGTGCCGCCTTTCGTCGAATCGACGACTTCTACGAAGAACTATTCGGTAGAGAGGAGACCTCGATCGATCAGTCGCACTACGGCAACTCCAGCGTGTCTCTGGAGAAGTCTTACAACCTCCAACACAGACTCGAACCGATTCAGGTCGACCAGAATGTTTCAGCCGGGATGAATCGTATCTACCACCTCACATCCAACTTGGCGTCAGTTGCTATGAGCGGTCAGTCCGTCCAGAGTGAAGGGACTCCTTGCTACATCTCAACTCCGAACATCAATACGTACATGCGGACTAGGCCGGATCAAGATCTCTTGACTGTACCTGTGAGTCCGCTCAAAGGCGTGAGGATGTTCCGGCTTCGCTTCTTTTAACTTTCTGAGCATATCGTCTTCAGGTAGCGACTGAGATGATTCGGCAACTGCACCAGGCGGCTCAGAAAACAATGCTTCGTGGGGCGGACCACCGCATGCTCCAGCAGACTTAGCTTTTGCTCCACAATCGATTCATTCACCAGACTGCCTCTCATCGCATTCAACCGTCTTCGCATCAAGGTTCTCGCAGCATCGTAAGTACATGAAGCGGGCTTTGCCGGTGGGTTCCCTCATACGAATGATTTCATATAGGCGTCTCCTCAGATCACACAAAGCGGACCTACACCTTCTGAACCCTCCTATGCCGGTCAAGATAGAGATGTTGATTTCAACCAGGTAAGACGGATATCGAAGTTCGGTCCGTCGAAAATGCCTCTTACCTTCAACATACCTTTCTCTGTCCACTTCGCTGGTATTGCCTCTAGGCTATGAGTGTCAGATCGAGAGTGACCGCTGCCAAAGCATCCCGTGCTATTCATCAGGCCAAACAGAGCCGTTGATCGGATGTGAGTACTGCCTTGTAAAACGTAAAAGCATGTCAAAGTACTTCAAAGCTGATAGGCTGCATTTCTTTCATTTACAGTACCGTAGATCTACCATCTTGACTTGAGCGTTTTGCTCTTTCTCTCTGCTTCACGTCATCTTATTCTGTCCGGCTTGAATCTCCCTGTTGCCAACCATCGGGTTCATCGAAACTAAGTGAATGGTGTCAAATGTAGTACTCAGCAACCCAATACAAGTCACGTGTTGCTTTTCCAATCCGAGAGTCATCAGCTATGCAGCTACAAATCAAAGACGATGTAGGGCGATTGTAGGCTCTGCTGACCCTCAAAACACCGATGATCCGACGGCCAATGCTAGAGGAACCGAGATGCGAGATGTCATTTGCTATACGAGAATTGACTGATTGGACAAAGCCTCGATCGACAAATCGGCGATCGCTTAGAGTCGCGTCATTTGCCAAGTCCGGGGTGCTGACGTTCTCCGAGCGTTCACTAGATCACTAGATCACTAGTAGCTAGTATCACATCGCAGGGTGACGACCCACCACTGTTGCTGTCACTGTCCCGCGCTGTGCTCGGCGTTCACGTCGTCCGGATCGTCGACGCCACATACAATGAAACCTGATTGACCCCGCTGATCTCCCCCGCCCTCCCTCGGTAGAAGCCGCGCGGGATGATTAAGGTTTCATCAATCACACTTTAGCGCCAACGACGAACCGAGCGGTTCCGGTGGATCTTGAGGAATTTGGAAGCGATGCACAAAGGGCAAACCCCAAGTACCGGACAACTCAGGAGCCGATATGACATCAAATGATGCATGACGTAAGCCATGTTCTTCCTTCTCCAGGGAAACCTTTCACGTGCTCGTACACTCCTAATTCTTGCCATCGAGCTAGCGCGAGATACCTCTATCCGCAATCACTCGTCTGCCAGTTCTGAGTGTCTTTGTGCTTGCCTGCTGGCACAACATCGCAGAGGAATCTATGACGGAGGACCTGCCAAACATAGGTGGAGTCAGCAGCAAGATGTTTAGCTTGATCGTTCAGAATACTACTGGAGTTTGACCAGCTGATGTTACAAGGGCAGCTGTATGTCTCGATATATCACCGGCGTCCAGGTCTATCGCCATGCGGTGAAGCGAATCCACGTCCGCGCCCAGACCCAACGAATAGTACCTAGAAACCAATGGAGGTCTTACCTTCGCTGGAGAGTGAGGAGATCAGATGGCGCTTCAGCCCAGCCCTACATGCTCGCGCTCAGAAACTCTTGTATTTGCATTCCTTAAGATACAGTAGCTGTTCCTACTTTCGTCATCGCACCTGGCTTATTCCCATTCTCCGGCTCGCATCAGCCCTGCAAATACCCCTCTTCTCCTCATCAACTCGTCCCAGGTCCCTTGCTCGGCGATCCTGCCGCTGTCCAGACACAAGATCCTATCACATCGTCTCATCACGTCTGCCTTGTGCGTGACGAACACGGTCGTCTTGCCCTCCTTGACCTTCATGATCGTATCCAAAACCGCCCGCTGATTCTCCGGGTCCAGAGCCGAGGTGCATTCGTCCAAAATCAAGATATTGGATCGTCGGATCAGGGCTCGAGCGATCTGGAGTCTCTGTGCTTGACCGCCAGAGATGAGGGAAGCGTTCTCGCCGAGGTTGGTCTCGTACCCTTGAGGGAGGGACATGATGAAATCGTGCACGTTGGCAGCTTTGGCAGCTCGATAGATTTCGTCTAGCGGGACAGCATGGGTACCGTAGGCAATGTTCTCCGCAACGGTCGCGTCGAATAGATTGGCTTGCTGGCTGACGACGGCGACATGGTCACGCAACCATCGAACGTCGGCTTGACCCAATTCAAACCGATCCAGCCGGATCGAGCCTCGGTCGGGCTCGTATAGTCGTTGTAACAGAGCCGCGATGGTAGACTTTCCACTTCCTGAAGCGCCGACAATAGCTACGCAGTCGCCTTGTGAGAGCTCGAAGTTCACGCCCGTCAGGATCGGGACATCCGGTCGTGTAGGGTAGGCGAAATCGACATCCTCAAACTTGACATGTCCAGTGATGGGGAACCTGAGATCTCCCTTTTCCTCGACTGTATCAGTCGTCAGCTGGCGTAGTCGATCAAAGTCTGCAGTGGCCATCTTGGTTTTGGCGATCTCGGGGACTGCAGAGTTGTGATTATCAGCCTCAGCGTTAGCTTACAGACTCACTTGATCACTCACTGAAATCCATAAATTGAGAAGCAAAGGTCACGCTGAAGAGAACCAACGAGTAGACCTGCATCATGGTCGAGAAATCATAGTAACCCTTGACGATGAAGATGGCCGAGACGTAAATCAACAGGGCTGTGTGGGATTCTCGAGCTCAGCTTCGGTCTGTCAATGAACGTTCTAACACTGATGACTCACCTTGAACGAAATAAGGCAATGCCGCTCCAGTGCCGGTCCCGATCCCGGTTCCCCAGGCTGCTACGTTACCAGATCTGAGCGTGGTGGACAGGTCGTCCGTAAATCGCGTGTGGAATGTATTACCCAGAGCCATAGCGCGAATGGCTCGGATATTAGCGACGCTCTTCATCGTCGACAAGCCTTGGTTAGCCTTGTTGACTCATTCTTTATACATATAGATGCAAACTCACCTCGTAGAAAGTCCTCGACACCTGTTCACGAGAAAACTTGTTCTTGGCTTCGAGCAATCCGATGATTCTCGATTGCAAGATAGCGATAAGGGCGAAGATTGGCGCCACTGCCAGTCCAACCATGGTCAACTTCCATCCCGTTGCCATAGCCCACGCGATACCGGCTACGATCATGACGACAACCATGGTCGAGTGCCCGATGATTGTGGAAACCATCGGCTTCATGTCCTCGGCATCCTTGACGAGCGTATGGACCAGTCGGCTTGAGCCATTCTCGCGTCGGTCAAACCAAGGTTGAGGTTGAACGATGACGAGTCCAAACGCCTTTGCTCGAAGCATCTTGATCCAATCTCCAGCCATCTTCTCGAGGAAAAAGAATTGAGCGCCAAGGGCGAAAGCGTCCCCGACCGTGATGCCGAGGATACGGACAGACAAGTACGTAATATACGCCTTGTTGTCTCCACCTGCACTGACAGCTGCCATCAAGAGTGCAATCTCCTTGGACCACAGAGGGGTTATGATACCATGACCAATGGCTCCGGCCAGACCGACAACTCCCAACCACTTGTTTGGAACGTTGGGCAAATGCGTACGAAGCAAATGCCAGATAGACGGCGGCGCGGTCGAAGGCTGAACAAATTCCGCCTCTCCTGCTGACAACTCCTTTCCGTCTGCGTCGACCTTGATCTGAAGCTGTGACACAGCGTCATCGTCTTCGTCCCATCGTCGCCTATCGAATGACAAGGGCGATGCCGTGGAGGGGGATAACTTGCCGGCCGACTTTTCCAGCATCGTCACGAATCCGGTATCGCCCTCGATATCGGACCGCAGTGAATGGTTCCGCGCCATACTCGAAGCGGGCCGAGCTAGATGAAGCGGGCTCGGAGCTTGAAGCCGGTCCGGCATGTTGACCATGCTGTGTCGGTGGCTCAAACGGTTGCCGGGAGCTAGCAGCATTGACATCCGCTTGGTGTTCCTGTCGCCTGGAGCCAAGCCAGTCGTGCCGTGGTAATCCGAGAGGATCTCAAGGTACGTCGAGTATGCGTTGCTCTTGATGGCGCTCTGACGGGAAGTCGCCCGGAAGCTCTGACGAGAGATAGGTCGCATACTCAGATATCCCGGTCGGATCTTGAGATCGTCCTCGAGCATGATCTCAAGATCGTCCGCCGTCTCCCATGGATCCCGATCGGTTGAGGGGAATGGCACTTGAGCCTGTATGGTAGCCATGATGCCGAATTCGCTGTTCTCCTTCATGATGAGGTCTGATCGAAAGCCTTGTTCCACCACGCGGCCGTCCTTCATCAGGTATAAAAAGTCCTCATTTTGTATTTGGGACAGGTCGTGTGTAATGACGATGGTCGTCCTGTTCTTTCGCCATCTCTTGATCGCCTCGAATACGAGAATCCTCGATGCCGCGTCTAGCGCCGAAGTGGCCTCGTCTACAATGGCATGACTTGTCAGCCTGAGTAACATCGCTCAAACGAGTCGAACTCGTGCTCACCTAAAACTAACACAGTCGGATCTCTCAGCCGCGCTCGAGCTATCGCCAAACGTTGCTTCTGTCCTCCGCTGAGACTAGCTCCTCTTGCCCCAAGCTTGGTTTCGTAGCCCTGAGGAAGTCCGTTGATGAAATCGTGCATCATGGCCATCTTGCAAGCTTCGATGACCTGGTCTCGAGTCGCATCTGCTGGTTTGCGTTTGGGCAATCCAGCTAGACCCATTGCGACATTGTCGTGCACGCTCATGTCGAAGAGGATACAACCCTGTTGTACTGCAGCGACGTGTTCCTGAGTAAAGCCAAGGTCCAGGTATTGGATGTCCTGGTCATCCAACGTGACCTCGCCGTGGTCTGCAGGATAAAGGCGTAGCATCAATTGAGCGACCGTTGATTTCCCTGATCCAGATCCTCCCACAATGAACGTCGTCTCGCCAGCCGGCAAGAACAGCGAGACGTTATCCAGCGCTAACGTATCCGGTCGAGATGGGTAGGCGAAAGTCACGCCCTGAAGATTAAACTCGCCCTTGGCGTTGTTCGGCTTGATTTGGCGCAAAGCAAGCGAAGCCGTCTTGTTGACTCTCGGCTTCGATCGCATCCAAGGTTTCGATCGAAACGTGGGCGATGTGGGCGAGACGGTGTTGTTGGTTAAAGTCGCTTCGGAAACCGCCGAACTGGGTCGGACTCTGCCTTTAACGGTAGTAGGCGCTTGCATTAGAGCAACTAATCCGGCCATACTCTCCTTGCCATGGGTGATCTGGACGAGCCGCGGGACGAATTGCTGCAAGCTCGCGCTTCCCAGCAAACAAGCCCAGAAGACGGTCATCACCGTGGCCGGCGAGACCTCGTCAGCTCGTACGAGACCAGCTCCGTACCAGAAGCCAGCGATAAACATGGCCATGAGGACAAAGTTTCCGAATGCGGCCGATATTGACCAGACGACGGCCTGGCGGACAAAGTTGGACCTGGCCTTTTCGACGCCGTGTTCGAATTTATCGACCTCGATCTGTTGCGCGTTGAAAGCCTTGACGGTAGGCATGGCGCTGGTGGTACGTTCGACATTGGTGGACGCCTCGGCAAGAGCTCTTCGCTCGGCAGCGAACATCGGGTTGACGAAAATCTGGGTGATGATTTGACAGATGACCAGCAGTGGAATGGCCGAAGTGGTCACCAAGGTCAAACGCCAGGACTTGATGAGCGCCATAACGAAACAGGCCAAAAAAGTGGAAATGTCCTGGATCGATTGACCCATGTTCATGCCACAAGCTAAACGGACGTCGTCGGTTTCCCTGGTTAAGTTCGAGCACATGTAGTCAGCCATTATGCGCCAGCAGTAGGTGACTAGCTGAGAACTCACCTGGTAAACTTGCTCATCAGCCCTCCCGCTCCGACATTCTCTTCGGCGTCCTCTCCCGGTCCAGCTTCCTTTTTGTCGGCAAACTCTTCGACCTTTAATCCCATCCCCAAGTCGAACCATTCCATCCCCCTACGCATGACGCTATCAAACACCGCGGACCTCAACCGATGGGCAATGAGTTCCCCAACCCGGACCCAAAGACCGATCATGATACAGTTGACGACCCATCCGGCCGCACCGACGAGCGTGAGGATCAAGCAGCTATGCGAGATGCTGGCCATCAGGTTGGCCCTATCTTCCGAGGTGGATTGACGGTAGTCGAGAGGAAAGTAGGAAAAGGCTCCAAAGGCATCTCCGACGAGGATGGTCATGTACATCGGGACGATGGCGGCTGCTCCGGCGAGAATAATAGCGGGAACGACCCGGAAGAGGATATCTTGTGTCGTACAGTTGTGAAAGAGGAGCTTGATCGTCCCTTTCGGCGGGGTGTATTTGGGGGTTTCATCCCCATTCCCAGAGTCACTGGGTCCCGCCTGTGCCGATTCCATCCCGTCAGATTCCTTTGGACTGAACGGGTTTGGTCCTTCAGTTGCCCACTGACTCTTCCGGTTTCCAGCGGTGGTCGTTGGGTACCAGTCCTTCTTGCCTACAAACAAGGCTTGCGAGTTGTGGAACGGGCTCTCTTCCAACGTCTTGCCAGAGTCCGGTAGAGCATGCGCAGGAGGCGTCGCTGGTCCGACTTCGTTCAGCTCGACGTCTTCCTCTTGTACTGGATCCTCAAATTTCCGTACTAGTTCTTGTTTGAAAGCACGCGAGACGATTGCGTCTGACGGGGTCGGAGAGCTGAGGACAGTCGAATCGTATCGTCTATGTAGGTCGGACGGGGTCGAAGGGGTATAAGGAGAGTGTACCTGAAGCAAAGGTGTTCGATTTCTAGGTGTCGCTGGGGTCGAAGGGGGTGGTGTCGTGGTGATGAGGGGTATACCGTGTTGGTGAGCCCTGAGTACGGGAATATAGTCGACATACTGATCCATCCCCTCAGCTCCCACTCCATCGATGCGATCGATATTATTGTGTTCCATCACTTCGGTGGGGGTGGATGACGGAGAAGCGAGTCCGAATCGTTCGATGTAGAAGTTGACTCAACCAATCTACCCTTCCTTTGAGTTTGTTCTTCTTTGATCGCTGATGAACCGAAAGGTCGACGCTTATATCGACTCGATCTCCATCGATAGAACTCGTCCAACGTTCCCTCGTATAGGTGTCCATGACGATGCGATCTCAACGTAGTATGGCCGCCGGGATTATGGGTCATGTTCATGCAGTCTTCCTGGTGGGAGCTCATGGAGAGCTCGACATGAACACTTTTTCTTCTTGTTCTCACTCCCTCGTCGTCGTTTTCGTTTGACCTCTTTGTTCTCCCAACTCGGGACGGGCATCGCCGAACAAAAGAAGAACAGAACGCGCGCGACCGCGAGACGTCCAAGGTCAAGGCGTCTGTGGAAGTCGTTTCGATGGTGAACGACAACGTTGTGCTGGAGGCCCGAAGCAAGGTTGACAAGCCAAGTCGTATTTCGATATATATGCAGACGCAAGGTCTCATAGGATTATCGACTAGGCCTCCAAATCCGGAAGCAGGGAAGAAGCCGTCAAGGGTTTGCCTGAGGCAGAGAAAGTTTGAGCCGGCCTCGCTGACCCAGGTCAGACTTTGCAACAACCGTGGTATCAACCAGCGAAGCTGAAGAAAGTATAGTGCCCGACCAGAGATTCAGGTCCGAGGATTGGTAGAGCGTCTGGAAAGGGAATAGGGGGCAGAGACTCACATGATCCAAGTACTCCCCACCGATTCACAATGTGTCATCATATTAAGCCGCTGTTAAAGCCCATCGCTCGTGAAAACATCGCTCGATCGCTCGTGCAACGCGCAAGGAGTCTTCTGCGTCTGCTACCGTTTTGCCGGTCTAAGGGCAAAACCATAGAGAACGGAGGAACCGATCGTACTCGCAGAAGGGTTGACGTAACATATGCGAGACACCTGGACCGCGGAGATCGCCAATAAATCGATTCGCGGCCCGTGGTCCCCTAGGATATCGAAGCGCAGAATGATCGCATTAGACCGACAGCGTGCAGGATGATGATATTCGAAACCAACGTCGCGGAGCCGCAGCCAGAACGCCAAGCTCTTGCACCTGATACACGTTCCCATACCGCCGTCGAAGGATGATTACGGCTGAGCCTCGAGATGCGTTGAAGCACTCGAAACGATCAGTCACGACCGGGCGGCAAGTAATGAGGGGCGTCGATGGCACGAGCGCCAAGAAGGCGTTTCAGGACAGGTCGGGACGACCAGGGGGGCTCAGGGGCAAGTGAAACTAGACGAGGAACGCGGTTCCGTGAAAGGAGTGAGCAAGAAGCACAGGACCCAGAGCACAGAAAGGAGGGGAACACCTTCGGAAGGGACTAAATTATCACCCCGCACGCACCGCATGCCCGACCTCTCGGCTGTGTGTTGCGCGAGGGCGAATCCTTCCGCGCTCTGATGGCACGTGGCCTATGCCCGAAGTTACTTTCGCCCGTTGGGCTGAAAGTATATAACATCCAGGTCAAAACAACTCCCCCTTGGGTCTTTACGACGTGAGGACGGGTGTCGACATCATCGTCACAAGTCCGCTGCATATACCAACCGCTCGTCAGGATGCTCAACATCTTTCAAAGAAACCCCGTGGAGCTGTGCTCCGTCCTACTCCTACTCGCCGGACTCGGTCAGGCTAGTCCTGTGGACCTCGAGGTGTGCTCGTCCTTCGTCATTCCGCTTCAAGATCGCATGATTGATCTAAGCGCTCCTACCATATCATAGTCGCGACAAATCAAGCCCTCTTCTGGCAAGAGGAATCTCACACTGTCTGACACGATCATCTACGATCTCGACAACCCGAAGATCTCCTACCCTACCGTGACTTCGAACCATCAGATCAGTGTGACCTCGAGCATCTACATCGTCGATGGAGATAATACTTCTAACAAGACCATGTGAGTCCTTCGGAGAGTGTATCGTATGGATCACTTGTGGAATTGACAATGAATCGACCTTGTTCTACAAGTGCGGAATACAAAGGTATATCACACACCTTTACAAACATGATTGACAAGCGCGTAGGCTGACCGAGTAGACGTTGCCATCATCTAGCTGCCGGCAAGACCGTCATGTGTTACTTCTCGGCCGGATCCTTTGAGCCTTTCCGGTAAGTCTATCGACCAGCCGATTTGCAAGTGTATTGGCATCCCTTTCTCACGATGTCTTCCCTATACCATGTGTCACTAACAGTGACGATGCCGCCCTGTTCAAGTCGGACTGTTTCTGCGGCAAAGGATCCACCTACAACGCCAAGACCGAGAAATGTTCGTCCAACAAGAACAAGATGGATGGATGGGACGAGTACTGGTTGGACCTCCGTACTCCCGCTTGTCTGACCAACATCAAGGCGATCCAGGAGGCGAGGATGAGAAAGTTCCAGCAGAAGGGTTGTGATGGGGTCGATCCGGACAACGTTGACAGTGTGGGTAGTAGCGAGACTTGCTAGGCTCTCGTATCAAGGGACCAGAGAAGCTGATGATTCGGCGCCGCGGTATTATACAGTACATCAACAGCCAGAAGTACGGCACGACCAAGGCGAACCAAGCGGCTTACCTTACGTGAGCGGATAATGCTAGTCTCTCCGTCGAGTTGCTGTCTTTAACTTCATATCCCTACTTGCAGCTGGCTGTCTCAGACCGCTCGGGGTCTAGGTCTCTATATCGATTTGAAGAATTCGGGAGACATCTTGGAGGATTACCCTCAGATCGTCGAGATGTTCGACTTCAGCGTCATCGAGTCTTGCGTGAGTACCCATGATATCAAACTCCGCAGCGTAAGAACAGCACTGAAACCTTCTCGTCCGGTGGATAGTACGTTTGGGAGGAGTGCGACGTCTACAAGCCCTTCCTGGACGCCAAGAAACCCCAGATCCGGGTTGAATATGGGTCGGACTTTTCGAGTTGCAACGGTCTGGATCTTTCTCCCGGCGTCTCTTTCGCCCAGTATGACCAGGATTCGTTGGACACCAAGACCATCAACCTAGCTTGCTCTGGCGGTGCACCCAAGTAAAGATTGCTCGTCAATCGCTAGCGAATGCTCAGATTCTAGGAGATCAGCAGCCCCGGTGGCTCTGACTGCCCCTCACCATTTAGTATATTCAAAGAGGCGCATGATACGATTGAACAAACTTTAGCGGCCACAAGATTGCGATGAAGCTCGGTTCGTTCAGGATTGCTGCTGATTCCTGACCTCGCGACCCATGAGGCTCCCTCTCATTCCCAGGTTGACCTTTTTGAAGTCCATCATGCTAGAACGACCGCTCTCTGGAGCTTTCTCCTGCCACTCTCTCACTCTCGCGTGCCTTGCCGACTCGCAGTAGCCCTGAGTTTCCATGATCCATGTAGACAATTCTTGTACTCGTAGCTTGTGGCTTGTTTACAAAGTGGTCCCGACGCCGGTGATGACGAAAACGCATCGGGGATGGGGGACAGTGAGTGTGACGTAAGAGGGCGCTAAGGCTGTCTCTGTCTCTCTCGATCCCGATGGTGGGCGCGATGAGCGATTCCAGTTCGAAGGAAGCGAGCGAGCGAGGGGGAGTGGGAAGGGGGGAAGTTCTCGATGGTAACGACGATATAGTAGCAAAAGGCTCGACCCTCCCAGTGAATCTCCCTTTGACATCGATCAAAGCTCCATACTACATCGACATTTCGCAAGTAGCACCTGCCCAGCCCTCTCACAGATCCTCTTTTACCCGCCTCACCAAATTCTCCCGTGCATCCTTGCACTTTACGTCCATCATTTCGCTGCACCTCGTCAGATCGTGCACACGACGACCCGTGTTGCACCTCTTCAACCGATCAAGCCAGCTCTTCTCTTCTCCTCGCACATACCACTCTTCTTCCTCAACGATGACGGCCGCACCGACCTCGTTCACCTCCGGGTCGACCCCCTTCCTATCCGGGTCGCCTTACACCCCGGAACCAGGAACCTCGGATCAAAAGCAGTTCAGACCTGAACCTACCGAGGCCGACCTCGAACAGATGGCCAAGAAGCTGGGGATGCCCTTGGAAGACGATCTCAAACACATCTACATGAACGCCATCAAGGGGATCCATCAGGCCGCCGAGTTTACGCTCAGTCAACCGGATTATATCCCTCATACCCATCTTCCGACTTATCCGAGGACGAACATCCACTTTCCCGCCACGCAGGAAGAGCTCGAATTGGGTTGGGCGTACAAGGCGACGGTGAGGAAGGAGCCTCCTGTCGAATGGGTCGACGAGGATGATGTGGATAGCCACGAAGAAAAGGCCATCTTGAACATGACGCATACTCCCGGGGACGCCTTTTCCAAGCAAGACAAGCAGACCGCCGGCGAACAAGCCAAGGAAGGTGGAGTCAATCGGGACCCTGCCGACCAGCCCGACGTCCAGGGAAATGCTAAACCTCTTCACAACGGCGGCTCGAAACCCTCCAAGAAGACCACTCGAAGAGCCCCCTTGATCAAGGACAAGAGGGTCACCATCAAGGATATGGTCATGCTCAAAGACGTGCCCTGCTTGTTCGGAGCCGAGGTACAGGACGAAGGAGAGTTTGTAAGCGACATGGACGCTACGTGTGTGACGAGGATCTTGGATGAAGGTGGGGTCATTCTGGGAAAGGCGAATTGCGAGATGAGTCTTCAGGCGTTTATGCAGCTCTAATGAGGATGTTTCGGCGCTGACATCATCATCTCTTCGCATCGCTTTCTCGTTTGTTCCTTCCCATGCTGTGTCTTCAACCAACTGCCTATATCGATACGAACCCCTTGATTCAAGCCCACACGCCTGGTCCCGACATTGGATCTCTTGCTCGGCTCCCCGATCCATCATACAGAATCCTCATGCGAAAGGATTCTCGGCTGGAGGATCTTCTTCCGGTTGCGCGGCTTTGGTATGCAGTGACCAGGTCGACTTGGCCATCGGCGGGGATCAGAGCGGAAGTATCAGGATCGTAAGTCGTGACGTACTGGGGTAGCGTTTGAGAAACGGTAACTGATAAAACCTTTGCGACGCATTACGCAGCCGGCTAGTGCTTGTGGAATTGTAGGACTGAGGCCGACTTTCGGGTTGGTACCGTCGACCGGTGTGATCAGTCATGAAGCCGAAAAGGAGGTCATCGGTCAGTTACCATCTCGCCGGCTTCATGCATTCTATCTAAATGCGACATGCTAAAAGTCATTCCGCTTGGTCAAAACAGGTCCTATGACACGCACTGTGGAGGACTGCGCCGTTCTGCTAGAAACTATCGCCGGACCCGACTGGATCGACCTTCGTACATCCGATCGACCGATGCCGAACCCGTTGCCCAGGTACACGAAACTGCTTAAAGAAGCTCGCGAAAAGGCTCAGCGAGAGCATCCGGATCAGCCTCTCAAGGGCGTCAAGATAGGGATGTTGAAGGAAGGATTCACCGTTCCCAAGGGTGACGAGCGGGTATACGAGGTTGCCAAGGATGCGATTGAGGGGTTCAGGAAACTCGGTGCCGAAGTGAAGGAAATCAGCTGTCCTAGTCACGTTCAGCTTTCCGGGCCGAACAGCGTGGCGACGTTGTTGAGCGGGACGGCGCCGTTCGTCGGAAGAAGCGTGGGGAGCAAGCACCTCAGGTTGGGATCTTTCTGGAGCAAGATCTTGCCCTGGACGCCGGAAAAGTGGGAAAAGGTCAGCAGCCTGTCTTTTCACTACAAACGAGTTGCCGGGTTGTTGCTAATGATCGATTTCGGAACCTTACAGCTCGAACCGATGCTCAAGCTCGAGATCATCTCGGCCGAATACGTCGCGCACAACTTCCCGACGGCGTTTGACATTGCTTCCAACTTGGTACGTGTTGCACCTTTCCCGCTCATAGTTCACGTTCCGGCTAACCTTGTTGATATCTGTTAGATCCGGAAATTGAGCGCCGATGTCGATGCCATGTTCGAAGAGGTCGACTTGGTCGTCATGCCTACCTGCGTCAAACCACCTCCTCGCCACGTCCCTAAAGACAAGGGTATCGAAGGGATCATGGATGCCGGTAGTACGTTTTCGCGACTAGTCGACTATCGCGCTACCAGAATCTGACCCGTCTTCATTTGCATGCGACTTTTAGGTGCCATGTCGGCCAACACGAACCCGTATTCGGCTTCGGGACACCCTGCCTTGTCCCTCCCGGTCGGATTCAGCCCCCCCAGCGACGGTGACGTCTGGACCGAGGAAGACCGTCATATCCGTCTTCCCGTCGGACTGCAGCTCGTCGCCGCCAAGTACAACGAGATGGAGATCTTTATCGCGGGTGACGCCTGGGAGCGAGCGTACGGCAAGGGTAACAAGGACAAGTTCGGTTTGGATCGTGTCGGCAAGCCTCAGGGAGAAAAGGAGAAGCATGACGAGGACAAGTGAGAATGAAAACATCAAGTTCCGGCCAAGAAGCCAAATGTCATTGAGAAAAAATGTATCCACGTATTCAGGCTCTTTTGGGCGTCGATCAAAACCACATCATCATGTCGTAATGCGGCTCATAGTGTTGCTACAGAATATGGCAGTTGCTTTGACTATAGAGTAACTGCTTGCTCATAGATGACACGAACGAGGTGAGCTCCCAAAGTAGATGACTCCGCGGTAGGGTCCACGCCAGCGGGCAAGTCCTTGAAGAACGGTTCGAGTTCCGACGCGCTCGCCTTCACGTCGCTGCCGAACTATGATTCGTACGGTAGTTGTCAGTCGAGATGCTCTTATAACGAGTGCAAGATTCTGTTCACTCACACTTCGCATAAACTCTCGATAGAAACCCAATCGTGCGACGGTGTCCCATACCAGAGGGTCGTTGTAATCGCCATCAATGACCTTGTCGAGTTGTGAAGGCACAGCCACACCGCTACTTCGTCCCGGTACCAGGCTGTTGACGAAGCTCGATACCACTTTCGAAATGAGTTTTGTTTGATCGCTTTCTAGCTCGGATTTCCGGCGCAACAGCTCTTGAACCTCTCGCGAGACCTGTTCCGGTTTGCTGTCGGCTGAAAAGGGCATTTTCTGGACTTAGCTAAGAACCCCTCGGAACTCTGACCCGCTGGGCTCGCTTACTCGATTCCTTGATATCGACATCCCCATCTTCCCCAATATTCATCGGCGTGGCATTGTCTACCATTGCATTCCTCTTGGCACGAATTGTCTCGTCCTCTCGTTCCGTCTCCGTGATCCTCTTGCTAATCGCTACCAAGCGACCCTTACTCTTGATCAAGGCGTTGTTTAGCAGCTCCCACGCGTGGTAGTCGGTCCAGACAGTCGGCCAATCTGGTCGGACCCCTTCAGGCCGGGCGGAAAAGGCTCCGAATGTGGCTTCCACAACGTCTTCGTAATCGACCAGGTTGTACTGCAGGTACTTGTCGATGACCATGACCCGCATCTGACTCGAGTTTTGCCAAAAGTCCCGGACGAATACCAGCAATTCGCGTCGACCCTTTTGCGTATGAGCCAATTCTTGAATGAGCCGGAGGTATCGTTCGGTAGCATTCAAGAAATGCGAAAACGACCGCGAACCGATGTGAAGCACGGCGTGTACTGCAATGCGACGATACTCCTGAGGGATGACATCGGTCGAACCGGTGCAACCGGAGACTTCTCGCAGTCGAGTCAGAACGTCCTCCCATGAGGCTTTGGCATTGAGCATGCTCAAGATCTCTGTAGCGTTCTCGTGTTCAGGATGGTCTATCAGAAGAATGGTCCGCATCAGTGTCTGTATGTATTGCAGCCTCAACGTAAACGGTCACTTACTGGGATCTTCGTAGACAAAGACTGGGTCGGGCATCTGCAGAGCGGGTGCGTCCCGCTCGTCTTGCATCTCCTCGGGTAATGTTTCCAATACTCGTTCCTGGTAAGCCAGACGAATCTCCAGCTCCACCAGACGGTGCATGAAGGCCCGTTTGGGGTGGGTCATTGGGAGTTGAAGATCCGGAATCCTGCATATTCGCAAGCTCATCAGTACCACTAGCCCCCTAAACCTGGCCAGAGACTGCTTACCAGGCCTTCCACATCCACTGATATGCAAAGTTACTGAGATGCACCGAGAACCATTCTGCAGTACGCCTGGCGATTTCAATATCGAGCCCGTTGCCCAAGTCGGAGAAGATGTTCCGCATAGCGAGACCGACCGGGGGTGCCATCATAGCACCGTTTGCGAGACACAGCTCTCGAATAACCGAAGTCAAGTAGATGACATGATGCGGCGATTTTGGCAGCTTGAACATGGCCGAGAGGATGATCGAGATCAGGGTAGAGGCGAGGATCCATTCGCCAGGTACGGCGATATCACTCGCTTCTTCCTCGCCAGGAGCGGGCTTGCCCCTGAAGACATCTAGCAGGCAGAAGTCCGTCAGCTTGAGCAAGAGCTCTGCACATTTGACCCTGTTGACTTCGTAGATGGAGAGGATGTCCAGGATCATCGATTGCATCATCCATCCGTCTGGCGTCGAAGGGTTGGGGACTCGTCCGTCTGTCAACCCGATCTTGCCTCCAAGGGTGAAAGTGCCGATCAGTCCTTCTCCTTCGAGCGCACGGGACAAACTCGGTCCACCCTCTGCTTCGGGCGGCACGGAAATCTCGGGAAGATTGTAAAGATCCATGACCCCCGTGTCCTCCGGATCCCGCATAAATCTTCGAGCGGGCTCTGGCATCCAGGTGACCTTCATGAACCCAGCGTCCTGAGCCATCCTGAGGGTCGAGAGGATGTTGTCGAGCTGATCGGCTTCCGGAGTGATGTCCCCACGTGCAACCTCGGCAGGAAGGAAAAACGTATTGTGCAAAGCCCTAGATTGCTCTCTCGAGGTCACGCTACTCGAGATGATCGAGATGATCTCGTCCACGGCTTGTTTATTTGATTCGTAGAATCGAGGCCCAGCCTGCCATGAGTGCAGATAGCTCAGTTCTGCTCAGGATGTGCTGAGAGCAAAGTCTCGAGAATGTGACTGACCCTCAATAACCCCTCCGTCACTACCCTGATGACTTTTTCTGCTCGCTTCCCACCACCTCCCAACTCTTCGAGCACCGAAATGAACGATCGCAAGGTGGCAAGGTAGCTTTCTTCCGAAACCAAACCGATGGGTACCAGATGACCGAAGAATGAGACCTGGAAGATCATAAAGGACCAAGACTCAGCCCAGTATCAAGGTCGTAATCCGGGTTGCGTTTTGAGACTTACGGCCAACCGGACTTTGAGCCAGCTGCGCTGATCCACCCATTCCCTGAATCTGATCCCAAGATCCCGTAGGATCAACCACGACAAGCACCTCTCTTTCCTCCTCCTCTCCTGTTCCCGCTCGACATCTACCCCATTCGAACCTTCTCCAGCTCCACCCTCGGCGGTACCATCAACAACCATCTTGTCCGCCCCACCATCCCCGCCCAAAGCAGCTTCGACTTCGGCCTCCGCTTCCCCACCCGGAGGTCCTGAAGTGAATGGATCATCGTTGGATGCCAAGGCGCTCGCTTGAGCCCTGACCCGGTCGGTGATAGGGTCCTGTGGTCGGCGTTCGGGAGCGATGTCCAGGTGGAATTCTTCTTTCGAGAGGACGAGCAGGAGGGCAGCGTAGTAAGGGAGTTTGTGAGCCTGTTCGTTGATACTACATGGCACCAGATAATGTGAGTCAGCGAGGGTTCAGACCTGCGGAATGGAAACAGAGGCATGGCACCTACCTCCAAGCGAACCCATCTAGAATACCGGGCGCGGCACCCACGGGCCATTTATCCCGTAAGTATCGAGCGAGCATGGGTACATCAGTCGACACATTAAAGTCCTGTCGACAGATCAAGCAGCGGAAATAAGGTGAGCAAGATAGATAAGGCGGAAGGAGCATACAGAAAGCACTCGCACCTCTTGGTCGGCCAAGAATATGATGTTTTCTCTAGCTTGAATGGCTGGGTCTCGAGCTCGAGGAGGGGTAGGTGGAAAGTCTGATCACCGAACATATCATACTTCAAATATCAGCCTCCTTCGATCGAACGCTTAACAGGCCCTTGACAGATGGTACGGACCTCTACGGAAACCACCACGACCACCTCGAGGAGCACCTCGACCTCGTCCTCCACCTCGCCAGCCGCTCATCGTTTCGTATATGCGAGTCCGGGATGGGTTTCGTCCGCGCTTTTTTGCGTTGAAAGAATCGCTAGTACGAGACGATTAACTGATGGTCGTGCCTTGCGGTGTAGTGGACGTACAAGATGTTGTGGATGTCTCAAGAATATACTAAACAATCACACTTTCGTCATGCATGCGGTACTTGTGTATCGCAATGACCCCTCTTGGGCCAAGAAATTAAAAGCGCGTCGCGCTTGAACCTTAGAGAGGGAGAGAGGGAGGGGGAGTGAACAGGGTACAAGGACATTACAACTTTGGTTCATCGAGATCGAACAGATAACGCACAGATCATTACAGCTCCAGCGTCGTGATAGGTAAAACACCTAGCCTCTCTTGTCCAGTCTCGGATAATGTCCAGTGGAGCTGTGCAAATCGGGATCAGACCGTTCTCGCGATACATCTTCATCGGCGCCAGGGCTCGAACGAGAAGTTGCGCACCATGCTGCCCAGCGACCAAAGGTCTGGGAAGGCCTATACAGCAGGAGTCTATACGTTGGAGCTCTGTAAAGGTAGCCAGGATCGAGGAGGACGAAGAGGATGCGGAATTCGATCTGCAAGTTGACGATCGAAGATGGGTTCCCGAAGCCATGTTAGCGGGTAAGTCCACCCTATTTGATTTTTCGGCCTGAGGTTTCGCTGACCAACTTCTTTAATCGAGGCAGAGGCGAATCAGCCTTCAAGCTCGCAAGTAGCTCGAGATAAGTTTAGTGAAATTGAAGACATCTTCGAGAGCATTGCTGCAAGCTCTCTAACGCACGGAGAGCTGGCGGGTCCGCCCACCACAGCGCAGTATTACTCGGTCGATGGCGTATCCATCGAGGATCTCAAAGCAGTTAGTACAACATGACATCGTCGGCTCATCAGTCTTGTATGCTGAATATATGCAATTTGTCACCTTTGCAGGACACCCCTGCACGCAAGACGGCGCTTCTCGCCATGCAAGCGCTCCGAGCCGACTCCCCTCTAGCCGATCGTCTTGAGACGAAACACCTCGAAATCATCTTCAGCCAGCTCTACGGAGAAGACGTCTTCACTGAACTCCGACAAGTCGATCAGAATGCCTCGTCAACAGGAATGCAACGGAGCCGCAAACAACGTCAGAGAGCACTTCGATATTCGCTGGCTCTGCTGTCACAACTACAGACGATGAGACGACCTAGGACCCAAGAGATGTATAGGACCATCTTGAGGCATTGTGTGCATGTCGGGAAACCAGATATGGCTGCGGCAGTTCTTGCTGGGTTGGTCGAGGAGTGGATCCTCGAAGGAAGGGTGGCCGAGGTTGGGGTGGATACGACGTTGTTCGGAGAAGGAGGGGTACCCGCGGTCCCTCAACAATCCGCCGGAACAGGAGGCTCAGAGACGGATGCGACTGCAGCCGATCTTCAGGTCGCAGCTGTGGAACAGGCGGCTCGGACTAGGCGCATGAAGCAGATCATCGATGGGTGGTTTGAGGGCGTACGGACCTGGAGATTGCCAGGAGAAGGGATGGCCCCATTGGACAAGCTCAAGCTATGGCATCCCAAGACATTGAAGTTGCAAGAAAAGATGAAGAATTTCCCGTTCCCCTCACCGACATCGCCTCCTTCGCTTGTACCGCCACCGAACGCCGAGATGCTGGATATCATCATCTCTTCGTTGACGTACCATCCGGCCGTTTCATGGGGAAGTGCAAGAGGGGGAAGGTCGCAAGATCCCGTCTTGGCGTCCCAGAACCGACCATATCGTCGATCAGCCCGAGCGCTAGCCATTCTGGGAAACACGATCCTTTCCCGCACGCTACCTGTTACGGCGCTCAAATCGCTCTTTCAAGCTATGCGGAAAATGTCGATCGAGGTTCCCGTCTACCCGACCACAATAAAATGGCAAAGGATTCCGATCGCTAATCGATCCGAGTTCAGCGCGGGAACACATATTCACGCCGCGTTGATGTCGCTGCTGTGGTCGCCTCCTTCGCTCAACTTTCCGCATGGACGATGGGCGTCTTACCGGCTACCGCCTTTGACATTGACTTCCACTCGAGTCTTGCTGCACTATGCAGTCAAGGCCTTACCGAGCGGAGCGACGATTGTCAACTTTTTTCGGCATATCAAGTCGGCATTTGGGATCGGGATGCTGAGCAAGGAAAAGCTCGGTCCGCCAGTTGACGAGCAAGCGGGACATTGGAAAGGATTCTTTCGGGTCAACAAGATCGACGAACAGTTGCAGGTCATGGAGCGGAACGCCGGATCGGTGGAGATCCCCGAGCCTCCGCTCAAGGATGAGGACGTCATTTTCAAGCTGCGGCTTATTCAGGATGGAAACAAGGCCGAGATCGAATCGATCGTCTACAAGGCCTTCCCTTTCCTGGACGTGCATAATTATCGAACTTTACCGAAAGATGCGGATTATGCCATTCTGCATCGGGAACAGCACCGGCGGACGAGATTGGCCGGAATGGCGAAACGCCGGTCGCCCTGGATCTTCGTTGCCTGCCTAAATGCTCTGCAACGAACCAGAAGCACGCCACTCGCCGAGCGACTATATCTCTTGGCTTTGCGAGCTGAACAGGATTCGGCGCGGCCATCCGGAGGCGTCCGAAAGGAATCGAGTGATCCGGACACCTGGTTCCTGCCAATCGAGGGGCATACAGCCATGTTGCAACTCTATTCACAAGAGCAGCGAGACGGGCTGTCAAGCAATTCGGCGAAACAGTCCAGCAGCCCGTTCCGAGGGCTAGACTATAACAAAGCTGTCGGGATGACTTCCACCAAGAGTCTTATCACCCCTCAGCTCGCGGCGTGGCAGTCTGCTGGGTCAATCGTTCGATACGTACTAGACGCTGCAGCACAACTGAAGCTCGATCAGGCTGAAATTCAAACGATGAAACAGAAGTCGTCCGATTTCGAGTGGAGCATTCGGTCACCACCTCTTCCTGATAGCGAGCTCTTGTCGTTGGCAATACGGATGAGTGCGAATCAGTTGACGGCCTGGTCTCAAGGCAAGACTTCCCCGGAGGAGATCAACCGGATCGGCAGGATGATCACCAGGATTTACAATGCTAGTAACGATTACCAGGTCAAATTGCCCAGATCGACCTGGAACGATCTAACGAATATACGACGTGAAGCAAGGCAGGCTTCTAACTCCCTCAGTCCTTCGTAACATGTGACGTGTCCTTGTAAAGACGTATGCGATTCACGATGTTTAGGGATTAATCCGTCCATCCGTCGAGATCCATGACACGTCAGATTGGATTTCGTGAGAACGTGTTTATTTTGATTACGAACCCCTCCGAAGTCGGTTTCTAGTGATCAGCACTGGGTTACATTTCCCACTTGCGAGCCGATCACTCGCAATCATACTGCATCTACCCGAGTTTGACTTCGCATAGACTATCAATATGGCTGCCCGTACCATTCGAGCATCTTTGGCTGCTTCCCGCACCATCATCGCCGCTGCCCGGCCTGCGATTCGCCCCGTTGTGGCACGAGCCGCCTGGGTTCAACCCATCTCCAGGACTTTTACGGCCAGCTCGGCAAGGCTCGGCGGAGGCGAGAGTGAGTATTATACCGGCCGCTCGTCATTCATGATACTCAGACTTTCTTTGCGACGCATGCTCAGCCGATGCCGCTCTTTCGGCCAAGCTCCAAGAGGAGCTCAATTTCGAGAAGGACTCGCAAGCGGCGATGGCCGGTCAAGAGCCCGAGTGGCTAGAGGAGTTCAACCAGAATGGCGTTTGGGCTGTCAACGACAGGGTTGGAAACGGCGAGGTTGTGCTTACCCGAAGCTTTGGCAACGAAAAGTATGTCTTGTCGAGGAAAGCAGGATGTAAATCTCGCTGAACGCATCCCCGCGCTTCGGTTGCAGGCTCAAGCTCACCTTTTCGATCGAAGACCTCGACAACCCTCCTGACACCTCTGACTTGACTCCTTCTGAGGGCGAAGGAGAAGAGGCCGAGAACACTTTCCCCATTCGATGTTCCTTGTCGATCACCAAGCCTTCCGGCGGATCACTAGTCATGGATCTCTTGGTCGAGAACGAGGCGTTCGTCATCGACAGCGCTCAATTCTACTCGGACGCAAAGCTGGCAGAGGATATGACCGCTGAGGGTGACTGGAAGCGTAGGGCGACTTATGTCGGACCTCGTGAGTGCTCTCTGTCTGGTGACCACCTACAAGCACGACAGTCATTAACCTAGTTCCGCTCTGTCCACCAGGATTTGACCACCTGGACAGCACCGTTCAGACCGAGTTCGAGAACTACTTGGACGAGCGAGCAATCAACCAAAACTTGGGTTAGTGTAGCTTTGGCCATCGATCGGACCCGCTTGCTGAATCCATGACACTTTGTCATCACGATCAGCCTTGTTCATCCCCTTGTACTGCGAATACAAGGAGCAGAAGGTAAGTCAAGAGCTCCCCGTCGTCCGTTTGAGTTCGCTGCAATTCTGACGACTTGCGGCTCTTTCAGGAATACATGACCTGGCTCGAAAAGGTCAAGCGATTCATCGATCAGTAGAAAAGTCGAGCCGAGCTGCTTTGTAACGTATTGACGATTGGACCAACAACGACAGATCATATATAGATATAACATGAGACAACGTAGCTCCAGAACATGTACAGAAGAATGCGGTATCGTGACGGGTCATAAGATGTGGAGTCGCAGAAATGATCTAGCAAGAGGTTATGGAGCATGCTAACAATCAGCCTTTGACCGGGTTGAAAGTCATGATCTCGTTGTAGCTGCAACGATGGAATCCAGATGAGCTTTATACTTTCGAGCCAACGGGACTGTTACCGACTTACAGCAACTTCTTAAGCTCTTCCTTGGTGACTTGATCCTTCATGAGATCAAAATCGAAAAAGTCCTGGGGCAGAGGAGCCGCGTCTGGCTCATCGTCCGGGTCGTGATAAGCCTCGAGGTACGGGTGCGAGAGGCACTGCTCCACGGTCATTCGGTTCTTGGGTCCGACTGTAAAGATGATCGTCGGGCGATCAGCTTTGGATATGATGCTAGTAGGCGAAAGCAAGATAACTTACAGGTCAAAGTCTTCTTGAGGAAGTCAATGGCGGCAGGACTGGCCATGGGGTACAAGCTCTCGAAAGACTTCTTGGCGCGGAAAGGCAGCGCGCGGATGTACTCTCTCGAACGCCTCGAGGTGATGTCGTAGTACTCTTCCATAGAGGGTGTTCCGAGCACATCGAGAATCAGACTGAGCTGGTGGTGACTGGTAAGACAAGTTTGCGGTTCAGCTGGAGATGTGTTACTCTCATCTAGCAAGCGAAACTCACTAGTCTTTTCCAGGGAAGAGAGGCTTTCCGTTTAACATCTCCGCCAAGATACATCCGATACTCCAGACGTCGATCGACTGCACCACGCCCGCTAGCCATCAGCATCCTACACCCCTTGTCTATTGACGGGCTGATTCTCACCTTGGTGTACTGCTTGAAGCTCAACATGACCTCGGGCGCTCGGTACCATCGAGTGGCCACGTATTCCGTCATGTACCCGTTGCCACTGCTGCCGCTGGGAAGGGCGGTCTGGGTAGACCTGGCGAGACCGAAATCGCAGACCTGTCAAGGCGATAGAATGTAGTAACAGATGTAATCGACAGTTTGAGGGCTCGGAGAGCGGATTTATCGAGCTGACCTTTAGATCACAGTTGGCGTTCAACAACAAGTTGGAAGGTTTGAGATCCCGGTGGACGACTATTCGCAATGATCGATGTCAGCCTTTCTGTTGACATCTCAAGCATGATATAAGAGCCGGGACTGACTCTCAGCAGAGTGCAAGGCTTTGAGAGCTCGACAAGTCTATGCAAACCGATGAGCCCGATTTGTATCAGCCTGACGATCTCCTCTATCGCTTTCATCCTCTCTATCCCGCTTTACCTGGTAGACAAAATATTGACAATGATCGTCACTCAGATCTTGAGTCCTGATGACCCTGTGCAAGTCGGTCTCCAGTAGTTCCTGGACGACGTAGACTTCCTTGAATTCGTCGAACGATTTCGGTTTACAGATGTCAAGGATCGTGATCAACTGTGAGCATGCGAGAGATAGTCTCGATATCAGCGAAAAGTTCCGGCCGATGATGTATCAGTGATGTGTTACTGACGTTTTCGCTGACTTGTTGCTCGGAAAAGTACTTCAGAAGCTTCAGCTCTCTCAGGGTCCGAAGGGCGAAGAGGACGTGATCAAAGGGAGAGATCTGATTCGAGCCGTAATACCATTAACTGATCAGTAAAGCTATTCCGCTACACGAGTTCATTACCACAAGTTCACCTTTTTGATCGCGACCTCTCTCCCGCTAGCTCGATGAACGGCTCGAACGACGACCCCATAAGCTCCCTCGCCGATGACAGTCATCACCTGATAGTCCCTGCCGACGCTGAACTTGACCTTTCTCGGCTCATTGGCGGGGGGAGCGTTTCTGTTGTTCTGAGCAGGCTTCTGAACGGCAGCGGGTTGTTGCTGAACCGGCATCTGAGCGGCGTTCATTCCGGGTTGTCCTTGGAGAGGAGCTTGGTACACAGCGGGTTTAACGTCCATGTTGATACGTGGTGAGGTGAAGAAAAGGGAGTGCTGAAGGGTATTCCAAGGGTTCGTGAAAGAGAGGTAGGCAATGATGATCGACCGCCTTGAATGGTGGACGACTAGACTTTCGGTGCGGTGATTGTCGTCGACAAGAAGATGGAATGCCAAAGTTCGAGCTATAAGACAGAACCAGGCAACGAGCGCAAAAGGACAAAGGTCAGCCTAGTACGCATCACTCGAACACGATCAAAGGGGACCCGTTGAAAGGGGCGGGACGGATCATAGCAGGAGCTTACGATGGGGAGAAGTCCCTTTCACCGATTCGATTGACGGGCCGGAGAGACGATGTGAGCCGAGGAGAGTATCAAGTGGATTGATGGTCTACCTTTGAGACCTGCGATTCGTTGTTCACGGCTAAGACAGATGCTGTGTGCGCTGTGTATGTGGTAGGTTGTAGAACAAAGTCGTAGTTTTGTCGTAAAGGATGTCGTTTAGTCCAAAAGTTCGTTCGTTATGTCAAGTCGCAGCAAGTCGTGCGTGGTGCGTGATGTCGATAGTCTGTGGACCTTGTGGATCTGACCGCTTCGGTGAAGGTTGCGGGTGTCGGTGTTGATCCGGATTGATCGAGTCGGGTCGTTGTCGTCGTTGATCGTCGAGGAAATGCGCTGGGGAAAGGATGGATGGCTGGATGGATTGGGGAAACGAGGACGCGGGTTGCAAGGGAGATCCGATTGATCGCGCTAAGAGATGTCCGAGGGGGAGGAGGGAAGGACAGAAATGCTAAACGAGTGTAGTTGTGTAGTGTCAGAAAGACTGATCGAGCCAGATGTGTCGCAGCTCTCCTGCTGTAGAATGATTGAATAGGATGAACTGAATCAGCAGTCGATCACGGGGTACAACCTGTTCTTCGCCCTGCCTCGCCGCCTTATATCGCACAAACTCGAGAGCAACCTCAACATGCAGAGAACAAAAGCCAAAACGCGGGATCTGAGCGCGGGTAACGCAGCGACGCCCTGACTCCCTCTCGACCGCACAAATCCTGAGAGCAAAGATCAAACGCACACTTAATCACACTGAAAGCCCCCTGTCATATCTCATAGCCCGCACCAGCGATTTGCCGAGTGCCTGCGTTCTTGTTCGGCGAGGGTTAGCGATCGAGGACAAAAGACGGTGCGGGTAGTACGCGCGGTGATGAAACAAGGAGGCGGGATCCGGGATCCCTCCCGCTCCCTCCCGTGGCAAGTCCTCTACGCGCGCGTCGCCCGGAGCGATATCGTGATTTCTCCTTTTGTTCTCGATCGAGGATTACAGGGCAAGGTCTTCGCAGCGCAGTACCTCTTCACCCCAGCCCACGTAGATGACACAACACTCGTGGCTTTGCTTGAGTTCCTACCAGAACCACAGACCAAGAGTGGTCAGCACCGAGCTTGCCACTCGAAGCCCATAGAGGGCCCGGTGCGTTCAGTCCCAATTAAAGAGAACTCGATCCAGCTGAGAGATCATGAGGGACTAGCCATGTTGCATTTATATCGATGGCACATGCAATCAATTTATTTCGGGCATTACGGCTTGTCAGGCTTCCACGTATCCCAATCACACGATGTCCCCCTCAGCCCGACTAAATCCTCGGGTCGGGCCGCGGCGTGGCTTCACGAAGACGAGGTACAACGACTTGTGGTGGTGAATAGGATGGAGCAGGTGAATTGATATTGATAAGACGTCAAATCTATACAAAGGTGCAAGTCGGCCTAAAGCTATGGAGCCAGTCGTAACAAGTAGATCCGGCGCGATCTGACCCGCAGATTACCCCTGAAACGGTCTGACGATCAGAGGCATATTGGACCCCTCCGGAAATCGTTTGTCCCAGGCATAAGGTCGGTTGGTGAACCTGAAGAACAGATCGTCGTCAGTCGCTGTAATATCGGACCTGCGACTGAGCTGCGGCACTGATCTGCGACACCCACATGTTCCACTTGTACATCCTGATACCTTCGGGTTGCCTGAATTCGAACTGTTGAACCAAACTGAACAGCGTCGACTTGACCCTGCAGTTACACGTTTAGCATATTCCTGTAAAATCGTTCCGGGTACCAAGTTAACTCACTCGATAGAGCCCATCCGATATCCTAGACACTTTCGCGGACCGTCGATGAAAGTGAGAACGTTTTGATCTATGCCCAGCCCGGTAGATGCGAGAACCTTCGAATCTGCCCACCGGTCGGGCCTGATAGACGACGGTAGGAATCAGCTGTCTGCTCATATGACAATCGAAACTGCATCACTCACTTGAACTCAAGGGCATCATCACCCCAGAACAGGTGCGACCAGTTCAATCCCTCAATAGGTATATAGGCCTGTAGAACGGCATCCGACTTCAGTCCAGGCCCCACGATCTCCACGATCCCGGATCCACGGCTTACATATTGACCCTTGCGGATCTTGACTTCAGAAACAGTCTTGCCGTTCTTCAAAACGATAGGTTCCTCGAGCGGGATGATGTCGTCCTTCTTAGCCTCCCGAATCTGAGCATATCGCAAGCATGCGGCAAAGCGTGAGCTTTCGGTAGAGCGATCTATTCCTCGTACCAACTGCTCACCGTCGTCGGGATGCTTGGATTCAACCGATAAACCTCCTTGACGACCATGTCTAGCAGAGGCAGCGTGTCCAGATCCTCGAGCGAGATGTTCTCCCCGTACGCAGAGCATTCTTCCCGGAGACGATTCTGCACAGAAGGAGATCCCGCAAGATGGTACAGGCACCATGCCATCACGATCCTGTTGATGCAGCAAACACGATCTCAGTAAGAATCCCGTCAGGTTCCGACTGGAAGAGGTAGACTCACGATCCCGTATCGGTACCCGCAAACTAAAAACACGCAAACACAGTCAGCTTGAGGACGCTCAGGAAAGTCTCGACCGACAGATTCTCACCATGAACGTAGCGAGTGCTCCAGAAATCTCGAGATCGGTCATTCTTTCGCTCGGCTTCATAGCCATATCCGCTTTGACTGTCAAAGGACGACGTTCAGAACCAGCCATTATACTTAGGGATGGCACGCTATCTCCATCAGAGCTTCAAGCTAGACTTACCGATCAGCGTAAGCAAATCCCTGCCTTTCTTGCCATCCAGATCCTGCAGACCCTGTTTCTCGGCTTCCACCAATTCCAGCTTCTTAGCCTTGACTAGTCGTTCCGTGAGGTTGTCGATGTATCCCATCCCTTCTACGACCCGTCGAGAGTTTTCGGTTGGCTAGTGGACATGATTGATTCGTAAGCGGTCGTTTCGATATCGCAGCGACATTTCCGACTTACCCAAATTTTATCTAGTCCTGGGATCATGACGCTCAACATCCCCCTCAGGCCCGTCCTCCCTACGCAGACGTCGAACATCCGATCATATGCTTCGTAGATCCTGGAACCTTCTCCGTGGCCCTTCTGGACGGCATGCGTGACTTGGGTCTGTCGGTGATGTGCGGCTGCTCGAGCTTTAGCGGATTGAAGGTCAAAGTCGATGTGGGCTATCCGGAAAATACCAAAATGAGCTTACGACACGTTTCGCTTCAAGACCCGTTCTTCGAGAAGTACGAACCTCGTTGACCGGGTTCTTCACTTCCGTTCTCGACCTGTTGTTCGCCGGGCCAAGACGTGGGATGCATCTTGCCCTCGATCCCATGTAAAGCATCAAAGGCATGATCGAAAGCGGTCAAGCCGATGATATCAAAGCTCAACCTGTTCAAGCCGTCCAAGACGTCCATCAAGACCGCCGTCTTCGGCGCCTTCGCCTCATCCTGTTGAGCGATAGCTTGGTTCATCCTCTCGAACCAGATCCCTCGTAGTTCGGAACACTTGAATTTGAACGTCGGCATCATCCCCCTGATATTGCTCTGGCTAAACAGAGGGTTGACGATCCGGCGAACGAGACGGTGTCGGGGCCCTTCGGCGTTGATCAGCCCGGAACGAAGGTACCTTCCGAGGGTCTTTCTGAGCATGATGGGCTTTTCCCAAGTGTTCGTGTTCTTGAGAATGTGGTGCAGTGCACGTCGATCGGTCGTCCACAGCCTATCCCATAGCTGCGACCTTGCTTGTGTCAGGTTGCGGGTGTAGCGTAAGGAAGATTAGGACGACTTACCCCGAACGGACCCTTCGTATTGAACGTCTGACCATATGCGTCTGTCCACTTTCTGAAGTATCCTGGAGCTTGCTCGGGACTGTTCATAGCGTTTCGCTAGTCAGTCTTTGGGGCATGAATCGATTGTCTTGGCCCAATGGAAACCCACTCGAGTAACTCCAGATAATGACCCGCAGGTCCGGTTCCTCCATCGGGTCCTCGAAGTGTACGTAGTGGACTAGTCCAAGGTCTCCAGTAGACTAATCGTACCACGAGAGCGATTCCTATAGCGAGCAGCCATGTTGCTACTCCGAGCGCGGTCGTTGGTAGGAGCGGGTTCTTGGTAATAAAGTCGGTGAGTAGCGACATGTTTGCGAGTGCAGCGCGAGGCTGTAGTGATCGATCTCCCGACAGCAATCTATCTCGATGTTAATCTCGGAAAACATCTTCGGTATGAATATGAAGGTGTAAGGAGGCTAGTCTGCTTGAAAGAGTTGCCCTTCCCACCGAACAAAAGAATCGTTTCGAGACAAAAGAGACAAAGTTCTCTCAGCCTCTCCGGTGCAATTGCAGGGGGTCAATGCGAGGGGCACGGGGTCTCCACATCACGCGGACATCACCTTGTTCTCGCTTCCCGTCGGAGATATCCGTCTACGGAAGCTAAACAATCTCCCCCTCGGCACGTCGGACCGGGTCTCGAACACCTGCCATTACTCGGGTAGCTGTAGAAATACCTGCAACGCTTTGTATACGGTTCAACCTCTCGCAATCACTTTGTGCTATTAACAACTCGAATTGTCACTGTAGACCCTTCTTCGAACATATCTGGATCGCCTCCCAAACGCTTCAACAATGCAGAAACGAATTGCATGCATCACAGGAGCCTCCTCCGGAATCGGCAGGACCTCTGCCGTCGCCCTGGCAAAGACCGGTCAATGGCGTATCGTGCTCTCTGGTCGTCGGGAACAAGAGCTCGAAAAGACGGCTCAGATGTGTCGGGATGCTGCCGGTTCGACCAACGGCGATGAAGACCTCACGCTGATAGTGGCAGGGGACGTCAGCGAGGAAAGCAATGTAGAGTCGTTGTTTGATGCGATCAAGAAGACGTACGGTAAGGCTATTACAGGGCACCCTCGTATCGGTAGACATCGATACTCAAGCCCCTGTCACTACCGTTGTCATTTCTCCCATAGGCCGAGTGGACATGCTCTTCAACGTCAGTCCAAGAAGAAAACCATTATCTCCCCACCTCATACTGAACAGCCAAGATCCCTCTTACAGAACGCCGGTATTTCCCTCCCCGAGACCCCGATCGAAGACCTCCCGATCGAGAAATTTCTATCGGTGATGAGTATCAACGTCACGGCTTCCGTACTTTGTACCAAGTACGCTACGAGACTGATGAAGAGCCAGCAGCCTAAGGGCGGGAGGATCATCAATAACGGCAGGTGAGCCGATCGCGGTCATTCTCAGCCGGTCGCTCTCGTACTGAGATTGGATGTCGTAACGGCAATGGCTTAGTATTGCTGCCTATTCACCACGACCTGGTAAGCCCGCTGAACGACCGCAAGGCAAGTTCAGGACCGACTCTGAGCGCGTGTGTCGATCTTGCAGATGCCGCTGCCTATACTATTTCCAAGCACGCGATTTCTGGTCTGACCAAGTCCACTTCGCTTGACGGACGGAAGTACGATATTGCATGCTGTCAGCTTGATATCGGTCAGTACGCCCTCTACTTGGCGCGATCGAAGCGCGATCGCTCACGTAGACATTCATCAGGTAACGCTGCGACCGAGATGGGAGGCGGAGCTGCCAACGGAGTTACTCAGGCGGACGGCTCGAAGAAACCTGAACCCGTGTTCGACGTCCAACAAGTGGGAGATGCGATTGTCTTCATGGCCGGGTTGCCGTTGGGTGCCAATGCATTCAACGTGACTCTCACGTGAGTCCCTGTAGCTCGCTTGCTTGCGTGATTCCTGGTATTTACTTGCTCGCTCTTCGACTGGGATATAGATCTAGCGCCATGCCTTTCATTGCTAGGGGTTGAAGAGGATCAGCTGGATAATGTGATCACCCCTAAGATCGTCAGCCTCAGACTGTATGTTAATCAGGGCAAGAATTCAAATCTTTTCCCATACATTCGCTCCAGCTTGAGTGTGAATTTCGAATTGCTTTGTAGCATCGTTATCGGTTGGTCCTAGTCATCGTTCCAGTCCTACCGGCAGCAGATCAGTCTACATGTACAAAGCAAGGGAAACCGTCATGAGATCATCCATCGCCTGCAAGATCTCATTCATCATTAAGATTCGCAGTGGAACAAGAAGAACAACCTCAGTTTCGCCTTCGTTATCTGCAAGCTACATCTCAGGATGACGGCGAAACGGCAGGACGTCGGTTTTGGCCGTACTGCAGCACCGATGTGATGCTGTAGCGACTACGATATTGCGAAGCTGTATTGGCAGGCTGAAACAGCCAAGATAGACAGCGGATGAAAGAGTGGTATGTTCAGAATTTATCTCCCCCGCCACCTATGGGGCTATGGTAGGTAATATGATAAAAGCCAGCCTTGGCCTCAGATTGCATGGCTTGGATTTCTTATGAAGCATAATCAAGGTCTTCGGCGCTCTTACAGCGCATGCTGATCAACAGCTCGATCGATCGTGTCAATATTGCGTTCCAAGAGACAGATCCGTGCGGGTTGCTGTATATACGCTAATTCGAACATGACAGGCCAGCGTGTCTTATCTGAACAAAGGAAACCTTTACCTTCAGAGGGGTATGACGATGGCGCTTGTCCACGCGCATGCCATACAGAAATAGGCGGGGTTTAGCTGATCGTCAAATCCGATTGACGGCTTACCAGTTTCGATCACGACAGCGGTAGCCAGGATAATTGAAATGATGGAGGGTCGCGACATTGTACTGATTGTTGGTATAAGCATGAACCGAAGAGGTGATAGAAGTGATACAAGGTGGCTTCTGCGATAGAACATCAGCGGTAGTGTTGAAGGCCGTACTCAATCGCCTGCAAGAGACAGGAGGTATCAGCGAGATTGTCACAAGATGTGGGCTATCTGGTAAGCTTTGACATACCTCGCAGCTTCTGTACTCGCTTGAGCACAGAGTCCTTCGAAGGATCTGGTCAAATCCCATCACAATCAGCCGACGATTGGCTTTCCCACTGCACATGCCCATCCTTCTTTACAACTCACCGTACGGGTGGTCCTTGCTAGGAATCTCCAACAATGCCGGGAAAGCAGCTTGGTACCGGTCCACCGTGAGACGGATTTTATCCGCGACCTGTTCTCAGCAGAATCGAGGTCGATATTAGGATTGTGTATCAGCCAGGCCCCTTTCTCCTCCATCTCCGCTCATCGAGTCAACGTACGTGCTGGTTGATGAGAAGAATGGCAATATCGGGTCGTTCCGTGTATTCTTGGAAAGCCGACTCGATCACGGCGGTCGGCGTCTCTATACATCCCGAGTGAAGCACGATCGAATTGCCAGCATCAGTTGACCGCAATTATCGCGAGACGTCATGTTCAGAACAGCTGGACTGACTGCCATCCACGATCAAGAAGTTCTTCTTCTGCTGGTTATCCACATGTCCAATCCCAGCGAGAAGCAATCCGGTGATCGAGTCCTATCAATACATCGATCACATATGATCAGTTCCATCCCGTCTCACAGCGGTCGACTAGCCCGACAACGGACCTCGTCCCCGATCACAGCGATCAGAGTCCGGTCCTTTGCTGTTCCACTGTTCGACATCTTTGGTGGATCAGCTACGTAGATATGGTTGAAAGGTGTTGCAATCTCTTGATTGTGGTTGGAGATACGAGCTTGAACGCAAGATCAGATGGTTCGGTGACGATATCACACTCATCCGAGCCCGGCTCAAGCGATACGCGTCGCCCAAACAGCACATCTCAGACGTCATCTACCAGGCTCTCAGACGGCAGACGGGCTATAGGTCAGTTCGACCAGATGTCACGCAAACGTCATCCTCAACCAGCCAACAAGTCTTGGAACATGGAGGCATTGCAACACGGTCGAGGACTTTTGGGGGTAGATGCTGTCATGTCATCTCGTCATACACCATCGAAACAAGAATCATCGTCTGAGAGGGAAAACAGAATGGGATGCTTCCGTCCGCTTAGGCGACAATCTTGACGACACCACCAGCCTCCTTGATCTTCTGCTCGGCCAACTTGGAGACGAATCGGGCCTTAACGATGAAAGGCTTGTTGATTCGGCCCTTTCCGAGCTGCGAGGCGTAACGACAAGCACGGATCAGAACATGGCCGGCTAACGGTATGGCACAAAAAGGTCACTTACGAGCTTGTGCTTGTTGAGCTGGCACAAGTCAATGACGGGGACGGTGCCCTCAGGGGCATCAACCTTGGCAGCGTCGAGCGAAACGAGCTGTAACGTTGATCAGAGCACAATCAGCTTTCTGCCCGTAACGCAGCGGCTATCTCCCGGGATCGCAGCTCACCTTGTCGAGGTTGATGGTGGGTCGGAAGGAGTGGGCGGGCAACTTGTGGTAGTGCCTCATACCGACCTTACCGAAGTAACCAGGATGGTACTATATAGCCAACAAACGGAAGAAACGTTCATGATGTTCAGCATCCAACTTGAATAACTGTATGCTGCCACTCGGCTCGTAAGCTCACCTTGTCGAAGTTGGTCCTGTGGTGGTGCTGACCACCGGCCAAACCACGACCTCCCGGATGCTTCCTGTGCTTTCCGACACGACCGTGACCGGCCGAGACGTGTCCTCGGTGCTTTCGGGTGTTGGAGAATCGGGTAGGCATTCTATCAAGGTATCGGAAATATAGATGGCGTGTGTCAGTTGGGTGGGTCGCATGTTATTGTCTGGCGACCGGAGAAAGGAGAAGTGCGCAAGGGAGATCAAGGTGGGCGGACGAGAAAGATGAGAAGATCGGGTCATCGTCATTGCTGCTGCTGGCTGCTATCTGTGATCTTCGTTCCGTCCATGCGATTCTGAGGCTCTTTTGATGATTTTCGACCTGGTTGCTGGCTGTACTCCGAGGCGAAGTTTAGATGTAATCGACCGTGAAAGTAACAGACAGCGTTCCTTTTCGAATGTCGAGAATCATTCCTGCAGCCGTATCGATGATTAGGGTAGTGATTCTTCTGGCTTGTCGATGCAGACCACCTATTGATCCGTTACGACCCCTGGTCTACGCTCGACTTGTCGGTCCTCTGATATCTCGTTTTGCCCTGCCATCCTTGTTTCTACGGCATACGCGGTTCTTGAAGATAGATCCAGATAACAGCAGCAGACACAGCAGCAGCAGCAGCGATGATGATGACCCTTTCCCCCATGCAGTCCCGTTCGGTGCGAAGGACTTGTCACAAGCTTTCGCACCGATCCTTCCACCATCGCATCCCTCTGACCTGTTCCTTCTCCTTTCCGCCGAGTCGAACCTGGACTTGATAGATGAGTGTGGTACATACGTTGACTATTCCTTGTTGTCGGTCCGGTGAGAAAGGAGAGTAGGGCGAGTGGGATGTCGAACTCTTGGAGGTTTCAATTGAGAGGTCGACTTCGGGATGCGGGACCGTCCGTCGAGAGGAGAGGTCGAGAGCTCGCGAGGTCCAGCGGGGTGGGGGGTGAGGAGAATTTGCAATGTTCGTGCCCGAAGCGCGAGAGCAGAAACGAGGAGGAGAGGAATATAGGCAGCAAGCGCTTCTAGTTGGCGGATCCACGTGCGCGCAATCACAATCAGCCAGTTTATGTCATCCGCGGATCGCAACAGGGCAGCATGTGGGATCCTCCCCCTGCCGTAACCTAATTCTAGTATTCGCATCTACCGACCGGCTTCTTTTGTTGATCGACTCTCTATCTCAGAATGCTCGTAACAGATCATCCATACAGCCTTTCAACCACGCAACCACATTGTACGAGGTTTGGCATTCGAATCGTCGTGTCCAAAGTTTGGGTTCGGAGTGTCCGCTTTCCACATCGATTGGCGGACGATATGACCCGGACGACAGCCGACTAAACCCATCACTAGATATCTCATCTGAACCGTAAGTCGAGCGGCGCTTCTCTTTTGGGTCCATTTCCTCCTTTTCCCTTGCCCCTTCTCCTTGCTCGATCTACGATCTATGATGTTCTATATTTATTGTCTCAGAAGTGGGCCTTACATCCATCCCCATAAAGGAGGAGTAAGGGTCTTGATTCGACAACCTTTAGCTGATAGACACTATCCTCGACCTTCTTTGTGGCTCCACATTGTTCACGAGAATGGCTTGGCTGATCATCGTATTTGATGTTAATGCTTCAGACTAGGAACGACTTTACGAACATGCAACGACAAACACACGATCCGGAAGGGAATCCAGAAGTTTTGGACGGAATGGAGACGTTCAACCCGCATCGACCTTCATCGAGCGGTTCGACGCCTGACGAGCAATCACGAGATACGGACAGGACCATGGTGGAGAAGAAGAACCGGGCTGCGGTCGGATCAGCGTTTGCGGAAGGAGGGCGGGACAAGGTGTTTAGGTAGGCACACCTTTCTCCCGTCCTCCGAGCTGTGCCATCAGTGAGTCAAGACCGGCAGGCTGAGTGAAGTTCCATGGCCTTGCTTGTATATGCTTCGTGTCATCCATGTTACATTCAATACCTGTCAAACATTCTGTCCGCTCGTCTGCGATCGACTTCTTCCCCCTTGACTCGACTCGCAGTCCCCCTCACTCTGCTTACCCTTTGAGCGCCAACCCGTCCTCAATGATGCACTACGGCTCGGACCCGACGGGTACGCTAGGCGTGCACCATCCCAAAGAGATTGTCAGGATCGAGCGGGACTGGAGTACACCGGCCGGTGGACAGGTCTGTCAGTTTTATACGAGCTGGGTCATGGAGCTCGAAGGCAGGGTAAGGCTCGATGCGACCTTTTCGCCCATATCGGACTTCGAGTTGATCTTGTCCCTCGACCGTAACGAAACCACAACCGCGACTTGTAGGTGACCCCCGCTCAGTTCCAAGCTCTGATCAACACCATCAACCATCACCTTCAACTGGCCAACAGTACTGGATCGACCGTATGGGAGAACTTACTCGCAGTGCTGACCTGGCATACGAGCTTGATCTGGTATACGCCACGCTTCGAGAGGGAGATGAGGAATATCGAAAAGATCATCGAGCAGGCGAATACCGAGTTGTGGAATGCGAAGGGATTGAATGTGCTTAGTCCGAGAGACGTCGCCTTACAATATGTGAGCTGCCATCGCTAGGGGCCACATCAGCGCTCGTTTTGCTGATGTTGAAGTGATATATCGGCATTCAGCTGGAGATCGAGTAAGTGGATTGTATCTGCTTCAAAGCGAAATACTTCGCTGATTTCGGGTTCTGGTGGCATATAGATATTATTGAAGAGGCGAGATGCCCCGATTTGGCCGCAGATATATGTCAAGACGAGTGCCAATCATTGCTTGTGGTTGTATGCCAATCATTGCTTGTGGTTGTATATGTACATGATGAGACGTCTATACCCCTGTTCCGCTCCATTTCATCAAAGCGTCTTCTGCCCATCGTTCCGCTTGCTTTGCACGTTTATGCGTAAGCGTTATCACCGGACAAAGAAATTCAAGCGAGGTAGCATGCGTAGACATCGGGGCATCTGGCACTGTCACTATATCGTAAGCGATCATGGTCGGCTGTGTTTTTGGGGCGATGATAACGTCTGCAGGTGAATTAGTATAGTCTTCAATGTCCAACGCAGTTCCAGAGGACAACCCCTGAGCGTTGGTTGTTTCAAGACGATGTGCTAAGAAGAGGGCCCGAGGAAGTAGTTATATGAAGATAATCATGTGCACGAGGTATGTGACTGAATACAATACACCTACAGACCGCAAACGACACGTTCACCTCTATTATTTGGTGCATTATCTTTGTCGACAAAGCGGACGTCCGCTATACAAGATGATGCCTCTCTTCATGGATAGACAGGGGTCTGATTGAACATAAAGTACTTCGCATTAAACTTGTGAATGTGATAACAACGGAACATGTCATTGTGTTGGATCGAGTTCAGAATGGTCCTTTGCCCGTGCGGAAGACGATAATTCTCTATAGATTCAAGCTAGTCCATGAGGAATTTATAGGGCCCTGTCGGGTACCAATGGGCCTCGAGGTCGCCAGTTCCCAGTCGCAGATGGGGACTCGTAAACGCATACCGACATATCATTGATGACCGAATGGTCCCATATACTAGGCAAGTCGTCATTCCAGTGCGGGCAGCTATTGTGTGTACGGGGAAGTTCTAAAAACGAGGTGAAATGGATGAGCGATGCAAATATACCTGCCCCCGGATCCCCTTCCAGATATGAACGCGCAGCGTTTTTGGGAAATAAGTCAAGACCGTACATAGCGCTACAACGGCCCGACCTGAAACGCCTGGAACCTTTCGCCAAATGCGCGTCGCCTTCAAGGATGCCGGCACCGGAGTTGATCCTGAGCAGCAGGTCAAGCTGCTATAGGAACTTATATCTCGGTCATCCAGTACCAACGAACACAGAATTAAATGTATAGCCTGCAATTACTTGAAACTAGCGAGCAGGACATTCGTTTCCTCAACTAAAATCCGGCTCAAAAAAGATCGAGGCAGCTACCGTGGCTCTCTTTCCGGTCGAACGGAAAACCATCAACGGATCCTGCCGATCAGCTACTCTGGCCCGTTGATACATAGCTCGAAGAAGCCAAGCGAAGGAAGATGAATCACCCAGATCGAGTAGCAGCATGGTTGGTGGATCCTGATGAGACGGGGCAGTTGCCGTGAGTTTCACAAGCCTTGGAAGGAGCTGGAATTCAGTCGCTCAAGGTATATTTATGGGCCGATAAAGAATGGAGATTACGGATGTGGACAATCAATTGGGGAAGTCGATCAAGGTCATACTGTTCGCTCAGGATCACACGATTGGGAACCTGATTAGATCGTGAGTGTCCCCCTTCGACCGGGCTGGCAGGAGCTGTAATCGTATTCCCGCGAGGTTCAACTCACGATGTCTTTCGAACAACGTTCTCCTGGGTTGCCATGCTCTATCGGTCACCTCCCATTCGTTTCCTGTTCACCTGTCCGACAATCTAGACAACTTCTCCTCGACCCCAACGTCACCTTTGCCGGTTACCGAATCCCTCATCCTCTCGATAACAAGGTCGAGCTCCGCATAGCTACCGACCCGAATCCCAAAGACCGACCCTACGTCTCCCCTCGCAAAGCCCTCCTCAACGCATGTACCACCTTGATGCTCCTCACTCAACGTCTGAAGAAGGACTTCGAGGAACAGAGCAAGGCATTAGAGATCGGAGCTGGGGTGGGGTTGAACATGGGCATGGACATGAGCCAGGGAGGGAATCTGGGCAGCATGGGTCAGCCGAGCGGGTATGGAGGGATGGACGGGGACTTTGGGTACGGAGGGATGTCGATGGGTGCAACGCAAGGTGCTTCGGCGGAAGACCCTTACCAGTACTGAGATTACTGGGAGGTATGCGGGACGCATACGAGCTACGAGACGAGCTCGATTGTTATGCAGAAGCTCGAACGGTGCTTTGGATGCCGTTGTATCATGTTGTTGCCCACTCTAGATGTAAATCACGGCCTTGTCATATAAAAAGCCTGTACACCCTTGGTACCCTTGTTCATATTCGCTGTGCCAACTTCCCGCCATGCAATCTGGCCCTCTTTGTAACGATGAGCGCGATGCGACCTTCAGGACGAAGAGTGATGTGTAGCATATGTGGTCGACAGTCCCGATTGCCCTCCTTAAACGGTTACTACAAGTTCAACGGGTCCAGCCCTCCTTGTTGTACCGTCATCGAGCTTCGCTCTTTAGAGATCCTGGAGACGTAAGATCGAGAGACTTGGTCGAAGGCGGCCATGTACAGGCTGAGACATCGGGAGAGGCAGGTCTACATCATCCGAAGAGACACTTCGAGGTCAGCCTTGCGGTCTTGCAAACTCCAGGGTTCACGAGCGATTCCGGGGGTAAGACTTGCCTCTTCCGAAGATCCGAGAGACGTCGAAGGCTTGGTCACGCACTTAGCAAAGCACTTTGTGAGGATCAACGAAGCAGGACTAGGATTAGCGGGCCATAGGGCAGCTGATTCCTCCTGACTGTGGCGGGCTCACGTTCTCATTGATTTTCTGTCCGACCCGCAAGCGAAAACACCACCACATCTCAGCTCGCTGCCATCGACAAGAAAAGATACGGCCCGTTCCTCACGTTGATCAAGGTCTGAGCGTTGGCGACGGCCAATTCTTGGGTGATCCTCTGCTTGACCTCCTCCTTCTTGGTCTGCATGTCCGAGGCGGTCTGAGCGTTTCCGGATGAGAAGAATGACGACATGATGGGCGTATGGAATGCTCTTCTTAGACGATTAAAAAGCTATGCTAGAGGGAGTACGTTGTGAGATAGACAGGTGGGTTGAAGTGGTAGTTGCCAAGAAGATGTCGAGGATGATATATGGATCGAGGTCGACGTTGAGAAATCTTGAAAGCGCGAAAGTTCAGATCGACGCTCGCAGGCTAGGGGAGGGAGAGAAATGACGAAACCGGTCTCTTCGTTGATCGACCTAAATCGCAATGATCATTATATCTCTCGACTTTCCTCACAAACAGGGCATGCCATTGGTTGTAGCCTCGTTCGTCACAGCGGTATTACTCTCCTCGTCTTCCTACCTCGTTGCTCACATCGTCCGGAACAACGCCAAAAAGAATCGCTACACCGTCACCATGTCTTCCACAATCGAACTGCCTACCGATTTCGCCCCGATGAAGAACGATTTGATCTTGAGAGCCGCTCGAGGTCAGTCTTGGTCACTCCGGTTCTCCTGAAAACCATGTTTCATTAACTCGTTCCTCATCGTTACGGTCACATCCAGGTGAGGAAACCGAGCGGGCTCCTGTCTGGGTCATGAGGCAAGCTGGTCGTTACCTTCCTGGTAAGGCGGTCTTGCAGATAAAAGTCGCCGCCCAATCGCAAGCTGAACAACTCGTAACATTTTCAGAATTCTTGGCCGTAAGGAAAGACCACACCTTTTTCGAATGCTGCAAGACCCCGGAGATCGCCTGCGAGTTGACGATGCAACCCATCCGTCGGTTCAAGGGCCTCCTCGACGCTGCCATCATCTTCTGCGACATCCTCGTCGTTCCCGAAGCCATGGGTCTGACCGTCGAGATGAATCCCGCTCCTTCGCTTCCCAACCCGATCAGGACACCCGAAGACCTCGCCCGGCTCCCCAAGCACGTCGATGTCAACAAGGAGCTCGGATACGTCTTCGAGGCAGTCAACCTGACCAGGAGGACGTTGCAAGGAGAGGTCCCATTGATCGGGTTCTGTGGAGCGCCTTGGACTTTGATGGCGTACATGGTGGAGGGAGGTGGAAGCAAGACTTATCAAAAGGCCAAGGAGTGGCTCTACAGGTGGCCCGAGGCGAGCGAGGAGCTTCTGTCTCGGATAGCAGCAGTCTGCGTCGACCTCTTGGTCGGACAAGTCCTGGCCGGAGCTCAGGTGAGTCAACCAATCTCACAACGATAATATACTTGTTGTTCAAGACGACCGAAAATCCAATCACCTCGATAGATGCTACAAGTGTTCGACTCTTGGGCCAACGAACTCCCTCCCTCGGTCTACCAAAAGTTCGCCCTCCCTCCTTGTCAATACATCGCCAGGGAAGTCCGCTCGAAACTCAAAGAGCTCGGGCATGATCCCGTCCCCATGACTCTCTTTGCCAAGGGAGCCAACACCTCGCTCACTGTATTGGCCGAGGAGAGCGGATACGATACCCTCGGGTTGGACTGGTGTATCGACCCTCTTGAGGCTAGGAAGCTCGTCGGGAGCAAGGTCGCTCTTCAAGGAAACGCCGACCCGATGTTGCTCTACGGAGGACAAGAGGCCATCCAGCAAGAGGTTAAGAAGATGAGCGAGAGGTTCTTGGCCGGAGGTGGCGGATGGATCGCCAACTTGGGGCACGGAGTCACTCCTCAGGTCCAGGTAGACGATTTCAGGTGTTTCTTGGAGAGCGTACACAAGTACAGCAGGAGGGACGCAGGATCGTCCGCTGCCGGCCTGAGCGAAAAGTTGTAGAGAAATCTACCCGACGTCCGTCAGCTCAAAGGGAAACCTGCGACGCCAAACGTAAGGGGATAGCGAACTCTGGTATACATGCCAACATTTTACATTCAGACTCTGCAGCACCGCTACGGATACGGATTCGGGGCGTCTCCTAGAATCTGACACGCTACCCCTGAGGTCCCTGAAGTGGGTCGGTCAGCTCGCCCCTGACAGTCAGGGGTATTCAACCGTGCCTCCTTTGATCTCCTCAAGGGTCGCAAGATCCCTTTCTTGCTTCTTTCGGACGTGTTGATCAGGTTTCGGTCAGGTTTGGTGGTATAAGAGAGCAAGTTCGAAATATGATCGACGACATGAAGGTGATCAAACTTGACTTCAGCAAGCCTTCGCAGCCACAACCACGTTCCTCTTGACCTAGCTGGGCCTAGTCTTCGATTCCTAACATCCGCTCATACCTGTTCTCACATCGCTCCTTCCGCACTTCCGCTCATCACCAAGAATGTCTCCCAACATCTCCACCTTCGACACCAAGGGAATGGGGGTCCGAGCTGCGGTCCCCAGCATCAACACCAACGTCAAATTGGCGCGTGGCACAAAAAGTGAGCTGAGCCACCACGCGCGTTTCACGTCTGCTTGGTGGCGATACTGATGTGAGATTGGCTCTCAGCCGCGGCTCCTTCGGCTTACCCTCGAGACAAGCTACTGGGTCTGGCCGGCTCTCCTCTAGCGGTCTCTTCCGTTCCCGATCCCGAACGCTTGCGCAAGTATCACGACATTCTCACCGCCGGACCTTCCCCTTCCCCCGCGTCCATGGGTCAATCGATCAAAGGCGACTCGACCGGGCGACAGAGTACCATGCGCAGAGGCTGGGGTTCCCGTCACATGGGAGGGATGTCGGCAGTCACCCCGACGGGAACGTTTGGGAGCTTGGAGTCCTTGATCAGGCCTGCTTCAGAGATGCAGGTTATGACACCTGAAGAGGATGATGAGCCACCCATCAACATCACGTTCGCCTCGCTCAACCTCTACGGAATGGGTCCGGGTGCGAAGAAGGAACCGATCGGTATGAAGGACGCTTTGAGCCCTGAAGCCAAAGAGTTTGTGCCGACCAACACCCCTGCGAGTCTGTCGAACATGGCTACCGAGGCGATTGTTGGGCGGCCGGTCATGTCCACGACGCCTATAGTCAAAGAGCCGACGACTGAAAGGCCGACGATCGATCGGATGGAAACCATGAAGCCTACACAGGCGGTTGCAACGTCGATCAGTGTCAAGATCGATGCCGAGGGCTCCGACACGGACGAACACGACAACATGCCCCTGTCGTCAGTCGAATCTGTCGCGGCCAAGAACGGCCACAACATCCCTTCCAGACCGACATTGTGCGCCTTACCCCCCAACCTGCCTAGATGGGCTCACAAGAGCGATGTACCGATGGCGAAAAGACCTCAGATGAATAGGAACCCTAGCAGTTCCTCGCTGATGACGTCTGTCACGATGACCTCCATCGCGGAAAGCAACGGCAACACGACCGGCCGAAGCATGGCTTCGCCCTGGAGACGGCAGTCAGCGATGCCTGTCTTCATGGACAAGCACGAAAGCACTGTCGCCGTTCCCGCTGCATCTCAACCTCGACCCATCCAAACTGAGAATCTCAGTCCTGAAGCCAGGTCTCATCCGTCATCGGCGGTTCGAGTCGGTAGCGCCTTGCCGCACCCCAACTCATCGCGAAGTTGGGGTATTCCAGGAGGATCTATGGCTAGTCCAGCTCGCGTTCCCAAGCTAGTGACACCCACCGGTCTCCTCGGCGCGGTCCCCATGCAAGGCGCGGGATACAAGTAGATGCGGTGCTTCAAGGTTAGATAGAAGCCATTGTATTATATACGCGTGTCGGATCCCATTCAGGCCTGTACTAGATTTCATGTTGTAACAATAATTCAAAATCCCCAAAGCTTCGCGTTTTGCAAAAGCATAACCCATCAAGGCAAAGTGGCAAACTCCTCCGTCACCCGACCCAATTGCGATATCAGTTCCTGCTTCCTAGCCTCTGAGATCCAGCTTCCCTCGATACCGTTCCGGCAGATCAGAGCCCAGGTGGTCCGGTTGAAGTTGAAGTTGTCGTGTACTTGGTAGTAATTCTCCAGCAGATAACCTCCGAAATACGCCGGGTCGTCCGAATTTAAGGAGAACTGTGTATGGGGGTCAGATGACGTTAGACGAGTTGTTTGTCATTCCGTGACCCTCGACGACTTGCCCTGATTCCAGCGTCAAGTAGCTTTCGCAAGGGAACTTCGCTTAGGTGCTTGACCACTCGGAGGGCGACATTGCTCAGAGGACAGACTGTGAGCATCGTCTTCCGCTCCCTGAGCATCGCCAAGACGTGCTCGTCCTCTACGCTCCGCACTCCATGATCGATCCTGGTAACTCCCAAATCCTCAAGAGCGGACCGCACGTACTCGGCGGGACCCTCTTCGCCAGCATGAGCAGTGAGGAACTCGATTCCCACTTCCTTGGCTCGTTGATAGACTGGGAGAAACTTTTTGGGATGCTGATCCTTTTCCGTGCTGCACATTCCTAGCCCGTGTATAACTCCCGATTGGTAGTATGGCAGGGCTAGGTCGACGTGGTCCACACATGACTGCACCGACTCGTGACGAAGGATGCACATGATAACCCTGAAGGTGATTCCAAATTCCTTTTCTCCCTTCTTCAACCCATCGTTTAAGCCCTTGACGACCGTCTCTACAGCAATCCCGCGCTGGGTATGCGTCTGTAGATCGAAACTAATCTCGGTATGCGCGATCCCGTCCTCGCTGGCCTTTTGCATGTAGGCATATGACAGATCGGCAAAGTCCTCTCGCTTGATCAGGACCCGACTGGCGCGATCATAATATGCCAGGAAATCGTCTAACGAAGTGAACGCTTTGTAACGAGCTTCGAGAGCAGCAACATTGGCATAGGCGATATCCGAGATCGCTGAGGGTAGAGCGATGGCGTTACGTGCTGACAGCGAGAACAAGAGGCTAGGGGATAGAGATCCTTCGATATGGAGATGGTGCTCGCATTTCGGCAGAGCCGCGAGGAACGGGCGATAGTCAGGTCCGGCGTCGGTCATGTTTGAGCAAGTCGGATCCGCGAATGGTAAGAACCGAATGTTGATGGAAGATCAAGAGGCTGAGGAATCGCGCTGTGAGAAGCCGAAAGTACGCTGGCTTATGACAGGTCTTGAGGACTGAAGTAGATCTTGATGCCACCTGAGCCCCATTGAACGGACGAAGATAGCGATCGATGTCAGAATCTCCCTGATTCCCGATCTGAACGGAGTTTGCTCACAAAGTAAACAACCCGATCACGTGAAAATCAGTCTCGGGTATACGTATTTGATAAGAGCTACAAAGTGCTTGCCCAGGTTCGGATACAGCTAGATGACCATGCCACGACCACCAATTTCAACGAGCCCATCACATGATCCGACAATCATTGTCGCTGGAGACGGGTTTAGAGACGAATCCCATCTGTTCAAACGTATCCGCGCCCTTGTATGCTCCGCCCTGGACCCGACCTGGCGGCCTCAGCTCGTTGTCCCGCTTCGCCTTGGTTGTTTGATCGGTAGGATTGCCTGACTGCAGCGTAGCACTGCGTTCCGGGACTGGAGCCGCACCAGGATCGTGTAATGCATAAGACTGTCGATGTTGTACTCGAGAATCGTCCGTCATGCTTGTGCTCTGGCTGGAAGATCGTGGCGGTTGCGGCATGCTCTCAAAGGTCCCGGATGGCTTACGACCAGGTTGAGGAGACAACAACTCCCAGCTGTCTGAGCTGTTCAAGCCTCCCGCAAGATCTTGACCGCTTGCTGAGCTCGCATGCGTAGACGGAGCTCGAGGATGAGGTGGTTGAGAATGAGAATGGTGTGCAGGCGGTTGTTGAGCCTGAAAAGCGGGCATCGAAGAGCTCGAAACGGTCCGACCATGATTCCCACCTTGCTGCGGAGCTTCGAAGGGTACCCAAGCAGAAGCCGATGGACCAAGAGCAGTCTGAGAGTGAGCAGGATAGACTCCTTGTCGAGCCGGGCTGCCTGCTCTCCAGTCTCCGTTGCTTTGGGGGACCGGCATAGGCAGACGCGAAGGTCCCTGTTGAGGCAGAGCGGGCGTGTAACCGGTTCGCGCTGCCGTAGACATGCCGTCCGTTCGACCGGTTCCAAGTGGCTGTATACCCGACGCCCTACTCGCTTCGTCCTGCATTCGGCGCTTTAGAGCTTCCTGCTCCGATTCTTGTCGCGTTCCCGCCGCCAGTCTGGACCGATCCGATCGTTCTTTCGCCGTAGTGTGTTTACGGACAAGAGTCCTGTTCAGAGCGAACATGTGATCGTCACCGGATAGGGCAGTCGGGATAGGCTTCTCGAGGGCGCGGAGCCGTTCGGAGGCTTCCTGATTGCCTCTTTTGGCAGCCTGTATAGCATATCGGATTTGATCAATCAAGACGTTATTGCGAATCCCGTTACAAGCAAGACTCGCCTTGTGATACCACTTCTTCGCTTGTTCGATATCAACAGGGCCACCGATTCCGACTCTGTATGACGCGTTACCCGATCAGTCGACCATTCAAGAGTTTTAAAGAAGCGCCTCGCGCACATACTCGTTGTAGTACCCCAAAGCAAACAATCCCGTAGGCAACCTCGCCTGAGCCGCCTTGTCCGCAAACGTCCTCGACAACTTTTCCTCCTTTTCGAAACATCCCTCCGCGCCGACCAAGAACCACTTGCTCAGGGCCATGTCTGCCTCGATCTCTCCTTCTTGGCTCGCCAGCGCACAATACTGTACGCTCAACAAGGGGTCATATGAGCAAGTGAGCTGTGCATGTTCGTGCATGTAGCCGGCTTTATGGAGGGCGGGGCCAAAGCATAGGTAAGCGGATTTGAGGATATACGACTTGGCTTCCCGGTGCTGGGCTTCGAGTTGAGGGGAGGCAGGTGACGAGGCTGGGAGTAGGAAACCGGTAGGGAATGGGACGTCGTGATTCTCTCCAGCGAGGAGCATACCAAGGAAGAAAGGTGCTTGCGGGCAGTCGACGGTAGCTAAATCTGCTGACCGACGGAGGTAGTCTAATCCGACCGATGGCTGTAATGCCATGTTGAGCTGACCACCGAGATAAGCCAGACCTAGACGCTGCAAACGGCAACAATCAGATGTCGTGTCAGTCGAAAGTACGCAATAGTACCTGTCACGACACTCACGTAGAGACACTCGCCATCCCCCTTGGCCACTCCCTTCTCGTAACAAGTCTTCGCCCTTTCCATCTCTCCACACACCTCGTAATCCCTTCCCAACCTGAACCAACCCCTGACCTCTCCCCCTCTCGCAGCCCGCTCGAAATCCTTGAAGGCCTGCCTAGCGTCTTTGCTCATGCCGAGTTCGAGTTCGTCAGGAACGTTTCCCGTGCTGAGCAGGTGTCCCCGTATGTAATACGCCGCAGCGGCTAGGCTCGGAATGGGGCAGTCCAACATGCTGATGATGATGGCGACGGCAGAGGAGACGAGAGGGTAGATCGCTACGATCTGAGGCGGGGTGGGCTGACCGACAGAAACTGCTTTATTGGACCTCGCCAGCCTCCAGAGCTTGTCTAGCAGCCTGACAACATCCTGAGCCCAGTGTAACTTGTCTCCATCCGTGAAGTAATCGATCTGACTCATGGCAGCCGTCAACGACGCCGCAGTCGGCAAGGTCATGGCGATCCCCGGGTTCAGCTCCGGATCAGCTGCTGGTACGAACATCGTTTCTGCGGTAGGAGGGGAACGAGGTTTGATATGGTCGTATCCCGAAGAGCGTTTCTCGTCGACCATGACGTAGCCCATGTCTGGCCCGTCCATGCTGATCGTCCCGACTCCCTGTGCTAGCGAGTAGACCTGGTCCGCCGAGGTGGAAGCATAAGGTGCGATCGATTGCGAATGTTGTATGGGTGGAAAAGGAGGGTATGGTCCCGCTTGCGGTTGAGGTAGAGGCTCCGGGTAGGGCGGCTGGATCGAGAAACGTTGCTGAGGGCCGTGGGGATTCATCTTGGCGGCCTTCCTTTGATGGGAGTTGGTTGATCGAATGGCAACCACAAGCGATGGATTTCGCCGTGACGAGACGAATTTCCCTCCAGACCTCTAGATGAGCCGCTTTAGGTCTGCATATCTCGAGTTTGGTACAAGACGCTGACATTTGTCGCTGAAATCTTGTCATGTGCTCGTCATTGCATTCCATCAGACCTCGACTTTATTGTTCCCCTCGGCCATGACGTTCCAGCCTTTTCGGAAGCAGATTATCAATTTGGTTCCGGTCGATCGTTCGAGGCTATGCAGCACCGCTATTTCAGCGCTGAGTACGACCTCTTCCCAAGTCATGGGATATGCTATGGTCTCCGATACCTCATGCTGTGTCTCTTGAGCGGCAATTCGTTGATCTGTCGCTGATGTATGGTCGTTAGCCAACAATGCAACCTACTGAACGTCCTCCTCAGAATCGCTAGAGACATCGGGAAATTCGCGGAAAGACGGATTTCGCGTCGAGGAGGGCGCGTCAAACAAATCTCGGAGGTATTCTCGAGTCCGTTTCATGTTGAAGCTCAACCACAAAAGATCTCGCTCGATCCTCCGTCATCGTTGGTCACACCGAGTATTGGCGCTCGAAGCCATGTCGATATGAACGTTCTCTCTTCCTTCTATAACATTCGTCAACGTATCGAGACATAAGACATCAGAATGTCAGCAGAAGTCCGATCGGTGGATTGCGGCGTCCGTGCGATCAAGGTTTTGAGATTGAATAAAGGTGAGCCTGATTACAAAGCGCAATGTTGCTTTGCGTGAATAGATGTTGTCTTACACCTTTCGGCCAGAGTCCACAGTCAATATCTGCGTGCTTGCGAATGGCTGGGATATTGGCGCCGGTGATTCTCAGAGGGCATTGGTGAGTGGCTGGGGTCCTTGGCATTTTGCGTACATATTTCAGTATGATCAACGGCTTTCAGGTATGACGAGTGCAAGAGCTTTTGGTGACCCTCGGAACAGCGTGGATCACGTCAAAGCTCCTGAAGGGGAGAGAGTACGGAAGCCTATGATGTAAGCGCTGTCTGCACAGCCTCCCGAGCTGAAATACATGGCGAAGGAGGAGAACTGCCGGGATTGTATTGCGGCGAGTTCTGCTGCTCAATGAGCGATCAATTTGCACCTCTTGAGGCCAACGAACTTGACACTCGATACTTCCTTCTACGTGAATGAATACACACCTGTTCATGCTTCTCGCTAAGGTCCTGCATATGATCGCGCTTCCCTGCAGATCACCCAGATTCTGCCTGGAAAGTACGACGCTGCTTTCGACAAGGGCGAGTGATCGCACGTCGTAATTGCAACCGGAATGTAGCTCGCTTATACCATCTTACGGTGCCCCTCATACTGAAATACGATGGAGAGAAACCCATTATGTGTCATTTTGTTCTCAAACGAATCGTACTAACTATGCCCAACGCTCTTTATTTTCGTGCGATTGCAAAAGTTTCATACTGGTCGAAGGCAGGATATCAGCTAGTCGGTTGTCAGGACCAGTGCGAAACTCTGCGTCTCCGCGGAATCGTATGTCGTAAAGGCTTGTGCAAGGCGGACTGCCTGCAAGTACATAGCGAGTTGCTCGAACGAGCATCATCGAGCTTACCTTGTGCGAAGGTTTAGCAATCGGACGAAAGCGGTTGCGGCAGGCTGCCGTCAACACTCGCCAAGTCGATCTTAACTGGGCCGACATGATGGGGGGTTGCCCATTACAGGATCATACCAAAGTCAAGAGAAGAGCTGGCAGCTCATCAGCGAGAACACCACCTTTGTCTCTTCCAATACCAACAAGCCTCTATTCCTTTCGCCATATTCCTGAAGGACGACCTTGACGATACCGCGCTTACAAAAGCCAATCGCAAGACAGGTAGGCTGAAGCAAGTGATGCCCACTGCTACTTGAAACTTCTGAAGCAAAAAGGATACCTATGTCAAACCTATCGCTCCAACCATTGCCAAAATAGATACTGATTCCCAGCATAGGGAACATGTGGTTCGTTCTCCTGATTCAAAGATACTGAAGAGGGGTATGGCTGTGCCTATCTTATTGTTCAACAGACAAGGGGTCTTTCAGATCGCATCTGTGCGTCGAAGGCGGACGCAACTGAGGATTTGTGCAGTAGACGCCGACATTTTCTTGAACGGACGGTTCTTGACATAGGAGTCCAAGAAGGATCTTTTGATCACATCTGAGCGATCGTAAGTCTATACGTTCGATATTCTCCGATTGTCATATGTAAATCTATTCCCAATCCCAGATGTCCTGAAAATGCTACAAGACCGCTTGCTACCCTGAAGACCCAAATCCATGCTGATACTACCCCGCTACATTCCACCTAACAAAGTCTTCCAACAAAGTCTTCTATCTTTGATACCATTAGAGAAGGAAAAAGTGGCAAGCAGAAATCTGTTGTCGTTCGGAACCCCGGATTTTATACGTCTATGGCCTCTTGCCGTCGTCCATACTTGCCCGACGTTCCTTTTCCCGGTCGTTCTGCTCGATGCCCAACCCCTTCCTATCGAGCATCGCGTTCAATGCTTGTCGGCTCGCCAGCCCAAAGTCGAAGCTCGCGCGAGAGGTCGCTCCGATCATACCCGCTGGTCCGTCAACAATAGCAGTGTCTAGCTTGCCGGAGTTTGAGGGCGGGACCGGGTCGGTTGAGAGGACGAGCGACTCGATCTGTTCCCGAATTGCTCCGGTTGAAGGGCCCGAGGGCGATGATCCGGTGACATTCTGCAGACGCTGCATGTCTGAAGCGGAAATCGGAGCCAGACCGAGTCCAGCTGGATCGTCTTCCATACTTAGCGCGCCGAACGAGGTTCGCAGAGGAAACCCTTGGTCGGAGCCCCTCCTCTCGGTTCGAGAAGGCACGGAGGGAAAGTAATCTGGTTCCTGGCCTCGTCCACCAATAGGCGCGCCAGGAGTCGAAGGGAAAGTCTGCTGGCCAAAGTGACCGTGACCAGGCGTATGGGCGATATTATGAGCTCCTGGAGGGCCGTAACCGTTGCCCATATTGTTCATCGGATGAGGAACCCCTGGGGTCATGAGCGGAGCACCCGGCGCAGCATGGAACGGGTTGAAACCAAACGTCGTAGGACTGTTCAATGTGGGCGAGAACGGGCCAAGACCTGGCGACAGGAACGATATGGGATGGAGTGGAGGCGTGGACTAGAATAAGGAGATGGATTAGTCGGGCGGGACTCGCACGGGCCTCGATACAGAGGGCTTACAGGATACGCGTGAAAGTTGTAGCCGGGCATCTGCAAACAGGTGAACGAGGTCAGATTCGAGAATCGCTCGAATTCGCATCTGTATCGAGCGACTCACAGAGGGAGTCATCGGGATGCCACGCTGCTGAACGGGCGACATCGGATTAGGCTGACCAAACCCGTTGAAGCTGGGCATGATGATCCGCCCGGGGTGAGATCCATTCCGGAACCTGCCACTGGACGATCCATTGTTGGCGTTGACGTTCGTGCCGATCTGTCCCCGGCGAATCGAAGCGGTCACCTGGTTCTTCGGATCCTCTTGCGAGACGGGCTTCGGAGACGATCCTAATCCGTTGCTCGAGGCAGAGAGCGGATCAAGCTGATTGTCGAGCATACGGTCCTGCCTCAGATGGATGGCCTGCCTCAGGGTCTGGGCGGGTTGTCGATCGGCGTGGCCTGGAAGGCCATCGATGCCCGGTCCAGCTGATCCGTATGCCAACTGAACGCCACTGGAGACGCTCTGAGCTGAGATGCCCGGGCCAGTACTGTTGCGATCTTGTCGTACTTTGATGGCTCGACCGTTGAATTCGAAACTGCCAGTATGGATAACCATAATGAGCCGGACCGGACGTCAAGTAGATACCACAATGAGAACGGTCACCTACCCGTCGAACGCTTGAACGGCTACGGCAGCGTCTTCTTCATTCTGGAAGAGCACGTTGCCAAAGCCCTTTGACCGGCCGTCTGGCCCAAGCGCGATGCTAGAGTGACACGATTTGAGCGAAAGACTATGATCTACTTGATGTATCAGGAACTTACTCTGCCCTGACGACATTGCCTCCAGCAGTACGGAAGAGGTCCTCTGTGCGCCACATCAGACTGTCAGTCGATCGTTCCTGCGACTCGAGAACGCCTAACCCGGGACCTACTGAGTTCCTGCCATGACGCGTTGAAAGGCAACTAAATTCACCCAGGACCAGCCCATGTCAGCTGCCATATTGCATTAGTCTATCCTTTCTGCACTTGTCACTCACATTGGCGACATAGAGTAACCTGCCTCCTACGGTATCCTGACGACTATACGTCGGCCTCTGAGCAGGATCGCTTCCCGAGCCATTGCCGAACAAAGAACCCTCACTTCCCCTCTCCCTCGTAGCCAATCCATGACCGATTCCGACTAGAGATCCCCGCCGGCTGTCAAACACGTACTGCGACTCTCCAATGGTCGACGCCTGAGTCGAACTCTTTCGATGTTCGTAAAAGTCGCCTTTAGAGGGCTGTTCGTCATCCTCGTGTTGTTGAAGATGCCCGTGAGGTCCGATCCCTCTTGTTTCCTGGAACCCTTGATGAGCTGTCTGCGCACCGACAGGCATCCTCTGCGCAACGTTTGGACTGAGACCCGAAGGCCCGATCGTCGCCCTCGAGTCGGTTCTTTTGAGCGCATCGTCACCAGAGTTGAAGAAAGACGTCCTCCTTTCTCTCTCGCCGCCGAAGGGAGAGATCTGACCTCCCTGGTTCGGGTTCGGAGTGCGTCGATCAGCAAGCGGTGGCGAGATGGGTAGACGAGACTCGCTCATATAGCCTCCGACTTGTTGGTCGACGATTCCATTGTGCCGAAGCTGCGATCCCGCCGTTCGAGGTTGGGCGGCTGACCGGATAGGCGAATTCATCTGGGCATTGTTCCAGTTGACTATGCCTTGCGAGTAAGGACCACCCATGCCCATGTTCATGTTGTTCCCCATCCCCTGACCGATACCGGCGCCTCCGAGACCCGCGTTCATCCCGCCCATCCCCATTGCCATCCCACTCATATTCAGCGGCACACCTCCCGCACCTCCTCTCCCTGGCATGGCATTTCCATAGCTGCTCGGCGGAATATAAGGATGAGGTTCATACTCTGGTGGCAACCTATCCGGTCGGACCTCCAAGACCCTCGTCTGCCAAGCATACCCGTTGAACATCTCGATCGCCTTGATCCCGTCTTCTTGGCTACCCATGAGGACGGATCCGTGACCGCGGGATCGGTTGGACTGAGGATCTAGAGCGACGTCCGCCCGGAGAACGGTTCCTGCTCGACGAAAGAGGTCTTTGACGTCTTGCCAGCGGACGCGGTAGGGCAGCTGGGAAGAGAATGGAAAAGATGCAAAAGTCTAAACATCGAAAAAGCAGAACTGTTCAGTCAGCGAAAGAGATAACTCACATTGCCGACAAACAAGTTGACCCGACCGTCCACTCCAACAGCAGCCGGATGAAACATGATGGGCGTATGCGACCTTCCCTCTGGTAGAATAACACGATCTCCCACTTGTCAGCCAACCGTATCGCGCATACGATTTCGAATTCGCGGCCCAGATCAACTTACGAAACGTTCCTATGGTACCTCCTAACCTGCCGCCCATACCAGTCCCACCGCCCACACTCGCACCGGTACCTCCAAGCGGAGGAAGCTGCCCGCTATACCCTGTCCCTGTTCCACCGACATACCCATCCGAGCCCGTCCTCAGACCGGTTCCCGGCCGAGACCCCAGGTCCGACAAGCCGTGTCCTTCCGGTCGACCTGGAGCGCCATTGTTGGATCCGAAACTCCCGTCCGACCTAGGAAAAGCTGGAGGTCCGCCAGCAGCACCCGCTTGAGTGACGTGGTGTTGTATGAGCTGATGCGGCTGAGGATGTGGGTGCGCATGTTGACCTGGAAGCGCTGGCGTGGAGGAAGAACCCGAATTGGAAGAAGGTCCTGATCCGGCGAGCGCCATGGCATTGGCGATAATCTGTTCGATGGCCTCATTGCTCGGCGGATGAGGATACTGCATGGTCGTTGGTGACAAGGGGGAGGTCGGAGAATCCACGTCGGTCGTCCCCGTCTCGTCGTTGCGGTTGTTTTTATCGTTACTATTATTGTTGCTCCCGGTAGAATCGGTATGGTCAAGATGGAGTGAGATGGAAGGTCGACCAGCGGGAGGAGGTAGTTCGATCATGGTCGATGGTCGACGGTCGACCCGGTGATCGAGTGATGACGATATCCTCCGTTCTGAAAGCGAGCTGGGTAACGTCGTCAGATCGTCCGTCCCTTCCCCCGTCTCGGCTACGCCCCGTCTGGAAAGAGGGTCCTGGTAGAAATGAAGACCATGTCAGGGTATGTACCGATGAGTCGCATCATACGGACCAAGCTATACGGGCGAGCGACTTACGAGCATGACGACGACCCGTTCGAAAAGGGCTAGACTCAATTGCTGTGCACTGTGCGCGACATCGGGTGCCGGAGTCTGTGGCTTTCCAGTAGGCGTGACCGAGCCTCTTGAGACAAACTATGCCGAATGATACACCTGGAACTTGTATATGCTATATGGTTTTGCTGTGATGTCCCCCGTCCCAACCATCGCACGTCGCACGTCGTCGTCATCCCTGTCAAACCAAAAGCCAAAGACGCTAGTCCGTCCGGCGGCACGAACCCCCTGCGTTCAACGGGGGCTTTTTGTGAGATTACGTAAACAATTGCTTCCGTTCACCCCGCCGTCGGCCCCGAAAGCATTCAAACCTCGGATGACCAACGGGATCACGACAGTGTCAAGATCAATCGAGACTTGATATGATGGTTTGCAAGAAAGGTTACTATATTACTATTCTATCGAGTGTACAACAACATCGAGAGGGATGACCAATTCCGATCCAGACGTCTCGCAGAACGCCCGAAATAGGTTCACTCCCCCCCCTCTTTTTGGTATTCGCCGCCGGTTCCGATGATACGCATACAGGTTTCGTACGCTTTTTTGGTTTCACACTACTCGTCCGTGATTTCCTACTTTGTCTCATGTCCCGCACACCGTGTCGTATATGTCGTCTGCTGTTTTCACCTCTACGTTGCATCTAGTGGAATGTTCACGAGTTGGCCATCTGCATGTCGTCTATACGATCGTCCTTTCGTCGAGGAGGACACGTCCGTCTATCCTTTTTTTCCCCGTTCAGAGTGCAAGATCCGTCCTAGACGCACAAGTCGTTCCGATAGAGATTCTTCTATGTCCATTTTCATATCGAGAGTCGATCCCCAGTCCTTCTCCATTCGTAATCTCGTTGTTCATCACAGTCGATCGTCAAGCAAGCCCCGACCCCAGCTCACAGTCCCAGATTCAAGAACCCTCCCTTGTCCCCCAAGTTCAGCCCAGAGCTCAGCAACCTCCCGACCTCTTCCTTGTCAACCAAGCTGACTCCACGGTCAGGGCCAGCACGCAAGGTTGAAGCGTCGGATCGCCCTATGGTCTCTCCGTCTAGAGAGCTCGACATCGACATTGCTGCAGAAGAGGGCGTAGAAGTGGTCCCGCTTCTCGTCCTCACTCCGCGACACGTAAGCTCTACCTCGAAATCGACCTCGAGCTCCAGCTTCATGTATTTCTCGTTAGCCGGTCGTTCTTCGAGTCGCATGAGCGCGCTCGAGGGCATAGATCGGACCCTGGTCGGCGCATAAGCCGAGCTGGGCGAAGAGGGGAGCGTGCGGGAGGACGAAATGCTGCCTGAAACCGAGGGCGAGGGTGCGGTAGATGGAGTCGCTGACGAGGAGGAGGATGCGGCGTTCGGGGCAAGGTGACTCGGGGTGATTCCGGGGAAACCGTTGCCGAGGACGGAGAGTGACTGCCGACGGTGTCGATCGGTCGAGCTGGTCGAAGGGGGCAGTCGACGAGCGCTGGTCCCCGAAGCACTTCCACTTCCATGGGTAGGAACCGAAGCTGCACGCTGATTACGCTGTTCATCATCCAGAGGGTCTTCCTGGAACTCGGGAGCGAGAGTGGGGCTAGGGCCGTCGGGCTTGGCTCGTCTATCCGGAGCGAACGGCATCGTCAACCCGTCCCCGTGGACCGAAGCTCGAAGGAACCCGTCACCATGGTCGTCATTATCCTCGTGCCCGTGATGCGAAACCGACATCACGTCCTCGTCCAACTGCATCGGATCGATCGGCGTACCATCCCAAGCGGTCAGCGCCTTGAAGCCGGTCGTCAGCGGAGAAGCGGTCGAGGACCTGCTCGACAGCTCGCTGGCGCGTTCGAACCTCTTGTCGTCCTTTTGACCCGCGTCGATCGCATTGCCGTCCTCGTCGGTCAGGCTCGACTTTACAACGATCCAGCCACCAGGTATGCCTTTATCAGTCGTATCAGCTTCAGGATTGGCGTCCTTGGCCGACCTGTCGCCATTCTTGTTGTCAAACAGGCTTAATCCGAGCCACTTTTCGAGCACATCCTCGACCGTGCCACCAAGCGTTGCGTCGGCGTCAGCGTTCAAGCCGTCGTTGGGTTCACCAGGGCTCTTGCGATCGGCCTTCTCGAACTCGGCCGCCTTTTCCTCGTCGATGGGTTTGAGCAAAGTGAACGACAAGCTCTTGCGGCCCTTGACGGGTTGACGACGAGCAGAGGTAGGTACGACGCCCTTGGAAGCCGCATCGGCGATGGCCAACAACGCGTCGGTATCGTCCTCGCCCTCGACATCCATGTCCCCAGATGACGAGGCCTTGGTACTATAGGGCAGGAGCTTCTCAAACAAGGCGGCGGCTTCAGCGTTACCGTTTGTGCTCATGTGGAAAGCCGTCGACGTGTTAAATCCGGGCGTCCGCATGTGCGGCGGTAGCGAGAAGAGGGCGAAAGAGAAGAGGACGACCTGGAACAAACGCCAAGCAACGTCAGAATCGGTCCTGGCACATGTTCTCGATCGACACTCACCATCATCAGGACCCCCTTGCTATCCCTTTGACTTCCCTTGACGACCGCCTTTTCCTTCTTTTTCGCCTGGACCAAGTCTCGCCCGCCGTCCTCAGACTCACTAACTGTTTCAAGTTGCGCTCGGCCGACCTTGACCGGAGCGGCGGCGGCATCGAGATGACCGGCAGACGACAGTTCCATCAGTTGATCCTCGTCTGCGTCTTGCCTGTCTTCATCCTCGTCGTCATCGCCGCCCATCTTGTCCAGATCGGGTAGCCCCAGGGTCGTCTTGTCCATGTCCTCTTCACTCCTGGCGTTCCTAACCGAGGCGGGAGGGTCTGAGACGAGGCCTGGATTGATCGTCTCCCCGGCTCCGAGGGCGATACTGCTGATCAATTGATCGTGCTTGTTTTTCCACATCCATCCTTGAGCCTCGGCGGCCTCTCGCGCTTTACGCTCGTTTTCCACCTCGGCACGTAAACGTTCGATCAACATCTTCATCCCTTCCTTTTCCTCGTCCCTCCCGACGGAACCCGTCGAGCTCATCACGCTCCCGCCCCTAGCTGCTCTCGCAGCGTGCGTCTTGCGTAGAAACTCTTCGGCGCCCATCGAAGCGTCGTCACCATCCCCACCCTCTGCGCCGTTCGTCACGTCTCTCAAGCGTTCCCTCAACCTGTTGACCTCGTCCATCAATCCGCCCAACAACTCGCCCTTCCTCGTTCGGCTCCGCTGCGCCGACGCTCGATTCTTGACTTTGCGGATCTCCTCTTTGGTGAGATTGTCCATCGGAGGCAATTCTACCTCGCCCGTGACCGGGTTAATACAAGCTGATCCGGAGGGCAAGTGGGAAGATGAAGGCGAGGTGTTCCATGGTTTGAACCCGCCGGGAGGAGGAACCTTTTTCTTCTTGCCCAGAGGGACTGTCAACCCGCCCTTCAATCGAAACTTTCCGTCCTTTTGGTCACTGACAGAGTCGTCGTTCCCATCCCCACCACCGGCAGCAGCACTGCCATCCTTGGCGAACCCTGATCCAGTGCTTCCCGGGCTCATTCCGTCCGCGCCGACGTCTAGGACGCTCCCATCCCTCAAACCGAGCATTCCGGGGACGAAACCCGCCGAAGAGGTCATCGAGGACGACATGCCCATCATTCCGCTCTCATTCAACCCGACCTCGTCGTTGATCTCCCCCAGCTCGGTCCCCTCGGCATCAGAATCCTCATCGACCTCGTTGTCGAGATCACCTCCTTGTTCCAGCTTGGACTCCTTGTCCTTGCCAACCTTCTTCTCCTTCTCCTTTGGTGAACCAGAAGTAGACCCTGCGGCGACCTGTTGTCCCTCTTCGTCGCTCCCCTCACTACACCTCGCCCGTTTTTTCGGTCGTTTGTCACCAGCTTTTCCGGCCTTCTTTCCGGTCATATTGCCAGAGCTAGATCCTGGTAACGAAAACGACAAGCCCGATCCGGCTAGATGGTTCAGGTTCGGGAGAGATGCCGACCCGGGCCAGAGCGCCGAAGAAGGCACGCTCGATTGGATCTGCGAACCGGGTTGTTGCAGGTGCTGCGAATGTTGATCTTGAGGTTGGAAAGGAAGAGGTTGATTCAAGAAGCCTTGTCCTGGGTGCATAGGTAGCCCGTGTTCCTGTCCGAACAACTTTGGAGGATTGATCATCGACATGCTCAGACCAGGGCCGGCAAACGACTGCGAATGAACGTGTCCTTGCCCGTTATGCTGGTGCTGAGGATATCCTTGCTGGTGTTGCAACGGTTGCTGTTGCTGCGGTAGACCGAACTGCATCCCACCAGTGTTCGCCTGTGAAGGATGTAAAGGCATGTTCATCCCAAAGGTATGTCCGGGAGCTCCTCCAAGACCCTGACTATGACCGAGATGATTATGAAGCATGCCGAATCCGGATACCGAGGACGAATAGCTGGCAGCGAAATCGTCCTGCAATCCATGGTTGGAGAATCCGGTAAAACCAGCCTCAGCAGGGGCATTTGACGAGCTGTTCACGATCGGCCTGGCGGTCAAAGGGGTCGCCAAGTCTTCCTCGTCCGCGCCATCTTGAAACAACCGGGGAGAGATCGGATGAGGGAGGTCGGTCCGGACGTGCATCTGTGGTGTCGTCGAGGGAAACGTCGAGCTAAAGTCAAAGTCTGTGATCGCGAGGACCAGGGTTTGAGGTTTGGTCACGAGGAGAAGGGGTTACGTGAACAAAAGAGAAGGAGTCCGATGAGGAAAGACGTCATCAGCTTTGCTGTGTCAAGCTGTTCAGGACCTCGTCTGATACACTCACCTCCCGTATCAATCGACTGCCAATCCATCAAGCCTGTCCCATCCATCACATCGTCATCTCCTATCAATAAGCCGTCGTCTAGGTCGTGATCGTCCTGGTCGGCTCCCTGGAGCTGCTTATCGAGCACGTTCGACCCAGCCCCAGCTCCTTTACGGCCGGCAGCCTTGTGACCCCGCTTCGAACCGATATCTGAGGAAGAGAGCTTGTTGGCAGCGTTGACGGGTACGGCTGAAGATGGGACGGGGGAGAGGTGTGATAGTCGTGCGTCCGAGATGGGAATGTCGATGTCGTCGAAATCGAGCTCCATCCTTTCGAGATTCCGCGCAGTTGGCGTCCCCTTTTTTGGCCGTGAGGGGGAGAATAGGGAGTTGGCAGGTCGTGGTGGGAAGGAAAGAAGAGGAGAGGAGAGGAGAAAGAGGTGCTCCGATTGTTGTCGACGATTGAGTGCGTGAGTGAGGATGAGAAGACGAGAGATATGATGAAGGTCAGGATATCAGGATGGGATATGGGATGTCGAGGTCCCTTTGACCTTCCGCTCTCTGTGTGATCGGGCGCAGCAGCAGGAGCAGGAGCACAGGGAGCGATCTCCCCCTCGGCGAAGGGAGAGCAAATCACGGCAGAGGGACGAGGAGAGACAAAGCCGTAAGCGAAGGTCCCGACCACTTTTAGCGCATCTTCAGGGCCAAGAGCCTCTTCCCCCTCTGCTTCCCCCCTTCCTTGCCATCTGATCGGAAGCTAATTCAGTCTGCATCACCGACCCGACAGAACAGTCATATCACCCTCGGCCTGATGATGGCGAACCCTATCGACCGACGGAATGACCATGAGAACAAGGAAGTTGGCGATGCGCGATGCGAGCTACAAAGATGTAACGACGACATCCGGCCCCCTTTGCACCAGCTGTATACGCTCCGTTTCATCCTGTCCGTGGGCTCTGTTGTCAAGCAGGTATACGGCTATGAGGTTTTGTTTGTCCCGGATGTGCCGAACCGCTAGATGAGATCGCGGTCGGTGGACGCGGTGGCGACGGTGCAGGTAATTGACATGGGCAGTCGAGGGGGTACCATAGTCGAATGCTGATGATTTCGCTGCATATCTCATCGCGGGTTCTACCAAACTCAGAAGACGATTTGCCGCCCTGCTGACCTCGTCTCTCGGGCAGTCTCTTTCCCCCTTTATGTGACGGATTGGACGGCAAGCAAGTGGAGGCTAAAGACAAGGCTGCACATTACCGACGTTTGGGCGACGCTTATTCTCATAAGGTGAGTGATGGCTTCTCTGCAATCGCTCGCATTCTCCCGTCGTGTATGCTCAACCCTACCTGACATTCCACATCACAATAGGGCCAGCAGACTGGTAACAACTTGCTGTCTCAAGCATTTACGGGCCGACATCACTTCCCGTGTGCGACTTTGGAAACCCTGATGCTCTCAGATGTCGTGGCAAATGCGCTTTTGGTAGCGGGGAACCTACATCACAGGGACTGTCATCATCGCATCGGAGAAAGACACAGTCGTTGTGTACGCTGGAGGAATCGTAAAGCGATCAGCCTACGACCGAAATTCAAGCATGCGACTGACTTCTGAATGAGAATCTCAATATATCATGTGAGCGTACGAGACACCAAGAAAGAAACGAGTTCTGTTGAATGACACCAGGACGCCATTTCTGTATTGTACTATACACGAGATAGTCGACTGTAACATAATATCATGCGATGCATGTCAACAGGCGGTTCAACGAGAATAGGGGTTGGAATCAGTTACAAAGGCCGACCAAGCACTCGGCCGGGATCGACCTCTTCTCGAGTCCGGACTTACATTATCGACATGTCAGACACCTCCGATGACTTGGGGATAGCAGCGACCGCTTTGATGGATCTTTGGGGATTGATAAATCAAATCGGTTTGGTGTATCTTGACGATGGTCTCGGCAACAACATCGACGACCGCCCAGAAAAGAAAGACCGTTCGTCATACGCCGCGAATCTGACTCGTGATGGGCGAAGTGGGTTTTTATGGGTGCATCCATCGGTTCCTTGGCCAGGCGTCCTGGCGGCGCACTCGATTGGATAGTTTCTCGATCTGGGTTTGCTCCGCTCTTCATCTATCGTGATCACGATACACGATATGCGAAAGGTTTCCCGAACCTCGATCGACTTTTGGAGAGCCGCGATCGCCTGTCTTCTGTCCGTCTCTTTGTGATGAAGCATCGCAGTGGTTCATACTCAAACTTACTACCTCCCTCGCTCATCATCTTGACTGGCCGGAAGATTTCTCACATATCGTCAGATCGCGTGCCTCCGTGAATGATCTGCTATTGTAGATACAGTGAATCGATCTGCTCGAGGATACTAGGCTACAGATATCGAATTCGAGGAACTCTACCGATTCTAGCTCCCTATGTGTTTGCTCCATATATGATATGCTGCTGTCGACGTTGACATGCGCTCTCTCCAGCGCCGTCTTCTAGTGCGTCGTATCGTAAAATCCTTTTGCCAAACGCCCCATAGTTCGCCCTCATACCGAGAAATCCTTCACATTCGTAGTACCGGTAGAATCCAACGTATCCTGCCTATCTTCGTCCTTGACAGCCCTAGAGGTAGCTGTCGACATCTGCACCTGCCGCGCATCGTCGATCTCGATCGTATCATCGGCGTTGGCAGGTAGGCCGGCTTCGAGTCGTTTCCTCTTTGCCCTCGGATTGAGGATCATGGCCAAGATCAAGACACCGAGGTCAAGGACGACCACGCAGCAGTAGTTGATCTGTTCGAAATGACCGTTCAGAGGCAAAGGTCAGCGGTTTCTGCGAGATGGAGTGTCCTGCTTCGGAACTTTGTGACTTGCCGTCCCGATGATGTCGACTTTACTCCTGAATGCGAGACTCAGGGTACAAAAGACGCCTCCTGCCATATCTGTTCCCATAAAGATCAAAGATATACCTGTTCGAGCGTTAGAAGGCATAAGTGGATCCGGATGGTTGGCGACTCGCGTCATCGCGCTCACCTTTTACCTCCTTCAGGCGATATATCTCATAGTATTGGGGTATCAGCGCTCCGGCCAGCAGAGCCGCGGATATGCTCCCAAAAAGCGTAACAGGCCAGTCGACTCCGTTGTCCATCCCCGCCTAGAAGCACAATGTCAATTTGCCAATATCAGATCCTCTTCGTGCGTATTATCCGTTGATCACGTCGTCCCGACCGACTCACCCGGACTGCATATACCATTCCGACCTCGAAGCCGGCCATGATAACGGCGAACGCTAGCACAAAGGCGATACAGACGCTCTTGCTCCGTTTCTGACCGTAATGCATGCACTGAGCCACCGAGATCGAGGAGAGCAGGCCGAAGCTCTGCGGCTGGAGAATGATGGGCACCGAGAGATCTTGCACGATGGCGTAGACTCCTAGGAATGGACTCGAGACCGCCCACACGCTATGATCGTACAGAAATCTGTAGTCAGTGGCAGTCCAAATCACGCCACAGGACGAACGGAGGGACTCACAACATGAGCATGGCGCTCAACCCTTCCACATCTTTCGTCCGGTAACTCTTGACGAGCTGGGGTATAATCTGGATCGTCCAGAGCACCGCTCCGATCGTGCCCAGTGCTGTTTCGGCTTTTTCATTCTCGATCATACTATTATGAGAGATGCATATGAATCCATTTGAGCGCCGCCAGCAATTGTGCGCTCTTGAAACCAGCAGCCGCACTGTCGCCAAGTGAAACGAGACCTGTTCGTCCTGATGGTTTGATCGAAGGTGAGAGCTCGCCGAGCTCGAGATTTACCCGCCGCCATCTTTTTACCCGAACGCGAGCCGATAAGACATCGACCGTGATTGCCTCCGAAATGCTTCCGATCACCATGGTTTCCTCTTTGGGACATGTTTTCGTTGGAAACGATTCGTCACCGACCCGCGACCTTGGGCCATGGGACCGAATCAACGAACAAGCGTCACCTGCCGAGGAGAGCTCTCGACCTCTCTTGCCATTTGGGTCTTATATCGCGATTGCAATATCAACTTGACTTCCGTTCGAGCTCGAAATTAACCCACCACATCCCTCCCACGTCTCTCGTCCTAGTCCTAAACACACCCAACACCATGTCCAACAACCCGTTGCGCCGCCCGGCGACGTCCCCTTCGGACAACCTCGCAGGTCGTCTCGCCATGACCATCGGTCGTGCTCTCGACCCTACCCTCGCCTACGCTCTCCTGCGAAATGGAGTCGCTGGCAAGCTCCTCCAGACCATCGGGTTGAAGAGGATCATCACCTTGCCCCTCGTCACCCGGGTCGGCCTCAATACCGACTTTTTCGGAGCTGGGCTGTTGGACAAGCCCGGTAACATGTTGCTCACTATGAACGCCATCACCGCGTTGCGACACGTAGGTCCATGCCCGATCTAGTTTGTACAAGTTTATAGGAACGCTAAGCTCACTCTCCTGCTGCTCAATATCCGCTCTTCACCGCAGATCTGGTGGGCCAACGCTGAATGCAGCTCCGAGTTCCCCGTCTCTGCCGGCGCCTTTGTCTCTGGCTTCAACTCGCTCTACACCGTCATCAACTCGCTCGTCTTTGTCTACCGTGTCTCTCGGGGCAAGACCAACCCCCTCGCCTCCAACTGGATGCAGTACCTCGGATTCCTCGCCGTCGTCGTCGGGAACGTGGGAGAGATCGTGATCGAGAGCTCGAGGCGGGCGTTCAAGAATGACAAGAGGAACGCTGGCAAGGTTTACGACCAGGGTGCGTTGCGGGGTCAGTGGCCATGCTATTGAGCATGTCGGAGCTGATATGACTGTCTTTTTCTGTTTTTTTTTGCTATTCTCTAGGTGCTTGGGGAGTTGTCCGTCACCCCAACTACGCGTTCTACACTTTGCACCGTGTCGGAACCGCTCTCGCCACCGTGAGCTCCTGCGCCATTGACCTCGAGGATACGCGTCTTCGCTCGTTTGCTGACATTGTTCTCACTTTGCTACTCGTCTCGACCAACAGGGCTCGATCCTCAACGCCACCCTGACGTTCCTCTTCCAGAACGGAATCTTCGCCCTCAGCTCGATTCCCGACTTTTCCAGCCACATGGCTTCCAAATACAAGGAGCAGTGGGCCGTACGTCCAGACTCGATACTCTCACGAGACCTATACCCGTCGAGCCTGCATGCTGATCATCCATTCTCTATGCTATAGGCTTACACCAAGAGGGTCCCCTACGTCTTGATCCCCTACGTCTACTAGACCCCCCCCCCCTGAGAACTCTTTCCCTTGCTGCCCCGTCAAGACAATCTCTTTGATCCTTCCCTAGGCCTGGATCAATCGCCTCTTTTCGACATCTAATTGCCCTCACTTCTTGGCCTAGGCTCATCTTGTGTGAGGATCGATGTATGGTCATTATCGATGTATTTCTACTAGTCTTCTATCTATATGCTTTGCTCGTCTTCGTGCATGACCTACGCACATGTTGGTGCAGAACGTTCTTGGCATGCAATAACGACATCACGTGATGTAACTAGACGGCCGGCTCTCCCCGCGCGCGCCTACCCCGGCCGTGATGATCCGGTTAACGAGCAAGCAAGGGAGTGGCCGGTTAACTCGGGTCAGGTGGTCATGGTTCAGCAGAGCACTGGCTCATCGACCGTGACGACCGAAACAGAGAGCATGGACACCAAAGATATACAAACAAGCAAACAACCAGCTACCAGTCTCGAGCAAGCAACCATCTCACCATATCATCGCTCATTGCAACCCGCATCGCTAGCACCTCTCACTCTTGTTTCCTTGAACCACTCGAAAGCCGATACATAACCAACACTAAAGATGCTCGCCCGTACCCTACGATCCAACCTTCCCGCCTCGTCTCTACCTTTCCGTCTCGCCCCTGCCATCACCCCCATCTTCTCCCGATCTCTCTCCACCTCCTCCTCTTCGCTGCCTTTGTCTTCTCATCAATCCGCTTCGAAACCTGCGAACACCAGCGCATATGGTAGGAACTTCCACGTCTCGGCCGTCAGGAAGAGCGAGGTCGAAGAGCCCAACACTCGTCCAGAGATCAACACGCCCCCCTCGATCTACAACTTCACCGAAGAGGAGGAGATGTTGCGGGAGACCGGTAAGTCTAGCCACTCATGAACTATTCCTGGGAAATCTGATGTCGTGTCGCTTCGAGAGCTGAACAAAGGGGTTCGTTGCATTCGCCTTGACGCCTGATTGCGAGGATAGTGAGGAAATTCGCGCAGGAGGTCATCGGACCGAAAGTGACCGAGATGGACGAATCCGAAGTCATGGACCCTGTCAGTTGCCTCTCGACCCGTTCAGTCTCCCGCTTGCTGTACTGAACCGGCGATCTTTTGCCGATCGGGCGTTCATAGGAGATCATCAAGGGTCTCTTCGACCAGGGCCTAATGGGTATCGAGACGAGCGCCGAGCATGGAGGGTCGGAGATGAGCTTTATGGCCGCTATTCTCGCCGTCGAAGGTCAGTCCAACAGCGGTGTTTGCTGTCGTCAAACGTTTTACGCTAACAGCCTAAAAATTCGTTCCTCTCCATGATCCGCATGTTGATCATACATTGCCTTCCATCTCTTCCGGAATCTACATTCATCGACATTCTAGAACTGAGCAAGGTCGACCCGTCCGTCTCGGTGTGCTGTGATGTACACAACACGTTGGTCAACTCGACCTTGAGGTTGTTCGGAAACGACTACGTCAAGGACAAGTACCTCCCCGGTTTGGCCACCAATGTCGTGAGTCGACAAGCAGAGCAAAATGAATGAGAATGGAACGCTAAAATCCGTCCGCATTCCCTTGGCAGCTCGGATCGTTCTGTCTCTCAGAGCCCAACTCCGGGTCGGACGCCTTTGCGTTGCAGACGACGGCCAAGCTAGAGCCTGACGGCGAGCACTACATTCTGAACGGGAGCAAGATGTGGATCACCAACTCGGGAGAGGCCGATTATTTCTTGGTCTTTGCCAATATCGATCCGAGCAAGGGGTACAAGGGTATCACGTGTTTCATGGTGGAAAAGGATTGGGGCGTGCAAATTGCGAAAAAGGAGAAAAAGGTGCGTCGGTGCGGCACGGCGGCTAGGCGACAGGACGACTTCTCCGATCTGTCATGAGGCTGATGTATTTTGCCTTCCGACGTTCACCCAACTACAGCTCGGAATCCGGGCTTCGTCCACCTGCCTACTTAGTTTCGACGACGTCAAGGTACCGGCGAAAAACGTCGTCGGCGAGGTCGGCAAGGGGTACAAGATCGCCATCGAGATCCTGAATGAGGGGAGAATCGGGATCGCCGCGCAAATGTTGGGCCTCGCTCAGGGGGCGTTCGACTATGCGGTCACCTACGCTTTCCAGAGGAAACAATTCGGAAAACCCGTCGGTGATAACCAGGGGTGAGTCGGAGAGGTTTGGCATACTCGAGAAGGTAGAGGAAGGCAATAGCTGATAGCGGTCAACCGAACCGATGCCTGTAGGATGGGCTTCCAGTTCGCCGAGGTTGCTACGGAAATCGAAACGGCGAGGTTATTGACCTACAATGCGGCCAGGCTCAAGGCAAGTCTGACCTTCCTTCTCCGTATCATGCCGGTGAATCATGCACAAGGGGTTGCTCGCGGCTGACCGAAGACCCTCGTACATGCAGGAGGAAGGCAAGGAGTTCAAGATCGCCGCCGCCATGGCCAAGTACCACGCTTCCAAGGTCGCGCAGAAGGCTTCTGGGCTAGCGATCGAATGGTGCGGAGGGGTCGGGTTCACGCGAGACCTGCCCGTCCAGAAATTCTGGAGAGACTCGATGTAAGTCCCTTCTTCTCTAGATTATACCATGCATCGTTCTTCGTCAAGCGAGACCAAGCTGATCAGTCGGGCTAATTGCTACATATCGCATCAGGATCGGAGCGATTTACGAGGGAACCTCCAATATTCAACTTGAAACCATCTGGAAAGACCTCAAGAAGAAGTACACCTAAGTGAAACGAGATGATTTGGGCACTCTTTCTGCGCATAGGCCCACGTTTGTAATCAAATAGTCTATGTCTATGATGTACGATAACGCCAAATGTATTCTGATCGTGAACGTGAAGATGATCGCTGCGAGCTCTCGTTCTATCAGAGCTGTCCGTCAACGTGCCATCGATGACGTATGGCTAAGCTTGCTGGACAACGTCCGAGTCGAGTGACGAAATAACCAGACGGACTAAGAAGCGACTTGCGGCGTATCTCGAGTATTTCATCACATGAAGGGATATTTGCAGTATCATGATACAACGATAGAGCAGCCCGCCTGATAAGCCTATCTTTCTTTCGCTCGCACGGGTGATAGTCCTGGGACTGCTTGAAATCATTCCGCAGCACAGCTTTCCCTTGAAGTTTGCACCGTAGAGTGTAATAATCGGAAATGACGCTTGGTAGATCTGGCGGGTTCGCGTCTTCTTACTCACAAGTGTGAGAAACGGCCGATCTCGTCCGGAGTGGTGACATCGTCGGGCCAGAAAGTTGTTTGCCCAATCCGCGACCCGTAAGTTACCTATCGAGTGATCCGATAGCAGGGATATGATAGGAGGAAGCCGATCCACGACCTCGGTTTGTACAAGAACTCTGTTCATGTATGGAAGGGCGACTGACGGGACGTCCTCATTGGTGGTTCGACCCGGCCGTCCCTTCTTTCGATTCCTGAAACTTCTCGGCTAGACCGAGCGGGTTTCATTCGGTTCGCCGGACTCTGGTGGGGACGAGTGTGTAGAGAGGGGTTCGGCTTCCCATGAGGCCTTGCTGACCAACCATTCAACCGGTTCGAAATGCAGGAAAGACTCGAACAATTCGTAAGGATCAGGAAGTCCGTCATCTGCCCCGTGCAGCAAGTTTGCAATCAGACTGCGAGTCCAGTGGCAAGGCGGTGTCGGTTTCATCCTTACCTGCTGGTTGTATTGGCCGAGAGCCTTGAACAGATACACGGAGACTCTCCTGAGCGTGATCGTGAGCGGATTAGCAGCTCAATCCAGGGAAGACGTAAAGACTGAGTGAACATACCTCTCTGAAGAGCTTCGTCAGGGTATCGGGATCTAGCGGCTCATGGCGACAAACTTGCTCCGGGACGGCACCAACTTTGATCAACCTTGCCACGTCCGGCTCATCCACGGGATCCAAAATTTCCTCGTCCAGCTTCACCGATACAAGATAACTCGCCTCGTTGCCGATATCATAATCGGCCTCGGGCGTTGAGGAGATGCATTCTTGAACTCTGCGTCGAAGGTGAACATCTTCAAGGTCACTCAGTCCTGCCCGACCTTGTAAGACCCGGATAGCATAGATGAAGAAGGCAGCTGGGAAATATTCCGGGCGCGTAGGAACGTCGATGGTGGGGATAAATAAGTTATCTTTCGGAACTTGCATCAATCCCTGACCGAAAGAGCAGGGCTTCAAGCCCGCTTCCTCAAAGTCGGCAAGACGATCCAGATGCGCTCCAAAGGTATCTATGAGGCCACAAATGATGAAAGGTAGGGTTACTGTCAGAGTGGGCAATTCGAGAACGATCATCTCGATACAATACGTACTAAACAGTCTCAGCGACTGTGCAAGGCAACAAGCGTCATGATCGTCAGCGTCAATCCAACTCTATGTAGACTGCGAAGCGAGGGAAACTGCTTACTTCCTCCTCCCATTCATACATCACGGCCATGTCTTCAGCTGTGAATCGGAAGCGTTTCCTGACATCTTCATCGTGACACCTAAGAAAAAGGCTCCATCGTTTTCGATTGACTTGACGCAGATATTCCCAAGCCCAGATCAGATGTTGACGATGTACATAGATCGGTCTCTGTTCGAGTAGCCGTGATCTATCAGGTTCGCAATTCATGCGGAAAGGCGACCCTTTTCTCACCCTCACCTCGATTGAAGGCGTCCGTATAACGAAAGAAAGATAGATGACGCTGGGCGTTCGCCAGAAGGACCATCCTTCGGGCTCTGGGTATGTATAGGTGACAGCGATAGACCGAAATACGGCAGAATCTCGAGGAGCCTCGGTGAGCTTGCCAGCAAAGCGACCACCACGGCCACCGGTGCAGTCGGCGAGCATCGATGAGGTCGAGTCGCGAATCATCAATCCTGCGGGTCGGCTTCCTGATGTGGTCGTAGGTTCCGATTCTCACTCGAACAGTGAGGTACAGAGAGAGACACGAACTAGTAGTATTGGCTCAGTGGTTGACAAGGGTATATGCGATAGTGTACAGATTTACATGACATGCGTGATAGTCTCGTAGTAGTATGTTCGTGCGTTCGTGTCAATCGTGATATCGTCGTCGAGGTCCCCGTCTCGCGTCCGTCCCTAATCCTTTCCCGCAATGAGGATCATGACCTTCTCAACACCATCAGGAAAGTACACCTGGCAAATAGTGATAGCTCCAAGGATAGACAGAGTGACTAAGATCTGTTCCAAGATAACATAGTCCCTCTCATCTGCATCCAGAATAGGCCATAACCACTGAGCAAGATTGATGATCAGGCCCGGGATGATGACTTGGACATGGCCCATTCCTGTGTGCAAGGCATCAGTTGATCAGTCTAGATCAGTCTTCACCAATCCTGCTATCGACTTACTGGTGAAGCCCCACATCCAAATTGCCTCCAGTGCTATACCTGCTAGCCAGAGTCTGATTGTTTTGCGAGAAAGAGACAAACTCCAACAATCGCGGGTCCTGCAAAGATTGGTTCACTGGTTGGCCTCGCGCTGTCATCTTAAACAGGAACAGGATGATAAACTTACCACGTTCTCTGCTTCTTGCCCTTGCTTTTCCCTTCGAACTCGTCCACAGCATCTCGAATATCTTGGTAAGAACAGGGAGTAGTCTTCAATTTGAACAGGACGTCCCAGTTCGCCTGGGTCATTTGACCGCTGTTGGGTGTTCCGAGTTTTTTATTCGACATGCTTGGTCTATGTTGGACTCGGATGAGGGTGCGTATTCGCTTCTACGGCGGAGTGCAATGTCATGAACATCGGTAGCTCGGTAGACATTCCTGGTACAGTAGTACAGTAACTTTTATCTGGTCCGACTCGCTCGTCGTCGGACTACTCCGTGCCAAAGGGGGTCGACCTCGACTTTGCGCGTCGCCCCCCTCCTGCTCTCCTACCTTACCTTTCTCGTCTTCCCTCGGTGAACTCGACTTGGACCTCGAGCCTGATTGACATTGCTCTTTGTCACAGGTCGAATCTTTCAGGAAAGGCAGTCAGTCAAAGTGCCCCGGTCCTGGATCGACCCAAACCCATCAATCCTCTGTCTCTAGCCATTCACGCTCTGATCGTAAACTCGACGAGATGTCCGAGCGTAAAGTCCTCAACAAGTATTTCCCTCCAGGTAAGCCTGCCCCGGAACTCTCTGGCTTTGCATCTAACCAGATTGCTGACCTCTACCTTGCTGTCCCGCTCGAACAGACTTTGACCCGTCAAAGATCCCCAGGAAGAAGGTCAACAAGGATGCGCAACAGGTCGTCCGTCTGATGGCGCCGTTTACGATGTGTTGCAGGACGTGTGGAGAGTTCATCTGTGAGTCCTTTCGGCGCTCCATCGAGTAAGGCGACATTCGAGTACGGCCTGTAGCTGACAAGAGTCACTTTGCAGACAAGGGAAAGAAATTCAACGCAAAGAAGGAGACGGCTCTGGGCGAGACGTATTATGGCATCAAGATCTTCCGGTTCTACATCGTAAGTGGCGATGTTCTTTCACGACCTGTCAACTCGTCACCCGCTAACTTGCCACCGTCTTCTATCCTTCTTGCTAGAAATGCACGAGATGTAGCGCCGAGATCACATTCAAGACGGATCCGCAGAACGCTGATTACATCTGCGAACACGGCGCCAGTCGGAATTTCGAGCCGACAAACGAGGCCTTGTCTCGAATGCCCAACGCAGCGGAAGACGACGAGGACAATGTTTCGGAAGAGGAAGACCCGATGAAGGCTTTGGAAGAGTCCCAAGCCGCATCAAAACGACAGATGGAGGAGGAAGACGCCTTGGCAGATCTACGACAGCGGAACGCACGGATGGAGAGATCTGATCGGGACATGGAAGAGATCTTGAAAACCCAACACGCATCGAGAGATAAGGCAGCCGAGGAGCGACGGAAGCGAGAGTTGGAGGAGGAGGACGAAGAGGTCAACAAGTTCTTCTACAAGGTCAAGGCGCCCGGTGCGCCCGCGGCCGGACCTAGCAAGGGCAAAGGAAAGGCAGCAGGAGGGATGGGATTGATGGGCGGTTATGGCTCTGGGTCGGACGACGATGATGAGGCAGATAATGACGACGACGAGGGGAAGTCGGCTGGGCCAGTCGCCGAACCTACGGTGACCGTCAAAAGGAGACCGATGGGATCGAGCGCGGGCGAACCTACGGTGCAGGACCTACTCAAAGCCAAGGGGATCGCCACGATGGCTCCACCATCCATCAAGCCGGCCGGACCGAAGCCGATCCTGCCCTCGGGTGTCAAGCGAAAAGGAGTAGGCTCTTTGGGGGTGAAGGTCGTGAAAAAGGCAAAAGCATGAGCGCATTGTGCTTGTCCGTTTTGTTGAGCTCGCACTGTCTGTAAACCTTTTGTATACATGCATACATGATTTTTATGGGATCGTGATAACCTGTACAACGAATGTCGAGAAAAGACGAAGTCATGTTGAGGTCGTGTCTATTTCTAGACCTAAATGCTGATTGACTACCTTGATGCGTATACAGTGTAGAGTATGCTAAACGTGAATTTTCTAGCCCAAAAGACCTTTACAAAGTGCTATTGTTGGAAACGCTTCAGACGAGGCGTTCGAAATGGGGTATTGCTCGATCGACGAGTGGTATGTTCGATATAGGCGGACCTCATGGTATGGCTATCTGCGAGAGCGGCCTCGTCGATGGCGAGATTATGAACCGATTGAGTAGATGGTGAGCTGGCTGTCGAGCCGGTAGCGCTAGAAGCTCCTTGAAACATTGATCGAGGGAGTGAGAGAGGGAAGAGGTTTCGATATCTCGCTTCGAGTGAGGCGGTATTCTCCGATCTGATCGAGAGCGCTTTGATAGGCGGGGGTGGAGTGGTGGCTGCCAGAGCATTGATCGCATCGAAGCGATCTTGCCAAAGAGCCCGGTTTTCTCCGCAGGCCTCAGCATAGTATCGCAAACCTGAGCATGCAATGAAGGCGACTTGAGCATGTGACGCGGTGCCAGTAAGAAACGCAAGATCCACTCACCAGGCATGGCGTCTGCAGCCGCATCGAAGAGAGGCAGGGTGAAGAGATCGATAAACCCGATTTGACCCTTTGCTTGTATAGCAGCATCGGCGCTGGCGACGACCGAGATGGGCAAAGACAGTTCTTGCTCCAGACTAGCCTGGTTGGCCCATTCCGCCAGCAATACGGTTGACCAGTGTTCCGACACTTCGATCGGACGGGTCTGCAATCCGTAGCGGTCATCAGCTACTGGTTCTCACTTCCATGTCGTTTGCATTGATACACTCACTGGGTTACTGATATCTGCGCATTTAATGATGGCCTGCGAGAGTAAGATTCTCGCCTCCTCTTCTTCCGGCTTGGCTAACGACTGGACACCATCGGCTCGCATCCGCTTGCCGTAATCGATAAAGCGCTTAATCCAGTTGAAGTGAATGCTCATGTCGGTCGCGAGTACAGTCGAGTAGAGAAGCTTCTTGAAACTCTTCCAATCTTCAACTGCTCCATCCTTTTCGTTTCTGTCGAAAGACGTGCCTATGGCTGTAGACGGTGCGTCTGGGAAGCCAGAACTCATTGGTGAAATGTCTTCCGAAGGTCCAGCAAAGTGTGAGGAGACAGGGAGAGCCGTCCCGAGACCAGTCGACTGGGAGCGCTCGAGCAAGAAACCGAACCCGTGCTTCCGTAGCAACTGCACGATCAACATACAATGCATGTTTTCCAGGACGGACTTGTCTTCATAGACCTGTGACAACGGGGTTTTGGCGTTTTTCTATCGATCGTGTGTAGCGAGGTGAGTTGCGGTTGTCGGCGAACACGATGTCTGCAGACGCTTCCACTTACCATAAAGACGTTGCTGAGGCCCGGATGTCCGACATCGTGACCCATAGCAGCGAGCATGACAGCTAGCACGTCTTGAGGGCGAAGGATACTCTGAGTCGCGACCTTGGCGTTGTACTCTTCCGTGTTGCCATTGTCGACAATCTCGGCTCTGTACCAAGGGCCACTCGTGGTATCGAGCAAGATCGAAGGGGGCGGAGCCACGCCGACGGCGACGAGAAAGGTGTATGACGCTTGTAAGACGTCGACGGCGTGGATGTAGTTATGATAAGGATTAGGCGCATGGTAAATCGCTCGAATAGCAAATAACAGGCGGTTGATTTGATCTGCAGCTCAAAGACTGATCAGTCTCTCGTTGACCCAGTCGTCGAGAGAAGATGGATTGCTAACCTTGACTTATGCCCAACTCGGCAAGCCCCTTGATGCGCAGGACAGCTTCAAACAGCAGACAAGCACATCGGAAGAGATCCGCTTCATCCAGGATGTGAGGCCGGAAGTTCCATGTAGAAAGCGCTTCGACGAGCCGTGCACGATGAGCAGGTTCCAGCGGGGCCGAAAATCTTTGAAAACGAACAAATCAGCTAGATCACGGTGAGCCATATCGCAAGACCGCCACCTACTCCGCATAATCAATCATCTGGATCTCGATGCTGATCCGAGTCTGTCGATACATCTCGCCCAGAAGCTCCGCTATGATAGTTGCGTCTCCCTGCGGATCCTCCTGCTGCGTGATGAGATAGCCTTCGAGTCCAGCCAGAGACGATGATCTATCCTGCTTGATAGGCGGAGTCATTGCAGGAGGTGGGGCGTGAATGTCGGCGGCCGACTTGAACCGATTCTGTTTGGCCGCCTGATGTGCTCGCTCGAGCGCCAGCGACAATCCACCGTTGTCGACCGATCGACGGCGTGAGGAAAAGTCGTAGGCGGCTAGATGGCTGTAGAGCGTCTTGGCGGGGCCCGTCGTGAGTTCAGCCTCGGTCGGCTCATCTGCGTCCAGTTTCCCTTCGTCATCGTGACACTCTGCTTCTGGAACAATCGAGGGAACAGCGGCAGCGTCCTCCAAAACTTGCTCTTCCCGCCTGACGAACGCCTCGGCCGACCTTTGCACCTCCTCTTGCTCTGCCAAACCCGCCTCCTGGGAAGCGTCAAATGACCGCCTGACCTCCTGACTCCTCTCGGCCCACATGATCATCCTGCGAATCTTCTTCAGTGTAACCTCGTTGTCATAGGGCGGCTGGAGAACCCCGATGGCTCCGGCTCTTAAACACTCATCCACGACGGATGGGGCGAGCGCCGGGTTGGCCGAATAGGCGATGACGTGTATGTGACGTTCCTTGCTGTCCGAATCTTGCTGTACAGAGCCTTCGCTACCTCTTCGAGTCGCTGTCCCAATCATCTGTAAAGCACTAGGTAGCCAGTCGGCCTCGGTCCGTCTGGCTCGGTCGAGCAAGTCTTGCTGGAAACAGATGGCCGACGGTGTAGTCCCTTGGGCCAAGAGCAAGGACAGCGAAGGCAAAGTCGGAGAGTCGGACAGGGGCACGAGCAGAACCCGTGAGAGCTGATTCGCAAATGAGGGCACAGCTGGATTTGCAGAGGCTCCGTTGGTCTTTGCTTCACGCGAGCCCGCGGCTTCTTCAACTGCCGACTGGTTCCGGAGATGCCTCGACATCTGCGTCGTTGATCTGAATGTCGTGACTATGAAGATACGTGTCGCATGAGTAAGAATCAAGCACAGTTCGAATCGCATTTTTGCCCCCATAGAACTCACCTGGCATCCCATCCTCTCTTAAAACCCCGACCACCTCCTCGCCCTCCCACCCTGGCCTTCCCGTACCCGTGCCTCGACTCCTCTTGCCCAAGAATCCGCTCTGACCAGCTGATTCTGCAGGCGGCGAGACGAGGCCGGAAGACGACGATAAGTGACCCCACCCAACCGAAGTCACATTGGACTGTCCTCGAGCGGGCGACGGTCGAGGAGCACGATCCTGATACTCGCCAGTTGAAAGACTGGATGCCGAGGGTCCCGACCTTGTCGTTGCTGAAATGTCCATGGCAGGAGCGAGCTGTCCAGTCTTTTTCATCGGATCGGCAATGTCGTTACCAACTGTTCCAGGACTGATGGACCCTCTCCTTTCCCCCGACCCGGATTCGTTTTGCTCTCCTCGACCGCTTAGATTCATCGCATTCGCGCGAGAACCAAGTCTGCCGGACTGGGTCTGGGTGCCGCTCAACGCAGCTCCGCTCGTTTGCGGACGTCTGCTTCTCTTGATCCCACCAGTCTCAGTGGAAGATACCGACCGTAGGCCGGCAGGACTTGTCGGTATCGCAACATCGCTTTCCGATCCGGGTGCTACTGATGTTGTCTCGATTGACCGGGTGGGGGAAGACGTCATCGCCGACCTTTCCCTCAGAGAGACATCCCGCTTCAACCCACTCCCGCTCGGCCTCGACCTCGATGCGGAAATCCCTCCTTGCTCATCCCGCTTGTTCCCATTACTCACATCGTCCTGGACATGTTCCTGATGCTGCTCGGCCTCGTCCTCTTCCGACGCAGACCAACCCGTCCGTCTGCCGCCCAATCCACTCGGTGCGAGATCCCCAATGCTGGCCCGTCGAGCGTGCGGATGCTGCACGAGCATCATGTTCCACCGGGATTGCTGCGTCGGGTCGTTGACGTTGTGGTCGTGTGCGACTCTGCCCTTGTCGTTACTTGCAGATCCTGAAGACGACCCACGGTTCGTATCGGAATTCTTTTCAGAGCTCGATATCGTCGATGTCCTCGTTGCCTCTGCAGTCGTACCGCCTGTAGCGCTGGGAAATGATCGCTGAGCAGGACCTCTCGGCCCCACAGACCCGGGTGACAGGGGTACAGGAACGAAAGCCGACGACCCCGACTTGTGCCCGGAAGGTCCTATGCCGAAGGGCATTCCGAGGGTGGTTTCGAAGCCAGAAGCAGACTTGGACGCCGCGACACGGGGAAAGAGCGAAGGTACGACCGTCTGACCTCCATTCGGTCTGTATAACGTTGGATCCACGTTCAAGTTCGGGTTCATGTCCGGGTTCGTTACGGACCTTGACTCTAGCTCGTCCTCGTTGTCGTTGTCGTTGTAACGGGACGAAGTTCCCCCGAGCGCGGTGTTTGGTACGCTGGCCCGATGTCCTCCACCATTCGTACCACCCGAGCGAAGTAGACCTACGGTGCCCCCCATCTGGTGGGAATTCGACCTCACCGATCTCCCCAACGGTCCTCCATTGCCGTGGTCCTTATTACCATTGTTGCTGACCGGTGGTCTGAAGCCTCGCGTGATAGAGGGAAGAACGACGAGAAAGTCGTAGACGGGCGAAGAAGGGCGGGAGGTCGAAGGAGTGGGAATGTGGGACGGAGTATAAGAGGCAAGCGGATGGGGATTGGTGGAAGAGGTAGGAAAGAGCGGAGGAGGTCGATGTTGAGAAGGCATGGTCGGTGCACGTCCTGACGTTCCTTTTTCCTCTTCCTGTGCTTCTGACTGCGATTTCTGTTACCACTCGGTCGACCGCAATCTCGAGAACGAGAATAGACCTGATGGCTATTCCACGAGTGTATGGAATGAGGAGGAAAGGACCAAGAGAGAGGCAGGATGACCACCCGATCGCTACTCGAAGTCTTTGTCTAGCGTGTGATCTTCATCCGAGTCGTTCTGAACTTTGATATCGCCTTTCGAGTCTCCCGTTTCTACCCGAATGTTGAGGCTTGTGACGATTGGCGTAAGTCCTGCAAGTCTACGCCGAAGCACCGGGTACGCTTCTTGCGACTAGTAGCTAGCAATTCTAGCACTTATGCTGTGTGGCTCGGTTGCTCTCCTGGGCGAGTAATCCGGGTATTTCAAGAATGGTAAGCGAATCCGTGGTCGGAACCGAGAGCGGAGCGGGGAGTAGTGTTCTCGATGAACGAAGAGCGAGGACGGTGTGGAACGTTGAATGTTGATTCGCCAGGGATCGGACGAGGGGGGTCGATGGGATGTCGAGAACGAAGTGAGGACGTGAGGATCGACATGCGACATGCAGTGGGCAGAGAGCCAAATGACACTCGCCCACGCTAGCACGATCAACGCACGCACACACACACACACGCAGCTGTCTCTGTCTCTGTCTCTGTCTCTGTCTCTCTCTCTCTCTCCCGTCTCTGCGATACCCCCCCCCCCCCCCCCCTTTCCCCTCCTCCCCGCCGCCCTCGCACGCGCGCGCACGCGACGGAAGCGAGAGACACACGCGCGCGCATCGCCATCCCGCGCCCCCCGGCCGAAACTGAGAATACCATCCGATCAAGCCAGCCATCCCCTCTGGAAGCTGCAAGCCAGCTGCACACTCTCACCACTTTCCCTCGCTCAAGGTTTCACCGCAGATCATCCTCCTCTTCCCCTCACGCTCCCACTCTCTCTCCGGTTCTTTCCGTGTGTGTCATCGTCTTCCCACTCGTTCACCTCTGCCCGACAACACGGGATCCATGGCGGGAAAGACTCTATTGTGCTGTTGTACTGTTGTACATGTTGGTCTGCGTCCGTGCGGCTTGCAGGAGAACGCACCTTCAGCAAACCATCGAGACCCTTTTTGCTACTTGGACTCAAAGTGAAGTAGTTGCGATGGTTGCGAATATACGAGGGCGAGATCTTTCATTGCGCGTGACAGTGAGCGGCCAGCCAAAAGATTTGGCATTACATCAGGAACAACCATATGAGCATACACTCCCTGCCTCGACCATCACACCCTTGATGCGGTCGAGTCCACCTGGGTTACCCAAGGAGGATTGCCCGTCAGGTCGAGATTCTGGTGCGAGAGATCTAGAGCTGTCACTTGCCACACTCGCTCGAGCGCATCCTCAAAGTATCCTCATAAGCGAAAGGTACCACGAGTTCTCTGTCGAGCTGAATGAGTCCTGTAGCTGGACGTGCGAGTTGCATCTCATACGCTGGGAGGAAGCGCAGACGAAGCAGCCCACGTGGCAATGATGGGACGGAGAGCATTGCTCCCTACAGATCACGACTGCACGATCGACTGGATGTAGTTACGACGCAGGAGGATTTCTCCCATGTGGACTGGACCGACATTCTACGAGATCGCTACGGAAATGTGGCAAACTGTTCAGTACGCCAGAACGTGTGATATCAGCTAGGATCGCGACTCAGGGTATCGATGCGGCATCAACCAAGAGCCGACCGAAAGCAATTCTCGAGTACATGCGAGGCTGTCACACCCGTTTCGAAACGGACTGGAAGCAGATATTGTTTAGGTGGTAGGAATTCGCTGTCGCGCTTCGTTCAAAACCCGACGATCCTGCTCTTGCGTAGGGTCACGCGATTGCTCGTTTCTAAGCATGCATACATTGATCATTGATACCCTATCGAGTTCAGTGCTGCAAGTTGATACAGATAAAAATCAGTCGGAAATCTATCCGAACTTCAAATTGCCCAAGACATCAGACAGAAAGGATCGACCGGCATCATTATCACGTGCTCGGGCTTTGGTCGGAAGCTAATAACCGTTATCACTTTCATCCTCGATAAGGCTCAGCCCTGATCGGAAGTAAATCGCGCATCGCTCCCCCCCGTCGTCCACCGTCGTCTGCTTTGCTTGTTCGTCGTTCAAGACTTGTTCATCGTGCTTCGTGACCATGTTGTTCAAGGGAGCACAAGTCGGACAGGACGCAATCGCCATAAACGATATTGTTGTACTGTATAGTAGATCCTCGAGTACATCGTGCTAGCTCGATCGACGATGACCTGGTTCTCATCCCGTCGCAGCAAGATTCAGAAACACCAACAATCAACCCTCGCGCGTCATCATCATCGATCGGGTTCGACGAAATCCGCAACGGGAGCCTCGACGGCTGCAGTAGCACGGGAGAGATGGTTGGAAGGACTGTTTCACGAGCAAGAGGTGCTGCTCGAGGAAACGATGAGGCGCGGAGTCTTGTATGTACAAACTGGTATGGTCAATGCAAATGATTTAGGTGCTGACGAAACTCGAACCTTGACGCGCAGATCTCGGCTACCTAAAACATCGCTTCTCATGCTCACTTTGGCGACCCTCTTCATCCATCTCGTCTCTACTCGAACTTCACTTCTGCCCATTCACCTGATCGGACAGACGGGAGCGACAATGACGGCTGCATTGAGCATGACGACGGGGTTGTTGATGAGTTATCGTAGTAGCTCGGCATTGGCGAAATGGGGCAAGGGCAAGGCGGCCTGGGGTGGGATCAAGGGAGAGGTTAGAGATGTCTTACGTCAGGTCAGAATTTGGAGATGTAAGTATAGAAGTTGGATACCGAGTGCTGATCAGACCTACAAATCAGTTGTCGGCTTCTCATCCGGTCAACACTAATAACATGAAGGGCGATGAGGAGGAAGAAACAGACGTTCATCGTCGACGTAGAGAACGGGCGACAGAGCTGGACGCAAAGGCCGGTGACTTGACTTGTCTCTTCGTCGCCTTTGGTTTCGCGTTGCAGTAAGTATCGGAAACTCGCCTTTGATGCCGGTACGTAACGGGCAAAGCGAAGTTGAATCGCCTTTTCTTCTTCGCTACAGCCATCATTTGACAGGTACACGGCCATTGATTCAGCGAGCGCCCCTGTGTGACATCCTCCCTGAAGGCTATTTGGCGAGCAAGTCCCGGACGAGAAACCGGGTCAGATTCGCTGGGGAACGACATCAACAAGCCGAATTCGCCGACGTTAGCAATATCGAAGTCAGCAGTAGCGGCAGCAGCACAAGCGATGCATCCGAATCAGGGGACGAGAAGGCACAGGTGGACGGAAAAGACGGGATCGAGATGGACGACCTCGTCACCAAGACCCGACGGGCGGCTTCCAAGTCGGCTGGCAGGATCGCACGGACGCTCGAACACGACGCTCAAATAAAACAACTCAACGTAGCGCCCTCTTCGCCATCGTTAACTACGGATTTCAATACTTACGTGATCGATCATCAACCCGGTCCGAAATTCAAACCCAAGCCAATGCCAGCGTCTTCACCTTTGGCGCGATCCCCTTCGGAGGAAAATATACCGACGACGCGATCTTCCCTCTCCCGCTCGATCCCGGCCAACCTCCCGCTCGACATCTTGCGCATGATCGAGTCATATGTCAATTCACTCCACCTTGCCAATCAGATCGATGTCGAGCTCGTCAAGGCGTCTTCGCTGGAACCGCTCGAACGTCTACCCAGATTCCAGTTAGGGCACACGATTCCCCAATCCGAGAAACTGCATAAATCGCTCCGGACATTGTCGAAACTCTTGGGCGAGGCCGAGATGCTGAGCGAAGATCCACCGCCCTTGTCTCTGAGTATCCACCTTAACCACCTCGTCATGCTCTACCTACTCGCCATTCCGGCGCAGGTCATGCCGATTCTTGGCCGGTGGAGCGTCCTTCTGGTACTCGTTGCCGGATGGGCCTTGTTGGGCGTCGAAGCGCTCTGCCGAGAAGTTGGCAGCGTGTTCGGACAATCGATGAACCATCTTCCGACGCGGACATATGCGGTGCAGATCCTCAACGAAGCGCTAGATACGTGTCCCTTGTTCTTGGAGACCTACCGGTCGAGATTAGCCATCAGGCTGAGCGCGGATGCTGGGCAAGCGGGGTCAGAAGAAGGGGGTCAGATGGCGAGAGAACGCGAGGAGGAGATGCTAAAAAGCCTCGAGACGAGGCGCAAGGTTGAATGGATTCCGGACTTTGGGTTTGAGAGGTGGTCGGGTTAGGTACTTCGGGTTGCACGGTTGTCGAGGGTCGTCACGTAGAAGCTGTATCATTATGCCAAGCATGTCTTTCGGGAACGATAGCGGAGTTTCGTAGGACCGGTTCAATAGCAGATGAAGCTTTTAAGGGGTGACAGCCGATCCATTATTAACGGTGTTGAACGTACGATGGCCCTCGTCATTACTCCTGCCGGTGTCTTTCAGCCGAATGCGCGACAAATCTAGCATCGAGATTTAGCCAAAGCGGAATAAAGACTTATCGCCTCGGTCATTTGACAGCATTCGGTCTAAGCAGCAGCGATGCAAACGATAACCAGGCCTTTCTATAAGCAACCTGAGCCACCCCCATGTTTGGTTGAAAGAGGATTTCCGCTTGTCCGTCACCTGCCAAAGACCCGAAACCTGCCTCGATCTTGAACCCAAACCCGCACTGATAAAGAGCTTCTTTTCTATTTCATTTCATCTTTTCCCTCTCCCTATCCCTATCGACATCGCCATCGCCAACATCCTTGGCTGACGGCGTGTGGATCCGCTCTTATTCCCCTTCGTATTCATGCTCTATGCTCTCTCCATCCTTTTGTGCTTGTGGGGGGGAAGGTGTTTAGACAGGGGGTTTGCCGGGGGTGATAGGTTCGGTAGGGGGAACGATGAATTTCTGTATCAGGTCGAAGGAAACGCCGGGGGGAAGATGTAAATGTCAGCTTATATATCCTGGACACATGGCGCAGAATCGTCGGGGGTCTTAACGAATCGGAGGGGTAAGATCGTGGCAGGGCGGGAGATCCGTGCTGGAATTTGGGCGATAAGGGTGGCATCCGACGGGAACCGATCCGTGTGGAAGCATCCGTATTTGTGTCCCCGCTCTCATGTGTATCGCCTGAGCCGCCGTAGTACCGAAATAGGAACGGTCTTTCCGGGGGTATAGCCAACATCCCCTGTCTCTCATCTGAACCCCTGGTTCGCCCAAGCGAATGCAGACGGTTGGGTCGTCATCGCCTGCAGGTCTAAGCTGTCTTTGTCCTCAACACACAGTACGGTCGTTCATTTGATGACAGCAAGATGAGATAGCTGCGAAATTAGGCGGAGTTGGCTGGAGGGAGGTGTTGCTAGGTGGAATACGGATTGTCGCGCTGCGTGTTTGCGATTCTGGCTGGATCATCTGGCGGTCCTCATGTCAAGTTCCCGTTGCGCCGAACCTCTTCTTTGTTGGATCTTCAGTGTCCATCCCCGCCCCGACCTTTCGACCATCTCCTGCTAAACTCGGTCCCCGATGAATGAAAAGCCCCGCTCACCTGTTCACCACCCTTGCCGTTCTCCCACTGCTGGTACTTGACTCCGATGTTGGCCCTCTTCTCGGCTCCGACCCTCTCGGACTCCTTGAGACCGGTTCGGACGGCCCTCGAGGCGATCTGAGTGTACTTGTTGTAGCTACCAAGACGTGGAACGGAAATATGTCGCGGTAAATTGAGGGTTAGCTTCCCAGGTCGATGGTTGCTGGGTCTTGGCACCCCGGCGTCCTCGCGCCGACGGCGTCTCACCTGAAGAAGGACCTCCAAGTAGACATGATGAATGGACTTGTTGTTATGTGAGTATCAACGAGGTGAGAGGAGGGGGGAGAGGGAGTCTCTGGTATAGAGAATGTCGAGATGTTTGTGAGGTCACGGACTTTGCTGGCCGCCCTGGTGAGTCGGTGGTCAGTCGGTAGGGTAGTCGCGGGTCCCTTTTCCCCTTTTTCGCTTTCTCACGCGTCCAACCGTAGCAGCTAGCAGCTAGCAGCTAGCAGTTAGCAGACACTTCGTCATCACTTGGACATCTTGGATAGACCCATCGATCGCACTTTAATACTACTACCTACTCTCCTCCTACAACAGATATACGCCTCCCCATCCTCTTTCGAGATAACCATTCCATCTGAAAGACACATCAGAGAACTCTTAGACATGGACTCGGGAGCACCGCCAAGCAAGGAAGAGGTCACGCAGGGCATCGACACCCGGACAGACGCTCAAAAGGATAAGCAAGAGACGTCTACCAAGGATGTCAAGCCCACACCGTTAACCGTGCCTCAAGGTCAGTCCAGCTACTGTCTCGCTACACAAGCCTCTTGACGAACCCCTTGCATCTAACGTGTATCTATGCTACGACGATAGAGATCAAGCAAAACCTGACCCTGATCAACCGGGCCGTACACAACTTGGAGCCCAGGTTCACCGCACGAGTATTGAGGACATTGACCGGGCTTCGAAAAAAGGTGTACCGAGAAGCCCTCCAAGAGGTCGTCAACGATGTCTACCCGAAGAGTCAGTCGTCGGCTCTATTGAATCGGTATATCGAAACGTACTGACGTGAAATGTTCACATTCGCTCGCGCCTCGGAATAGGTTCGAAATCGCCCGCTCAGCTTCTCCCTCTCATCTCCCTTCTCCCTACTGAATCTTCCAAGCTCGCCGCTTCTTCATCCTCCATCACCAAAGGTACTCAGGCTATGGAAATCGATGAGACCTCAAAGACGACCACAACGACTACGGCCGGCGATTCGAAAGCGGCGACCAAGCCGACAGGAGAGGTCTTGCCCGAGTCGGATGTGTATGTGCGGTTATTGCTCATCCTCGGGCTGATCGACGTGAAAGAGGTTGAAAAGGTCAGTTCGAATATCCTTTCTTAGCGATCAATCGACACGCGGGATGGCTAATATCATATCCACTCTTGAATATATTCCAGGCATTTGATCTGGCCAAGGAGACGACGACATATATTCAGTCATTGAACAGGAGGAGCATGGATCACCTTGCCGCCAAGGTTTGGTTCTACTTGGCGAGGTGTGCAGAGCTCTTGAAACGGGACGAGGAGGTTCGATCGTACGTATACGCCATGCTTTTGCGTTATCCCGCCCGTTGACCACCTTATCGACCACCTCGCTTACTTTCCTCGCTTCTATGCACCTTGTCCTTGTAGACTCCTCTTGGCGGCTCACTCGACGGCTTCCCTCCGAAACGACGAAGACGTACAGGCCACCCTTCTTAACGCACTCTTGCGCAATTACTTCAACAGTGGAGCTTACGACCAGGCGGACAAGCTCTTGAGCAAGACGTCCTTCCCGGAGAGTGCGGGGAACCCTCAGTTGGCGAGGTACTTGTTTTACTTGGGTGAGTCGAGGTTGGGTGTTGCTACCCGTTCGACATCACGGGGATCACTAACTCGCTCCGCGATTCATCTTCCTTGTAGGCCGAATCCGAGCCATTCAGCTGAACTATACCGAAGCGCACACTCACTTACAACACGCCATCCGACGAGCTCCGTCCGAGACGGTCGCACCTGGATTCATGCAGACCGTCTACAAGTACTTTGTCGTTGTCGAGCTCTTGATGGGTGATATTCCTGAGCGATCCGTCTTCCGACGTCCGGTCCTACGGAAGGCTTTGAGTCCTTACTTCCAGTTGGTTCAAGGTGAGTGCGAGCGGAGATCGACCCACAGCTGGTGTTTGCTGAGACGTCTCGGAACTGATCTCTTTCTGCTTCTTTCGCGAACCCGTTCGTAGCCGTTCGAATCGGTGATCTCGAAGCTTTCCAGACCGTGCTCACCACGCACGCCTCGAAATTCGCTTCAGACGGGACGCACTCGCTGATCGTCCGTCTTCGACACAACGTCATCAAGACCGCCCTCCGAATGATCTCCCTCGCCTACTCTCGAATCTCGCTCAAAGACGTCTGTCTCAAATTGCACCTTGATTCGGAAGAGGACACCGAATACATCGTCGCCAAGGCCATCCGGGACGGAGTTATCGATGCCGAGGTGGATCACGCGCAAGGGTGGATGAAGAGTCGCGAGGGAGGCAATGTTTACGAGACGGACGAGCCGCAAAAGGCTTTCCAGCAGAGGATCGAATTTTGCATGAACTTGCATAACGAGAGCGTCAAGGTGAGTCGAAAGACCGGGATACATTATCAAGGCCTCAACTGACTATGCTCCGGATTCATCACTCGCAGGCGATGAGGTACCCCTTGAACGCGAACAAGCCGGGTATGTGCAATGACGTCTCAATTCATCTTCTGAAAGAATCCTTCACTGACGTGGTATCGTTTCTCAATTTGCAGTTGGCGAGGACTCGGAGCTCGCAAGGGAGAGGAAGCTCGACATCGAGGCGGCCCTTGCCGAAGCTGCCGAGGATGACGACATGGACATGTAATGCGCCGAAGGTTTAATCTAATCGTCCCTACCTTGTAACGCCGACGTTGCCGTCTATATACTCTCACGGTTGGACGGATGATGATAACGAGAATATGCATGATTCGAGTGTGCGGTGCTGATGGATAGATTCGGGTCTGACCCCGCGTGTACGAGAGGTCCGAGCTCTGACCCGATCGATTCGGGTCAATTAATCGCTGGGAAAGCCAATTATGGCGAGTCAGTTGGAAATATATTCAGATATACAGCTACGAGCTACAGTAGTTGCCACTCAACATTTATTCGGAACCACAACGTCGTTATAGCATCGCAAAGCTGTCAAGATGCTCTCCCGTTCTATCCTTGCCCGGAATACCCAAGCTGCCAAGCGCAGCCTCCATACCTCGACCCAGCTTCGAGCGAAAGAGGGCTTGAACCGTCATTCTCGGAATGTCACCCAGGACAAGAGCCAGGGAGCCAGTCAGGCCATGTTGTTCGCTACCGACGGTGTAGAGTCGGATGCCGATTTCCAAAAGGCCATGGTCGGTGTGGCCAGTGTGTGGTATGAGGGTAACCCGTAAGTAGCGTATCTGGATCTTGGAACCTCCCTCTTGCAGGAATTCTGACGACGAGCTGGGGCCAACAGCTGCAACAAGCACATTCTGGGTCTCGGTCAGCGTATCAAGAACTCAATGGCCGGTGCTGGTCTGATTGGTTACCAGTTCGGAACCGTCGGAGTCTCTGATGGCATTTCGATGGGAACTTTCGGCATGAGCTACTCTTTGCAATCGCGAGACCTCATCGCCGACCAGGTCGAGACCGCCGCCGGAGGTCATTGGCTCGATGGTATGGTTGTCGTCCCCGGATGCGACAAGAACATGCCGGGAACTCTCATGGCTCTCGGTCGACTGAACCGACCTGGTCTCATGGTCTATGGAGGTACCATCAAGCCGGGAGAGTGTGGTGGCGAGAAGCTCGACATCGTATCTGCTTTCCAGGCCTACGGGCAATACCTACAAGACGGCCAGACCGAAGAGGCCGAGAAGAAGCGATACGACACCATCAGGAATGCCTGTCCTGGAGCCGGAGCTTGTGGAGGGGTGAGCAGGCATGCGAGATCCATATGGCCGGGACATCTTAGCTTATCCGACTAAACGACCCGCTTGCCCATGTAGATGTACACCGCCAACACCATGGCCTCATCTGCCGAAGCATTGGGAATGACCCTCCCCGGATCCTCTTCTTTCCCCGCCGAATACCCTGACAAGCTTGCCGAGTGTGATTCCGTCGGTGCTGCTATGCGAAACCTTTTGGAGCTAAACCTGAAGCCTAGGGATATCATGACCCGCAAGGCTTTCGAGAACGCCATGGTCCTGACCATGGTCCTTGGAGGATCCACGAACGCCGTGCTCCACTTCCTCGCCATTGCTCGTTCCGTCGGCGTCGATCTCACGATTGACGACTTCCAGAAGGTCTCGGACAGGATCCCCTTCTTGGCGGACCTCAAGCCCAGTGGAAAGTACGTCATGGAGGACATCAACACCATCGGAGGTATTCCAAGTGAGTTGTGTTGACGGGTATACGCGATGAGCCGAGTCTAAATGCGACTATGTATAGGCGTCATGGCTTTCTTGATTAAGGAGGGTCTTATGACTGGTGATGAGCTCACCGTCACCGGAAAAACCTTGGGAGAGAACGTCGACAAGTGGATGGTCGAGCGAGGTCACTCTTGGGAAGGACAGCAGATCATTCGACCCCTTAACAACCCGATCAAGGAGACCGGTCACATCCGGTAAGTCTGAGGTCGATTACATCACTTAGCCCCCACTGGCGTCAACCTGATGTGAATATGGTCTCAACAGAATCTTGAAGGGAAACTTGGCCCCTGGCGGATCCGTCGCCAAGATCACCGGGAAGGAGGGTCTCAAGTTCTCCGGCAAATGCCGAGCTTTCGACCAGGAGAGCGACTTTGTCGAGGCTATCGAGAGCGGGAGCATCAAGAAGGGCGAGAAGACTGTGGCGGTCTTGAGGTACTTGGGGCCTAAGGGTGGACCAGGCGAGTCAAGCTTGTATGGGCTATCGAGTCCGTATAGCAATACCTGACCCGCTTGACTTCTTGCAGGTATGCCTGAGATGTTGAAGCCTACTTCTCTGATCATGGGAGCTGGTTTGGGATACGACGTTGCCTGTCTTACTGACGGTCGATTCAGCGGAGGGTAAGTTGCTATATTCTTGCTCTAGCCAACGCGAAGGGAGAGTTGACAACAAGCATTCCTTCCCACTTGGCAGATCGCACGGTTTCGTCATCGGACACGTTACTCCTGAAGCCCAGGTTGGAGGTCCCATCGCCTTGGTTCAGGACGGTGACATGATCCACATCGACGCCGAGGCAAACTCGATCTCGATGGATGTTACCGATGCCGAGCTCGAACGACGAAGGAAGGACTGGAAGGCACCCCCCCTCAAGGTCACTTCGGGGACCCTCTACAAGTACACCAAGCTCGTCTCGGATGCCAGTCAGGGTTGTGGTGCGTTATTCTTGGACAACAACGCCAATGATTGTGCTCTTCAGCTGATATATCGCTCATTCACAGTCACCGACGCCTAGTCGAGTCCCAAAAAGTCTCATATGTGACGACTACTTTCTTGCAACTTCCCATGAGCCTTACGTTGTAGATCCATGACGACACGTAACGATCGATATCAGCTACTTGCCAACTGTCCGAACGATATGAATCTGGTCACGTGATGAGACGATCGCTACATTGAAGTGGAGGTCAAGTACTCGTACGGTCGACCCTTCGAGTGTCGATCATATGATCATAATATGGTCCACCTCATGCACCTATCTGCTTTCTCGTCAAGATCCCATATCCCACATCCTCTTCCGGGGAGAGAAAAACCAATCGCATATCATCATGACTGGAATCGAACCTCAGATGGAAAGGCTGGGTCTGTCGGAAGAGCAGCCTGTTACGCCTCTGAGCAAACACATCTTGACAAAGGCCCATCTGGAGGCTTTCCAAGCTTCTCAAACGCACAAAGATGTTGTGGATACCGTTGAAGAACTGAACACATCCATCGTTGGAATCAAGCTTGGTCAGGCCGGAGAAGCGTCACCTGTATGTCCGACGTAAGCCTTGACGGGGTGGCGGCGCTCATATCAGGAAATGCTTTACACAGGCTGTGAAGAGTATATTGGCTATGCTGGACGAGGTGGAGGAAATTGCCAAATCCATACCGCCCGTGGACAACTCTGCATCTCGGTTTGGGAACCCTGCCTTCAAAACATTCTACGACAAGGTGCAAGAGGTGAGCCTGTCGACAAGCTCCCTTTCTTCCGACTTGATCTGAGCTGATATTCAGCTATCTTGTCATTCCAGGTATGCCCTGCATTACACTCTAAGTACCTCTCATCGGTATCAGAAGAAAGTAGGCCGGAGCTTTGCCAGTACTTTTACGAGTGCTGGGGCAACCGGACACGAATAGACTACGGTAGCGGAATGGAGCTCAACTTCCTTTGTTGGCTGTAAGTCCAACTTGCAGATTGACAGCTATCGAACGGCTATTGATCATACTTCGTTTCGACAGCATTTGTCTGCGTAAACTCGATGTAATCGGCAAGGATGACAACCAAAATGTTGTGTTATCCATCTTCTGGCGGTAAGTCCGTGCGAGTTCCATGATCCGCCTCGGAAAGCTAAACTCCTTATGATGCAACAGCTACATCGAGATCATGCGTCATCTTCAGTCAACCTACTGGCTGGAACCTGCTGGCTCGCACGGAGTCTGGGGCTTGGATGATTATCACTTCCTGCCTTTCCTTTGGGGTAGCGGACAGCTAGCCAGTCAGTGTTTCACGCTCGTCACCAAAACCAACTATCGCTAAACCGAGCTTCGTTGCCGCAGATCATCGTCACCTTCGACCGAAAGCTATCCATGATCCCGAAATCTTGGAAGAATTCTCAAAGGATTACATGTATTTGCAGTGTATTCAGTTCATCAACTCGGTTAGTTTCAAAGCCCGTTTGGATGCGTAACCATGGGAACAGCACCGCTTACCCTCGTTGTGCGAATGGTAGATCAAAACCGCCTCTCTCCGATGGCATTCACCAATGTTGGACGATATATCGGCTGTAAGTTGCGTTCAAGATCTGTGTTAGGCAGCCTCTGACAGCTTTAGCATATCATAGGTAAAGACGTGGGCGAAAGTCAACGAGGGCATGATCAAGATGTACAAGGCCGAGGTTCTGGGCAAATTGCCGGTCATCCAGCACTTTTTGTTCGGCAAGCTTCTACCTGCCCCGGACCTCTCGCATCTGCAGACCGGTGAGGTCAGCTTTGACGAGCATGGTCACGTTCATAATCAAGAAGAGAAAGGATGGAGCATGGACTGTTGTGGAATCCCAGGTATGTTGGCAGCTCGACGTCATAGGCTAGTCTAATTTCAAACCAGGTACTCATTTCAACCCGTTCTCAGTACCCTCGGCCTTTGCTGCTGCTGCTGCCAAGACGGAGACCCCGAATGTTGGGCTATTACAGCCTCGATCCGGCGTCAAGCCGATTCCTTTCGATTAGGATGAATTTCGTGGGGCGTAGCGATTCTGGCAAGTCAGACCTTATGATGACAACCTTCACGATACCATGTATCTGTATACAACCTTGTTCTTGATGACTAGCATGCCGTTGACGATTATGATCTGCTGTAACGTGTATTAATATAGGATATCGTTCGTTTGTCTTTCTATTCCACGCCCGGACGTGTTATATCATGTCGATATCCAAACCTTGCATCTCTCGAACTTGTTGGTCCGGAAGCAGGTTCGGACTGTTCACCACGGACGAATCGCCCGAAGTCATCATCAACGACGATTTGCGACGGGGATGCTTGGGCCTAGCTGTTGTCGTCGTCGAGGATTTCCGTCGGCCGCGCCCTTTCGCTTGGGACACCTTTTCGGTAGCATCCTCTGCGCAGTCCATGTGTATTTCCTCATTCTCCTCCTCGCCTTCTTCCAGATCCGCCAGCGAGGGTCGCTTGCCGAGTTTGGCCGAACTCGCGCCTGTAGGCTCTTCGTCTTCGTCCTCGTCTTCGAAAGCATAACCGAGCAATTCATCGACGTGTTCGTCTGGGCTCATGCCAGCTTGCAAGCGGATCGCCTGGATGGCATCCTTAAGCAGGTCGATGTAGTTGTTCCGGCGTTCAAGCTTGCTCTGCATCCGCTCGATGTACTCGTTCGAGTACTTGAGCAGGGCGACTTTGCTCACACCTTTGTTGGGGTTATCGTCGGGCACCAACGAGCTCTTCGGTAGCAGCCGGGGCGCGGAACTGCCTGGTATGGGTTCACCCGTCTCTGGATCCAGAGCTTCGGTATTGATAGGTGGCAGGAGTAGACGCAGCTCGTCGAAACCAGCTTTGAGGGAATCTCTTCGCCTCTGTTCGGCCGCCTTGTGTGACGATTTTTTGGTCTCGGTGGGGATATTCGCTTCGCTGGTCGACTTGTTGGCTTTGGAAGCCCGAGTGATTTTGGCTTTGTTTGAATCTGTCTCAGCCATACACGAAGATCAGAAGGGGTGAATCGGAAGCTCGACTCGAAAGCACAGACTTACCCGTCGGTCTCAATGCCCTAAGGCTAGCGCTCCAGCCTGCCGCCAGTCTTTCGAACCTCGTCTTCGGCTCCTCCGCCACGTCAGACAAGGAGCGTTTACCCGATTTGGGTGTGCCGCAAGATGATCCGCTGTGTCCCTCCTCTTGATCATCTTCAGTGAGGGAGACCCCTAAACCATCTTTATTGCTCATGACCGCACTCGACCGCCGCGGTCCGCTCGTCGAATGCACGGTCTGACCCATCTGCATCAGGGTCGCCGGCGTAATCGGGGCCACTTTACCCTTGATCACATTCTTGGCCTTGCTGAGGCTTTGCGATGGTGGTGGAGGCGGCGGCATAATCATCTGAGACAGGTCGACGGGCGAAAGCGACTCGCTTCCAATAGAGTCCTCGCCGCGACCTCCGAAATGGCTTGCACGCGCAGAAGACGGCATCGTGGGCGGGGTATATGCGGCTACCAGCGGTGAAGGCGGTACCGTGCTGGATCCTCCCCGACCTGGCCGATGTGTAGGTTTCATCATTGGCGAAGGTCTCGTTCGACCTGTCGATGCCCTCGACGGTCTCAGAGCGGGACTCTTTCCGACCGTCGCGGCTCTCCTTCTTGCCGCCATGTGCTCCTGGATCCCGATACTTCCCGCAGAAGGCAAAGCGGCGTTGCTTTGTCCTGTCACCGCTGACATCGACGACGGCGTCTCCCCAGCCTGTCCCTGGCCCACGTCGCCGCTACTCATGAACCCAACTTGCGACTGCTCTTGCGAATTGATCATCCTTGCCAGCTCTTCAAGATACGCCTGCGATGGCGATCCTGAGTTGGACGGCTGGGTCTGATGCTTCCAAGCGTCCGGTTGAGGGAGTAGGGCCGGACTGAGCGTCTGATCCAGCGTGACATTGCTCCTATCCGGCACCTTCATCATCGGCATCCCGTTGTATTGATTATTTATCCCGTTGACATAGCCAGGAGACATGGCCGACGTCGTGCTTCTCTCTCGCGCATGTCCTCCTTGATTCCGCGCCTGCTGTACTGACGGATTGGTGTTCTGAGAGGACCTGAACCCCATCTGCACAGGATCCAGAGCGGGACTTGTCAACGGCGAGAAGAAGTCGGAATTCGGGGTCGGATGACTGGTAGACGTCCCGCGACTCGAACTCTGATAGCCGAATCCACCGTTCGGCTGAGGGTTGATCATGGGAGAGACATAAGGCGAGTTTTGTAAGCCCAGTTGACCCTGAGGCTGGTGGAGTTGGTGGTGTTGTGATGATTGTTGTTGTTGTTGGTGGCGGTGTTTTTGCTGCTGCTCTTGTTGTGCTTGCTGCTGAGACCTCTGTATCGCATCCAATTGCCGTTGAATATTCAATTGTTGCTCCTGCAACGCCTGCAGCTGAGCGTGTTGATCGAACGACCCTGTACCGCTCGACCCTCCCTGCTGGTGCAAGCTCGACGGCGTCGAATATATAGCCTCTCGGCTGGACGACCCGCTCGACGCAAAGTGCGGCGAGGTATTCGATGAATCGCTCGGTTGGGTGATGGCCGGGGAAAGAAGCGGAGTGAACACGATCTCGCCCTTTTGATTGATGGCGAATGTGCCATCTTGCTCTTGCATCGAGTGCGCCATCGGGAGAGGGCTGACGAGACCTTCGTGAATGTTGGCAAGAATCTCGGATGATTGGGCTGTAAGCAGGGTGGAGCAGATCGCGTCAGTCGTCCGTCCGAGATGAGGCTGGAGATTGATACAACCACTACTCACCCGGCGTGATCAACCCGTTAGCCCCACTGAATCCTTTGCCCATCATCAATGCCCCCATCCCGACACCCGTTCCCATGCCCATGCCCGTATTCACACCCATCCCAACGATCCGATTAGGCGGTGGGATGCGGTGGTCAAACTCCTGGCCACGGGCGTACGCCTGATGAGTCGTCTGAGAGAACTGTCCAGAGTTTGAAAGCGAGGCAAAGATGGCGGGGGATTGCATGTGGATTTGTTCCAGCTATAAGGGGTGCGAGCGAAGACGGCGTAGAGGTTCCAGAGGATCGAAGGGTATTGAAAGGGGATGTAGAAGGGGTGTTGTTATTGAAAGGATGTCGTCATGTCGAGTAAGCCGAAAACAGAGACCCGATAAAGTACCACGATCAAGAGGAGAGAGATCGAGAAAGCCCGTCAACTTCCAACTACCATCTCTTGACGATCGCCACCACCTTCACCGTCGAACATACCTGCCGCTGCAACTCTTGGCCGACCTCTGCATCCAACCCGTCCATACCCATGGCGTTGTTGTGGCTATTATTCATGAACCCAACACCTATACCTGTCCCTCCGTCATCTTGGTCGCCCTGCATCGTCCAGTCGGGTGAGGTCGATTGCGTCTCGTCTTGCCGAAAGTGCGGTTTGGCAGAGTTCCGATCACGAGAACCATCGTGGTTGTTGGAGTTGTTGTTGGTATTGCTGGTATTTGAGAACGATGGTCCTGCTAGGTCAAAGTCGAAAAAGTCACTCGTCGAGGATGACGATTGATGGACCTGTTGCTCTTGCTGCGGTTGTTGAGACTGAGCATATTGACCGTGACCTTGAGCCTGTGGTAACTGCTGCCTGGAAGGCTCTCCCAATCGGGCTGTTCCGTTCGAGCTGTCCCACCGGTCAATTCCATCGTCATGGTTGTTGTGAGTCGTGCCCATCCCGAACACCCCTCCTCCAGTCTTTCGGCTCGTCTTTTCTCCCTCGATGCCCATCTTCGACCCTTCTCCTATACTCGTACCAGTAGCGGTCGGACTGAACTCTCCTCCTCCAGACCCTGCTCTCCGTCTACCCCTGTTATTACTACCACTGGGCAAGGGCGGGTTGTTGCCCTCCAAGATGGCCGGGGAGAGCAACGCGGTGAGCGTGTTCGGGTCTAGGAAATCCATGATGGTCATCGGCGGGAGAGGGATTTCGCCTGGAGGTGATTGGGTCGTCGTCGATGACATTGCCAGCGGCCTAGCTCTAGGGCGATGTCACTGTCGCTTGGTCTATCGATCGAGAGAGATGAGAAGGCGATGGTCGGTAGATGTCGATGTCAAAGGTGGAATCGTCGAGAGGTCGGTCAGGCCCGGGAAAGGGTCGAAGCGAGAGATGAAGAAGTGCTCGAGGCGGGACGACGGGTTTGCTCGAGCAATCCACCGAGAACGACCGGTAAGAGACCGAAACTCGCAGCCAGAGTAGGGGATTCTGGTGTCGTCTCCCTGTGATGATCTCTATCGAATGATGCTCGCTAGCCTTCTTGTTGGGTGCGAGAGTGATGGTCGTTGGTGCTTTCTTTGGCAAATAATAAAATAGTTGGATGGGATGGGTGGTGGAAGCGGGAATAAATCCGTGAGATTTGCCAAAACGCCAAGTACGAGAGAGAGAGAGAGAGTCGTGTAAATGCGTGTAATACTTAGGTCCACACTTCTAGCTATTGAGGTACTCTATGGACAAGGTAGCTGGACCATGAGGTACGGAGGAAGACAGACGAGAGCTGCAATCAAGGACTACCTGCTCGACTTTTTTCTCCTACAGATATACAAACTACATAGCCTTCCCGAACAGCATACACTCGCTGGAGCGGTGGACGTAACGTACTGTAACCACCTCGATGGCTGCCACAAGGTCCTTCCTTCTCCGCAAGCGAGACGGCATCTTGCGCCACGTCCGATGAGAGCATGGTACATGCAGCTCGTGCAGCTCACTGACCCCACGACCACGACCTGGGTAAATGAGATGTCGGTCAATTATTCGATCACCCAGTGACGCCTCGGGCTACCGTGGCGATTTGGGCAGAACGATCGATGATGGCTTTCCCCCCGCTACGTTCGAGCCGCGGGAGCCCGACACACATACAAAGTCCAGGACGAGACGTCGAGTTAGCTGAGGTCACAAAGCCCAGCTGGGACAGGTGTCATGCAGCCACAAACAGGTCCTAGCTCTTGAAGCGCAGCTGGGTATCATAGGATAGTATCGCTGGGGTCAAGCTCGCACGGCCTCGAGATCAAAAGCCTCGAGCGCTCGACAGATTACCCGGAGCGGAAGAGACGGGATTTCTCAACGCGACCTCGGACACCACCGGATGCCCGGCGTTTCGTTGCTTCAGTCCACGCCCATGATCGCTTGCACGGATCACATTTGCCCTACCTTGGCTACCTCCCTCATGGTGATGATATGAGAATAGATCGACGGAAAGTTGGACGAAACACGAGCGTACGGCGTATGGGAAGAAGGCATCGGGACGGAAAGTTGTCTCGTTTGCGAATCACCTCCGGCCCGGATGTTAAATTGATAAGAAGCGGTAGAGGTTATGACGTGGAAATCATTTCACATACGAGGTCATGATCCAACAATTCAGCGATTTCGGTCATCATCGTCACAAACCTTGTGTGACGGAAATGAAACGATTCGACTGACTATGCTTGACTGATACTGACAAGCTCCATTCCGATCGAGCATCCGAACAGAGCCAGCTTGTCATCTCTACAAGATGCCTCGGCTTGCCTTCCCACTCGCACTCCGTCTCCCCTCACCTCACCTCGCCGCATCCCCCAGTCGGCCATTCCACACCTCGCCATGTGCTCAGAAAAAGTTCAAACCTCAGAAACCGTTCCTCCTCCCCGGTCAGACTTTGGGACAACAGAGACAGGAGAGGAAACGTCTGGAAAAGAAGATGCTGGCGATCAAGCGGGGGAGGGCACCTCCTCTCGGTGCCCCCTCGACGCCAGTCAGGCCGGACTCTGATTGGAGATCTGGATCGAGGTCTGCAAGTTGGCAAGAGGAGTCGAGAGGATCCGGACGGGAAGATCGAGCGAGGTACGGATCTGGATCTGGATCTAAGCCTCAGTTTCGATATGAAGAAAGATCGAGATCAGACTCCCCGACCTCGTTCGGGCTCAAGGCTGGATCTCGAGGGCGGGACTACGGGGAGGACAGGGCATCGACGGCCGGCCCTTATGACGAGGACGAACGTCCGTTTGGCTTGAAACGTCCTCGTTCGCTATCCAGAGATACCAAGCAGCTTGAAGACAAATACCTAGATGCACAACTTGAACGAGGAGAGGAAAAGGATCGGAGACCTGAAATGAAGCAGACGTACGGAACGAGACCGATCACCGACCGACCCAGGCAGAGCAACCGGGTCGAGGTCGATATCGAGGTCAACGGTGCAAGTGAGTCGCGTGTAGTCTTCTGCTGGGTTTCTTGGTCCAAAACGGTGTGAACTGATTGTGTGGTATATCTTTGATCACGATCTTAGCCCTCAAGCGCGGAGAGAATTTTGAACCAAGATCCGCCCACCTCGACCCCGCTTTCTCGCCATCCTGGTCCGATCCCAAGAAGGCTGAAGGCCGTGTTCTTGTCGAGGAGGATTTCGATTTCCTCCCCGACCTCCCATCTCCATCTTCTCGGGTACAGCCTGAACGAGAAGCCCCTCGTGAACGGCGAAGCACCGACCGGACGGACGCTTACTCCGCCGTCTTGCGAAAACGATCGACATTACCGTCTTTCTCATCACCATCACATACACAAAGTAGGGGGTATCATTCGTCGCTCATCTTGCGGTCTGCCCTAGGGAACGGAGACGAGGATGGGATTGACTGGAGGGTGCCCTCCGAGAAAGAATATGCGCGATACGATCGAGACAAGCGGGAGGCTAGGCGAAGGTCGTGGTCTGAAAGAGAAAGACCAGCTGGGGTCAGACGAGAGCGCAGTGATGAGCACTCGGGGAGGGCGGTTTATACAAGACCGGTAAGGGAGAGGGAGACGAGTTTTGAGCCTGTACCGGTGCCGGGGGGGTTACAGGTCGAGCGGCCTTTTCAAAGGCAAGACGATATCACTCGTCAGTTCAGGCCGCCTAGGAGACAGACCAATGGCAACTATACCGCACAAAATTACCCTCGGTCGAACACCATAGCAAGGACCACGGCGACGAATCCGCCAGAACCGACTCCAGAACAACCGCGTCCCGACCACAGATGGGCTCCCACGAAACGAATCTCTCGGCCCGCCATGGCAGGGATCAAGCGGCTCCACGCTGAAGACCCTGTCAAGTACTCGAGGGCCATATTGAGCAAGTCGTTTGGGGTGAGCGTTGAAGCCATCGCTAGAATTTTGAAGAGCGATGGAAGGTGGTACAAGGCGGAAGATGGAATCAAAGAGGGAGATAAAGAGGGTCTTACAGGGAGATGAGGGAGACGGACGATGGATTGCTGTAACGACAACAATAACGCGCATTACGGTGATAAATGAACATGATACGATGTGGATATGAACAGGTACAAGGTCAAAGTGTCGGGATGCAGGTGGCAGCTCTATGAGAGAGATACAAAGAAGGAACGACGTTGGATACATTTGCTAGTCGGTGCGATGGTGAGGTCGGGGGGTCGTAAAAAGAGAGTACAGCGGGAAGAAAGGAATTGTCCATAGTCTTTGTGTAGGCGTCGCTGCGCCATAGAAACCGACTGTCGAGCCGCCTCGTCAGATGGCCAACAACCTGGCATCCTTGCTCGGGTCGAAGTGTCCCGTGGTCGCTCGACGGGAAGCCAAGAGCTGCATCGTCTTGCTAGCCCGATCGGGGCCACCCTGAGCGTCGACTCGCAGGTTGGGCGTGGTCTTGGTTTGAGCGAGATAGGCGGGTCGACCGATGGGCTCGGATTTGTAAAGCATATACGGTTTGTGATCAATCGCCGGTTCCTCGACAGGAGAGGAAGACAAGGATTCGGGTGCGGAAGTGGCTGCAGCGAGGCGAACGAAAACGGACTGTCAGCACGCTGTCCACGAGGATGCGTCCGTAGACATATACTCACGTTGTTTCCGAGCTTCGAGAGAGTTGTAAGGATGATCATTGGCACCATCTCGAACGAAATCGTGTGTCCCGTCACACCCGGACAACAGCATGCTGATTTTGCGCTCCATCTCGCCAAACATGGGCCGCGCTTGGTGTTTCAGGGCGGTCGTGAAGTGGGCGGTCGTGGTGGTAGTCGACGGTCCAGCCTCAGGGTGGGTGTGGGCTCCAAACATGTTGGTCTGGAGAGAATTGTAGTGCGAGGTATCGAAGTCTGGGAAGATTCGGATGATTCGATGGTCTCGATTTCGATCTTGCGCTATCTTGCAGGTTGCGAAGAGAATAGAGTGGCGAAATCGTTTGTTTACGATGTGCGAAGGAGGTCAAGGAGGCGATCTGATCGGGATGGTTTGGTGATGATATATATATATATATATATATATGGATGTTGCGAGTAACAGACAACTGATCAAACGTTCGTAAAGTTGACCAACCTTTGATAGTACTAAGTACTCCCCCTGGCTGTGTATGCTGGATGACCTCTGACTTGGAATCGAGGTGGAGCTCCGCTTTTTCGCAACAAAAGGAGACGAACCGCTCGGAGTTCCGCGCAAGAGGATGACGAAAGGGTCCCAACGGATGTAGAGCGCGTCGGACATGCTCGGATCTGGCGTTACCCGGGATATCTGTTATCTCGACATCTAGGTTTCGGTCTAGTGCGACGACGTCGCTCGATTAGATAGTCATCGTCGCAGAAAGAAGCAGTCATCGATGATTCATCGTATCATGGTACATCGCCCAAAGCGGCAAACATTGGTGTAAACAAGGTGACGGAGAACATGGGTGTGTCGTCGAAGAAAGAACGCGCGGAAGCGGAAAACAGTCGTTGTCTCATGATTCGTGCAAAGAGTGGAACTACGAGGACCCGTTCACCTGGAAGACGGGCGAGACCAACGTGAGTCACTAGTCACTTTCTAAATCTCGTTTGCCGAACACCTACCTTGTCCTTGATGAGAGCTAAGAACTGCGAATAGCTCGCCGTCTTGTCGACCCTGTCCTCGATCAACAAGCTCAATGCCCAGTTCCGAAGAGCCGGTTCGGCGTCGGCCTTGACGACGTAAAGGTGCTGCCAATAGGGATTTCGTCGCATCTCACGCGTCTTGGCGACGATCGCGTTGACACGTTGCGAGAAGGGGTTCTCGAGCACGGGAAGAGTGTACTGAAGAAGAAGAGATATTTCCAGTTTTCAGCGATATGACATGCGGCACATGCTCATCAGGGCTTCCTGACTCACCTTGCCTCCCTTGAGCTCCTGATAGTTAGGCAGATCAAACACGTCCATGACGAGCTGGGGTACTGCCTCTTGGCCGACCCAAAGGAAGATGTTTTGACCGTCCTCGATCAAGAACAACCCGTGTCGCTCTAATCGCTCGCTAGTCAGGTTGAGCGAAGGAGGGAGGACGACACCGTTCTCGCCTACGGTTCCAGCCTGTCAAACGGGTCAGTCGTCAACTTTGGCAATCCGGGTCACATTCTGAATCGATTGCAGACTCACTTCTGCTGGCATATTGTGAAGAGAGTAGAACTGAGGATGAAGATAAGGAAGGAGGGATTGCGTGGGCAAGGTGCTGAGCAGGGCATGAGCGTATGCTCGCAGGTCTGGTGGGATCTGCGAACTTTCCCGGAACCCAACCTATAAGAGGCGCCGACATTGGAGCTGGTCAGAGCTGTTCATTCACGCATTCCGCTCGCCATCGCCAACTCACGTGCTTGACCATAGCACATGCCAATAGTGGCATCAATTTGAGATTCTCCGGTACCGTCAACTGGGCACTTGCTCCACCATTTGCCGCCGTCATCGTGTCCTTGTACACCTTCAAGATGTCCACGACCTTGTTGATCACGGCGTCCCTAGCATCTTCTAGTTTGGAGGACATGGCCCGCTCGACCGCCTTGTTGGACAACAGGGTCATGATTGCGTTCTGGTCGGCCGAAGCAAAGACTTCAGACATGCTCGTCGTCGTAGGATAGGCGGTGGTCATCACACGGATACGACGTTCGCCGTAGCAGGTGGTGTGAAGAACGGCAGTCTGGAGCACAACGAAAGGCTGCGTGAGGGGATCCTCGATCTGCAATTCGATGGCGTAGGACTGGTCGATGGGGACGGTGGGTAGCGATAGAAGATCGGTCGATCGAGTGAAGAAGTTTCCGTGGAACGCCGACATGCGTAGACCTACCAGAACGTAAACGAAAGGCTCAGCATTCCAATGCAGAACAGAGCATGTATCGAAGCTAAACACAACGCACCTCGCGATCCTCGCACTCGGATGACAGCCTCCAAACCGATCGGGCTGGCCAGCACGGTTCCAAACTCGGTCGCAAACTTGATCGCGTCTTCCGATCGGGTAGCGTTGAATCCAGGATAGTAATAGACTTGACCACCGGTGTACCTCGGCAGACATCGCAAGCTCGCAACATCGGTGTATGATGCGCTGAACAGGAACATGTCGACCGTGACCTGGTTTCGTGCACATTCGATTGAGAAGGTCTTGTAGAATGCGGAGGCAGCTTGGAGAAGCGATGATTCCTGCAAGGGGTCCGACAGAGATGGGTCTCGGTTTCGTACGAGCAGACTCGACCTTGAATGCTCACCTTGCTGGTTCCCAATACTTTCGGGTCATCTCTCGCCTTCAAGGCGCCCTCTCCGAGAGTCGGCAGGGTCGCGGTCAAGGTGATGATCTTTCCTCCGATAGTGCCCTGCAGACCATTCAACAGGGTATTAGCTTCTCCAAGATATCAGCCCGACGTCGGCAGGACACTCACGATCAGCTTGTGAGCGGTCTGCATGGCAGGTCCCAAGGCACTCCCTGTTGTAGCGCTCTCCTTGAACATGTCGCTCAACCTGCCCAACACGCTCTCGATAGCTGGACGGGCCTCCGTCAGGTTGACCAGCAGGTCGGTCGGTTTCGGAAGGTAGACGTCATCAATGTCAGAGACTACGAGCATCGAGGGTTCCGACTCTCCAGCCTGAGTGCACAGCGAATTATCAGCTTCGTACTTCGTTATATAAAGAAAAATAAGTGGAAGACATACAGGCAAGCAGAAGAAATGCATGGCATCCGAAACGGCAAGGATCCCGACCTTTGTTCGCTGGTCCGAGTTGGGGATCCTATCGAGGGTCTCCAAGATGGTCCGTGCTGCCGTAGCAACCATGCCTGTGCCAAATCCACATCAATCAGCAAACCAAGTCAAGCTACAACCTCGAGATACGACGTACCTGACTGTACGGCGTGCTGCGAGACATCGATAACGAACACGTAAACCGGCGGTTGAGGCGGTCGAATCTGGCGTACACGAGCAGAATCACGACGCCTGGTCAACAGCTGCTTTTCCATGAGGCAAGACACGATTCGACCTCACTCACCATGTACTCTTGCGGAGCGACAAACTCTACGACTCCACAATTCAACTCGGCCCTACTCCACCTGTCCGCCGGCTGGTTGGTCTGGTTGTTCCAGTCAAACAGCTGCGGGACCTCGTTGCTCAAATTGCACATGCAGCACTTCCACCGAGCTCCACCCTCAATGAACGTGACGTAGGGGTTGATGTAGGATCGGCAGCGGCGGCATCGCGCAATGACCGTGTCCGAGACAACAGGCACGGGTTCCTACACAGCGCCGGGCGTGTTAGGTGTCGAGGTCACGAAATCAGTGATACTATTCGTTAGCAAACAAGCTCATGCATCTGACTCACGTCACCTTCCTGTACGCTCCTATACGGGGTCAAGATCAGAGCCAACGGGATCTTGGTCTTTCCCAACAAGCTCGCTGTCGTCGGGATAGCGTTGATCGTCGACCTCTGATAGCTATGATGCGCGTTCGCCGCGGGATTGTTCGAGATGCAAGCTCCCTGAGGTAAGAGCGGGGCAGGGGGATCACGAGCGAGGTCGGGCACGGAGGGTTGAAGACCGATCAGGTTCAGGTTGACCAAGGCATGAGAGCCGTGTCCCCCCATAGACATGGGCTGTTGAGCCTGTCCCTGACCGTAACCAGGGGTCGACCCGCCGTTCATGCCCATGTTGGAAAACTGGTTGACCATGTTCCCCATCATCCCACCTACACCTCCTTGTTGCTGTTGTTGCTGCTGGTTGGGGTCAACACCGCCAGCGACCGAAAAGGCCTTTTGGTCCGCAAACCCAGGGTTGGCCGGAGCGAAATATCCCCCGGCGACTCCCTGTTGTTGACCTTGTCCGCCTGCCAGAGCCGCTCCGGGAGTGAACAGCTGTGCGGGGCCCTGGTTCTGCGGGACCTGCATCTGCGGGTACTGCCCCTGACCCTGGGATAGATCGCTGTAACCCCCAGAGACGCCCGGGGTAGAGACTCCTCCTCCGACACCAGCACCGTAACCCGTCCCATGTCCTCCTGTCGCGGCCACAGCTCCCCCTTCGGCATAAGCTTGAGCCATCTGAGCCGTCGGGTACTGTCGTCTCCTCGGGTTACTGCTCGCTACCGGCTGTTGCTGTTGAGCGTTGGCCTGAGGGATAGGAGTGGAAGACGATCCCGGACCGATCCCGTTCGTTCCGGGTCCGCCTGCACCGATAGCGGGTCCGGTAGGTTGTTCCCATTGAGATCGGTTGTTGATCGTGTCTACGAAAAGGTAACGGTTGGCTTGTGCGTCCCATTGAGCTGCCCAGCCGGCGGGAAGAGCGGGTTGGGACATGATGGTCGGTAATTTGGTGAGGTTAGGCTGTTATCCTTGGATCCCGGGCGTTCGTAAGATACCTCGGCGGAACTCGTCGAGGTAAGGCCAGCACGTAGTAGGCTGCTTGGACAAGGGGAAGGTCGTCGTGGACGAGCGAAACGTGGAGAGGTCGTTCAGCGGTCCTTTGGAATTGCTGTTTTTTTTTGTGTGAACGACGAGACTGGGACGGGGAGTTGACTGTCCACCCTTCTACTACTATCCTGGATGAATTCGTTGAGAGTTCAGCTCGCCGTGGAGAGAATGTTGGGGGGTCATGTCATGACATTTCGCAATGGTCGTTGCTGCTGATGCTGATGCTCGCTCTCTGACGCGTGGACTCGGGGCTCTCGGTGAGGACACGGACGGGCGACGACGCGTGAGAAAGCGAGAGACGATCACCCTGGGACCAAGGGTCATGATCAAGGTCAGACCTCATGTTCAATTCACATCTCGATAGCATCATCCCATATCGACAACCGCATCCAGCAGTCATCACTAGCACTAAGCCAAACATCACCATCAGAAACCTGCCAAGATGAAGCTCGTCAGGTGAGTATAATCGCCAGACAGACCCGCCTCGACTCCAACCCCCGGCTGACCACGACGATCGCTCGCGCAATCTCATGCTTTTGTACACTCGACATTCGCTCGCTCCTATAGGTTCTTGATGAAGCTCTCGAATGAGACGGTCTCGATAGAGTTGAAGAACGGGACTACGGTACATGGAACCATTACCGGTTAGTCCGGAGCTGCAGCTTCGTGTACAACGCCGGGTTATAAACGAGCTAACGGCCATATGAACGTAATTCGATGTACAACATGGCATTCAATCCCATTTGAAATCGAACCCCCTCTTATCAACGATATCAAATCTACTCGGAATCTTCGAATACCTCTACTTGGAATATCATCACCACGAATCTACCCACAGCCGTCGACCCGCAGATGAACACCCACTTGAAGACGGTCAAGATGACCCCGAAGAACAGGTCGACCGTGACCGTGGATACGCTGGCCATCCGAGGACCCAACATCAGATACTTTGTCCTACCCGGTGAGTTCAGAACAGAATTGGAGTTCGGGTATGGCGGTAGGGATTGAGCTGACGAGGCATTCGTCATTCTGCGCTTCATGGATGGATCGATTCTCGACTCGGATTCGTCTCTCGTCTTCCTTTGTTATAATTATCACCTCGCCATCAACTATCGTCATCACTATCTGCTTCCTGTCCACCTCACCTTGCCTCACCCTACCATCGCCTCTCACCTCTTACAGACTCGCTTCCGCTGGACAACCTTCTCATCGACGACGCTCCCAAGCCGAAAGGAAAGAACCCCGGGATGGGCCGAGGCAAGGCCAGTCAAGCCTTGGACAGGGGCAGGGCGAGGGGACGAGGAGGCAGGGGCAGGGGTCGAGGTTTCTGAGCTGGGGATGGATCGGGGTGGGATGGGATGGAGCTGGGTGTGGGACAAGGAGGACGAGGGAGGAGGGTTTGGTCTGAAGAGCGGGAACGAGTACGGGAACGGGGAGCTGAGGGATGAGGCGGGCGGAAGAAGAAGCGGGGGTTAGGTTGAGAGCACAAGGAGAACCGAGGGTGGATTTCGATGGGAGGGCGACGATATCAGTGGACGGGACAGGCCCGGAATCGCATCCAATCGCGATCGCCTGGAACAACTCGATCTTTTCCCTCTTCTCTCGACTCTCACCGTCGACGCCAGTCTCATTACTTTCGGCTCTTCACTCGGACGCCCGGGGAACCATGTAACGAAACAATCAAAAATCCGGAATGCGAGGATGAGAGGATCAGAAACGGGACCGCGATTGGACCCGACCTGCATCACCTCGCTGGGATCACCTTCCTCCAGGGGCGCCGGATTGCCCAGGGAATCGAAGGGAATTACGGAGACGGTGGTCTTGTCGGCATCTCAATCTACGCTCTGGTCAACTCTATCCTCTTTCGCTACCTTCTTATTCGAATTGTGATATGTCTGTCTAGTCTGGGCTTTGTCTTTATGCATTGATTCTGTTCTGACGTCTGGTCGCTGAGGTGTAGAGAGAATCTGATCTGAAAAGGCTGGGCTGTGGTAAAGTCGACGAGCCCCTTGTCGGATCGGATGACTGGTTCACGGATGCTCTTGCGTAAGTTGAATGGCTTGCCCGTCGCACAAAATCAACAAGACTCCCATCGCCCTTCTTGTTCATCAAAATCATTGCCAAACGATCACAGAGATCCTTGAGAGTATACTACAAATCGTTTGCTATGGACAAGTCAATACTCTACTAGAAGTCCCTCGTTCCGATATGCTCCCATTATGACGCCACTACTAGTACTCGTTTGATCCTACGGCCATCAAAGTCGACGTACGATACACGCACTTCCATCATGACATTACGACTTGACGATCAAGACGACCCTTTCGGAGGATCTCGCATGACTACACCTACGAAAGATGTACGTGCCAACAGGATACAAGCTCAACGACCAGACTCGGCGTTTTCGAAGGCCATGATGTCACCCGCTGTGGAAAGGGTAGTTGATGGAGAGGGCAGGCCAGGAGGGCAATCGCAATTGCAAGGGAGACTGTCGCCGATGATGAAGAGGGCTTTATCGCCAGATAGCAGTCGTCAGGGCTACAGCCATTACCGCGAACAGCGACCGACCAGTCGATCGGATTTGCCTCTGAGCTCATCGGCAGATCAACGCAGCGCATCAAGATCGGGTTATTGGGAACAAGCAGAACGATCGTATACCACACCCACGAAGAGCTCGTTTGATACCGATGCTCCTAGATCGCAAGCGCAGTTGCACGACCTTTCCGGCCCGGGTGGATTACCTTACATCCCTCGCGACGATTCGGACTTGGGAGCTAGTCCTAGTCGAAGGAGCACGCTCGAAGGGGAAGGAGCGATCGGATGGCCTAGTCCGCCGAAAGATTGGGCGAGCACGGATAGGTTGGTCGCCAAGAGTCAAGGAGGTCCGATCACCGTTGCTCCTGGAGTACCGATATCATTGGTCCAGGCTCTCGGATTCGGCTCGTCGGGGGACATTGCCCAGAATCAATCTGAGGCAAATACCAGTGATGGTTGGGAAGGAACCCCCTCGTTTCGGCATCGGCCGATGTCGTCCGATTCGACGTATCGTACCAGTATACATCAGTACCCACCACACACGCGAACAGACTCGGCATTTCCGACCGCACCACGTCTGATTGACCTGAATCGACCGTCGACGCACGGCAGGCCTTTTGCCGACTTGGATCCTCAGCTCCCCCGTCGGGATGTGGGCGTCACAGCGGGTCCAGCTTACGGCTCGAGCTCGGAGCCTTACCGCCGCAAGACGTCCACCAGGAAATACAAACGCCTCGAATCCCAACCCCTTCAATCTACGACCTACTTCGCTGAAGGCCGATTGTTGACAGGAGGAGATTCGATCTTGCCTCTCATCGGGTCATTCATCATCGTGCTCGGTCTCGGAGGTCTGTGGTTGGGTACGACCGGAGTGTGGATGTGGAGAGATGGTTTGGGTGGCGGAGGCGCAGGTGCAGGTGGAAAGGCGGCGGTGATCATCTTTGGGTACTTACTGGGGACTTGTGTGGGTGCCATGATTGCCACGGCGTTTCGAGATCCAGGTCGGTCCGGTTGCATCCCTGACCTCGCTCAAAGAACGTGATGTGCTGACCCAGCCTTCTCGTTCTCTTCCTCGAACAGGCATTCTACCTAGGAACCTCGACCCAACCTTCCCCGTGTCCCATACCTCTTCGACAGGAACATTAGTTCCCTATACCCGGGATCTGCGTGTAAAGAACGGGACCGTGACGGTCAAGTACTGCGAGACGTGTAAACTCTACAGACCGCCACGGAGCAGTCATTGTCGCTTGGTCAGTCCATAGGTTATCATGCATCTCAGTGATGAGAGTGGCAAGCTGACAAGATGAATTGCTCATGATGGTAGTGCGGAAACTGTGTCGAGGGGATCGACCATCATTGTTCCTACCTGCACAACTGCGTAGGTAAACGGAATTATAGCAGCTTCATCTCGTTTCTCATCACCGCCGTAAGTGCGAGACGAGGCCTTCCAGCACCCTTGACATATCCTAACGGAGAGCCCTGCTGATATTTGCCGGACGTGCACAGGTCCTAGGCGTCATCTACACGATCGTCTTCTCGGCGATTCACTACCGAATAATGACGTCGCGGCGGAACATATCCTTTGGAGCCGCTCTGCGGGACAGTCCGGGAAGCGCGGTCAGTTTCGCCATAGGTGTAATCATTGTTTGGCCGGTGATGGCCTTGCTGGCGTATCATCTCAGGGTGAGCACCGGCGGGGATCTCAAAGGGGCCATCTCGACGAAAGGCTGGACTGATTGAATGTCTTTCGTCTGAATTGTAGTTGATGTTCCTCAATTCGACCACGATCGAGCAGGTTAGTCCGGACGTCGCGAACAGAGACTTCGATACTCGACCAACTGATTCGTCGCTAAAACTCGTGCTCGACAGATCCGTAAATCGGAGTCTCGGGGCCTCATCCCGACCGGCGGTGCACCTCCTAGCAACGTCTTTGCCTACTCTTCTCACCTGAAAAACTTTTTCCATTCGGCCTGTCGGGCGCAATCGTCCAGTTGGGTCGATGCGAGCGGGTGGGAGGTGGACGATGGACGGTTGATCAATCCGGGGGTCGTGCAGGCTTGGGAGGAGAGTAGGAGGGGTACGGTCAAGGACGTTTGAGGGTTGCATGGTTGACGGTCGAAGGTGGTTGTGAACAGGACTATGATGACTATTTTTGTATCAAACTCGACGAATCATAATGAAGAGCAAGTATCATAATCCTCGACGCTATTCATTCCAACGACTGTGTTCGAGTAGCGCGATGCCACTTTACGGCGCGTGAGAAGACGCGTCGAATCCGATTCAGCTCGACGGGGAATGATCCTTGATGATCTTGATGACCGACTATCTCTGGCTAAAATGGACATCACAGGATATCGCACGCACTTGATACTATCGAGGTGTAGAGGTATGCCGGGCTGAGAAAGTGGTCTTTGTGAAATGCTTCACATAGTACATAGTGGTCTTGCCGGTCTTGCGATGCACCTTGATCACCATCGCCGTCTCTTTCTTTTGATCAAAACTCGCGCGGACAGGTCAAAACAAATCGCTCGCTCTTGACCGAGGGGCCGAGGGGGAGCCGACGTTTCCCGTTCACACATGTTCACCCATCCATATCTCCCACTTCATATCGGATCAGCCCCGACAGGCAGTCTCGCTTGAATCAATCTAGCTGCTAGAAGATCCGGATACACCCTTCGTGAGGACGACGTGCGACAAGGCTCGACGTTCAAGACCGGACGCTTTGCGGTCGAGGGCGAACCACTCGAAGGACCGAAACACAATCCTTCGTCGCTATCAACTAACTCGCACCATCATTCCATCGCCCATCTCCCGCATTCCCACATTCTACGTCATCCGGTCTGGATCATCGAGCGAAGTGTTTCCTTTCCTTCTTTTGTCTTTCTCTCTTCTCTCTCTCGGGGTTGGAAACGAAGACGACGAGTAAACAAACAAACAAAAGACGGCGATCGAATCCGAAACGCTCGACCCCTTTCCCTTCTCTCACACGCAAGGGAGGTCGTCACAACATTCCTTTCGTCGCAACTGGGATCGGGTCACTCTGTCGACTCCACCTCCACCGACCAAACCACAACACACGACAACAGGCTGGACATCGCCTTGAGGTCTATCATTCCGCAACTCTCCCTCTCACTTCTCGCCATCACGTCATCAGACGACCGGACATATTAGAGGTCTTGACGAGGTCATACGTCTTGACGATTCGGCCGTCGAGCTCCTGACGCCCGTGGACTTCCTTCTTCATCTCAACCACCACACCATATCTCTACATCCGTTTCTCCCACTCTACCTGCCAATCGGACGACCAGGCGATAGCCCCTCGCCATGTCGACCAACGCTCGAAGGTCTCCACGAAACCATGGGTCTACGGCGACGGCCATGAGTCACCTTCCCACTAGCAACAACCACGTCAACAATGTTGCATCTTCCTCCATGTCGACTTCCCGGCACCTATCGTCTACTACTCGTAACCAGCCTAACGGGCAGCCAACTCCATCGAGACCACGTTACTCGGGATCCCCAAAGGAGACGAGGACTGTGGGTTCGACCATCTCTCATCAGGGCGCTCACGGCTACCTGTCTTCAAATGGACAGGGATCACACGCCCATTCCCCTGTCTCGATGGGTATGACGGCGAGCGGGTTGGGGATCGTTGGAGGAGGAGTGTCTATGCAAGGCTCGTTGTCGGCTTCTGGTTCCGGAGCGAGCAGCAGCGTGAACAGTAACAACGCCGGTAACGGGAGCATGCAGTCAGGAGGGAACCTTAAATCATCACCACATGCGACTTCACATCCTCATCATTATTCACCTTATCACACCCGATCGACACCAAACTTGACGACCGGAAGCACGAGTGCGAGTTGTTCCCCCGTCCTCCTCAGTCCGGCCGGAAGCCCCGTGATCGGTCCACCTGCAGGGATACGGGACACTCACCAGCGCAATTCACACATCCAGAAAGAAACCGGTCTCCCAGAGATCGTCGAGCCCATCGTCTATGGATCGACGGGGGAAGCGAGGCCGGTCACGCCGAACAGGAATCGAAGGTTCGGACCCGTCCTGTCAAAGAGCCCCGAGCGGGACCTCCCGGGTCCTGGAACGGGGACGGCCAAGTACAGGGCGGGTTTGTCGGTCGAAGGGATCTTGATGCAGAGCGGTGGGGCGGACAGAGTGAATACGAACGCAAACGGGATGATAGGGCAGGGTGGATTGACAGGGACGAGGAATGGGGGCGCGAGAAATGCCAAGGGGAAAGGCGTGGATTATGGTGATAGGTCAGTAGACCGCCTGAGGGACAGACGATCTTGTGACAGCCCAGGCTAAGCCGGGTTTTATGGGGTCTTTCTAGGTTCATCCCGCAACGCTCGAACAACGACTTGCACGCTTCCTATACGTTGCTCCCGGATGGCCCGGAAGCGACGTCAGGCTTTGTTCCGAGTGGGATCTATGGAGAAGGGTTGGCAGCGTCTGTTATCGCTAGGCGAGCAGAGCTAGAGAGGAGCAAGAAGAGGTCGATGATGGTTGAAGGGGATAGCATCAGAGGTATGTTTTTTTGGGTCGGCCTAGAATGCATGAATACCGTACTGACAACCGCAATCACTATGTTCTTTATAGACGAGGCAGACAGGACGTATTCAAACTTGCTAAAATCGGAACTCTTCGGATCGGGTCTGGTTGATCGACCTACACCGACGCATACCTCTTCGGCACCCAGTGTCCCTTCTCGCCATACAGGTCCGAGTCAGCCGGCTGCAGGTCATCAAGCTTCACATAACGGAGACGGCCTGCTCGGGCCCATTCCTGTCCATTCACCTAGCACGCCCAGAACTTCTGCCGTTGGCGCCTTTGCGTCAGGAGGATCGAGGATATCTCGGTCGACACCAGTTCATGGCGAGCCACCCGTCACGCCGACCAAAAGACGTGTACTAGACTTTTCTTCGCCCACCTCGGCCATGAAGTCCAGTCCCAACTCTCGCAGTGGGGGCGTCAAGGCTTCCCCGGGCAACATAGGCCTAGGTCACAAGACCGCTACGGGAGTCGGCATGGGTCTGGACGATATGTTGCACGAAAAGTATAGCCTGAGTCCGATGGGCAGGGAGAGCCAGAAACTGTTGTTAAGCACAAAAAAGTCGACAAGGTGGATCAGCAAGACGCCGTTCAAGGTCCTGGATGCGCCTGAGCTGGCCGTAAGTCTAGGCAGGTACGAACATCTTCGTTCTTTCAAGCTGACCTTGCGAGTTTGGTTATCAATGTAGGATGACTTTTACTTGAACTTGGTATCTTGGTCATCGAGTAACCTACTCGCCGTCGGTCTCAGGAGTTCAGTATACATCTGGACGGCTGCGACCTCGGACGTCTCTAGGTTGTGCGATTTTGCAGACGGCGCTGGCATGCACGAGACGATAGACGAGGTGACAGGATTAGAGTGGACGAATAGGGTCAGTTAGCATAACCGTTCTGAGAGTTTCTCGAAGGCTGACTCTTGTGCCGATATCGCAGGGGAGTACCGTGGCTATAGGCACGCGAGCTGGCAAGGTGGAAATCTGGGACGCTGAAGCCAACCGACGGATACGAACCATGACCGGTCATACTGGTCGAGTCGGAGCGCTCGCCTGGAACGGTCACATACTGTCTACCGGATCTCGAGATCGTACTATTCTACATCGCGATACCCGAGTGAGGGAACACTACATAGAGACGCTCAAGGCGCATCGTCAAGAAGTCTGTGGACTGAAGTGGAACCCCGCCACCAACCAGCTTGCTTCAGGCGGAAACGACAACAAGCTGTATATCTGGGACAGCACCAACCCGACGCCGCTTTACAAGTTCTCTCAGCACTGTGCAGCTGTCAAGGCGCTTGCATGGAGCCCTCACCACAATGGTCTGTTGGCGACGGGTGGAGGCACGGCCGACAAGAAGATTAGGTATTGGAACACGCTCACCGGCAACTTGCTCAGCGAATGGGACACCGGGTCTCAGGTAAGTTTGTGGCTGCCAAATCTGTCTGCATGTACGACAATCTCGCTCACCGCCGTTGTCTCTCTTCTGGATCTAGGTGTGTAACCTGATGTGGGCCAAGAACTCGAACGAGATCGTCTCGACGCACGGTTATTCGGGCGGCTCTGTATCAAACCAGATTTGCCTTTGGAAGTACCCCAGCATGAACCCGGTCGCCACGCTGACGGGTCATACCCTGCGAGTTCTCTACCTCGCCATGAGCCCCGATGGGCAGACGATCGTCACTGGTGCTGGAGACGAGACTTTGCGTTTCTGGAACGCCTTCCAAAAGGGAAGGAGCGGGGAAGCTCCCAGGGACGAAATGGCGAGCGAAGAGGCCGTTGTCGCCTTGAGGGAAAAGAAGAGGGAAGATAGCGAACTGAACCCTTTTGCGAGGATCCGGTGAGAAGTCGGTCTTGAACCTTTATGGGCTCGGGTCTGTTTGGGGGTTCCGGTATATGCCAGTTTCGTGGCCTCGGTTTTGTTCATCTCCACGTCGTTCGAATTTTGTCTAAGACGATTCCCCTTGTTCGCTTTTGTATCTTCGCTTATCCCGCCCGAAAAGACGACACGGCACGGACGATGTCGCATGTAGCCACCACAGAACGGGATTTAGATAGAATATGAAATATGGTCTATATGCTCGGAGTAGTAATGTCTCTCATCATAAAGGGTATCCGCACCCAGATACAACCTTGTCGAAACCGAGAGGAAGCCGAAAGCCTACTCCGTCTTTTCATCTCGTTTGACCAATAGAGGATCGATCCATCGCGGGAGTACGATCTTCGTCGCAAACAAGTACCCTGCACAAGCCATCAATACCACGTTGAGGATCGTCGGCCATGCTGTGAAGGGGATCACGCCGAACGTCAAAGGCTCGACGATCAGGTCGAAGGTCACTCCTGTGAGCTCTTCCGCTGCATGTGTGTGCTGGTCACCTGGCCCTGCCGAGAGGATGGATCCTTTGGGAGATGGAAAAGATACTCCAGTGTACCGGCGAGTTATGGTAAGCAGTCGATCGTGAGTGGACGAAAGGGAAGTCTTGTGGTCGGTTGGTTTCCAGGGGACGACGCGGATATCGAAATCCGAAGGCATCTATCGACGAGCAACAAGCTACGCTGAGATCAGGACTTCCATCATGTGGTGAACCCACCTCGATTCGATGAAACCGAGCTTACCGTAGCTGGCCAAGAGATACGAGCCGTCCATGAGGCTTTAGAAGATGCGGCGGCGGGTCCATCGAGCAGGAGACCGATACGCCATTGCACCTCTTCGGCAGAGGTAGTGTTCAGTCTCAACGGGTGGTTCGGCCCGATGATCACATCGAGTCTGACAAGAGACGCAATGAGATTAGCAAGTTATATACAAGGGCCTTCTTGACCTGTGGCTCACTGGTCATGGGAGTAGAACACCCTGGCTGCCCTGGGATCTTCGAGCCCTCGTCTCGTGTGAAAGTTGATGATCTCGGTGTTGGCATGTACAGCGGTAAGAAAGACCAGCAGAGCCACACAGAGCATGTATGGTCCTTTCCAGCCTGTCCACATCTGGGAAATTTTCGTCTGACTAGGTCGGCCAGATTGCTAGCGGCCAGCGAAGATACTTGAGCTTTGAGCTAGTTGGTTGTCGTCGTGTGTCTAGTTGAATTGATCGTTCGACGGTGACCGAGCTCCTCGTTTCGCTTTGAAAATGTCAGGTTCAAGGGACGCGTCGCGCCTCGATTACGTCACATATGCACGCTGATCGATACGTTTCAGAGTTGCGCCATCAATCATTTTGGCTCGTCGCGGGGCGAATCTCCCATCAATTTGATCAAAATTCCTCTCCCAGCCCCTTGCTCTTGATCAAATTTGACAGATCGAGGTGGAAACAAACAAACTCCCCCTGCATCATCATCACAACAAACGAGCGAGCGAGCCAGAGCCAGAGAAACGATTTCACCACGACCTCGCTCGACTTTACAACTCTTGCAAACTCGATACAACCACAACTTGCAACTTGCAACTTGTTATGCACGCTGCACTTAATCATCTCCGAGACCATCAGATAGCCCAACAAAATTCCTGTCGACACGTAGCATCCTCGTTTTCTCCTAGCGTCACACGGGTAGTGACCCACCCCGACCTCGGCACCATGTTCTCGACGGGATTTGCTCCATCGCCCTCAGATCAATCTCGTTTCCGGGACGCTCCCTTGCCAGCCGTTCCAGATACTTCGACGCCTCAACACAGACTACGATCATACAACTCGGGAACGATGAAGGTCGAAGTCTTCGACGAGAGCCGCCAACGTCCGAGTCACGAGGAGAGCATCTTCCTGTCTCCCGAACGACCCTCGAACGATCTCAGCGTCACGTCTCTTGATGCTGGACCGAGGCTGAGAAAGACAAGCTTTACCTTTTCGGATGTCGACAGACAGGAGAACGAACAAAGAATCGCCATGCTCATGGACATCAGCGAGCAGAACAACGCGGACAAGTCAAGGTCAAAAGTAGCAGACAGCCGAGATCTCGCCATTGAAGCGACACGTCGTTTGGCCAACGTCAGCGTCAATGGACGTGATGCTCTCCCCACCCCGCCTTCGATGAGACGCAAACTCTCTCGACCATCGACAGGTAGTAGTACTATCTCGAGGATTACTACGAAAAGTAACAATATCGTTCAGGACGTCATCAGGCCGCTTGGAAGACTTAACCGCAAAAAGTCCAGCGAGCCTTCCTCCGCGCGGACCGAAACCGATACTTCGGGATCGTTCACAACCGACCCCTCTGAGCCGCTGGATCCTCAGTCTCCCCCTCATCATCACCGTCATCTTTCTCCGAGCTTACCTGAAAGACATCCGACAAAAAGTCTCTTGCCAGGCTTGGAGATCGTCACGGGCGAGAAGCAGGCCTATGCCGCCTCGCCCATTGAATACGTAGCTTACCCGCAAGATTCGCCCCCTGGTCCCGCGGACCGGTTGTACCGACAACCCATGATTTCGCCATCTCCTTCCGGAGATCTTCTGGACAACACTTTACCATCAAATCAGGAGTTTTACCGCTTCAGTGATCAGCGGGGGTCAGGATTTCAGGAAGGCGACACGACGGTGCGCCTCGGTGGATATGGCGAGGACGATCAGCCGATTAGGAGGCGTATCGGTCGACGAGATTCGGCGATCAAGGAGGCTCGTATGGAGTCGGCCGTGCATACGATGATGATGGGTGGTGGGTCTCGCCATTTACGGGACGAGACTCGACAGCGTCAACGATCGGAGGAGACGGTGCATCCGACGATGAGGAGGTTGAGGACGACGAGTGAAATGGGAGCGGCGAGGTCTAGGAGCGAAACGGCTGGATCTAGGGGGACGAGCAGTATGAGCAGCTTGCACGACGAGGTGAAGGAAGGTCAGAGGGTGAAGACGAGGAAATCGAGAGCTTTGTCGGATATCGCGGCCACGCCACCTATTACGCCGGTCAAAATGAAACCGGAAAGACCATTCGACCTACCCGAATCCAATCACCGACCTTCCCCGCTTTACACGTTTCCCCCGCCGCAGAAGGAGAACATGTTGGACGAACCTATCAAGGTGATCAAGCCGAAACGATCCGGATTTATGAGCTTTCTCAGGGAAAAGATGTTGTCGCGGAACATGACGGACGAGACGATGGGACCGGACGGGTTGTCGGACTCGCAGAGGATCAGAGCGGCTTACTTGATGACGACGGAGAGGGAGAATGTCCGAGGGGAGAAAAGGAGCATGACCATGCCAAATGTCAAGGCTAGACCGTCTAGGACAGTCAGTCAATTGATTACCCCTACAAAGGATCGACATGGTCAGACTCGATCGGCATCTATGCGGGTCAGGCCGGCATCGATGTTGGAGGAGACGCCTCCTCGTCCTACCGATAGAGACGCTAGGGAGTCTCCCATGACACACAGTGAAAGTCCGACTCGATCCGCCTTGCCTGCTGATCAATCAGTACCGGTCTCCTTGATGGCGCTAAAGAGTCGCAACGTGTCGATGTACGAGTCCGAACTCGAGCAGACAAGTGAGACCGATGACAAAGCTCGAATCAGAAAGTTGGAAGAAGAGGTAAGGACGAGGTCCGAAAAACCACGTGAACAATGTTCTGTTGCTGAACAGCCCTTTGTGTTTTCTTCAGCTGCTCGTTGCAAGACGAGCGTGGCACTCCCAGATCACCCACCTCGAATCACAGCTCGGTCGGCTGAAAGATGCCATGACGTTGGCCAAAGAAGAAGCCCAGGCGTCCTCGCTGGCAGAGAGGGAGAGACGATCTGAGCTGGCGATATTGGAACAGGGCGTATGTTCGCGCTGCCGGGGCATGTTGGATGCAGGCCAGGTCGAGAGGGAGCCGAGTGGCTTGAGCGCCTCGATTTCCCAGAAGCCCTAGAGTGAGTGCAATTGGTCGCCGCGGCCAAGAATACCTAGCTGATCAGGTTGGGGTAGTGTAGGAATGTTGTTAGAAGTGCCCGTGACCACCCGCCCTCAATGGACGATACCAGTATCTACGACCATGACGAATTTCTCCCGTTTGCTATCCATGTTTTGAGACCTACTTGTATTCGAGACACTCGATGTCCAGAGTCTGTACTTTCGCACATATCCTGTGCTTGAGAACGACGACAACCTGTTTGGTTTGGTCGACTCCAGCTCTGAGTTTCAATATGGATATCGGTTGTCACGTTTCCGCGCACATATTGCTCTAGATATTACTGTTACAGAGTTGTGAGAGAGAGTGTGTCGTAAAGGCCAGTCGGACAAGTAGTGGCGAGAGTATTGTCGGGTCGTAAGAGATAGGATAGAGAAGGGTTTCGTGCAACCGGAAAGTGGATGGTGTCGGCTTAACGTCCGTAACGCTGGAGTTCCCAGGTTCGACTGTAGTAGACATTGGATTAGCATACAAACCTCTCGAATTGAGAGATCCGATTGAGCTCACTTGTCAAGCGGGCAAACTGGTGTTGTGCACAAACATCTCGATTAGCCAAGGTCAAACGCGGCTATTGCGACGATCAAGAAGCTTACCGTTCCTAGTCTTGAGCCACCTATTGATGCAGTGATAGTGAAAGGCGTGATTGCAGACTCCCCAAGCAACGGTGCAGCCGCCTGTTTACCATGTCACGGGTTAGTCATCATTCGTCATGTCACATCCTTTGCCGATAGATATCGAGACTTGCTTTCATCGGAAGCGTTCACTTGACAATCGATACCTACGAGAGAACGGGCGATATCATCAATAAGTCGTATAGATAGTTGATTGTAATCGACACTTACAGAGGTCCATGATGTGGTTTCTGCAGATCGCGCAATTGTCGACGACGATATCCCACGACCAGAGAGCGACAGCGTTCCACTGTTTTCACAATAGGATAGATTTAGGTCAGATACAAAGACATGGATACCTAAGCATTCCCATCACTCACCTTTTTCACTACAAATCGAGGCTCGTCCTTGTTTCCAGCAGTGCCCTTTCCTTTGGCCACGCTTCCGGAAGCTTGGGGAGCGGGTTGCTTGTCTACGTCCATCGAGTCGGCCATGTTGCGTGGGCTTTTCCGTGACAGCAAGTTATGGCGTCGTTTCGGTCGGCTGACTGGCTAGATGCTGGCTTCGATCCTTCCAGCGATTCATATACCCTTTGCTGATCTCAAGCAGTCGCAAGGTGATCACTCTACCCCAGATCCTCATCGGCGCTGACCTAACGTGTGATTATTTTGATAACGGGTTTTGGGTGATGACGTGTAACAAATAGTTGTTGGGGGATGATTCGTGGAGGGGTCGGCCGACATGAGCTTCGGCTTGCGGGGGGGGGGGGGGAACGATTGACTTTTGTGGTTGGGGACGGTCGTTAGACACTTTCGGTAACGTCACTAGCTCAGTAGACTAGTGTCACACGTATCCATCCTCATAGTCGTTTCTACGAGGCAAATGATAGTTCGGGAATTCATGCTTCCTCCATGAAGCCATCAGAGCTGCTACACCGGCGACGACCGCCTTTGAACAATTTCCTACCGGCCTTGTTGCTCCTGCTATGCACAATCCTCTTGTCAAACGGCGAATATCCGCTCGGAGCAGCTCGAGCAGAACCTGTGCCAGAAGCTTTGCCTGCCCTTCTTCATCCGTCATTCCAAGATGGATCGAACTCGCCGGCCGCTTCGAATATCGCTCTAGCACTGTCCGGACAAGCTCGAAGACAGTTGCTGAACGACGAAGAGCGAGCTCGCGGGGTCGCTCAAAGGGCTAGACCTCCTGGCTTCGAGGACCTGGAACTGCTGAATATCGTCTTGATCACCACAATCGACGGCGGTCTGCACGCCGTAGAGAGGTCGACGGGGCGTAAAATCTGGTCGCAGAACGGAGTGGTCGGCTCAGACCGAGGTGGAAGGCTTATCAAGAGCCGATATAACGAGAGCTCGGGAGAAGCTTATTATATCGTTGACCCGCATGATGGCCAACTCTATGTTCATATCAAAGCCGATGGTGATCGAGGAGGATCTGGTGGAGCAATGCAAAAGCTGCCTCTGAAATTGGAAGAGCTGTAAGTCTAACTCCAAATCCGCCGATCCCTTTGGCTCTCCTCTTATCGCTACGCCTATACCTAGTATCGACCTGTCACCGTTCCATTTCCCTCAAGACCCGGCGCACATCTTCATTGGAAGCAAGACTACTTCACTGGTTGGGCTCGACTTGCAGACAGGCCAAAGTGTAGGGACGTTCGGCACGAATAGGTCAACCCCTTTGGGAGTTTGTAAGCCGGATGGAGAGGGATTGCACGGTATGGAGGACGGGGAGTGTGAGAGCGATATCGATGATCGCCCAGAGGACCTCTTGTATATTGGTCAGACCGGTGAGATGGCCGAGAAAATCCACAATTCGGTCCGGAGGCTAATTGGGATCTCCTCCATGGATAGATTACCACCTTGTCATGCGATCTCATACGGGTGAGATCATACAAGACCTATTGTACACGCGTATGGTTCCGAATGCTGTTCATCGAGACCTGGCCGACTACTGGTCCAGACATGGTCATACCAAAGGGGAAGTTTTTATCCGACCCGGGCGTAAATACGGTGGATATGCCGGATCGTTCAACGCAGCCAATACGAAGGACCAGGCCGAATACGAGGATCGATGGAGGGTGGAAATGCTATACGATGGTACTGTCGCGGGCTTCCTGCAGGAACAAGGCTTGAGATGGGTCGCGGATCTGGGCAGCGTGGGGGTATCGGTCTTTGACGTACTATTGCCTGCCGCGCCTGGATCAAAACCGATATTGTTACCTCAGCCTCCGGCATACCTACCTACTTTGTTTCCGGAGGCTCAGAATAACCTGCAGTTGATGGGCCTGCCTCCATCTGCACTTGTGCATGAGCTGCCTGTTGCGCGAGAAGGCGATGGCTCAATCGAGGAACAGGGTTTCTTCGTCATGTCGAGCGCGAATCACCCCTTAGTCGGATACGCGCCTCGCGCGCAACAGGGATCACTTATAGGCGGACATGCTGTGCACGAGGCTGTCAGCGAGAGGCTACCGCCTCTCATCGATCCGGCAGAGACCGATGATGCTATGGCCCGAGAAGAAATTCGACAACCACATGAGAAGAAAGGCGTCGACGAGGTTGAACCCGCCCGCGAAATGCAACCGGGATGGGCAGCGCGCTGGAAGAGAGGCCCGGATTGGCTTTCTTTGGGTATTATGGGGCTGTTAGTCATGGTCTCGCTCTGGATCTTCACTTCGGCTCGTCGGCAGTCAGCAAGCGCATCACCAAGCCCCATAGAAATGGCCACGAAAGCCGAAACGACTCATAAAACGACATCTATCGCATTCGATAAAGCTCTTCCTGCAATTCCGAAAGATGATGAGGACTCGGAATCCACTCGGGATAGCACGATCTCTCCTCAAGCCGAGGCCGTCGAAGATCAGCCTGTTGGCAAGAAATCTAATGGGCGACGGCGCAAGCGAGGAAAAAAGAACCGGGGGAAGCGCGATGACCAGGGTAATGAAGATGATAACGAGGATGGCGAGATCACTGAAGTAGAGCCGTTGGGAGAGGAGGGGGGTCAAGGGGACATGATCGTCGCGGCTCCGGAATCAGGCGAGAAGCCGGAGGACGTGATTAGAGGCCACGACGTTACCCAGGTGGACGGCTTGTCGGTCACTGAGGATGTCATCGGTAAGCTACTTTGAAATGTATTCCAGTTGGGCAAGGCAGCTGAATTCGGTTTCGGGACTCTTAAAAAAAAGGCTACGGATCTGCCGGCACGGTCGTGTACAAAGGCGTGTTTCAAGGTCGAGCAGTCGCGGTCAAGAGGTTATTACGAGACTTTGTCTCTATCGCTTCACAGGAAGTCGCTTTACTACAGGCCAGTGACGACCATCAGAACGTGATTCGATGTAAGTATCGTGTCAATCCTGCCAAGCGGTGAGATCCCTGCTCATCTCTAGGACACATCAGACTTTTACCAGGAGAAAAGGGACAATTTCCTATTCATCGCGCTCGAATTGTGCTCTGCATCGCTCGCCGATATCATCGAAAACCCTTCCGCTCACCAAGACTTGGCGATTGGATTCGACAGGAAGAAGTCCATCTATCAGATCACCTCGGGTCTTAAACATTTGCACAGCCTGAAGATTATACATCGTGACCTCAAACCTCAGTGGGTCGAACCAAATTTTCATACCTGACGATGAGCGAAACCTGAACAGTATCGAGCTTCACTACAGAAACGTGCTCGTCTCCGTCAACAGCAAAGGGGTACAGCGCATGCTGCTATCCGACTTTGGATTGGCGAAACGGCTAGATCACGGCCAGAGCAGTTATGCACAAACGGCCAACCACGCCGTCGGGTCCATCGGCTGGCGCGCCCCAGAATGTCTGAGAGGCGAAGTGCAGCTGGACGACCTGTTCGAGGACTCGTCACAAAGCTCGCTCGGGCTTTTGAACAGCAACACGGCGAGACATCCGAGTGACGGTTCTTTGCCCGGCCGACAAGCTCGACTGACGAAAGCGGTCGATCTATTCTCCCTTGGGTGCATGTACTTTTACGTCATGACAGGGGGATGTCATCCGTACGGTGATCGGTACGAGAGGGAGATGAACATTGTCAGAGGACAGATTACAGGACTCGACAAGCTAGACAGCTATGGGGAGGATGGATACGAAGCCAAATGTCTGGTCACGAAGCTGTTGTCTCCGGTCTCGAGCGAAAGGTGAGTTTCGACAAACAGGCATGACGTTCTGCCAGGGGACTGACTCTTCCTCGCTGTGGGTAGGCCGGATACATCCGTCTGCATGGTACATCCGATGTTCTGGACCGCCGCTCGTCGCCTCGCATTCCTCTGCGATGCCTCGGATCGATTCGAGATCATGGAATTGCAACCGCCTGAGCCGACGCTATGTCAGCTAGAGAGCAAGGCTGGCGAGGTTATCGGCCAGTCGTGGCAGAAGAGGCTGGATTCGGTCTTTTTGGACAATCTGGGCAAGCATAGGAAATACGACTCGAGGAGTCTGAGAGATCTGCTACGTGCGCTGAGAAACAAGGTGAGCGCCTCGGTGTGTGCCGCTCTTGGTCGCCGGGCAGTATTAGATGGCTCACAAGGCTTCCACCAATCCTTAGAAACACCACTATCAAGGTTAGTCATGCCCCAATACTCTGCAACCGGAAGATCTTTGTTTTGACCGACTCGCTCTGACTCTATTCACAGACCTGCCCGACAATGTCAAACGACGCCTGGGTTCACTCCCAGCAGGATTCTTGCACTACTTTACATCCCGCTTCCCGACCCTCTTCACCCACGTGCACTCGGTCGTACAAGGTTCCAAGCTGAGGCATGAATCGATGTTTATTGGGTATTTCGAACAGGAGGATTGATCGAGGGCGAGGTCGCCGTGCTCTTTTATTTGTATCCAGACAGTATCATCGAGGTTGTATATACGACAGGGCAGATATGCCGAACCTGCGGCTACACACACCATTTATTGCATTGCATTTGCTCCTGAAGTGATCAGACACTGCCTGACCTCGGGTTCGCGATGACGTGTCCCCCCGTTTCTTCCGGCGGGCGTCGCCTTTTGACCTGGGATCAGCTGTTTTGGGTTGATCCGCCGGCAATCGCTTTTGATCTCTCTCCCTCGACTCGGAAAGACGTTGGTCTGGAGATCCAAGGCCAATAGCTTGCCCAGATCGGGTTATTTAGAGGTTCCTCACTTAGTTTCAGCGTCCAATCTCGAGGTTCCCGGCGCTCAGGTTCGATATCCATTTGCATCGGCCATTGTTCGGCGTACCCACCCGGTGGTAACCCCCGATCTGCACGATTGCGATCACGGACTCGGCTACCCCCGTTTCAGCTGGCCTTATCGTACAGCCTAGGAGCGACCCCAGCCCGGTATAGTACTCTTACACAGCACTTGAAAGATCAACGTCGTCAAGGCGCAGAGAGAGAGAGAGAGAGAGCAGGGCAGGATCTGCGCTCGCCTCGTGTTTTGCGACCAAAGGAGGGTCAAGGTCATCGTTAACAAGAGAAGAGAAGAGAAAAGGTTCGAGGGGAGGATCGGCGGTCCCGATATCGTCGCTTCCCTTGCCGCATGGGACAGAGGAATCGATCGACATCGAAAATTTCCAACTCATCACATCAGGATCACGGTCATAACGCCATACATGCACGATAAGGCGAGCTGAATCAGCATCATCATCACCACCATCACCACCTCCTCCTCAGGATAGCATCGACCGACACATATACCCTGCATCCATCTTGAACTCCTTAATCGAACACACCCGACTGCCAGTATAATAATCACTTCATAGCAACAAGCATCGCCACCGTCATGATCGTACGACTTTCATACCAATCCCTGCAATCTAGCAGGTCATCCTCGACTCGACCCCTATGCACCTCGACGACATCGTTTCGGACGTTCAGGCCGCCCAAGTCTTTAGCCAAACCCAATTTGCAAGCGAGCGTCTTTACGGGTCCCACCAAGACCTATGAGAGGTCCTCGACCGCATGGTTACATGGCCTATCGAGCTTTGATGGGGAGCGTGCTGTCGAGAGGCAAAGAGCAGCGGGAGATTCGTTCCGCAGTAAATCGAGGAGGAATCATGCCGCTGCGACAGCAAAGGTCGATCGCTCCGGCGTCTTGGGCGTGGACGGATTGCCCGGAGTCTCGGGAGCCTCGCAGACACGAGACGATGACTTTTTGAGGCAAATGTTCGACTCCCCCTACGCCGCTGCTCCGTCCGCTTCAGCTCCTCCAACCGGACTCTTTCTCCATCCAAACCTACGGGACGCCCAGTACTTTACCGTTCTCACCGCTCAGACCCTGACGCATGCTCATCACCTGGTCGACCGAATAACAAGGGTCTTGCCGGATTATGAACCCACCTTTCCCGATTCACCTTTCGTCACCCTTCACCCGTCTTCGACGGAATACGCTGTGGCGTTGCGACAGACCCCCAAGTTACTCGATCGGCTGAGTGACGTCTTGTGTTTGGTGATGGATATGGCTGAACTTGTGCGAAATGTCCATCCGGATCACAAGTGGGTGCAAGAGGCGGATACAGTTTACGAAGTTTTGGGCCGATACATGAACGGTCTGAATACGCATCAAGGCTTGTACGAGGTGGGTCACGAGGCGTCTTCTCCCTGTTTCGATAATTGACCAGCTGACGTTTGCAAGACGCTCACATCCCATATCTAGGCCCTCAAGTTGTGCCGCGATACGGCCCACGACCCACCTCTGACAGATTCGGAGCGGCAGTTGATACAGACTTTCATGAACGATTTCGAAAAGTCTGGGATTCACCTCGAGAGCGCACGAAGACAACGCTTCGTGGATCTGTCGGACGAGATCCAAGTTCTCGGTCGACGTTTTTTGGGCGACGTAGCTGCTGGGCAGAATGGCAATGCAGAGGCGGCGGGAGTGGGCAAGACGACCCTGATCGAGCTACCTCAGGCGGACGAGCTGTTGACAGGGATGGACAAGAGGTTCATTCAGTCTTTGCCACGCGGGGGAGCTTTCGGAGCCGTCAAGGGAAAGCCCAGGAGCAGCCGTTTCGTACCGACGTACAGCTGGGAAGCTCAGATGATCCTTCGTCATGCGCCTAATAGCCAAGCCAGGCGGTTGATCTACGAGGGAAGCAACGCTTATGATTCCGAACGGGTCGGCGTGCTGGAGGATCTCTTGCAAAAGCGGGGCGAGCTCGCTGGCGTTCTCGGCAAGGAGAGTTGGGCCGAGGTTCAGCTTACCGACAAGATGGCCAAGAACCCCTCGAACGTCATGGGATTCCTCGGATCGTTGGCCGAGAATCTGCGACCACGGGCCATGGAGGATGTGGCGACCTTGGCAAACATGAAGAGCGCCGAGTCGAGCAGTCTAGGCAGGTTGACGGGGAGCAAAGTTTATGCTTGGGATCGGGACTATTACACCGAGAAGCTTGCCGCTAGTCTGGCACCTGGCGCGAGGATGCACCCCATCGGTCAATTCTTCTCGGCCGGAACCGTTGTACAAGGTCTTTCCCGGCTGTTCAATCGCCTCTATGGGTTAAGATTCGTCCCAGCCGAGCTTCGACCGGGAGAAGCCTGGAGCTCTGATGTCCGCAAGGTCCATGTCATGGACGATGTCGAGGGTCTCGTCGGTATCATCTACTTTGACCTGTTCAATCGACCCAACAAGAGCCCGAACGCCGCTCATTATACCGTCCGTTGCTCTCGGCGCATAGACAATGATGATGCTGTTGGAGACAGGCTGCCATCTGGATGGGACTGGTCGCTAGGCATGACCGGCGTAGAGGACTTTGAGGGCGTGCGGGTCAAAGGCAAGGAGGGTCGATTTCAACTTCCTCTTGTGGTCTTGACTACCGATTTTGTGCGGCCGACCGTGGAGGATGGACCGAGCTTGCTGGCGTGGCCAGAAGTTGAGACTCTGTTCCATGAGATGGGTCACGCGATTCATTGTGAGTAGGTCAGGTCGATACTACCGGCAACGAGGCTAACAGAGCCTGTTCTCTCTTCCAGCCATGCTCGGCAGGACGGAATACCACAACGTTTCGGGCACTCGATGCGCCACCGACTTTGTCGAGTTGCCCTCGATCCTCATGGAGTCGTTTGTCTCGTCGCCCGACGTCTTGCCGCTCTTTGCACGACACTACCGCACGGACATGCCACTCCCCCTCGAGCATTTCCAGACTCATATCGGTCTGTCCAATATCTTGACCAACCTGGAGACAAACGGACAGATTATGATGGCCTCGCTCGATCAACAGTATCACTCGCCTGCGGCTGGTGATCCCAATGGCATCGATACGACGCGGATCTACCACGATCTCCAGGCCGAGATGGGCGTCATTCCGCCAGTGCCCGGAACGGCATGGCAGGCGCAATTCGGTCACCTCTATGGGTATGGCGCTACCTATTACTCGTACCTCTTTGACCGCGCGATCGCCAAGAAGGTCTGGTCGACGCTGTTCAAAGACGCTCCTCTGACGCGAGAAGGCGGCGAAAAGTTCCGGAACGAGGTGCTTCGAAACGGAGGCGGGAAGGATCCGTGGGAGATGGTGGCCGAAGTCGTCGGTGACGAGAGTCTGGCCAAAGGAGACTGGAACGCGATGGAAAAGGTCGGCAAATGGCTCAATTGAGGCGCGTACCCGCTAGCATATTGTATCCATCTATATAGCATTGCCTTTGTACATTTCCGATGCATATAGCGACGTGCGGCAGTGAGTCATTGCTTTGGGGTCGTTCTGATGGGCAAGCGTCCATCGCTAGCGCTTGGGGAAGCATGGGGAGTTTCGCAGACTCGAAGGGCAGTTGTCGGCGAGAAGTCTCACCTCTAGCGCGAGGTCTCTACATAAGGTGAAAAATCACCTTTATCTTACTATAATCACTATGTTGTAATAAGGCAATCAATTTGCCTTTAATATCTCTAAATCTGACCTTTTGGGGTTAGGTATGTACAATGAATCAATTTGCCTTTAATATCTCTAAATCTGACCTTTTGGGGTTAGCCTGAGGCCTGACAGTTGGTAGCGGCAGAATCAAAGCAAACGGCCTCGATCAACGCCCGGTCTTTTCAGGAACACCGGGAGTGCTTCCATTTATCGTATACACCAAGCAATCTCATATCATACCGGCGAATGAGTCGGTCAAACACATCTGCACACGGTCGGGAGAATCGAACCGGAAACCTCATCGACGACGAAAACGAGTCGATCAACGCGGCGGAACAATCAACGTTTCCCGACGACTCCCAACCGGAAAATCAAAACAACACTCCTTTTACCTTCCCAAACATGAATCGCACTCCTAACCAAGGACAAGGACCGCCTCCGGATCTTAGTCGAGTTCAAAATGCTCGCAGGTTCGATTTCAACGACGGTACCGTACCTCCTTTCAGTCCAAACAGCAACAACGCTCAACGCGCACGGGTACCGCGTACTCTTTGTACGGAAACCCCGCCTGGGACATCCTATTACAACCACCACAATACCTTGCACGGCACGCCTTTTCCTCCTGCACCGCCCCCTCCCAGACGTCCACCACCACCTCCTACAGCTCAGCCGGCCGGACAAGGCTTGAACTGGCAATACCTCGGCCCGTCTCCAACTTACTATCCACCCCCCCAGCCACCCCTCCAACAACCGTACCGTTCTTCCTCGGCACAGAGACTACACCAAACCTACGTACCCGTCCCGGTGACCCCTTCCCAAAAGATGGAGGCGTTACAGACGGCGAGAGATATCATAAAGCTCATGCCGCAGAAGCTATACTTTGACGGGGGAGTGGCAGAGAACGCGGGAGACTTTCTGAAATCGGTGGAAGCGGAGGCAATGAGGTGGGGAATGGACGACGATTCCGTACTCCTGGGTATCGCCAAAGGGTGCTTGGGTCGGAACGCGTTGATGGTGGTCAATGGATGGGAGCGGGAGTACACGGAGAGGTGGGATCGCTTCAAGGAAAGGCTTACTGGAGACTACGCTCGACCGGGCTCTTGGGTCTTTGATCGAATCGACCTACTGCGGGTTCGACAAGGCTCAGACCAGATCTCGAGTTATATACACAGGTTCCAGCAAGCTATCAACAAAATCGGATCGGTCAGCGACGAGTTATCGGTCCCAGTCTTCACGGCAGGTTTAAGCTCCGATCTGCGGTCAATTTGCCTGGGAAGGATGGCGGAGAGGCAGGATAGGATCAAGTGGACCTTTTCGGAGGTTGCCCAGCTGGCTACACAAGCCGGCATGCAAAGCCATCAGCTCCTCGGACGCCAGACGCAGAGTAGCTCATTGGGGAAAAAGGGACAGACCTATCCGGTACACGAGTTGGATGAGGAGTATTACGGAGACGAGTACCATTCGGAGGAGGAGGAATTGCTGGCAATGGCTTACGACAAAGGTCAAAGAAAGAAGCCAGCCGCCGACTACCCCCCTTGCGAGAGTTGCGGCAAGAAGGGCCATCGTTCGGATATGTGCATACAGGGAATCGTCGCAAGGTTGAATAGCTTGGAGGCAAAAGGCAGCGGGGATCAGTGAAAGGCGTCCTGGTCCCCTCAAACCTGAACAGGTCTTCAAAACAACCGCCTGACAAGTCCGTTACATTCGCACCCGACAATCCATCCCTTACCCCTATTGCCCCCTCTTCCGCAAATCTCGACACCGCTCACAACATCGCCCTCGACATCGCGCAGCTCGAAGCTCGCACCACTCAAAACCACAACATGTTCAACCTTCCCGGACAGCTAGGAAGCCACAGGGCCCGAGGACTACTCGACTCTGGCTCCGCCGGGGACTTCATCGCCGAATCCTTTGTAAAGGAGCACGGTCTCCGGTTGAAACAAATTCCGTCTTACAGGGTGAAAACCGCAACCGGAGAGGTACTCACCAGGAGCGAGGGATTTTCCGGGGAAGTCAAGCTACCGGGTGCCACAAGAGAGGTGCAATTCAAGGTCGCGCCTTTGGTGTCCTACGACTTCATCCTGGGAAGGCCGTTTATGTTGAGCGAAGTCGAGCAGATGAACATACAAGAAGGGAAGGTCACGCTTATTGGGGGAGAAGAAATCAGTCCGCCGGAACATCCAGAACTGCATCTAGCGGAGTTACAGGTCGAGGACAACCAGTTCCTACTATCCGACCGGCAAATGACGGCGTTATTGAAGAGTGAGCAATACAGTCACATGGGCGTCCTAGACGTCACTACGGAGGGACCTACGCTCAGCATCAATGTTCTTGATGAAAACGGACAGATGACAAAGTTCGAAGGTCCGGCACCAGGGTCAAAGGCCACGGAGGTCTCCCTCACGCCACCTAACTTCGCCACGGGCCAGTTGAAGTCCGAACTCGATCAAATCTTACAAAAATACAAAGATCGCTTCAGAACGGGAGTGCCTAGACCTGCAAAGACGCAGACGGCGGCGGAAGATGGATTATTGGAGACGGGTGATGCTATACCGAGACGATGCGCTACAAGACCAATGTCGCCAGCCATGCTGGTAGAGTTACGCGATCGTTTACGGGAGTTACTGGAGAAGGGGTTTATAGTACCTTCGCGTTCCGCTTGGTCGTCGCCTGTCCTTTTCGTACGCAAACATGACGGGTCATATCGAATGTGTGTCGACTACAGAGCGGTGAACGCAGTCACCGTCCGCAACGGACATCCGTTACCACGCATAACGGAATGCCTCGATCAGCTCAGCGGCGCTAGGTTCTTCTCCAAATTCGACATGTGCTCAGGATTTCACCAACTTCCGGTAAGCGCAAAACATGCGGACAAGACAGCATTCGTCTGCAGATACGGTCAATACCAGTGGAAAGTCCTTCCATTCGGGTTAAAAAACGCCCCAGCCGTGTTCCAGCGCTTCATGAATCGCGTGTTATCGCAGTACATCGACGACTTCGTCGTAGTCTATCTGGATGACATCCTGATATTTTCCAAAACCGAGGAAGAACACGCAAAACACGTTCGTCTAGTACTCCAGACCTTGGAGGCGGAGGATCTTTACTGTAACGTCAAGAAGTGCGAGTTCGGGAGAACAGAGATAGACTTCGTCGGGCACCATGTTATCGGGGGTTACGGCACCGGAACAGGGATACGACCTTTGAGGTCAAAGGTGGAGTCCATTACGGCCTGGCCCAGGCCACGCACCTTACATGAGTTACGGTCGTTCTTGGGCCTCGCAGCATATTACAGAAGGTTCATGGACAACTTTGCGGATCTCTCGGCGCCTCTTTACGACCTAACAAAGGGGATCCAGAAGAAGTTCACGGTGTTACAGTGGCTACCAGTACATGAAGCGGCATTCGACTCGCTCAAAGCAGCAATAACGTCGGCACCAACGCTAGCGGCTGTACGAGAGGAGGGTGCATTCATAATGCGTTCGGACGCTTCAAACGCAGCCATCGGATGCGAGCTGGTACAGCGCCAAGCGGACGGAACTCTACAGACGGTAGCGTTCGAATCGAGAAAGTTACTGCCCGCCGAAACACGTTATCCGACGCCTGAGAAGGAGTTACTCGCGCTCCTTTACGGATGGACCAAATGGTCGCACTACCTTGATGGTGCCGAGGATGTGACAATCGAATGCGATCACCACCCGCTACAGTTCTTACACAGCCAAAAGAAACTGTCAAGTCGGATGGAGAGATGGCTCGATGCGGTAGCCGCCATCAACGCAAAGATTACGTACAAACCAGGAGTCGACTTGACGGTACCGGACTTGCTTTCAAGGAGGGCCGACTACCTTCAGCTAAATGTCCTTTCCGACCAAGCACATCCCAGCGATTGGCCACTCGTATACAGGATACAGAGACCCGAACGGCTGGCCGAATTTTCCAAGGAGGCGCAGGACAAAGCAGCAAGGCATGAAGCGGAGTTCCTCATCGAGGGGAGTTCCATTACTTTCATAGGCCCGGACGCAAACGAGAAAAGCCCGTTCATACCGTTCCTGGACCGTGGTGCGTTACTAGACGCGGTACATACAAACTACGGCCATCAGGGAGAGAACGGAGTATTATCGTTACTGAAAGGTCGCGGGTGGTGGCCGGGAAGAAGAGAGGACGTAAACAACTACTGTCGCTCATGCCCGGAATGCCAAACCTTCAGCTCGTCCAAAGCGCATCAGGAACACGCAGTCCCCGTGGAGTTACCAAAGGTGACGAAGCCTTTCTCAAGGTGGGGAATAGACTTCATAAAAATGCCTGATCACAAAAACGGCATGCGGTGGATTTTCACGGCTGTATGTCACGCAACAGGCTGGCCGGTCGCTATAGCCATGCGTTCGGCAACTAAAGAGCGAGTCGCGGAGGTCCTCTATCACCATATCATCTTACCTTACGGAACCCCCGACGAGCTGCTTTCCGACCGCGGGGCCAACTTTTTAGCCCCCTACGTCGGCGCCTTACTCAAGCTCATGTCAATCAAACACCTCAAGACGTCGGCATACCACCCGAGGACAAACGGGAAGACGGAGCGTTTCAACGGTATCCTCGAACAATACCTTTACAAGATGAACAACACGGGCGATCCAACGCTTTGGCCGCTGTTCCTTCCCCAAGCGCTGATGGCAGCGCGGGTTCGCACACACCGTACGACGGGATTCTCCCCATTCGAGCTAGTCTACGGACAAAAGCCAAGATTACCAATAGACAAACCCCGCTTGTGGTCACCGGACGCAGAGCCTCCTTCGGTCGAGCAACACAAAGAAAGACTCCAACACGCAAGCCAGATGAGGGCTCAGGGAGCAGAAGCGACGCAGGAGCAGCGACGACGCGACAGCGAACGGCGAAGATCAAAACTCGGAGGCCAACCACAGTCGTTCATCAAAGGCGACTCAGTTCTTTTACGGAACGAGGCGAGAAAGAAGGGAGAACCGGCTTGGTTCGGACCATACGAGGTAGCCACTCCTTTATCGTACGGGACATACATAATCAAAGAGCCGGGAAAAAACAGCGCCCTCCCCACGCCGGTAAACGTAAACAGGCTACGTCCCGCAAACCTCCGAGCAAACGGGAAGAAAACCTGGGCAATGCCGCCATCGTCGAAACCCGCCATCACAATTCGACTACCGTCAATCGAGGCGTTACGAAAGTCACTCGCACAAGCAGCGCAGCAAAGGCCCGTACTCGAAACTTAGAGTGGTCGGTGGTTGTCGGCGAGAAGTCTCACCTCTAGCGCGAGGTCTCTACATAAGGTGAAAAATCACCTTTATCTTACTATAATCACTATGTTGTAATAAGGCAATCAATTTGCCTTTAATATCTCTAAATCTGACCTTTTGGGGTTAGGTATGTACAATGAATCAATTTGCCTTTAATATCTCTAAATCTGACCTTTTGGGGTTAGCCTGAGGCCTGACACAGTCTTGTACTCCCCGAGGCTTATGCTTTATCGCGACCGGCATAAATGACATGTCCAGGAGAGATCTCTGGTGCTCGGGTGTGACGGATTACAGCAGACCGGAGCTTGGTATACCTGCTAGAGCTTAGACTAGGAGAGCCTGTATGATAGATGCCCAGTGCTGAAGAGAGATAAGGTCTGCCGTTTGTGCAAGACAGAAGGCAGACCGAAAACGGCATACTGATGCTCAGCCCCCTCGTGTCTGGACCTGGCAGCGATCCGACAAGGTCAGAGGCCATCCCAAGGCTATCTAGCCTACCGGCGATCGACGCTGTTACACCTGTAGATTGGCCGTCCGCATGGTAAGGGAATGCTGATGGACTGGAAAGGGATGTTGCTCTGCCTGCGCAAAAGCTGTGGTCTTGTCCAACGGGAGGGGGGGCTGCTCAAGTAGATGGGGCCGATAGTGATGTGACAAGGGCAAGACAGGCAAGAGGGCGATGGCATAGCCATGTGACGGCCAGATGTCCAGCCCATCTGCAACACCAGTCAGACAACTCTGACATTGCCCAAGAAGTAGTGCCCAAGGTGTGTCTGTGGACGAGTCTCCCCGGGTGAGCTGTGGCAGAGAGCTCCGAGGTGTTAGGGAGGCAGGTGACTTTGTTGTGTGCCTTGTGTGGCTCCATCACCTATCGCTCCCATCGAAAGAGGCGGTAGCTCAGGGGGGAGCGGCAGGCCGCAGGCCGATTGGCAAGGCAAGAGGGCATCAGTCGCGCAGTTGTCGAGTCGGACAGCTCCCAGCGCCACGTCACGTCACGACTGGGTAGAACCTCGGTGTCAGGTCTGCTCGCTCGGATGTGTTTTCTAGTCAGAGCTCTCAGGACGGGGAATCGTGTCTCGTCTGTTGCTTGTCGATCCAGCCCATCTGGAACACCAGTCAGACAACTCTGACATTGCCCAAGAAGTAGTGCCCAAGGTGTGTCTGTGGACAAGTCTCCCCGGGTGAGCTGTGGCAGAGAGCTCCGAGGTGTTAGGGAGGCAGGTGACTTTGTTGTGTGCCTTGTGTGGCTCCATCACCTATCGCTCCCATCGAACGAGGCGGTAGCTCAGGGGGGAGCGGCAGGCCGCAGGCCGATTGGCAAGGCAAGAGGGCATCAGTCGCGCAGTTGTCGAGTCGGACAGCTCCCAGCGCCACGTCATGTCACGACTGGGTAGAACCTCGGTGTCAGGTCTGCTCGCTCGGATGTGTTTTCTAGTCAGAGCTCTCAGGACGGGGAATCGTGTCTCGTCTGTTGCTTGTCGATCCAGCCCATCTGGAACACCAGTCAGACAACTCTGACATTGCCCAAGAAGTAGTGCCCAAGGTGTGTCTGTGGACGAGTCTCCCCGGGTGAGCTGTGGCAGAGAGCTCCGAGGTGTTAGGGAGGCAGGTGACTTTGTTGTGTGCCTTGTGTGGCTCCATCACCTATCGCTCCCATCGAAAGAGGCGGTAGCTCAGTGGTAAGCGGCAGGCCGCAGGCCGATTAGCAAGGCAAGAGGGCATCAGTCGCACAGTTGTCAAGTCGGACAGCTCCCAGCGCCACGTCATGTCACGACTGGGTAGAACCTCGGTGTCAGGTCTGCTCGCTCGGATGTGTTTTCTAGTCAGAGCTCTCAGGACGGGGAATCGTGTCTCGTCTGTTGCTTGTCGATCCAGCCCATCTGGAACACCAGTCAGACAACTCTGACATTGCCCAAGAAGTAGTGCCCAAGGTGTGTCTGTGGACGAGTCTCCCCGGGTGAGCTGTGCCAGATAGCTCCGAGGTGTTAGGGAGGCAGGTGACTTTGTTGTGTGCCTTGTGTGGCTCCATCACCTATCGCTCCCATCGAAAGAGGCGGTAGCTCAGGGGGGAGCGGCAGGCCGCAGGCCGATTAGCAAGGCAAGAGGGCATCAGTCGCACAGTTGTCAAGTCGGACAGCTCCCAGCGCCACGTCATGTCACGACTGGGTAGAACCTCGGTGTCAGGTCTGCTCGCTCGGATGTGTTTTCTAGTCAGAGCTCTCAGGACGGGGAATCGTGTCTCGTCTGTTGCTTGTCGATCCAGCCCATCTGGAACACCAGTCAGACAACTCTGACATTGCCCGAGAAGTAGTGCCCAAGGTGTGTCTGTGGACGAGTCTCCCCGGGTGAGCTGTGCCAGATAGCTCCGAGGTGTTAGGGAGGCAGGTGACTTTGTTGTGTGCCTTGTGTGGCTCCATCACCTATCGCTCCCATCGAAAGAGGCGGTAGCTCAGGGGGGAGCGGCAGGCCGCAGGCCGATTGGCAAGGCAAGAGGGCATCAGTCGCACAGTTGTCAAGTCGGACAGCTCCCAGCGCCACGTCATGTCACGACTGGGTATGTGTGGCTCCATCACCTATCGCTCCCATCGAAAGAGGCGGTAGCTCAGTGGTAAGCGGCAGGCCGCAGGCCGATTAGCAAGGCAAGAGGGCATCAGTCGCACAGTTGTCAAGTCGGACAGCTCCCAGCGCCACGTCATGTCACGACTGGGTAGAACCTCGGTGTCAGGTCTGCTCGCTCGGATGTGTTTTCTAGTCAGAGCTCTCAGGACGGGGAATCGTGTCTCGTCTGTTGCTTGTCGATCCAGCCCATCTGGAACACCAGTCAGACAACTCTGACATTGCCCGAGAAGTAGTGCCCAAGGTGTGTCTGTGGACGAGTCTCCCCGGGTGAGCTGTGCCAGATAGCTCCGAGGTGTTAGGGAGGCAGGTGACTTTGTTGTGTGCCTTGTGTGGCTCCATCACCTATCGCTCCCATCGAAAGAGGCGGTAGCTCAGTGGTAAGCGGCAGGCCGCAGGCCGATTAGCAAGGCAAGAGGGCATCAGTCGCACAGTTGTCAAGTCGGACAGCTCCCAGCGCCACGTCATGTCACGACTGGGTAGAACCTCGGTGTCAGGTCTGCTCGCTCGGATGTGTTTTCTAGTCAGAGCTCTCAGGACGGGGAATCGTGTCTCGTCTGTTGCTTGTCGATCCAGCCCATCTGGAACACCAGTCAGACAACTCTGACATTGCCCGAGAAGTAGTGCCCAAGGTGTGTCTGTGGACGAGTCTCCCCGGGTGAGCTGTGCCAGATAGCTCCGAGGTGTTAGGGAGGCAGGTGACTTTGTTGTGTGCCTTGTGTGGCTCCATCACCTATCGCTCCCATCGAAAGAGGCGGTAGCTCAGGGGGGAGCGGCAGGCCGCAGGCCGATTGGCAAGGCAAGAGGGCATCAGTCGCGCAGTTGTCGAGTCGGACAGCTCCCAGCGCCACGTCACGTCACGACTGGGTAGAACCTCGGTGTCAGGTCTCCTCGCTCGGATGTGTTTTCTAGTCAGAGCTCTCAGGACGGGGAATCGTGTCTCGTCTGTTGCTTGTCGATCCAGCCCATCTGGAACACCAGTCAGACAACTCTGACATTGCCCAAGAAGTAGTGCCCAAGGTGTGTCTGTGGACAAGTCTCCCCGGGTGAGCTGTGGCAGAGAGCTCCGAGGTGTTAGGGAGGCAGGTGACTTTGTTGTGTGCCTTGTGTGGCTCCATCACCTATCGCTCCCATCGAAAGAGGCGGTAGCTCAGGGGGGAGCGGCAGGCCGCAGGCCGATTGGCAAGGCAAGAGGGCATCAGTCGCACAGTTGTCAAGTCGGACAGCTCCCAGCGCCACGTCATGTCACGACTGGGTAGAACCTCGGTGTCAGGTCTGCTCGCTCGGATGTGTTTTCTAGTCAGAGCTCTCAGGACGGGGAATCGTGTCTCGTCTGTTGCTTGTCGATCCAGCCCATCTGGAACACCAGTCAGACAACTCTGACATTGCCCGAGAAGTAGTGCCCAAGGTGTGTCTGTGGACGAGTCTCCCCGGGTGAGCTGTGCCAGATAGCTCCGAGGTGTTAGGGAGGCAGGTGACTTTGTTGTGTGCCTTGTGTGGCTCCATCACCTATCGCTCCCATCGAAAGAGGCGGTAGCTCAGGGGGGAGCGGCAGGCCGCAGGCCGATTAGCAAGGCAAGAGGGCATCAGTCGCACAGTTGTCAAGTCGGACAGCTCCCAGCGCCACGTCATGTCACGACTGGGTAGAACCTCGGTGTCAGGTCTGCTCGCTCGGATGTGTTTTCTAGTCAGAGCTCTCAGGACGGGGAATCGTGTCTCGTCTGTTGCTTGTCGATCCAGCCCATCTGGAACACCAGTCAGACAACTCTGACATTGCCCGAGAAGTAGTGCCCAAGGTGTGTCTGTGGACGAGTCTCCCCGGGTGAGCTGTGCCAGATAGCTCCGAGGTGTTAGGGAGGCAGGTGACTTTGTTGTGTGCCTTGTGTGGCTCCATCACCTATCGCTCCCATCGAAAGAGGCGGTAGCTCAGGGGGGAGCGGCAGGCCGCAGGCCGATTGGCAAGGCAAGAGGGCATCAGTCGCACAGTTGTCAAGTCGGACAGCTCCCAGCGCCACGTCATGTCACGACTGGGTAGAACCTCGGTGTCAGGTCTGCTCGCTCGGATGTGTTTTCTAGTCAGAGCTCTCAGGACGGGGAATCGTGTCTCGTCTGTTGCTTGTCGATCCAGCCCATCTGGAACACCAGTCAGACAACTCTGACATTGCCCGAGAAGTAGTGCCCAAGGTGTGTCTGTGGACGAGTCTCCCCGGGTGAGCTGTGCCAGATAGCTCCGAGGTGTTAGGGAGGCAGGTGACTTTGTTGTGTGCCTTGTGTGGCTCCATCACCTATCGCTCCCATCGAAAGAGGCGGTAGCTCAGGGGGGAGCGGCAGGCCGCAGGCCGATTGGCAAGGCAAGAGGGCATCAGTCGCACAGTTGTCAAGTCGGACAGCTCCCAGCGCCACGTCATGTCACGACTGGGTAGAACCTCGGTGTCAGGTCTGCTCGCTCGGATGTGTTTTCTAGTCAGAGCTCTCAGGACGGGGAATCGTGTCTCGTCTGTTGCTTGTCGATCCAGCCCATCTGGAACACCAGTCAGACAACTCTGACATTGCCCGAGAAGTAGTGCCCAAGGTGTGTCTGTGGACGAGTCTCCCCGGGTGAGCTGTGCCAGATAGCTCCGAGGTGTTAGGGAGGCAGGTGACTTTGTTGTGTGCCTTGTGTGGCTCCATCACCTATCGCTCCCATCGAAAGAGGCGGTAGCTCAGGGGGGAGCGGCAGGCCGCAGGCCGATTGGCAAGGCAAGAGGGCATCAGTCGCGCAGTTGTCAAGTCGGACAGCTCCCAGCGCCACGTCACGTCACGACTGGGTAGAACCTCGGTGTCAGGTCTCCTCGCTCGGATGTGTTTTCTAGTCAGAGCTCTCAGGACGGGGAATCGTGTCTTGTCTGTTGTTTGTCGATCCAGCCCATCTGCAACACCAGTCAGACAACTCTGACAATGGCCAAGAAGTGCCGTGCCCAAGGTGTGTCTGTGGACGAGTCTCCCCGGGTGAGCTGTGCCAGATAGCTCCGAGGTGTTAGGGAGGCAGGTGACTTTGTTGTGTGCCTTGTGTGGCTCCATCACCTATCGCTCCCATCGAAAGAGGCGGTAGCTCAGGGGGGAGCGGCAGGCCGCAGGCCGATTGGCAAGGCAAGAGGGCATCAGTCGCACAGTTGTCAAGTCGGACAGCTCCCAGCGCCACGTCATGTCACGACTGGGTAGAACCTCGGTGTCAGGTCTGCTCGCTCGGATGTGTTTTCTAGTCAGAGCTCTCAGGACGGGGAATCGTGTCTCGTCTGTTGCTTGTCGATCCAGCCCATCTGGAACACCAGTCAGACAACTCTGACATTGCCCGAGAAGTAGTGCCCAAGGTGTGTCTGTGGACGAGTCTCCCCGGGTGAGCTGTGCCAGATAGCTCCGAGGTGTTAGGGAGGCAGGTGACTTTGTTGTGTGCCTTGTGTGGCTCCATCACCTATCGCTCCCATCGAAAGAGGCGGTAGCTCAGGGGGGAGCGGCAGGCCGCAGGCCGATTGGCAAGGCAAGAGGGCATCAGTCGCACAGTTGTCAAGTCGGACAGCTCCCAGCGCCACGTCATGTCACGACTGGGTAGAACCTCGGTGTCAGGTCTGCTCGCTCGGATGTGTTTTCTAGTCAGAGCTCTCAGGACGGGGAATCGTGTCTCGTCTGTTGCTTGTCGATCCAGCCCATCTGGAACACCAGTCAGACAACTCTGACATTGCCCGAGAAGTAGTGCCCAAGGTGTGTCTGTGGACGAGTCTCCCCGGGTGAGCTGTGCCAGATAGCTCCGAGGTGTTAGGGAGGCAGGTGACTTTGTTGTGTGCCTTGTGTGGCTCCATCACCTATCGCTCCCATCGAAAGAGGCGGTAGCTCAGGGGGGAGCGGCAGGCCGCAGGCCGATTGGCAAGGCAAGAGGGCATCAGTCGCACAGTTGTCAAGTCGGACAGCTCCCAGCGCCACGTCATGTCACGACTGGGTAGAACCTCGGTGTCAGGTCTGCTCGCTCGGATGTGTTTTCTAGTCAGAGCTCTCAGGACGGGGAATCGTGTCTCGTCTGTTGCTTGTCGATCCAGCCCATCTGGAACACCAGTCAGACAACTCTGACATTGCCCGAGAAGTAGTGCCCAAGGTGTGTCTGTGGACGAGTCTCCCCGGGTGAGCTGTGCCAGATAGCTCCGAGGTGTTAGGGAGGCAGGTGACTTTGTTGTGTGCCTTGTGTGGCTCCATCACCTATCGCTCCCATCGAAAGAGGCGGTAGCTCAGGGGGGAGCGGCAGGCCGCAGGCCGATTAGCAAGGCAAGAGGGCATCAGTCGCACAGTTGTCAAGTCGGACAGCTCCCAGCGCCACGTCATGTCACGACTGGGTAGAACCTCGGTGTCAGGTCTGCTCGCTCGGATGTGTTTTCTAGTCAGAGCTCTCAGGACGGGGAATCGTGTCTCGTCTGTTGCTTGTCGATCCAGCCCATCTGGAACACCAGTCAGACAACTCTGACATTGCCCAAGAAGTAGTGCCCAAGGTGTGTCTGTGGACAAGTCTCCCCGGGTGAGCTGTGGCAGAGAGCTCCGAGGTGTTAGGGAGGCAGGTGACTTTGTTGTGTGCCTTGTGTGGCTCCATCACCTATCGCTCCCATCGAAAGAGGCGGTAGCTCAGGGGGGAGCGGCAGGCCGCAGGCCGATTGGCAAGGCAAGAGGGCATCAGTCGCGCAGTTGTCGAGTCGGACAGCTCCCAGCGCCACGTCACGTCACGACTGGGTAGAACCTCGGTGTCAGGTCTCCTCGCTCGGATGTGTTTTCTAGTCAGAGCTCTCAGGACGGGGAATCGTGTCTCGTCTGTTGCTTGTCGATCCAGCCCATCTGGAACACCAGTCAGACAACTCTGACATTGCCCAAGAAGTAGTGCCCAAGGTGTGTCTGTGGACAAGTCTCCCCGGGTGAGCTGTGGCAGAGAGCTCCGAGGTGTTAGGGAGGCAGGTGACTTTGTTGTGTGCCTTGTGTGGCTCCATCACCTATCGCTCCCATCGAAAGAGGCGGTAGCTCAGGGGGGAGCGGCAGGCCGCAGGCCGATTAGCAAGGCAAGAGGGCATCAGTCGCACAGTTGTCAAGTCGGACAGCTCCCAGCGCCACGTCATGTCACGACTGGGTAGAACCTCGGTGTCAGGTCTGCTCGCTCGGATGTGTTTTCTAGTCAGAGCTCTCAGGACGGGGAATCGTGTCTCGTCTGTTGCTTGTCGATCCAGCCCATCTGGAACACCAGTCAGACAACTCTGACATTGCCCAAGAAGTAGTGCCCAAGGTGTGTCTGTGGACGAGTCTCCCCGGGTGAGCTGTGCCAGATAGCTCCGAGGTGTTAGGGAGGCAGGTGACTTTGTTGTGTGCCTTGTGTGGCTCCATCACCTATCGCTCCCATCGAACGAGGCGGTAGCTCAGTGGTAAGCGGCAGGCCGCAGGCCGATTGGCAAGGCAAGAGGGCATCAGTCGCGCAGTTGTCGAGTCGGACAGCTCCCAGCGCCACGTCATGTCACGACTGGGTAGAACCTCGGTGTCAGGTCTGCTCGCTCGGATGTGTTTTCTAGTCAGAGCTCTCAGGACGGGGAATCGTGTCTCGTCTGTTGCTTGTCGATCCAGCCCATCTGGAACACCAGTCAGACAACTCTGACATTGCCCAAGAAGTAGTGCCCAAGGTGTGTCTGTGGACAAGTCTCCCCGGGTGAGCTGTGGCAGAGAGCTCCGAGGTGTTAGGGAGGCAGGTGACTTTGTTGTGTGCCTTGTGTGGCTCCATCACCTATCGCTCCCATCGAACGAGGCGGTAGCTCAGGGGGGAGCGGCAGGCCGCAGGCCGATTGGCAAGGCAAGAGGGCATCAGTCGCGCAGTTGTCGAGTCGGACAGCTCCCAGCGCCACGTCATGTCACGACTGGGTAGAACCTCGGTGTCAGGTCTGCTCGCTCGGATGTGTTTTCTAGTCAGAGCTCTCAGGACGGGGAATCGTGTCTCGTCTGTTGCTTGTCGATCCAGCCCATCTGGAACACCAGTCAGACAACTCTGACATTGCCCGAGAAGTAGTGCCCAAGGTGTGTCTGTGGACGAGTCTCCCCGGGTGAGCTGTGCCAGATAGCTCCGAGGTGTTAGGGAGGCAGGTGACTTTGTTGTGTGCCTTGTGTGGCTCCATCACCTATCGCTCCCATCGAAAGAGGCGGTAGCTCAGTGGTAAGCGGCAGGCCGCAGGCCGATTAGCAAGGCAAGAGGGCATCAGTCGCACAGTTGTCAAGTCGGACAGCTCCCAGCGCCACGTCATGTCACGACTGGGTAGAACCTCGGTGTCAGGTCTGCTCGCTCGGATGTGTTTTCTAGTCAGAGCTCTCAGGACGGGGAATCGTGTCTCGTCTGTTGCTTGTCGATCCAGCCCATCTGGAACACCAGTCAGACAACTCTGACATTGCCCGAGAAGTAGTGCCCAAGGTGTGTCTGTGGACGAGTCTCCCCGGGTGAGCTGTGCCAGATAGCTCCGAGGTGTTAGGGAGGCAGGTGACTTTGTTGTGTGCCTTGTGTGGCTCCATCACCTATCGCTCCCATCGAAAGAGGCGGTAGCTCAGTGGTAAGCGGCAGGCCGCAGGCCGATTAGCAAGGCAAGAGGGCATCAGTCGCACAGTTGTCAAGTCGGACAGCTCCCAGCGCCACGTCATGTCACGACTGGGTAGAACCTCGGTGTCAGGTCTGCTCGCTCGGATGTGTTTTCTAGTCAGAGCTCTCAGGACGGGGAATCGTGTCTCGTCTGTTGCTTGTCGATCCAGCCCATCTGGAACACCAGTCAGACAACTCTGACATTGCCCGAGAAGTAGTGCCCAAGGTGTGTCTGTGGACGAGTCTCCCCGGGTGAGCTGTGCCAGATAGCTCCGAGGTGTTAGGGAGGCAGGTGACTTTGTTGTGTGCCTTGTGTGGCTCCATCACCTATCGCTCCCATCGAAAGAGGCGGTAGCTCAGGGGGGAGCGGCAGGCCGCAGGCCGATTGGCAAGGCAAGAGGGCATCAGTCGCGCAGTTGTCGAGTCGGACAGCTCCCAGCGCCACGTCACGTCACGACTGGGTAGAACCTCGGTGTCAGGTCTCCTCGCTCGGATGTGTTTTCTAGTCAGAGCTCTCAGGACGGGGAATCGTGTCTTGTCTGTTGTTTGTCGATCCAGCCCATCTGCAACACCAGTCAGACAACTCTGACAATGGCCAAGAAGTGCCGTGCCCAAGGTGTGTCTGTGGACGAGTCTCCCCGGGTGAGCTGTGCCAGATAGCTCCGAGGTGTTAGGGAGGCAGGTGACTTTGTTGTGTGCCTTGTGTGGCTCCATCACCTATCGCTCCCATCGAAAGAGGCGGTAGCTCAGGGGGGAGCGGCAGGCCGCAGGCCGATTGGCAAGGCAAGAGGGCATCAGTCGCACAGTTGTCAAGTCGGACAGCTCCCAGCGCCACGTCATGTCACGACTGGGTATGTGTGGCCCCATCACCTATCGCTCCCATCGAACGAGGCGGTAGCTCAGTGGTAGAGCGGCAGATTGCAATGATGCCTGTTGCAAGGTATCTGTAGGTCCCCAGTTCGATCCTGGGTCATCTCTTTTTTCGATTTGTTTGTCCTTTTTGGCCCCTCATCCGCGGCGTATTCGCGCGCCACCGGCTGGTGAATCCCTTCGATTGACCCCTCTTCTCGTGTCTCAGAACTCAAACACAGAGCTGCACAGTCGATCACTCCGAACACTCACCTCAGTAGACTTACCCCAACGTGTCCGCCAGGTCGTCCAGAGTTTCAACAGTTGAACCCACAGCGACAGCTGTGTACCTGTTTCACGGGGCGCGCGCGCGCGCCGTTTGCAGTTTGGTCCACACCTCCCCACTCATGATCTGCCGGTCCCCTGGTCGCCAAATCGCAGGGTTGACCGACGGAGCAGACAGGTACGTCATTCGAGCTCAAATTCCTCTCGAGACCACAACAATCCACTCCACAACAGCGCGTCGCGGCCTGTAGAGGCCGGGACCCGCCTGGCTCGGAACGTAATTACCTTCGTCTCAGCCGCCACCCCCAGAAATGGCATCTCGTAAGCAGAGGTTGCTAACGACTTGCTTGCGTCAAGCGTTTCGTTGCGCTGCGTAATGAACTTGGCAGACCGAAAGCCGGGCTAACTTTGAAGATTATGCCGTTTTGCACAATCAGGCCTGTGCCACGCGATGACGCCCAGCGCGGTAACCCGTCCGATGGAAAACAAGTCTGGATGACACTTCTCCCGGCAATTTTGACGCGGACGGGGGTGTAGTAGGAGCAACAAGGTAGTCTGATTCGAACATCACTATACCTGGGCCAAGGCAATTGAAACCGCCACCGCACAAAGTTCGCGCAGTGGGACGATCGAATCGAGGCTCAAGCGATCGTCTCTGTGCAGAGGGTTTGAATGGCATGGCTGGAACTCGATCAGACGCCAGACGTTTCCCCTTGTCTTCGACTGCTGAGTTGTACGTTCCGCAAGCTGGAATTTGAGTGTAACAGGTTGCTCACTTGTGAGGGTAGCTGGCTGTTCCGATGGACGGCCGTGACCAACTTCTCCCGGCTTACGACCAGCGAAGACAATCGTAATGATCTGCGCTAGAATCGATTGAGCGTACCAAATTCTGCATGAGTGCATGAGCAGGGTTAGCGGTGACCGTCTACGCGCAAGGATAACGTCGAGTTTTGGCCGATTGATAATGCGGCGGGCAAAGACACCGTGCCGGAACCATAAGACTGTGCGGACCATCGCCCTCGTGCAATTATCATTCCCGTCTTGTATGCTTGCTTGTCCCTATACTCCCCGTCGCCATCCAGCTCAACTTCGACAATGATGCTCAAGATCCTTTCCTTTCGTCTCGCACGGGCTTTGTCTCTATCGTCATCGTCGTTGCCGTCCTTGCTCTCGTAACCGCCGCAAGTATCCTTTGTCCTGATCGGAAATTGTCCGATGTCACCCGTACAACATCAATCAGACCTTCAAGTCAGCTGAAGCGGCTTTTGCGCCTGACGTAGTGCAGAAATCGCTCCACAGGCTTACGACACACCACCCTGACTGTCTCTGTCCTCCTCCTCTTTGCGAGATGTGGTAGGGAAAAAGGAAAACGCCCGATACCAGCCATTGCAAAGACAAGGTCTTCCGTCCGATGCCACATGCACTAGTAGTTTTCTGTTTCGATTCCGAGTGAGCGTGTCTATACATGCTCTTGCCTTTTCGACATTGAGGGGTCATGGGTCAGGGGTGAGTCCCGAGTAAGGATATCTATACTCTACAGGAGCTCTTGCCCTTTTGAGAGCAGCATCCGTGAGGTCAGACTTTGAGTTTTGACTATCTCGTCGGTATTTTTTCCACAGTTCGTCGTTTATCGGATTCCACATGCCGTCGGTTATCGGTAATGGACTTTCTATAATTCGTATACAGTACGTCTGATACTCGTAGGATACAATCATGTTCTCTTCCGGCCACTTCATTCGGCGCGACCTCTCAAGTCGACTTCCATTCGGTGTGGTGTTTCCCCTTCTTGGGATCCAAGGCGGCTTCGTCCTGGTAGAATCAAATTCATCAGTTTGTGACGTTCTGTTTGCCCTAAAGCTCTCGGACGACCCACTTTGGTGTCGTACTGATGGTCGCCGAACTAGCACACGGACAAGAACAGTTAGCAATCAGTACAAGCGAGCTTCACCAGCCTGGACCAGCTCACATAATCAAGCTCGGCTTCCTCAAAGTCTGGTATGACAACGAAAGGTCAGATCCCAATGCTATCGACACCGGTCATCAGTCACACGGCGCAACATACTGGTAGGCAACGAGTCACACCCGGCTTGCTTCAACCAGGACAAGGTGGCATCGAGCGCGGGCGTGATCGAGTCGCTCTCGAGACTGATCTTGCAGACTCGCTTCAAAGCGTCGTACGACTTTCGCAATTCCTGAGCGATCTTGGGGTTCTCCAACAGGTTCTTGAGTTTCGGGTTCTCGGTATAGATCGGCTGCAGGATGTCAGAGATACCGTCGCTCTGGATGATACAGCCGGCCCTGTTGAGGTGCTAACCATAGTCAGCGATCAAATCTGCGTCGACACAAGAACGCTGTCAACTTGCCTCCAGATCCCGATGACGTTGGCATAGTTGATGTTCCAGTGTTGATCTTCGGAGGCTTGGGCAATGATCTATCGGCAGTAGCGAGGTCAGTCACGAGGAGTCGCTTCATCTGACGAGCACCAATCACTCACATGCATGCCCTGCACATAAGATCCCAAGATACCAGCGTAAACGGCTAGCCTCAAGTCCTTGAGGAATTCCTTCTGATCAAAGGACTTGTCGTCACCAAGCCTCTTTGGTAAGGGAAGGTCGAGTGCCTCGTGGGCCTTCAGACGAGTTCGACGGAAAGCCGACGTGATACGAAGTTGGTGAGCGGCAGCGATGGTAGGTGCCGCTACGTGTCGCCCGGCGATCTCCCTAAGAGTCCATACACCAGTACCTTCCGAGTTGTCTGCAATGAGGAGTGAAATGTAAGTCTCGCCCAAATCTCAATATAGCTTCCCAACTTACCGACATCCTGAGTCACCTTGTCCTCGATTCCGTCAACGATGCCCTTCTTCATGTCCAAACCGTCTCCATGCCTGAATCGAAGGATTTCGGCTCCAATCTGCGTGGCGGGTTAGCCTTCAGCTGGACTCGTCTTGACTACCACGAGCGGGACCAACCTTGAGCAAAAAGTTGTCGTACAGCTCTTTCCCCTCCTGGCCTTCTCCAGCCTTGTCATCTTCGCCTCCCTTGGCGTTGGTGCCGTTCCACTCGTCAAAGAGGTCCGCGACGGCCTTGTTTTCCAAGCCAGCGGTATGGTGCAGCAGGTAATGGGCCTCGGCAAGGATCGACAGGTGACCTTGTTCGATACCGTTGTCTACAGGTGTGATGGGAACAGTCAGCTCGCTGCTCCGTAACACCGGTTGAACCCATGCTACCTACGAATCATCTTGACGTAATGTCCCGAACCACCCGGACCGACGTAACACACGCAAGGGTTCCCCTTGCCGTCCTTGGCGGCCCATTTCTTGAGCTTCTCTTCCACCTTGGCATACGCCTCGGTAGTGCCCGAAGGGGAGATCGACGGACCGTGACGGGAAGACTGGTAGCCTCCAGAGACACCAGTGCCGACGTAATGAACATTGCGGTTGACGCACTTTCCCTGACGACGCTCTGTCTCCTCCCACCACTCGTTTCCGCCTGGAAGAGAGTATCAAACATCAGTTCGGAACTCTCATGCGGGCGAACCTCAAGTACTCGCCATCAATGACGATATCACCGGGACTGAGAAGCGGCAAAAGTTCATCCAGAACTTTATCGACCGCCGGCCCATGCGGCAAGCTCATGACAAAGACCCTAGGTCCGTTCTTCCCGGTATCGAACGAAGCCACCATGTCCTCCAAGGAAGAAGCCCGAATGAGATGGATTCCGATGTTCTCTCCGTCATCAACGGCCTTGTTCAACGCATCGTCCGACTGCGGTAGCAGGATATCATCGAAAGCGTGAGTTTCGTAACGTCAATAATGTCTTCCAGCCCGGCTACTACATACGGTGTCGTACTGCAATGGCGGTCCACGCGATCAGCCTATGAATCGACTGAGCTAGAGTCCGTTTCGACGTACGATGGCGACAGAGTCCCCCTGCTCGGCAGCGTTCAAACTCCCTGTCGAATCCTGCTATAAGTTACCCCTATCTCTGTAGACAGAGACTCGCGAGCTACTCACAACCACCTCCCATACTGCCTGCGAATCGCAGAAAACCGTCAGCTCATGGAGTGAGGGCCTGCAGACCATGGTTCATACCTCCCCCGATCATTCCCAGAGTGGGGACCGCCTTGTCCTGAACAGCACTGCCTTTATTTTCCGTCATGCTTGCTCGTTTATCTTCTCGCGTCAAGACTTTTGATCCTCGACAAGCAGCTCTGGGTGCGAAATAGCTATGCCCGTATTAAACGACTAATTCCTGGCCAGACTAGGAATATCCTGTGAGACCTTTGAGGCCTATGACCTATGGCCTATGAGGCGTGAGAAATGAGACGTCGTCACCTTCGTAATCTGTGGGCTCAAGGCCGAACAGTCCCCGAACTCGTTTACGTCGTCCCGTGACGTCAGCTACGGAATCAGAAATACATCTATCGAGTCGAGGCTGGAGGTACGCAAACAGGAACCACAATCCACACAGATCATAGGGTACTCCGAACTGGGGCAACTTGTACAATTCTCTTTCCTTCCAGGCATAAACACGTTCACGAATCCACCCTATTTGTTTTCCCTAAGCCATCTCTACGTCACCATCAGCCGGCGCGGCGGTAGCGGTGGTAGTAGCGGTAGTGGCAGGCTGAGATACAGCACGGCGTTATCGTCAGATCTACGAGCGCTTCGCACCAAGAGATAGCCCGGCGACTTGCCGCATGGTAGGTATCGAGCTCCTTGTCGAGGTCCTCAGCCATAAGAGGCTTGCGACTCTTGGGTGCAGGCTTGTCACCCCTCGCAGACCTCGGTCCCCTTTCAGACCTACCTCCTCGGCTAGGTGCGGGTCCAGAAGGTCGGGGAGCCCGAGTAGCTCCTCGGCCCCAAGAGTCCGACCTGCGGTACAAGCAGAGAGAGTTGGACCAACGGTCCGAAATCGACACCCTCAAGCTCCAACTTACCCGGCGTTCCCATTTCGGGCGGGACCCGTTGACCTCCGATCGTTGTTTCCGGAATCACTGCGCATCTTTGAACCACCTTCGATCCTACCCAACAGGTCGCTACCCCCTTTGGACATCTGTTCAGTCGCACGGGGCTGATAGTCGTCAAACCTTATGTTCAATGCTTGCCCTACGAGTGGGTTCGGGCAGGATCAGCATCCGGTCCAGCGCAAGGCATCGCCTTCTCTGATCGACTCTGGCTCACCTTTAGCAAGGTTACCGTCGAACCGGTTGATGGCGTCTTTGGCCTGCTTGTTGTTCTCGTAATTGACAGTAGCGACCCCAGTCGAACGTCCAGATCGATCGTACTGTTTTCGAGAGTCGTTCGTTGTTGAGACCATACGCATTGTAGAGGGGAGAGAAGAAAAAGGCCGCCCGGCGGGAAACGTATGAGCTTCTCGTATCTCAACTGATGGTAGGCATGAATACCGTCAGCCCATGACTTAGAACCAGGATCAGTAGAAGACGGTAGCCTTGACTCACTATCGCTCCGACAGAACAGCGGGAGAATGAGCACGCCCCGAGTAGACATCGCGTCTTGCGCGTGTATTGACCTTTCCACCTTGCCTGCTGCATCCAGCCCATCTTCGCACGATCGCCGTAACGGATCGTTTTTTCGCCCAGGTTGTCGGTCGACGACAGCCTTGATTTGTCGTGCAACACATGCCGCTCGGGTCGTTTACATCTCAAGAGGGAAGGAGGCGGAGGAATCAGATTCTTACGCGAATGATCGGGCCATCAACGATGGTTCCGGCTCTCGAGAAGATGGTCTGTACCGAGAAAGTGAGCAGAAGTAGAACCATAGATGCGGGTGAAGAGGGTGCTTACGGTCAGATCATCTTTGGTGACTTCATAGTGAAGGTTAGAAATCAACAGCCTCGTCTCCCTGCCCTCGGCAGCACGAGGCCTGAATCCAGCGCCTCCAGCAGGTCGGCCTCCTCGCTGATTGTACATGTCGTGAGTCCAGGCTCCGTCGGTAGATCGAGGAGGCGGTCGCTGCGTGGAAAATGTCGTATGTCAGCTGATCGCCCCAAGATGTCTGACAAGAATGCTTCGATACGCACAGCATACGGGGTAGCGTTGCTGGCGGGACGGCTGGGTCGAGGAGCCCTGTTTGCGGCAGGACGTGATCCCTTGCGGTCCGAGATACGTTCATCGAGGCTCTTTTCAACGTCCATCGTATTAGGTCAAGATAATGTAGCTAGATGGGATTGTCTGTATCGGCGGGCTTCTCCAGCTATGAACGAGTGAGTGAATTGGTTGAAGAGAAAGCTTGTATAGCGAAATGGACCGATGCACCGATGAGAGGCCTGAGAGGGATCATCATCAAGACCAGCGTGAGGAAGCGGGCGGCAGGTCTCCACTGACGGACATAATTCGATTGTTTGCCATGTCCGTCTCGACCATCGCGCGTCGCGTTCAGGAATGGGATGCCGTTACGAACGACCTTGTCAACACAAGAGTCGACCTCGCGCATACATCTCTTTGCACTTCGAACTCGATAAAACAACCTCTATCCAGACCATTCTTGCCTAATTCCATCTCGAAGCTATGTCCGGCCTATTTCCCGTCCAAAAGTCGAAAACGCGGCGCCCAAATGGCAACTCGTCAATGTCCACGAGCACACCGCTGGGAGCGAGCTCGCGACTGTCGGGAAACAATCACTCTGGCGGACAGTCTCAGCAGAACCGACAGCTCTCGGAGGAGCAGAAGCAGGAGATCAAGGAGGCTTTCGAGCTATTCGACCAGGATCATGATGGAGCGATCGATTACCACGAGCTCAAGGTGGCCATGCGAGCGCTCGGGTTTGAGCTGAAGAAAGCCGAGGTCTTGAAGTTGATCCGGGATCACGATAGGCAAGCGGATGGCCTGATGGAGTACGACGACTTTGTCAAGATTAGTGAGTGCCGTGTTCCAGATCTGCTCTCCCTAATATTGTCGGAGCTTACTATAGAAGCACAACTACTCTTTTAGTGACCGCCCATATCCTCGCTCGAGACCCGATGGAAGAGGTCAAGCGAGCATTCAGGCTCTTTGACGACGAGGGAAGGGGGAAAATCAACATTAAGAACCTGAGAAGGGTAGCAAAGGAGCTTGGCGAGTCGTTGGGGGAAGAGGAGCTGTGAGTCGTATGGCCTGTTCCGGAAACTCGATCAGGCAAGCAGCTGAACACGGTATCCTTCGACTTCCCAGACAAGCCATGATTGATGAATTCGACCTGGACCAAGATGGCGAGATCAACCTCGACGTCAGTATGTTCCGGGTAAATCTCATGTGACAGCTGCTGACTCGAATCCTCATGCAGGAATTTATCGCCATCATGACAGACGGGGAATGATCGTTCCTATCGCCAGACCTTACCTTCCCATCACCTTCGATTTATCTCCCATATCTGTTTCTCGCCACCTGATGATCTCGATGATTCCCTCTGTTCTCCTGTAAACCTTCTAATGATCATAACGACCTCAATTCGGCCTTGTATACATGGAAATCGGGAGTACCGGTACATCCCGGATCAAGATCAATACTGCCTGATTCCCCCTTCTCCTCCTGCGACCCAGATGTTGCCCTCCCCAGCGCCTACCGCGACGCTGTTGACAGGGACCGCTTCCCATCCAGCATACTCTTCCACTACCTTGACCGAGTCGCTCTCCAACATGGATGCTCGGAAAGGTAGTCCCGAGGCTGGAGTGACGATTAGATCCACCCCGTTCCTCGTCTTGACGAACGCCAAGTCATTGATGATCGCTTGATTCCGGGAAAAAATCCGCATGCTCTTGCTCTCCCCGTCCGCTGACATCGTCGAGAGGTCCCTGACCACGACAACACCCTTGGCTGAGGCAGACGCCAGGAGGTGGCTTTCAGGATCGTAAGCGATCGCATGAATCGCTCCCCCTCGGCGATCTTCCGGCACCGAGGCCGACGGCGGAATATGCGGGAAAGTCTCGATGACCGTCTTTTTGCTGGCCAGGTCAAAGACCGCTAGTAATCCGTTACTGGATGACAAGCCGGTAAAGACGAGCTTGTCGGCGGTATCTTCCTGTAACTCGCCAGCAAGCGTTCTCGGTACAAAGTCCTCCTCTGCCAGGAAGCTCGAGTTGTTCCCATCGCCCAAACCGCTTTGCCGCCTGATGCTCTCGCGAAGAGCGCTCGCACCCTCCCCAACGGCAATCGTCTCGACCCCGCTAAAGCCCTTGGTGTGCATTGTCGAAACGCATTTCCCAGCCCCAACGTCCCACAGCTTGATGCTCCCATCTTTACTTCCAGAGAGGATGTTCCTGCCTACCCCGAGGATGGCAGTCGTGGTTACCGCTCTCTTGTGGCCTGTCAACGATCGAGGGTTGATCCCTGTTGTTGCAGAAAAGATCCGGATCGTTGCGTCTGATGAGGCAGTAAGTACGACCTGCAAAGTTGAACAAAGCGGCGATCAATTCTGGGTTTCACCTCTTGCAGACCTGGACGGGACTTTCGATCTCAGCTTACCTCTCCGCTTGGGAACCACTTGACGTCCAGCACATCCCCGACATGCCCTTTAAGCTTGACAGGCTTGTTTTTCGGCGCAGAGCTTGACGGCTCCGTCGAATCTTGTACGTAACAGTATCCGTCTGGTCCTCCGTAGACGATGTGATTGCCATTAGGCGAGACGTCGATAACGTTGAGATCCAAAGGGGCCTGTGATAGATGGCATACACACCAGGCCGTATGTCAGGGCAGGATCCACCGATGAGAAAGCGGTCAACTCACCTTCGAGTCTTCATTAGCAGGTGTGTTCACGGTATTCCTGGGGAAACGGACCAAAGTCGACTCGAGTTGAAGAGACTCGGCTGCAACCTCGAACGTTCTCTGTGCGGGACATTTTCGATCAGAGGATGATTGCTGTTGTCACTCCATCCGTTGATCTACTCACATGTGACTTTCTCTCTATTCGAACTCCATCCCGCGCTTGGAGAGACACTCCTTGTAGACCCTCGCCGGTCTTCCTGAGGCGGACTTTGCCATGCACAGAGGTTTGGCCTTCTTTATACTATCAAAGTGGATTATTCAGCTAACGGTCTTCGCTAGGGAAGGTCGAACCATCCTGCTTACACATGATACCCAGAAGTCTTCCTGTTCGAACACCGCCTGTGCGACGTCATCGAACACGGCAAGAGTATCGTGCTAAAGATTGAAAGAGGAAGGGGTTAGGGGTATCAGCGGCTGCGTCGCGAAAGAGGTTCCTTGTCGCCTACCGACCTGGATGTCGATGGAGGATAGCAGCTGGAATTTTGCCATGTTTCTACGCAGTTATCAGCCTAAACATATAGCGGCTGTCATGCAGGAAATGAGTGGGTCATGGTCGAAAGTAGCTGAAGTATTATTTTGCAGTCAATTGTGTACTTGCGTACTTGTGTTTGCCCGGACCAGAGCGATTCGCAAGCTCGAGGTTGAGAAGGAGGGGAACTGCGGGGTCTCCACACACAGACACACACACTTACGGCATCGCTCGGTCGTCGCCGGCTTCCCTCCAGATCCTGGGCCATCCCATCGTATCCATCCTACTGAGAGTGTCAAGTGTCGGTCTCTCCCCACGAAGGAGGTCACTGCATTTGCGACCTAAGATCATAGATAATCGGACCACAACACCAGAGTTATATATCCATATCAATCAGACACACGCCCGATCCCGTCGACTTGTCGGTCTTGCCATCTTAGCTACCGCCACGGGTGTCGTGATAGACGTCCGCAAATCAAGGGGGCGACCCCCTGCCGAACGGCCATGTCGCCCTTCTCGTTCCTGTCCAGCTTCACCTTGCCCAGCTTGAGCTCCGTCAATGCATATATCCCGAATCTATCTCTACCGGAAAACATTCAAAAGAAGCTGGTCTCTTTCGTACTCAGGAGGACACTTGGAAAGTTCGTCCAGCATGATGGGCTTCTCGGTGACAAGGTCGAGACCCAGGTAGCTAGTGGCAGGATCGCTTTCGGACGTCTCGAGCTCGACCGACAAGTATGTCTACTCTCTAGCATGGAAGGTGTCGTTGCCCCGGGGCTGACGTAATGACTGCCTCGATCTTGCAGGCTATCAACTCTTACCTTCCCCCAAGCATACCCCTGACCGTCACTTCAGGCTATATAACCGATGCCGACATTCAACTTCCGTTTCCCAACCTCCTATCTGCACCTCTTGACATATGTATCGGAGAGGTCCATTTGAACCTAGCTCTTCGAGAAGTGGTCAAGGGCGGCGAAGAAGATAGAGAAGTCGAGCGGGAATCCAACTTGGAGCGGTCGGTCTGGGCGGTTACTGGGGAGTTCCTCTCCGAATCGCTCTCTCCCGGGGAGAGGCAAGACCTCTCGGAATCGATAGCTCTACCATCCGAGGGCAGAGAGGGTCTGGAGGAATCTATCTATCACGCTCCTGGTGGTTTCCCGGTTCCGAAACCAGACTCTGTCGCAGATCCCCCTTCGGCGTCGATACTAGCTTCGGTCATCGAGAGTATCCTCTCTCGTCTGCACGTAGACGTCACAAGTATTACCATCAGGTTGAATCTGCCTTCGCCTCCGGAGGTCGTTCAGGAGCAAGCTCGCGACCTGGAAGAGTCGGACATCTCCATCTCTTCTTCACGGCAGGTGCAGGCGGTTCCTGAAGCGGTAGAGATCAAGCTAGAGAGAATCTCTTACGGCTTGGATGGCTCGGGAGGGGAGAAGATGCGCAAGATGCGAGTGGCCGACGTAGCAGTATGGATTGTCGCCAAAGATCCCAAGGATGTGGAAGAGATCCGCGACAGTGTTGCTTCTACATCGTCAAGCAGTCATTCCGGTCAGAAGACTGAACCCGGCGGATCGGGCATCACGGGTCAACCGTATGGGCGATCGACCATGCTGGGCGAAGCAGAGAGCCTATATGAGAGCGCCCTCGGTTCGTCTAATGCTGCTGAGGAGCAGGAACAAGTCATCGACCCATTCGGTTCTCCAACCGGATCCAACTACGAGTCTGGCTGTATCGACGATGAAAAAGGGGAACAGGACTGGACACCCCATCGGATATGTTCGTTCGGGAAGTCAGGCGCGGAGTTGAGTTTCCAGGCATTGCAAGATGGCACGACTCGACCAATTACTCGTTTGGAGCTCGGGGACATCCAGCTGGCATTGTCAATCAGCGATGTGGAAATACTGATAGGCCTGGTTTCGTCATGGACCTCTCGTATACCTCGTTCAGCCGGTCAGGATACCGCCGTACCATCTGGCTCCGGCTCGACCCAAGCGGTGGTACAGATTGCTAGTATACGAACCTCGCTATATCTAACAGAAGCGAACCAATCAGGTCTGATTTTCTGTACGGATAGAACGGTGGATGGGACCCTTCCTCCTAGGACGGCTCTTAACCTGGTCCTTGACCTGGTCCTTGACCAGATCACAGTCTCCTCGGACGGAGATGCGACCCGTATGGACGTCGCGGATATCAAGCTCGTCTGGAATCAATCAAGACAGGAGGGAAAGATGGCAACACCTGTCACGCTCATCTCCCTATTTTCGGTGGGCGAGGAAAAGTCTATGTCGGATACAGGTGACAAAGGTCCTGAGAACGACGTCCAGTCAGCCACCCTCAGACCGAAATGTCATTGGGACCGGCCTCCTCTGCGGGATGGAACACGTACCGTGCAGGCAGGCTGTACCATCGAGGTTCAGCAGGGTTCTGGTGAGCCATGCTTCAATTTCGGCACCGGGACGTACGGCTGACTTGACACCTGAATTTCAGTCAGTACGGCAATCCCGGGTGTTGAAGTTTCCCTTGACCTTGCTGTGGTGGAAACCATGATGCCCTTCCTCCATCAACTCTCTACCGTCTTTGCCCAAGTACCATCCTCGGACGAGCGCCCACAAACATCTGCACGGGAACCCACAATGTCGGAGTACAAGCTTTCTTGTCATCGTCTCAGATTGAAAGCCGGATTCCCGCTTCAAGACCGCTTTTATGAACTCGATTCTCACAAGGAGAATACTGACCGTCAGGTCGTCCTTGATCTATGTGGTGTCCTTGCCTCTGCAAACGGAAATGGACGCAGCCCGTCAATGGTTTTTGATACCTTGGCGATCTATTTTGGCCTGGCGACCGGTAAGACCTATAAGGCAGGCTCTTTCATGTCAGGGTTCTTCGCTCAACCTTGGTCAATTCGGTCAGCAGATGGGTTGTTGTCTGCAGTTTGCAAAGTCTCCTCGGGTGCATCAGCTGGCGAAGCCTCTTTGACTATGGTCGAAACCGATGGCCAGAACGCACATTTGCATGCACAGCTACCATTACTGTACATCTGGCTCGATGACCAGGTCTGGGCGGGAATGCAGTACCTTGCAGATGATCTAAGTCTCTGGCTTGACTCGATCGCGAACGGGGAGGATCTTTCTACTCGAGACAACATCAAGCTGGTCAGCAGCCGATTCTTTGGTCCTATGAGTACAGTTTCTGCGATGGATATATCTGTGGAACGACTGGAAGGCTTGCAACGAAAGACCCTTCGCCTTGAAATCGCCTCGAGTGAGTTGCAATGGATTGCGTACTGTGGTAAGCAACGTTTATTGAATTGTGCTCAACATCAAATTGGGATAGTTTACGTCGAAGTTCAGGGCAGGGATCACAATTTGAAACTCGACGCTGCTACCGCCGAAGTCGATATTTACGCGCTTGAGGGCAAAGAGGTCAGTCGAATCCCTTGTCATCGATGACTGTGTACACGGTGTTGATCTACGATACGGCAGTCTGGAAACATAGTAAACGTGGATCTCGCTCATCTAAAAAGCTCCCTACATCAAGCTTCAGCTCCAGCGATCACCCTTTTAGGAGAGCTTCCGGGACGGACCAAATCAGTGAGGCCACATCTCCTCTATCCTGCTATACATCGATGAGCTAATCACAGATTAACGTCGCAGCCCGCTTCGGCCAGACCGGCTTTATCATTGCGACTAGCGACTATCCAATCGACCCAAACCTTACTCAAGCAAACAAGCATAGATTTTAATCTATCATCATCCGCCTTGTACACCAAGGGTCGAGAACCTTGGATGGATGGGATCGCAAAAGCTCTTCAAGCTCCGCGCGATGTAAGCCTCTCAGAGAATCCATCTTTGGGTCCCGCAATGACGTCCCACCGCATACAGGTCTTCGTTGACGTCGCTCCCAGCGATATCACCAAGGTTTCCATCAGCGTAGACGACGTCGCTATCATTTATCGGACCAAGATGGAAGGCGCGCTCTGCTTCGACGTCAACCAGTTTCGCGTTCGAACTACTAAAAGACATCATGCGGAAACCCAAGACTTCACCCTTAAGAGTGACGAGATCAGACTTCACGCGGCTGATGTTGATGACAAAGCAACATCGTCTCATATGCAGCCGGAAATGCTACCTTGGGAGGTTTGTTCCTGTTTCAGCCTTATCAGGTTCGCATCATGAAACCGACTGACGTTAGCACCTTGCTATCTCATTAGACATCATCTTACTGTGATGTGGCTAAATTGCTGAACTTTCGAGCTAAGCTGTCCCTGCGAGACCATTCGGAACAGGTCCACGTATGTGAGACCATCATCCGCATCGTCGAACTTCCTGCTAATTATCCATGCAGATCGATATCAATCGCATGGACACCACTGTTCATGGCTGCACCGATTCGTTGCGCACGACTGTTCAACATCTAGGCTCGATGGTCGCATCCTTCGCCACGACGCCGGAACCTCCTGGAAAGCCGGAAACTGGACATAGCCATGAACTGCCCAATCCTCAAAAGCCCGTATTCCAGCGCGATATCGATATTGTAGAAAAGGCATTCAGTCGCGAGGACATGAAGCCCGCCGAGGGCGATCTCCTTGACGACGATCTGCCTACTCATCGACAATACTTAACGATCTCAAGGAAGGGCAAACTGGACTCGGCAAATCAAGAGGATCTAAGGGGAGCAGACGGGATCGCGATAGAATGTCAAGATTGGTTCGAGATGGACTTGGATCATCACGACGAGCTTTCAGATCTCCTAGCCAAGTTATCCCCGGCTACGTGAGTTGCCCTAGACTCAATGGCATTATTCGCCGAAACCTGATGATGTGTTCACATTGCTACAGGGAAAAGTTCTCTTTACGGATTGTCACCGAGAATTGCAATTTGAAGTTTGAGCTATTTGACGGGTACGATTGGGCTACAACAAGGCATGTCATCGAAGTTGAGCGGAAAGCCATGCGACGGCAACTGCAACGTATTCGCCAGGTCTTGGCCACAGGGCAGGAAGCTCCCCAAGATGTTTCCGAATTGAGCGGCTTTGCCTTCAATTCTGTTCATCTTGGCCTACCGGAAGACACCGAATTCTCGAGCGCCGCGGAGCTTGCAAGTGCTATCGATATCAGCCTAAAGAATCTAGACAATGCATTGGAAGGCCAAACTGAAGGATGGCAAGAGCTAGACGACAATCGGCCTCCTACCGCTACTACAGTCGAGAGGAAGGCAGGAAGAAGTTTGAACCGAGCGTCGAGAGCTGGCATCGAGTTCAAATTACTTGGAATCCACCTGCAATACCTCAAACCTCTCTTTCCAAATTCATCTGGCTTCGATTCCAGCTTGGATCTTAGCGTGGAATCGCTAGAGATTCTGGATAACCTTCCGTCCTCCACATGGAAAACCTTTCTGAAGACAAGACCTGCTGAGCGATCCGCACATAGACCGCTCAAAACCGAACCCGGCGCAAGCCGATGCCAAATCCGGTGGTTCGGTTCTTCAGGAAATGCCAGTTCGGAAGCCAGCTTCAAGGCGAGTTTTACGGTTGAATCTACCGCACTCATACCATTAACACTGATTCTGTATGATAGCTGCATATTCTGCCCTTGAGAATGCATGTCGACCAAGATGCTGTCGAGTTCATCAAGCGATTCATGTCCTTTTCCCCTAATCGACCCGAGGAAGAGGACCCGGCGGCGAAGACCTCCTCAACGCCGGCCCAGTTCATTCGTAAGTAGCTGTATCGAGGTGAGTATAGTCCGAGTGAAGTCTTGGCTGAGCGAATTTCGATGGACGCAGAACGAGCCGAAGTCTCGCCCGTCGAGATCAAACTAGACTACAAGCCGAAGCGTATTAACATGAATTCGCTACGGAAGGGGCATCTGGGCGAATTGATCAACCTCTTCCACTTTGAGGACAGCAAGGTGGTTTTGAGGCATGCAACAGTCCGAGGAGTATGTGTTTGGTTATCCGAGGGTCTGATGCGCTTCAGGTACTGATCCGTCTTGCTTTGCATGCAGGTATCAGGCTGGGGAGCGGTGTACGGTGTTCTCCTGCAAACCTGGAGCCCAGACATTCGTGCCAACCAAATGTCAGATTTGGTTGGCGGCGCGGCCCCCGTACGCTCCTTGATCAGGGTAGGCGAAGGTGTGGCCAACTTGGTGTTGCTACCGATCGAGCAATACCAGAAAGATGGAAGGATTGCGAAAGGTATCCAGCGCGGCGGCAAGTCTCTCGCCAAAACAACGACGCTTGAGGCCATCAAGGTTACTTCCAAGCTGGCAACGGGGACTCAGGTCATACTCGAAAAGGCGGAAGCGGCCCTCAGAGGGAGCTATTCCACACCCTCGGAAGTTATCGACAATGGTAGCGAGAATCAACAGAAACATAGCCGCTACGCAGAGCAACCTTCCGGCGCACGTGAAGGTTTGACGCAGGCATATACCGCATTAGCTCATGACCTCGGATCCGCCGCGCAGACGATCCTTGCGATCCCGATGGAGGTTCACGAGAACGCTGGCAGTGGGGAGGTACGTGGAGCATTTTGTGCACTCGGTCAAACCGTGGTTAATTAGGGGACTCTCTCACATGACAGGCTACTGGCAGGACTGTTATTCGAGCCGTGCCTCTTGCAGTCGTTCAGACTATGATGGGCGTTACCAACGCAAGCCGAAAGACCCTACAAGGTATTCGCAATCAGCTGGATTCGCAGGTGCAGCAGCAGCTACAGGAGAAGTACAAGTAACGAAACCGATCACGAAACCCTATATTACGGCGCATTGATGACGTTGACGAATACTACAAAATATTGTACCTGGACGCGACGATCACAACGAATAATCGTGATCGCATATCTCTAAATTAGGTATGGGGGTTCTCCTTCTTCTCCTTGAATCCATTCGCTTTCCAGTTGTCTAGCGACTCGGGCCAGTCGGGGATCACACCTTTGACCTGTCCTTCGTGGGCAAGAAGCACCATGATGTTCTCCTCCATCGACATGCGGCTTAATCTTCCAATCGACACGTAGGCTTCGGTGGGATTCTCGTGCATACTGATGCGTGATCCGTTGGTATTCGGCATCTCGAAGAACGGAATCCTGGTCCGACGGTCCACTTCTCCAGGTGCAGGTACCGGGAGGTAAAGCGATTGGTGATGCGCCGTGTCACCAGCGAGAACCAGATCTGCCACGAGAGATTGCGGGTTAGTCTGCGGATCTGGATGCGATGACAGATCGTCCACCTCACAGGTATCGGGATCCGTGGTCACCCTCGCCAGAGCGTTCAGATGTCCGCGACAATGCTGCGTGTCGGCCAGTACGTCAATGAACGTGAAGCAGTCTGACCATTGATATGGAAAAAAACACTTGCCCCCTCATTGATAGCTAGCCAGAGGCTGCCGTCACCGAAATAATCCAGCGCGTGTTCAAAGCACGCAACCTGCTGCCACTTGCCCCTGATAGACGGCGCACTCGATCCCACATCCACAGGGGGCAGCTCTTCAAGTTGCTTCTCGTCAAGCCACTTCTTCGGCCACGACCCATCGGGGTCTTCAGGATATCCGGGGCCGATTGACGCTAGGGAACCCGGGCCGAGGACTACTTTGACTCCTGAGGCCAGCGTATCCAAATCCCCGAAATGATCGAAGTGCTGATGGCTCAGGATCACTTCCTTGATCTTGCCTGTATCGTAACCACCCTCCCTGAGTCTCTTGATCGGGCCAGGACCGGGATTGGCTTTAAACAGTTTTGTCAACATGACATCGCGAATGCGACTGTCGGTGGGCAAGCTGAGAACATTTTCCCTTGGGCGAGACACGAAAGAGACCACTACTTACGGGGTGGCCTTTTCCAGATTCTACATAAACCCAGGAGGTGAAATAGTAATTCGCATCAATCGAAATGTCCAACACGCTCAGCGAACCGAGATAGGGGTAACAATGAACGGACCTCCATCAGACCAAGGTCCCATAAGTAAGCCTGCCCATCTTTCTCGATAAGATAGGAGTACGCTGGAACCGTAAGATCATCCTTGGATCCATGTACATCTGCGAGGATTCCCGCGGGAGCAGTGAGTTCTCCGGTAGGAATCTGATGGACCGCAACCTTGGCGTTCTTGTCGGCTGAGCCGGGGATGGCGTGGAAGGTGTACGTTTCAGGTCGAACAGGTTCGAGCCCGCCTTGGTTTGATGATTGGTCAGCACTCATCTTCGATGTGTTGTCTTCTTGTTGGTTGGCACAGGGCAAGATTGGAGCAAAATTACTATCGCGCCACGTATATCAAGCGACGTCTCGGCGATGATATAGATGACCGGAGAATAGCGTGTTGATGTCACCAACGGGAGCAATTGCCAGCCATGACGACAGCTCGGTCCAACGTATCCATTTAGCGCTACAGATCTCATTTGGCTACAACTGTTTCGAATTCCTGATTCACTTTGTCCTATAGTTTCACATTCCGCCTCCTACCTTTGACATCGATTTATACGGAGGAAGCGACAGCCAAGTTTGTGCTTGTTGCAGCCAGTGTGTCCCACACACCGCACACAACGTATCCGGGCCATCCGGACCCAGCTTCCACTCTGTTGCCTGCACGACGCCGCACGAATGACAGGTCCTGAGTGGAAGGTTGGTCTGGTAATCGTGTGGCGTGGGAACCAGGCTCGTCAATCCAGTATCGACGGACTGTCGTGGCGACAACATGCCCGGTGCGTCTGACACCGCTGCGGTCATCATGTACGGGAACGGCATGAAGGGCTCGTACGTCGACAAGCGGTACGGATGACGCTGTATCGGTGCGATAGACGCTTGTAGCTGTAAAGGAGACGCCGTCGATTGTGTTGTTTCCCGCGCAGGTAAAGCAACAAACGTCTCGGTGAAAGGCGGTACGGCCGAGCTCAATTTTGCGGGCGAAGCCAGGTCTCTCTTGATGAGATCATGATCCGGATCGATCGGCTCTAGATCTAGCCCACCGACTCCATTGTTATCCAATTCTTCACGGTCTTTGCCTTCCTTTTCCTTCTCCTTTTCCGCCGCAGCTGCTTTCGCATTCAGTTCGTCCCTTCTAGTGCGTATAAATTCCATATCCCTGGCCGCCTCGGCAGGTGTTTGAGCGTTCATCACCGACGTAGGTTTCGCCACCAAGCGGGAAGCGTTTAGAGCTTGCGTCCCGTTCTCCCCCTCCTTTTCCGTCGAAACATTTTCGCCAGACCTTGTCCTCACCGAGCCGGCAGGTCTCACGAGCGATAGAGGTTCGAGCCCAGATTCCAAGTCCTGCTCGGTGATTACCAGATCGTCCAGACCGCAATCTGAAGCGACGGCGGAAAGTTTCAAGACGATCTGGCGTGAAAGTTCAGACAGCCGCAGCGAGTCCGTCATCGAGTCGCCTTGTACTAGAAGTGAATTCAGGGTCAGGTCCAAAACATAAAGCAGAGTGAACGTTTGCATCTCACCTGTGCCTTCCGCCAGATGACACAATTCGTCGCAATACGCCGAGATCTGCGGCAAAATCACACGAGCAAGCATCAGTTTGAATTCCTGATTCGAACCCACCGATATGGCTCACCATCTCCTTGGCATCCACCACGCTGGCCTCTTTACTTGTCCCGGCCTTGACAGGTCCTCCGTTCCCATTTCCATTCCCCGTCCCGATCCCTGACCTCGTTTTGGCCCTCTTTCTCGGTCTATCTCTGTCCCTTTCCCTATCGCGATCTGACGTCCCCGAGCCAGCACCTGTATTGCGGGACAAGCCCTTGCTCGAAGTTGCGGGCAACGATGGGACTGCCTCGCCCAAGGCCCGCATGGTGAGAAGCGGGGAGGCGTTTGGGACTCCGGTCGAGTGGACGGCCGTGTTTAGCGGTGCAGGAGGATACCGGTTCGGCATTAATGTTGATGGCGTTGACGAAGAGGTGGCTAAGGGCAAACGTATGTTTGCTGCATGATGCGGAGACTGGACCGATTGCGAGGCTCGTGGCGGAGGTACGGATTGCTCGAACCGTTGAGCCGGAGGTAGATAGGGGCCTTGGTATCCCGGTGGATGACCTGTTGCGTTCGGATCGAGGGGATCGCTTCGAGGTCCGCTCGAGTGGTAGGGATACTGGGGAGGTCCTATTGGTGCAGAGACGGAAGTTCGATCGTCGAAAGGGAGGGGAGGCATGGGCTGGCCGGAAGACCAAGAGTATTGATGGTTTCGAGTTTCTGTTGACATCGGAATTTGATGCGAACCCGATGTAGATCCTGATGAATGTGGGAACCCGGCAACGCCATCCCCGTCCTTACTCTGCCACGAATTCTGCCATATTCCCCCTGTTCCGCTGTTAACGAATTGGTTCATCCTCGTTTCTGAGCGATGATCCGACGATCGGCCTGGTAATACAGTTGGCGAGTGTGATCGATGCTGAAACGCTTCGATCGGGGGCAGGCTGAAGAGATGTCCACGCTCCGGTGTTGTTTGAGGATCTGGCCGACGATTTGCACTAGGACCTTGATGAACACCTCCTCGGTACTGGTTGAAGTGATCGTCGTCGAGATCCTCTCGGCGGTGATGATGTTGATAACGATGATCACGGGGTGGTGAACCTGTTACGATACGGGGTAGCCGTTCCGATGTCTCGGTATGACGGGATGTCTGGCTCGAAGCCGAGTCGGCGGCTCCCCTGTCGGCCATCGATTCAAGAATACCTCTGTTGCTATATATGTAGTCACAGAAGGAATAGCTAGGAGCTCGTCCCGGGGAAATGACCCAATCCAACCGTCATCCGTGCGTGGCCGTCGTCCTCCCGGTTTGTGGAATAGGAACAAGAGCTTGTCGAGCTTGCTAGCCTTGCACGAGGCCTCGGTGAGGAGAGATGACCGAAGTGTGTGTCGATCGATTAGAGTGGTGGTGGGTGGTGGCCGTGGTGAAAGGGGGGGGGGGGAGAGGGAGAGGTTGGAAATCGTCTCCCCCTATCGCTCGCCCCTCGCCCTCGGTCATGAGGGGAAGACCGAGATGGTGCTTCGTTCGCTCGCTCGGAGCCGAAACCATCGTGGTCACGTCGCGCGCGCGCTGGACACAACCCATTCCCCCGGACCGCTCCTCTCCGAATCGCTCGCGCCCATCTCTAGCTCTCGATTGGAGAATGTCTCGTCTCCTCTTGCTCCAGCTTCCTGTCCCCTTGCTCCCCTTTCGATCGAGACCGACATGCACAGGAGATCAGATGACTTCTCTCGCCTCTGATCTCGATGATCTGTAACGAAGTCGGGTCCAGATGGAACCAACACGGAAAACCAGCGTCTCTTTTGTCCTGGTACCGCATGCTCGCTCTGTGAGGACGAGGACGAAGACGCTGCTGAGATAGGGTATACCCGGACGAGATCTGCCGGACGGAGAACACGCGCAGGCATTCTCTTGGTTTGGATACAAACGAGATAGGGGGCCAGCGTTTACCAAGACCGAGCTGCGCAGTAGCAAATTCCAAAGCAAAGCCCGACCGGAGAGGCGCAAAGCCTCTTTCCCAAAACCGATTCGCCGGTCCCGGGGTTTGGAAACGTCGAGACCGAATGGAACTCGGGAGAGAGGGGCGGATCCTCAGTTTCACCTACTGGGCAGACGGGCGCCAGGCTAGAGCAGATGGTGGGGCGCAGAAGGTTTCGTGTGAGTGGAGTCTGCTGACTATCTTACACTGACATGTCGGTGCTGTCCTGCAGCCCTGTGACGACGTTGTATGTATCGTGTTTGAACGCCGAAAGAACCGACTTTGGCAGAAAGCAAGATGACCAAAGGTCGGTGAGAAGTGCAGTCTTGATGCGCTCTGCAGACCCCTTGCCAGGATGACAGCGTAGTTGTTCGCTGCTGCCTGGTATAGAGACGCAAACAGCCATTTCCGGTATTCAAATGGGGATCATGACGCCGATGTCTGCGAACACGTTTCGATAGTCGTCATATTGCATCAATCGCCGCGTTTCGTCTGGAATCCCATCTCTCTGAATGGAGTGTTTCGGCCTTTGCTCTCATCGTACAGCCTGCCATTTGCACATCAAGTCGCCGTCTGCACCGCACTCTGTCGATTCTTGGTTCGAAATGTGTAAACAGCTAGGCGCCCCAAAGATGGAGCTGAAATATGAGTGCTGCGCAGCCATGGTTGCCAAATTCAGCGACCAACTCTTGTCTTGTATCACTCACGACCGCGCAGTACCGTCGAAGTACCTGTTCGAAGTACCTTTATCGTATAGGTATCACCCAAGTTAGCCTTGCGTTCAGATGCAGGTCGTTCCACTGAAGAGACAGCGCCGTGATACACGAAAGGTGCTCTGAGCCGGAGTCATCAGTCGCTAAGAGCTCAATCGCCCAAAGGCGAGTGACTTCGTCACCGGAAGCTGCCGCTCAGTACGACCCTCTCGTCGCCATAGCCTGATGATCACGAGGCAATTGAAAGTGAATATACCTTCTCATAGAGTCCGACGCAGACTGAAATGATGATGATGCCTGCCGTTGACCGTGTATTAGGTAGGTTGCGGCGTCAGGCATCGTTAAATGATGGCCCGCGCGTTCGAACCTCCAGCCGAATCCCCGTCTCCTACCCATTCACGGAAACGACAGCAGATACTTCCAGAGCCGACTGAGAGATCAGGCGGCCTGTCTGTGGGTTCCGACTCATCCGATCAGCCCTTGAGTATCCACCGGTCCAGCCGATGTCGAGCGATCTTGACGCAGTAACAGCATAGCTTGAGCCTATAGCAAACCCCCAGACGCTTCTACGCGGGTCGTATTTGGGTGTACATATGCAGACATGTCCCTTTCTTAAACACATTCGTGACAATGGGAGACCATGCTCGATTGATTCGCGATCAAGTCCCAAGCCCTCTGGCAAGGGAGAATGAAGGTTATCGTCTCACTTTTTACGTCCACGGGAAAGATCAGAAACTACTAGGTTCCCGTGTCGAGCTGTTGTTTTAGAGTATTCTGGAGATGTTCAAGCTCGAGCACTGTTACGGTGTGACATTTTCAGCTCGAGCCGAGTAGCTGATCGCCATCGAGCTGTTCGATGAGCCGAGATGAAACGAGCGCGGGGGCTAGAAGATGCTGGAAGCAACAAACTTCGAAGCCGGATTAATTGGCGCGGAGTGAGCGAGAAAAAAGTACCACTACTCTGCCGTTACCCGGCCGTTCCGCGGACGTCAGCGCGTCGCCTCTCGTCAGCTCTCCTCCCTAGCTTTGAATATGAGCATCAGGATTGGATTCCATCGATCCTGTGGCGATCTGATCGCTGTGCCAGAACCCAGCATCTACACGATCTACACATCTACCATACTACTCAAGTAAACTCGACAACACACTCAATAATGCCCCGACAATCCCGATCTTCCCGACCTACCGCTCGAGCTGCCCCGGCTCCTGCTCCTTCGCACCAGCAGACTCGACAGGCCTCGACCTCTGCCTACCCTGCCCAGGCCGCCCCTGCTGGTCATGCCGTACCTCCCCAGGCCATGGGTCAACAGAGGCAGCCCGGTATGCTCGCTGGGATTGCCAGTACAGCTGCTGGTGTCGCTAGTGGAAGCGTGATCGGACACGGAATCTCCAACATGTGAGTATCGCCTCTGAGAGGTTGTCGACGATCGCCACGGTCTGGTCTTGCCTCGCCCGATCGGTAAACTGACTCATGTGGGTATTGTTCGTTCCAGGCTTTTCGGAGGTTCCAACCACGCTGCCCCACCACCTCCTGCTGAGCTTCCCGCTCAGAGCCAGGCCCCTGCCAACTTCCAGAACCAGTCTCAAGGTGCTACCTGCAGCATCGAGGCCAGGGACTTTACGAAATGCGTGAGTAGTATAGCCTTTCTTCTTCGTTCACGGCTTCCTTTCTGTGAGACGAGACGCTGATTCTCGCTTGTACATCCTCTCGTTCCTCCTCAGTTGGATGCCACGAATGACTACCAATCGTGTTCATACTACCTCGAGGCCCTCAAGGCCTGTCAGCAAGCCGCCGCTCGATACTAGGCTCTCCCTCTTGTTAAACAATAGAAGGCCTAGGATAGGGTATCGTCGAGGATGTCCATAGCATGTCATTGTCAATAGTATTATAAGCACTCACTTTCACCGCTCAAATGACCCGTCCGTCCTTGGTTCCGCAGCAACCGTCCCCGTAATCGTGAAGAGGCTGAAACTTGCAGGCGTGTGAATGCCTTGCGATCTTGTAACGGATCTAGTCCTGAAAGTCTGAAAGGATGTCCCAATCAGCTCCCTTGTTTCAGGTCGGCAGATCGTGTATCAAGATTCTCGACATAGCCCACTTATACTCTGGTTCGGTTCGGACTCCTTGAAGGACTACAAGCTACAAGCGACATCGAGTTTCCAGCTAGAGCTTTTGATCATAGCATCCCCAAGACATCTTGACCCTCTATACTTCAATTCACCCCCGGTGCAGCTGGCTCGTCACCGCGATCAAATACGCCGGACATCATGTTCGCGACAACACTCTTTTCGAACCGAGCCATTGCCTTGTCGGCATTCACCTTGCTGCATGCGACTAACCAGGTCCAGGCAGCGATCACGCTGTCCATGTCGGAAACCAGGGTCTCTCGTGACCAATCTGTCGTCCAGGGTCAAACGGATGGAATCGTCGCCATGGCGGGAGCTCCTGTGGATACCAAAGGCGCGGACGCCTTTTTCGCGCTCGACAATGATGGCACCGTCCTCACCGTAGACGTGGGCATCGGCTTGGGAACTGGGGGGAGTACTTATAAGATGATGATAGACTCTGGAGTAGGTGGAAGGATCGAGGTCTTATTGGTCATCATCGTATTTGGCATGGGGTTTAACTTGGTTTCCACCTCTAGAGCCCGAACTTCTGGATTGCCAGCCCTAGTTGTCAAGGTTGCAAGATTGACGCTGCGATTCCACGCTACACGGTTAATACTACCACCACTTACGGAGAGACCCCTTACAACCGAGCCCACCTCGAGTATGGTAAGTAAACCGGTGCATCCCAACTAGCCCTTGGCTCACGTCAATAATTGCTGGGTAGCTATCGGAGATGTCTCGGGAAGTTATAAAACGGAGACGTTCAGTTTGGGCGATCATCGCGTGTCCAACGTCACCTTCGTAAGCGTGGACGAAGCACGTATCTGGCCTTTCCCATCCCCAGCGCAGGATGTCGTTGGGATTCTTCCCTTGGGTCACGGGGTGAGCGGTTCAGACGAAGAAGGCATCGCCATTCAAAGCTGATCAGGAAACTTTGTCTGACTATGGCACGCTACAACTGCAGAACCTGACAGTCAAAGATGCCAGCGGCATAGCGCTAGAGGTGCCATCGCCCTTACAGGCCCTGTACCGAAATGGCAGCATCGACAGTCCCGTTTGTGGCATATTTCTCAGCCAAGATAAGCCTCAACTGACTATTGGGGGAGTCGACGAGTGAGTACGGACACCGCAAACACATCGCGCGGAGTTGCTGACGGGCCAAGACGTAGATCGTTAACTTGGAACGAGGCTGGAAAGGTTATTCTCCCTAGCGTGACAGACGTCTATCATTACGAGGTCCCGCTTGCCAATGCGCTCGTGATGGGGAACGCGACGGTAAATTTCCCGAATGATACGGCGATTTTTGACACCGGGAGTAGTCACATCTTTGGTCCATGGGATGCTGTCGAATCGATCTACAAGAGCTTGCAAGGTATCTTCTTCCACGACCTCGACAGCGATGACAAGTCGTCCTACTACGCCTTGCCGTGTCAAGCGCCGGAGAATTTCAGTTTTAGTTTCGGATTCGGAGGCAAACAATTTCCCGTGCCATACGAAGCTTTGGTAGAGTGAGTCCTCAAATGTGCACCACACGAAACGAATCTCGACTGAAATCAAGAATATCGCACGCCAGCTCGGGACGACCTGTTCAGCGCTATGTGAATGGACAGCTCGCCGCGACGCAACCATTTGTAGGCTGGTGTCATGGAAATCTGCAAAACACCAGCAGTGAGTGGATCCCGTCAGAGATGTGTTGATAGGATCGAGCTGCAACGGGCTAACATCTTTCCCCCTTTTAGTGTTTGGATGGACTTCCGAGTACGACAACAAGGATCGACATTGGTTGATGGGCCTACCCTTTCTCAGAACCGTGAGCGCATTTTCCGGATCCTCGCAACCAATCTCGGGTCCGTTGACGGATGAACCGAAAGCGCGCTAACCTTTCGTCGCCCCGCGCCTGTTTCGTCAGGTGTATTCCAGTTGGAACTTTGATAGCGGTGAAGTGATATTGTGGCCGCTCGATGGGGCCACCTCTTCCGGTAGTAAGATGGTCGAGTCAAATGCGACCGCGACTGCGACAGCCACGATCCAAGGCCCGCCGTTACCCGAGTCAACGAATGGCACTGCTTCTTTCGTACAAACGCAAACTATGGCCCAGGCCAACGCCTCGACCACTACTCAAGATTATGGGCTTGCTACTGGACAGGTGTCCTCGGCGACATCCGCTCAAGGTGCTGAATATGGAGCTAATACCACTGCTTACCCTGGCAACTACGTTGAACCCTCCAATTATGTGGCCTCAAGCGCATGGATCGGGACGGCGAGCGCACAGGGCACCCAGACGACTATCAGCTCCTCGACGGACCGAACTGATCCCTCAGTACTCGAACAAGGAATGCCTTCAATCGCAACGACGAACGCCGGTGATCAGACAGTGGAGGCTTCGAACACAGCTATAGTCGCAACCGTAACCACGGCCACCACAACCAATTCTATTTACAACGCGACTGCCGATCGCAACGATGCGCCAGTGGTTGCGCCGACTTCCACTGAGACGAGCGGCAGTATCAATACCGTGAATACTATGTATAACACGATCCAAGCGCCAAGCCGCAAGCGAAGATGGCTGCGATAACGTGATGATCCATCCTGGTCCGGAGACGTCTATCTACCAAAAATATCACCATTGTACCCATTTTCCATCCCTTCCACCAATCCATTCCGTATCTCGTCGAGTGCTCGTGTAAACAACAACAATAATGCGATCATGCCATATCCCTGATCCAGCGATACTCAATTGCGTTTGATAGAGCGCGAACGCAGTAGGGAAGTGGTCCTTCTCAGCGGTTGAAGCGGTCAGCTGGACAGTTCGTGGGGACGATACTGATAGTCAGTAAATTAGCCCTCTCTACAACCCTGTTTGAGTATGATGTATCTATGCGCTCTATGCCCTTCCCCTCCTCTCGTAATCACATGCATCGATCCGAAACGACCTCCCTCGGATCTCGGATGACTTCTTCTCGCTTCCGGACGGGATCAGAAAGATCCGGCGCCTGCGCGTCAGTCGATCACCTCTTCCGGTCGGTCACGAGCGATATGATGAGCTGGCTCACGACAGAACAGACAGATGGAAAAGGTCGAGTCGGGATCGATCTGTGGCGACATGGCATACCAAGGACATGATGGTTGGAGGTACTCGAGATTTGTTTCGTGAGGCTTCAAGTACGCAGGCGAGTTCGAGTCTCGGGTCGGGTCAGATCACAAAAGGTTTGACGGAAAGCCAGCGGCCAGCGGCCGGTCCCTGACATCATGAGCCAAAGGCGATCTCCGCGAGTGAAAAGAAACGCAGCCGTCACTCGCTATTGAGCTTGGTAAAGGTCTGCAGATTGTACGGCCTGCCGTATCTCCGCTAGATCGCCCTCTGTGGTGATACCCATGTAAGATCACTGTCTTTATGCCTGTCAGTAAGGAAAGAATGCTCGAAAGGCTGGGGCCAAGACGAGGAGAAGGTGGGGGAAACGGTCGAGCGCGAGGAGGAGAGCGAGCGAGAGAGGGGAGAAGCTAGAGCGTGGACGCGCGCACGCAAGAGGCTCCAAGGCTGGCCCCGATAACGAGAGCGACCCATCCCTGCGTTCGCCGAACCCCTCACTTCAAATGCATCTGGGCTCTGTCGATAGGTAGTTGGCATCTTTGCTATTCAGACCACCTGTCAGCCTGAACACCCGTCAGACGTACACTGCTCAAGGCCACAACACCACTCATAGAGAGAGAGATCGGCCCCGGTTCGGAATACACGACGGATATCCCCTACGCACGAGCGACGTCGTGGGAGAGGCCTTGTTCCTCGAACGCAAACACGTTCAGGTATATCGACGATCCAGACCGACGAGGATCGTCCAAACCGTGGACCCAAGACATATATAATCCTAGTCACCGTCTTTGATCTACAAAGGATCGACATGGCACGACGTACTTGATCAGACAATACGAACTCCTTGACGACTACCGACCACTCGTCGGGACCTTTTGATCGACCGAGCGAGTCTCGAAAGAAAAGGTCGCTTTCCTCATCATCCCGTCAAGAGACACCTTTGACGTCACCGTCAGTCTCTCAACAACCTACACCACCGAGGCTCTGTGTCGAGAGGGGGATTCTTCCATCAAGATCCGGGCTAGAGCGATAGGCGTCCGAGAGAGTGCCTGACCGGTCAATGACCCAACCAGTTCAGGCTGGGATCTACGCAAGACCACCCTCGACAGTTCAGCAGGTCCCCCCTTCACCATCGACCTTGCGATCACAGCAACATAACCAGAATCAATATTACGACCCTTCTACTGTCTACGCTGCCACGAGACACACCGCAGCGACGCCTGTCCCTCACCAGGCTCCGACACCCATCACTGGCGTCTCAGCTGAGAACGTCCCGCCCTCCACTCCTCATCGTCAACCGACACCTCGACAGACTCCTTCACAGCACATGAATGCCCTACATCCGCAACCCGTACCGGGTCAAGCATCAATGATGCAGACCAGTGCACCTCCAGGATATACGCCGACCCAACAACAACGGTTCGCGATGATGCAGCAGCAGCAACAGCAGCAGCAGCAGCAGCAGCAGCAGCAGCTTCAACAGCAACATCCGGGCATGCAACAACAGATGCAGCATCACGCTCAGTTGCAGCAGCAGCAACAGCAACAGCAACAGCAACAGATGGCCGCACACCATCAGCAACAACAGCATCAAGCTCAGCTGGCTCACCATCAGCAGCAGCAACAGCAGACGCAAGCCCCAGGTCAAGGGCAGGTTCAACCGGCTCAAGCACAAGTTCGACCGAGTCAGACCCCAAAGCTCGGTCAACCTACCGGGGGAAACCATACGATGGTCAACGGGAACATCAATGCGGTAGCCGGGCCATCGAATCAGGCGTATCAGACGCCTCAACCCAGCGCTCAAGGGCAGTTGCCGAACGGGTATGCGCAGGGAAGCGGAGAGTACGAGCAGCAGCGTCAAGCTCAGCAGCAGCAAGTGGGTCAGCAGGGTCATACTCAAAATCAAGCTCAAGCTCAGGCGCAAGCTCAAGCTCAAGCACAGGCTCAAGCCCAGGCTCATGCGCAGGCTCAAGCCCAGGCTCAGCACGCTCAGGCGATGCAGCAGATGGGTATGGGGATGGCGATGAACATGAACATGACGCCCCAGCAACGGTCGACCATGCTTCGTCAGGCGCAACAACAGCAGCAACAAGCGGGGCAACAACAACAACAAGCTCTCGCCTTGGCTCAGGCGGCCCAACAGCAACAGACGCCGCTACAGGCTCAACATACTGGCCAGCAGCAGCAAACGCCTATGCAGCAAAACGGGCCGACGCATGGAATGCCACATCAGACGCCGGGACTTGCTGGATATGGGGTAGCGGGGTCGGCACATGGTAGCGTGGATGACGATAGGTGGAATGGGGATCATATGTATGTGGACGAGCGTTCTGGAAACACGCGATGACTACTGATTCTCGATCTTTATCAATCTCAAACCCAGGTTACACCTGTACATCCATGACTACCTGTCAAAGCGAAACTTTACCGGAGCAGCCCAAGCGCTGAACGAGGAGGCTAGCTTGGGCAACCAGACCGTCGTACCGGTAGATGCACCTCAGGGGCTCTTATACGAGTGGTGGAGCGTGTTCTGGGATGTGTTTTCGGCGGGAAATCCTGGCAAGGCCGGACAGCCCACGGCTGATGCGCAGGCTTACATCGAGGTATGTTTCATTATCGTTGCGGTACGTGCTTCACAGACTGAAGATGGTTGTCTGACGCTGTTCCAGGCACAGGTGCGGAACAAGGTACTGCAACAGCAGCAGCAGCAACATGCTTTGGGCATGGGTCGGCCAGGTCAACCCATGACTGCCCAGATGGCGCATGCTATTCGTCAAGCGTCAGCCCAGTCCCAAGGCGGCTTCGTGCATCCGAACGGTGTGACGGGTTACCCGCAGGGAATGACGCCTCAACAGCAACAATACCTCCAGCATCAGCAGCTCTTGGCCCAGCAGCAACAGCAACAACAGCAGCAACAGAACGCGAGCATCGCAAGACCTGCCTCCGCTGCACCTCAACTTCAGCAGCCAGGACAAGGTCCTACGGCCTTGCAGCAACGGTACATATCGCAGCAACAAAGCCAGAGTCCGGCTTCGCCTGCGATGACGGCTCGATCTGGCGTCATGGCATCGCAACTGCCGTCCAGACAGCAGTCGTTACCCGTTGGAGCAGAAGGTGCCCAGCAGAACGGACAGTATTACCCACCCGGTACGGTGCAACATATGCAACAGCAACAAGCCAACGCTCAACAGCAGCAGCAACAGCAAAGCACCCAGACGGCTCCCTCGCCTCATCTCGGTGCTCAGCAGATGCAGCAGCAAAAGATGTTGGCCGCCCGAAACCCGAATGGGAGTGCCAATCGAGCGACTACACCGCTACAACAGCAGCAGATGCAGCCTGGACAGGCAGGGTACCCTCAGGCTGGTCCCGGTCCGATGCAGGGCCAAGTACCGGCGACGCCACAGACCATGCAGCTACAAGCCGAACAGAGAGCTCGCCTCGCTGCTCAACAGCAGCAGGCACAGCAACAAATACCGAATGCTCAGCAGCAGCAGTTTATGCAGCAGCAGCAACAGCAGCAACAGCGGCATTTGCAGGCTCAACAACAGCAACAACAACAGCAGCAAGCGGCGCAACAGGCTCAAAATCAGCAGGCAATGCAGATGCAGATGGACGCGCGGTTCCAGATGTTCGGGTACGGCAGCATCAACATCCCTCTCATGGTCCAAGCTCTTAGCGCGTGTAATATGGAATCGCGCAGTACCGAGAACATGAGTCCCGTCGAAAGGGTTAGTGCCAGAGTTATGCGCGGAAAGCGAGATGTTCTGGCTGACTTTGACTTTGTCCGCAGGATCGACTCAAGCATACCTATCACACCTTTCTCGTGCGTCATGCCCAGGCTCAGAGTGCCATGGCCCAGAATCCGGGTCAGCAACAGGGCGGCATGAATGCTCGGCAGGTCCCGCAGGGCTTCGCACAACCCGGCCAAGAGGGGGCGACGGCTATGAAGAGGTTAGCGACTGTATTCTCTTTGAAGGTTGTCGCTTGGTATCGATCCCTTCATCTTTTGCTTCAAAGGCCGAATGGGATGCAGATGACTCCTCAAATGACGGGACAGAACCAGGCGCAACTACAGCAGGTAAGCAACTTGACGGTCCGCGCGTTAACCCAAGTCGATTTTTGACACCTTTTGACTATGATAGCGTCAGACAGAAGATCGCGGCATGTCTCCTCCTGATCGCAAACGGATGCGTCGTAACTCTGGTAGTGCCGCGGCCAGTCCGTTTGGCGCGCAACCGGAGACTCCTCATCAGCAGACACCGCATCAAGGCAATCTTCCGTTCAACCAAGCCATGGCTGTGCAGACGCAAAATCAGAACATGGCACAAGCATCGCTCCAAGCACAGCAACACGCCCAACAGATGCAGCAGCAGCAAATGATGCAAGCTCATATGGCCCACAACCAGCAGTCGCAGCCTCCAACCCCTCAATCCGTGAACGGACAGCAAGACGAACAGGTGAGCATCCGAATCTTTCGTCTACCCAGGCGCATTGGGTTGACATATACGAAAAACTCATGAATCAGAGCATGCGTCAGTATCAGCACCGGGTGCGGGAGCAGCAGTTGGCCGCAATGAGAGCCATCAAGTCGAACGATCACTTTTCTCCGAGCAACCAGAGCAATGGATCGGTGCAACCGCCCACTCTCCCTGAAGCTCCACGAGAGGAAGTCGACCACGATAGTGCGGCCTTTGGTCAACAGATACAGGCTGCGACACCGTCATCAACGCAGTTGAACCTATCTCAGGCGATGCAACGAGGGCAAAATAAACCAGGTCAACCGGGATCGGGACAGGCACCGCAATCCATGCCTACCCCGGCTTCGCCTTCTATAACAGCTACACCACGACCGTTATCACGGCAGAGACCGCTCGGTAATTCGATGCAAGAGAGAAAGCAGGACGATACGAACGTGAGTGGCTGGTCCATGAATCTAGCAGAATAAAGCTGATGCAACAACGACACTCCAGCAGTCACCTGCGCAGGGCTCGGGCTCGGGCTCGGGGTCATCAGACGGCAAAACCCCTTCCCCTCAGAAAACGGGGAATCAAACTCATCAGAACAATCTGGCGCCAAGCAGTCACGGAGGTCAACACAGCAATGTGCCATCTCCAGGCGATCTGGCTGCAGCTGCGCAAGCTCAAAACCGGCCGCAAGATATGGGCCAGACGGCACAATCCCAGAATCACGGACTTTCGCAGCAGGCAACATCTCAGAACCAGCAAGCGATGGACATGTTCGGGGGCATCGACCTATCCGGGGTCGATCCCGCCTTTCTGGAGGGTTTGTCGCACGGCGGATTGGACATGGGGTTCTCGGATGCCGACTTCAGCTTCAACGAGTTCCTCCTTGACCCGGCAATGGGAGACGGAGACGGGGATCCTGGTGGGGACTAGTCCTTGAGCCTTTCCTACCTCTCGTTCATCGCATGCTATGAACCCAGCCGAGCACTTGGCCTCGCTGGATTCTGGTCACCTTTCCGACAACAAAAAAAGGATCGCTTCGACAAGGTTGTATGCACTTGCAAGAGAACAACAGGTGCCTCTCTATCACCGCGGTACAAGACCGTCGTCTCAGGCTTTCCGACAATACAACCCTTCGATACCTCACGACACATCGGTTCTCTCCATTCTATTCTGGCTCGACAGTTTCGGCGTCTCTTCTTCTCCTGTCATCCCGCTACGACATGCGGTCATTGACATCTTGCTTGCTTGCGGTGTATTGCCTGCCTGCCTTCGAGGCAGTTGCCTTAGGACCCATAATGATGTTTCCCCTCACTCCCTTCTTCTCGGATACTTTTCGCTCTCGCAGATCTTTGTTCCCTTGTATCCCACACTTGTACTGGCGTGCACATCACACGATAAACGATTCGGACGAACCAAAGGAGACGGTCCGGCCAGTCTCGATGTCGGCTAGGTGATCCAATCGTGGCCACTTGATTCGTGTTAGCGATTTACCAACTCGATGTCAGGCTCGGTCTGCCTCCACTTTCTGAAGTCTCATGGCCATCGTCGATCGTCGCATTTCGCCAACATGCTCATTGAAAGTTGCGGTTAGAATTTGATCGCAGTGGGTTTGTGTTTACTAGAATCAATACGCTCTCGATCTAGTCGTCACGGTTTTGCTGCGGATATCAGTACGATGCGATCGTATCGTGCTTGCCTGAAACCGGGGCTCTGCTCAACCGCCACCAGCCGCACAGGCTGTAGGCACATTCGTACAACGGCTGTTGCTGCCGATGACAAAGCAATACCTGGCTTTGTGGACGACAAGGCATCGCATTCGAGAGCTGGGCTTGACCCGACCACTATTGGCCTTTTGGACGACATGAACCTTGGCATGGGTTCGGGTCATAGGTCCGTGCGTCGCAAGCGACCACTGATATACGGACAAGATTTACCCTCGAACGATACTCCTAAGGGATCCTCAACCAGCAAGACTCAGAAAGCCAAGGAGGACGATGAAGCAGAACTGGACTTTTTGGCAGAGGTACTCATGAATGAACCCGATGAGCTCGAGGCCTTGGACGAGGTCGCCAGGTTGGCTGGAGACGACATCTTCGCCGCCCGACATGACAATGAAGATGAATCAAACCAGTACATTGAACGGGAAGACAGGTTATCACCGGCTGCTGCTTTTGGATCAAAGCGTGTGGGGATGGTAGTGATACCGGAAGAGCTTAATGATGCTATCCAAGCTCGCGTCGACGGTGAGTTCCTTTCGTCTCGCCTGTTTTGACACTGTCGCTGATCGTGATCACTTCGTAGAGTCTGATAATCGCAAGCTGTTAAGGCAAGCATTCTTGTCCAAAATGTCCACGGCCAAATCGCCTCGAGCCGCTCCGGTCCCGCGTGGTTCTTCCAAGAGAGCCCATCTCTCCTCATCTCTTCAGGAGCACAATGCATCGCCTGGATCGACATCGTCCGGCTACGTCAACAGGCGGAGCGAAGCTGTGACTCCGCTGAGTGCATTGCTTAGTGCGATCGTGGATCTCCCCGGAGAATATGCCGCTGTCCGTAACGTTCTTGGGGAATTGGAGATGAGATTGGGACGGAGGGAGTGGGAAGCAATGTGCGGTAGATCGACTACAATTGGCCGCACTGACAGAAATGGTCGATGGGCAATCATCGACGGCGGAATCGGATCCGGACTGTGGTGAGTAAGCACGTGTCGTGGTACATACAGGCGACACTGACGTTTCTTATCGATCGATGAAGGGCAGTGCAAGATGCGCTTGGACTGTTACAATCTTCCAAAGCGGGTGATAATGAGCGAGCTGCGTCTGGACTGCATCTCGATGTTGTCCACGGCTCGCGACATATCCTGGAACTTGCTCAGAGCTTGACCACCCGTAAGTCTGAACATTGACTAATATTGGGCCTATCAACATGATAACAAGCCTGGTTTCCGCAGAGGTCGATTTCAAGGGTGACATCAACTTCACGAGGCTCTATAAACCCACCGAGCGGGTGCGTCAGCTGGTCAAAATTTGGATTTCCCTCCTATTGTCTCATGTTTCCCTTTCTTTTCTAGCCTGGGGTCATTCTGGCGCCTTATTATCTGAGCAAATTGGCCAATCAAGTCGCGCGACGGCGCAAACTGAAAGAGCTCTGGGAGACGGGAGCTGAAACCATAGTGAGTGCCTGCATTCTCGAAAGCGGAATCGTATATCTGATCAGACCGGATCTTCGGAGTAGATCTTGATCGACTCGGGTTCACACGAAGGCTTCCGGATCATCGCGGATGCGCGTCAATACCTGCTGGATTTGGGACGCCAGACCCCCGTTGGTGCAGAGGATTTGGAACCGGACGAGATCGATCGAATTGTGCTGCGGGAAAAGAGAAAGGTGAAAAAAGCTCGAAGAAGAGCGCGAGACTTTGACGCAGTTGGGGGCGTATTGGAGATGGTCGATGGCAAGGAGGTCCTGCGGATAGGAGATCAGCTTTTCTACCCGGAAGCGGAGGATGGGGATGATACGATGAATGTAGCGCTCGAAGCAGAGTTACAAGAGGAACCCGACGTTCCAACACCTACGCCAAGACCAGAGCGGGTGCTGTCGGACCGTTTCATCGGCAGCCATGTCGTAGCACCGGTAAGCATGCTTTCTTCACTTCAGCACGTTTTGGCATTGTGCTGAAAGCCCATTCTACCTTCAGTGCCCCCACGACGGTGCATGTCCTTTGTTGTCGACACGAGATTCCTGTCACTTTTCTCAACGCGTGCAGACACCTCGTTTCGTTCGAAAGACGAAACACAGCAAGAGCGGCGAATCAGACTCTAACTACTCGTACGTGGTCATCCGACGCGGACGCAGGCCGATGGCGGAGACCTCAGGTACCGGTCTATACGGCGGTGTAGCCAAGGACGAAGCGCAAAGACAGGCTGCCAAGGAAGAGAGCATGCATCAAGGGATGATCGTCCCTATCAAGGGTGCTCAGGATGGGAGTTTCGAGGTCATGCGATATATTCCGCCAAAGGCCTCGACTGAACCGCCTGAACCCGTCGATCCCTGGGAAAGCTCGCGAATGCAAGACACATTGCGGAAAGAGGCGTACCAATGGCCGAGGCTAGTCTACCCGCCATTGAAACGCTCGGGGCATGTCGTCATGGACACCTGTCATCCTTCAGGTCAGTGTCTGTGCGCGATTGTCACGATTGAAGATCTAGGTTACTCATCGTCTCACGGCGTTCTGTAGGAGCCATCGTGCGACAGACGGTGGCCAAGTCGCATTCGAAACAGGCTTACTATGACGCTCGAAAGGTGAATTGGGGCGATCTCTTTCCACATCCATCCAAGGGTAAGGACACCATCAGAGATCGTGGAGTCAAACGGTTGAACAAGGTCGAACACGTGGAAGGGGTTCAGGTAGACGAGGATGACGATCTTGCTGATATCCCGATCAGAGAGGATTGGCCGGTCGCCAAGTTGGTCAATGTTGGCGGTGTTGGTGAAGAGAGAGCTGGGGACGGGCAGGACGATGGTGATATCATCGTGCGTACCTATGATCAGCAGTAGAATTAGGATTTAGCGATTCTGCAACATCTTGTATGATGTGCACAACGTATGGTGATCAGACGACTACATCAGCTATCAGCTACCGTACTGCAAGCTGCAAAGGCGTACAAGCGGCTGAAGCTACTACAAGCACTCAGACGCTCGAGATTCAGCTCTTACGTTACGTTACGTTACGTTACGGCCGCGACGAGACATTCGTTTGTTTACAAATGGAGGAGCCAATCTGGACACGACACGGATCCTTACGGTCACGACAGCGCGTATGCCCCTAAAAACCCCTAACCAGCCGTACTCAAAGACAGCCCATGATATCCTCCTCGCTAACCCCTAACCCCCTAACCCCTAACCCCCTAACTCCCTTAACCCCTAGCCCATAACCACCTAACCCCTAACCATCTGCCTTGACGTAGGGTCGTTTGCGAGGTCATTCGGGGTCTCGGCTGAGAACATCTCAGATTCAGGAAGCAAATTTGTCATATAGGAAGCAGATATCTCGCTTGGTTAGACTTCTCGCCCTTGCTTGTCGTGACCGTAAGGATCCATGTCGTGTCCAGATTGGCTCCTACAAATGGGATGGGTACACAAAGAGAAATCAAGGGGAAGGGGGCATGATCGCACGATGAGCTGATGACGGTTTCGGTTTGTCGGGGCACGATCAAGAAGTCTGATCAGGTCACATATACCTTCCTTTGTGTATCTCGTCGCATGTCTCGCTCGTGATCGTCTCACTAGCAAAATCCGGATAGAGCCAGCCTGGCATCAAGATGGATCACCATCACACCATCACTGAATGAGCATCGACCTAGGACAGCAAACGCAAGATCGACCTCGAATATCATATCACTCCGATCACCTCTCACAGATCGCTATCCACCCCGCCACTCTTCCCTCTTTCTCGCATGCAACCTTGAACATTCACTGCAAAGATGGGCTCAGATGCCAACAAAACTCCGATTCCGACATCGGAGTCGGCCGTCTTTGGCTACCAAGCCAAGCTATTGGCACGCTCAGGGTCTGGTCTGGCCGCATCAGAGTTCGGCGGTCAACCTCTTGCCAGACCTGGTCATTCGATGGCAGGAAAAAGGAACAGCATCGACGTCGGCTCGGTCAGAGGCAAATGGGCACAGAGGGAGGCGGAAGAGAGGGAACTCTTCAAAGAGCTAGGTGTTGGTGCCAAGAATGCTGTGCCGAGACCTGGAGCTGGACCCATGTCACCCGGGGCCTCGACATCTTTCAGCTCCATCAGTGGCCGGAATGGATCGCTTGTGAGCTCTCGACCCATGTCACCAGAGGAACCATCTCGGGCATCCTCATCAGCACAAGGCGACAGCCTGCAGAGATTACTGCATCGAAGAGCCAAGTCTTATGTGCCAGCGATAAAGCCGCTACCTACACAACCGGAACACTCCACGATCAGGCCAATACAGAGACGAGTCGACGAGGAACCATCAGTGGTTGTGAAAAGAGCCTCGGATGCTTCAGCTTCGACCTCTGCATACGGCTCGGATCGGGTGATATCCTCGTCCACAGTATCGACCAACCCTCTTTTGCCCGACATCACTGGTTCGAGCACGAGTAGCTCGATCATCGGTCCCAACGGCGAGCGACGATACAAGAGCTCTTATATGGCAAGGAAGGAAGCGAAGAAGCGGGACTCGATGATGTCGTTCGTCGGCGAGGGATTGCCGATACCGTCAGCATCTGTCCCGGTGCTATCCTTCAAGGCGGAACCGCCTGCCATAGCTGAAGAGCCGAAAGTGGACAAAGAGGAAGATCTGGCTACTGCTATCAGAGATCGATTGGCACTTGACGAGGCCATCGGAAAGCAGAAAGAGAGCACCGAGCTTGATCGGGAAGAGCATCGCAACGAAGCTTTGTCCAAGCTGATGGATACCCCGAAAAAGGCCACGACGGCACTGTCGAAACCATCGTCCCCCGATGAGGATCTCTCGCCCACTGTCAAAGCGTTCCGCGAACGAATCAAGAACGAAGGACCATTATATAAACCCGACATGTCCCCGTCGCGGTCTTTGAGAAAGAGAGTGTCCACCTCTCTACTGGGCGAGCCATACTGGCCGAACCCTAATCCCGTTGCCGGTTCACATCGAACTCCCGCATGGAAGCCTTCTGATAGCAACTCTTTGCTAGATTCTCCTTCTAGTAAACGTCAAAGTCCTCTGGCTTCGAGCTTCCAGCTGGATTCCGTCAATGAGGACGAGATCAGACCGCCTCTACGGGAAAATAGGCGGAACATCACGCCGGTAAATTCCAAGTCCGCTTTCAAGAGTTCGGTTGTACCGCCCTCCGTCCCTTCGAGCGTGTATGGCGAGGCGAGACGGCCGTCAACGCAAGCCCAGACTCCAGGGAAACGCTATGGCTCGATCGGAAAATCAGATGGGCGTAAGCTCGGGAAACATCTGCCTAGAATCGCTTCAGGTGATCAATTCACCGAAGACTGGGAGGAGGAGCGAGCCAAGTCTGCTTATATCAAGGACAGCTCTGTTTCGGCCCCGAGTCCCCTGAAGTTGACGGAGAAATTCGCACCCGATGTTCTCGCAGTTTCTCAAGTTTCGTCAATGCCTTTGGAAAGGCCTCCCTCGGTGTCGTCTGTTCGTCAAACACAGCGAGTCTTCGAGGGAACTCCTCCCGTGACTACTGCCGTGGATACGCCCGCACCGCCTGCAAGTCCGCGAAAATCGCAGTTTGTGACTGGGCGTCAAGAAGCACCGGTTACGCCAAAGCGAATCCTGCCCGACGGACGAGGCATGCAAGGGTTGGTCGGGAAGGGTTTCGCCACGCCCAAGGCGTCAGCCGGGTTGATAAACGCGGGGGCGACCCTCGAGCGCAGCGGTAGCGTAGCCGGAGTCAAGGGAAGGTTGCGTTTGTCCCGGCTACCTGCGTCGTCTACCTCCGCAACTATGGCTCCTGCGCCCCTGCCTTCGAAGCGGCTCAACATGAACTGGATGGACCGGCAGCGAAAAGAGCTCATCGCGTACGAGTATCTTTGTCACGTCGGTGAAGCCCAACAATGGATCGAGGGGTGTCTCGACGAAGAACTGGGATACGGTGTTGTGGAGATGGAAGAGAGCATGACTGATGGCGTAGCCCTGGCTAAACTGGCACGCAAATATGAAGGGGATGAAGTGGTGAGACATATTTGGGAGGTCAGTCATTGGATACTGGCAAACGTGCTCGCATCCGATAAAGGGCTCACTGACCCTGTATTGTGATGCAGGACAAGAAACATCGATTCCGGCAATCTGACAATATCGTTCATTTCCTCAATTTTGTTCGTAACATAGGCCTTCCAGAAGTAAGTCGGTTGCACATTCTTTATATTGACCGGTAAACTTACACGCCGAATTCCCAGACCTTCATTTTCGAAACGACCGATCTGTACAACAAGAAAAATATGCCAAAGGTGATCTATTGCATACACGTTCTCAGGTAAGCTTTTTCCACACCACATCCCGCTCGCTTCATGCAACTAACCTTTCTGAGGCCTGCGGTACCCTCCAGTCACTTACTTGCTCGTCTGGGGATGGCTGACAAGATTGGTAACTTGGTCGGACAATTCGATTTCTCAGGTAATTCTACCTGCATCTATGTCGTACTGCACCGGAATCCTGATGCATCGATCTCTCAGATGAACAACTAGCTCAAACACAACAAGGTTTGAAGGGCTTGGCAATGCCAAACTTCAACTCGGTCAGCACAGCGTTGGCAAAGGAGTGCAACATGGAACCAGAAGAAGAGCCTGAAACGGAAGAAGAAGGTCGGTCAGTTTCGTCGAATCTGACAACGATCCGTTGCTGATGATACTGTGGCTCCCCGATAGTGAGGGATCGATTACTGCTGGAGTGTGAGCCGGAGATCATACAATTGCAAGCTTTCTTGCGAGGATTCAATCAAAGACAATCCACTTCGAGGCTTGCAAACCACTTGCAGCTTGCCGAAGCATCGGTATTGAGGTTCCAATCCAGAGCTAGGGGAGCGCTTACGCGTCGCGCTCTTCTGGAGGAGATGGACGCTCGAAACGAGTCCACAGGGTGGGCTATCATGTTGCAGACACAATGTCGAGGCTATCAAGCAAGACGTCGCGTTCATGCCGAGCGGTCTAAATTTCGAAAGGACGAAGATCGATACGTGGGTCTTCAAGCTCATGCACGAGCCAATCTCGTCCGACGGAGGCTTGATCAGCAACAGATGAGAATGGACGCTGCGTACCCAGCCGTGTCCGCCCTGCAAGCTCTCATTCGCGGGCAGCGCTGTCGCAAGGATGCGAAACAGCTGAGAGCGGAACACGCTCGTCCAGAAGTTACGCAACCGATAGTTCGCTTTCAAGCGTTGCTCAGGGCTAACCTTGCTCGAAATCGCAAGACGGAGACCCAGAAAGACATATCTAATGGGTTCGTCAATATCGTTGGCCTGCAAGCTCAAATCCGAGGCGTACTCTACCGGAAAAAATTGCGGGTGCAGGTGCAGACGCTCGATGATACGGCAGATCACGTGGTGGCTCTCCAAGCCGTTGCCCGAGGCGCTCTTGCAAGACGACAAAGGCACTCGTTCACTACAAAGCTGGAACGTGTCGAATCCAATGTAGTCTCGCTGCAAAGTCTTGCACGAGCAAAGCTTGCCAATAGGGCTCATCAGGATATGCAGAAAGCCTTGAGCAAGGTGGAGGTTGCGAGTTCGATCGGTGGCCTGCAGTCTTTGCTCCGTTCCAAGCTGGCCAGCAAGAAGACCACAGAACAGAAGAAACAGCTCGAGTTTGTTCAGCCGGACGTCATTGGCTTTCAAGCACTAGCTCGAGGGGTCCTCGCACGACGAGATTTTCAGGAATGGCTCGAATATCTTAAGGACGAAGAGACGCAGGTCGGAATCACCTTTTGCCAACAGCTCCTCCGTGGATATCTGGCTCGACAGCGATACTGGGGTCGATTATCATGGTATCATGCGAACCAGCCCAAGATCATCACAGTTCAGGCGTTATGGAGAGGGAGAAAACACCGCGAACAGTATAGAAAGATCGTCTCTGGAAAAGCTGTCGACATCACCGCTATCCAAGCCTTCATGCACCTCTTGGATGACAGCGAAAGCGATTTCGCCGAAGAGATCCAAGTCGAGCGATTGCGCAAGCAAGTGATCGAGAACATCCAATTCAACCAGACGCTTGAATCGCAGGTGACCGAACTAGATACAAAGATTGCTCTTATCTTGCAAAATCGATTGTCGTTCGAAGACCTCGTTCGAGTCAAGGGTATTGCTGGGAACCTCCCCAACCAACAAGAGCAACAGTCTTTCTCCCTCGCCAATTCCGACCCATTCTCGCATGGCGCTACGTTGGAGCGATCAAGTCGAAGGAAATTGGAGCTGTACCAGCATCTCTTTTTCCTGTTGCAGACGCAACCGAAGTATCTGGCAAGACTTATTCGGTTACAAACGGCCAATCAAGTGGACGAACAAGGTCGAAGATTGCTGCAGGGCGTCGTTCTTGCGTTGTACAGCTACGGGCAAAGTCGTCGAGAGGAATATCTTCTACTGAAGCTGTTGCAGGTAAGTGAAGATGGCACTTTTGGTAACACGGAAAGCTTATCGTGGCTGGCTTTCAGCTTTCTATTCATGAGCAGATTCTAACCATGGAATCTGCTCAATCGTTAATTGACTCGAAACTGGTAGTCACCGACATCGCCCTGGCTTTCATTCGGCCCAAGCACGGTGCAGAGCTCAAGACTATCTTGGGAAAAACCATCGGAGAGATCCTGAAGATGCAAGATCTCGATTTATGCATTGATCCCGTCGAAGTCAGTACCGCTGGGCTGCCCTTTTCGATCTCATAATGACACGTAATGAGTCTCTTGCATCGAAAAGATCTACCACCGCATCCTGAACGACGAGGAAAGCGATTCCGGCGTGGTCAGCGCAAAACCTCGAGACGTCGATGCTCGATACGCAGTCACACAGGATCCCGTGTCAGGCCGCGCATTTTATCAACGTGAGCGTCGAGTTCTCATGTTCTCATTGCTCGAGACCACGCTTCTGAATGGCTTTGGCACGTTATGCATAGAACTTGCGGCTCTGCAGCTGCAGACTGATTCAGTTCTGACTGCGCTTTACGCCGGGACCAAACACATTCCATACACCATACGCTGCATGGCTCGCGAGATGCTCCTCGCGCTGCAGGTCAAGACTCAGTATCAGGTTGAGGATATAGATCTGATCCCTGTCATCGCCCGAGGATTGATCTTGCCCTATATCTTGCCCGGTATCGTGTAAGTTTCCGCGCGCCAGCACTCAGTCGAATTAGGCTAACACGGGGACATGCAGCACACCGGAATCGCAAGGAGTCGTAGCATCACTTGTCGGAGCACTCCCGCGACAGAATATCAACGAAATTGCGAATCTCATTACGATGATCGCGACCGGTTGCTACCGCGTCGTAACTTATGACCTCGAGTTGTTTGGGACCCTTGACAACTACGTCGCCAATGCCTCTGCTAGCTTCTGTGATTGGATTCTCGAAGGTGAGCTCACAAACGTATATGCTCGACTTCCGCAGTACTGATGACGCATTTGCACACAGTCGCTAGCGTTGAGGATGTGGAAAGCCATCTTCAGACTCAGGAGCTTGTCGAGGTATCTGTGGCTCCCAAACCTATCACTATGACTCGGGCAGAAATCTATGCCATGCACAACACTCTGCGCAAGGAGCTCGACCTGATTGTGAGTCTCTCCGTCCTATATATCCTGACGATACTGAAGCGAAGACGTATACGGACAGGCCATTTCCAAATCTGACCCCCTTCGCCCGATACTGGAAGAACTGGGTGGGGTACCCAATGTCCTGTATCAAGAAGGACAAACCGCACCTGTCACGTTCAGCTTGACGAACCGCTTTTCTGCGGTATCGAGTACGTTTGGTTCAAATCCCGGTGCATCGATACTTGGCTAACGCTCTCGCGTTCTAGGTGACCCAACTTCAGGCTCCAAGGCGGATTGGGTCCAGGCAAAAAGGCATATTTTGGCCACTCTCCGCGTGCAATCGGGGAAGACCTTGATAGACGTCTTGACGGCACCTGTAGCAGATGAAGATGAATGGATCTGGGAGGACGTTGTGGAGCGCGATGTGGCGCGCGAGAGAGCCAGGAAGCACAAAAGCTCCCTGCCTCCGATCCCCATGCCAAGCGGGACTGACTATAGGCTTGAAGACATCCGCTCGTAAGTGGTACCTCAGGGTGCGATAAACGTAACCAGACTCACATCTCTTCTTTGGATAGACTACCTTTCCGGGAAGTCAAGGCAAGAGCGATTCAGTATTGCATGAAGCTCGAAAAGGAGGCAATGTTATCGCGGCAGACGAACTGGCAAGATCTGCTGGACGACATTGCGGGGGATATCCGGACGCAGAACAAGAATCGGCAGCGTCGCAAGAAGGACCATGCTGCCATGAGCGAGGCTATGGTCTATACCTCGGAGAAGAAGGCCGCCCTCGAGGAGCAGATTTCTTCGTACAACAAGTATATCTCGTCAGCTATGGACACTATGCAAAAGCAAGGGTAAGCGCAAGGCAAAGGATCGTTCATGAGCGATACCTGACTCACAATCTTGCATTCCAGGAAAAAACGTTTCATCTGGCCATTATCTAAACAAGCTCGACATCTCAGGTCCATGCAAAAGGCGGGCAAGGCTGCTAAATTCGGTTCATACCGATATTCGGCGGCTGAGCTTTATGAAAAACGTCAGTCGATCCAAACCTCTCAATCAAGCTTAGTCTGCTGAAACGCTACCCCTTGACAAACAGATATCCTCTTGCCAGCCGAGCAGACCTCGCCTCGGCAGTTCGAGAAACTCTCCGTCATCTTGTCGTCCGACGAGGTAGGCGTGTTCACGCTGGACATCGTGTCACCTACCAACCAGGTTGTCGGGTCTTGCGAGATGAAGATGGAAGACTTGTTGCAAGCGAAGTTTGACAACAAGGTCACGCTCGACATGTTCGACCAAGTCGCTCGCGTCAGGGTCAACACGCTCATCTTCCTGATCAACAAGAGTGAGTGGGGGTTGCTTTCTCGTGACAGTGGCGAAGGAAAAAACTGAATGGATGTCTTTGCAGAATTTTACGCTTGATCGGCACCAGTTTCCTGGCGAAACAGACGATTGTATAGGTAATAGTCAGGATAGATGAAGTTCATTATTTATACCCCATGCACACAGGATGGTCCGCTACCTGTCTGGGGGTTTTGTCAGATGCAACTGACGCAAGTATGCCACCATGATGATGTCGCAATCGGCCTGTGGCCTTACTGACCGATAATCCGCCCCATAAAAGCGATTTCTGCTCGCACCAGTTGCCCCTGACCCAATCATACTGTCTCTTTCGGCTCTCTTGCACCAGGACTTGGCGGTAGCACCTTATGCATCTCTGTCTAATCAAGGCATAAGGGTATTATACAACTGTAGACGTTAAAGAACGGAGAGGTCGTAAAAGGATGAATAGAAGCCGGGACGACCTCGAGAGCGATGCGAAGGTCCGTGGAAGCCTCAACCGGGTTGTGCAAGGGCAGTAGATGTATTCGCCAGTGGGTTGCGGATTGCTGGCTGTCGGTAGTCGGTTCACCGTGGACGAGATTGTGAGATCCGATATTCCATTGTCGAGAACACGCAGATCATGCTCGTCCGGCGACGCCGTACTTGCGCTTGTCTTGCTTGTCGTAGACTATTTGACGAGTCGGGTCGCAGCGAGAGAGGTAAGTGAGATAAAGCGAGAAGCAGAAAAAGAATAATCAATTCAAGAGTGGCTGACCGTTATACATCAAGAGCTTCTCGATGAGGTCGACTGTAGTTAGGTGTGCGAGAACATCAGCTGAAGTGTATATGGCATTGAGGTTTCGGATGACCACTCACCGTGGGTCAAGATCATACGACGGCAGCAGTATCGTTTTCTGTCAACACAGAGTGACCTGTCAGTCTACAGCAGACGCCGATTGAACCCCGTCGATTGCGTACAGTCCGAGCTTGTCCATCGCCTCTCTGAACAAGCAAAAGTATGCGCTCAGTCAAATCAGCTTGAACAACAGAGATATCGCACAGAGCTGACTGGACTTACCCTTCTGACAATTCCGAGGCGAGGAGTTGCAAGTACTTTTCCCACAGGTTACCAACGACCTTGCCGCACGAAAAACAACGGACCGGGATGATCTGTGAGCGGGTTGGAACCGTCAGCCATTTGGCTTCGCGCTGGAAGTGCTAAGGGAGTTTGACCCAACCATTTTGATGAGTTCTCAGAGGATCGATGAGATTGACTGAGAGGACCAAGAGGGTCGGGATGATGCAGATGTGTAGAGGTCGTAGTGTGTTCAATTTCGAAGTTGACGGTCGAAAGCGAAAGCAGCAGCGGCAGGGATGAAGCGGACATCTGATGGTCACCGAATAATAAACAGAGTCATGTCCGTCGACAAGGTCGATGGGTCAGACCGGGACAAGGGTTACAATGATGTGATGCAATTGACGATTGGTTCGTATCTGCCAATTTGCCAACATAAAGTTCCCTCACTTCCTTTATTTCGTCTGCGTCTAGCCTGAACTCACCGACGAACGCCCATGTCCGGAACAAGCGTCAAGGACCTGCTCGGAATCGAATTCGACGATGTAGAGCTCGATCTCGATGTCAGGTTCCCATGGGGTCCAGAAGTTCACCAAGCGGTCAAGGAAAGGAAGGACCAACGGCCTGACGGAAGATTACTGATTGACCTCTTGATGATGGAGCAGTTCGCTGAAGATGGTGAGTCTGCCTGAATGTTACCGAGTACAGCCCGTTTGTCTGACGACCGCTTTAACGCGCATCCTTTCAGACCTTCCTTACCCACCTCGAGACCACGGGATGTTGATCGATTATATTACGACGTCAATCGAACAGAATCCTTCCGAGGACGACTGCTCCGTATACTATTTGTTACTGGACGTGGTCCACCAGGAGCAACAGACGGTCTCGTTTCAGGATCGCTCGAATCCGGCGGAACAGTACGCGCGGAGTCACTTCCTAGATGAGGCTACCATCAACCGTATTCGAGGTTACTGGTGCCTAGACCACGACATGATCGAGGTGAGCAGCTCGAGATTTGCTGATTATGCTCTTTGAGTGCGCTCATCATCTTGGCGATCTTAGGAGGGGATGTATCATTTATCCTTACCATCCGATCAGCTCGACCCGTACGCTCAAGAGATCATCCTCACGCTATCGTCCGTGAATACGAATTCAGCCTCTGTATGGCTGAAGCGATACGTGGACTTTGTCAAACCGACCTTGTCTTCGACAATACTGCGCGATGCCTACGTACAAGCGCTCGTGGAGCAGGACTTCGCGAGAGCTTGGGAATGGGTACGGAATTGGGAGTTTGAGAACGATCTCGAGAGTCAACGGGCCGAGCGATCAGGCCTCGAGGAACAGCGTTTGGATCTGGAGGACGGGACGGAGCAAGGGGCGGAGGCGGCTCGCCTGAGCAGGATTACGGGCGAGCGTGAACGTTTACTTGTGGTGATCCTCGACAAGATGATGAAGCGTAAGTGTACGACAGAAACCGGTAGGCATTTGATTACTCACGAACCGTCTCTACAGCCCGTGCCATGCGAAAAGCCTTCGAATCCTTGACGACCTCTCCCATCGATACCTTTGAGGAAGACATCTTGACCGCATATCTGCTGGATCCCGCGACTGGCCTCTCACAGCAGTCGTTTGACGTCCTGCACGACCTGTTGACGACCAGGTTACTGTCGCAAGGTCGATATTCCAACGCAATCGATCTAGACGGCAGGGTCACCGAGCTGGTCAGATCTAGTGATAGAGAGGTCGTCAATCCTCGTTTGAAACGAGAACGACGCCAGATGGTGGACGACATGGTCAGCCTGCTACCACGAGTGCAACGCGATCTGTTGGCTGCGGAGAAGACATTCAAGGACGATGCCGAACAGGACGAAGGCAAGATGGCTTGGGCTACTACTTCAAGCATCAGGACGAGCGTTCAAACGCATGAGACAGCTACCGCGATGTCAGTCCGGGCATCGAAAAGGGTAGTCTCCCTCTCAGGACTCATCGCAGCATCACCAAATCGGTCAGGTAACACCGCAAACGACTTGTACCAGGCCATCTTGCAGAATCAGGCCAATACCATGAGGGCACTGGAAGCCCATCCTGCTCCTCCAAGTCCGGCAAACAAGGCTCATATGGCCGTGCCGGCGCATCGATCACCTCGTCCAATCAGCCAGCAGCGAGCGCAGAGCCCGTTTTCAAGCCCGGTTAAGTTGCCTAGGAATGTCGGATCTCGACCAAATGCCCTGGCGGCATCTTCACGGCCGTCTTTCCGCTCACCTCTTTTTGCTCCATTGGAGCCTACGGAGAGCCAGGCCGTTGCATCAGTGGCTGACGGCGATGGTGATGCCGAAACTACGCCGGTTCCTTTGCGAAGGCAATCGCCCAGGCGTGGTGCTCGACCCATCGCTATTGAGCGAGCGGCTTCAATGGAGATTGATGAACCGGTACGAGCGCCGGAGATGGATGCAGATGTTGATGACCGGTCATCGAGACCATCGTCACCCCAGCCGGAAGAGACGCCTGTCAAGCCCAAGAGAGCTAGGAAGACGCATGGTGACCTAAACGCCAGTCAAGGTCCATCTGGACCCCGGTATGAGACGCGTAAACGCCAGGCATCGGTCGTAAGCAGTCGTGAAGGAACGGCCGAGCCAACTCCGGCTGTTGAGGTTCCGCCAATACCAAAGGCAGCGAAGCGGACGCGAGCCAAGCAAGTGCCTTCCGTCGAACCGATTGTCGAGATCTTGACCACCACGCCTCCTCGACGAACGAGAAAGAAGACAGCGTCGGCGGTTCCGGAAGAGCCTGAAGAGTCACGCGAGCTCGACCCAGCTCCGGCGGCCAAACGTGCTCGTCGAACAGCTGCGACTCCCACGCAGAAGAGTGCACCGCCGCCTGTAAAACGGACGGCCAGGCAGACAAGGAGCCAGAGCGTGATGAGCGAGGCGACCACCGAGGCGGGAGACGAATCGAGCCAAGCTCGAGCGCTGAGACGGAGTGGAAGGCTGTCGTCGGTCGTACCTGTATCGCCCGACAAAAGCGAGGCCGGTGGGGTCCGAACGAGACGTGGGGCCAGTCGACAGCCGTCCGAAACCCCTGCAAAGGCAGAAACGGCACGACCACGACGGGCTGCCACCAGGAAGTGATATGGCAGCTGCAATCGTTGCACCAGGACTCAATTGTACAGGCGTATTCGTGCTAGGATTGTTACATGTGGTTACATATCGACCCTCTTGTGTATCGTTTTCCTGATCATATCTATACCCTAGGGTACACCGCCCGTCTGCAGTGTTCGCACTGGCACTCCATTTTCCATTTTGAATTCCCCTCGTTCCAGCATGTTCATGAATTGTCTCGCCGAAAGACCTGTCACTTCGAGTAACCTGTCCAGTACTTGTGCCGGTTCGGGAGAAGGGAGTCCGGCAGAGACCGGTGGTCGCGCGGCATGGTCGGCCACTTCGTCGGAGTTGCTGTTGTTGTCGGTATTCTGCGTTCTCGCTTGTGTCCCGGACGAACGGCGAGTAGGGGAAGAATCGTCCTGCTTACTTGCGTTCGGTCTCGCTCGCGCTTCATCGCCGGGACTTGGGAGCAGCGGAACCACGGCGATCGGCCGAGGATCCGTTCCGACCAAACTCTGCTTTACAGACATGGGCGTGTGTGTCGGTAGAGATGAGCTCGGCGCAACGGCCTTGACAATCGGAACCTTGTTTCCCGGTGTCGGAGCTCCAAGTTCAAGCGCTTCCAAGCCCGTCTCCGACAACCCAGTCCCAGATCGAGCTGCAGCAGATCGTGTTTCGCCTTCAGACTCGGGGATTATGTCCAAGATGGGTTTCAACTCGGGCGTCCCTGTGGGTGCCCTTATTCCTGGTGGAAGTGAATGCTTAGGAGTAGGTCGGACGGGGGTTTGTACTGTGGCGGGAATGCGTAGCGGAATGCTGGCTAGTGTGGCCGGGACCGGCGATTGTGATGGTGACGCCGGTCTTTGTCTGTTCATGTCCACATCCGGCCCTTGAGAAACGGGAGTAGATGAACTAGAGTCTTCTGGAGACGAAGGAGGTACGGTCACGGGGATCGGCATGGATTCTTGCTCGACCTCCATATCAGACGGGTCTATCTCTCGATCTGTTGAGTTCCACTCGATACGCAGCCATTCCCCCTCCCGCTCGTCTCCCTCTTCATCGTCTTGCCCAGCTCCTTCTTCTCCTGCACGCCCGTTGCCGCCTGAAGAGCTTCCTACTACCTCGTCCTCCTCCATCTCCATCTCCTCGATGACCGGCCCGGCTTGTTCAAATTCTACCGTCCCATCCGGATGGTGAACTTCGAACCCAGCTCGCTCTTCCTCTCTTCTCCTTCTCGTGGACGATGGACCGGCTCGATTCGGTCCAGAGCTAGGACGGGGAAACAGACGAGGTCCGTTGGGTGGGAACGCTCGTTCCCTCTCATCCCCTTGTCCGTCGTCTCCCTGTCCCTCTTCTTCCTCCTGCTGGTTTCCGTTGTACCCAAACCCATATCCGAACCCGTGCCCGTGTCCGGCTCCATAGCGTGGCCCGGCTGCCATTCCCATCCCCGGAATAAATGGTATGAAAGCGTGAAAGGGAAAGAGCGGTCGGAATGCCCCTACGGGGACTGGGGGTGGCACGAAAGGGTAAGGGTGCACTCGATGATGATGATGGTACGGAGTTGAAGAAGGTGAGGGGGACGGTGGAGGCGAGTGATGATAGTGGTGATGATGTACAGTGGTCGTGGTATGGACGTGATGATATCCTCGACCTGGACCCGGGTGCCCATGCAATCCCGGGTTGGGCGATGCCGTTGAGGAAGTCCCGGGAAGGTAAGGAGGATGTGAAGGGTGATACGGTACTGGCATTCTCGAGTTCGGCGAAGTGCCCGGTCGATAAGGTGAAGAAGGAGCCTGGTAAGGTTGAGAATATGGTTGACGGCGCGGTCGACCGGGGACGAGCGGAATGGGACCCCTTGCTTGTGGTCGATGATCCATCATGGATAGAGTTGTGAGATCGAGACGACTCGACGTGTGAGAGATGAGCCTGTGGAAATGTTCAGATCATATCATGGAGTCGTGTGATGAAAGGAATCTCTCGAGCCTCCTCTCAGAGTCGAATCGAACAAAAGGGGGATGGGTGGACCGAGCGAGCGGCGGCGGAGTCAAACGTGATCGAGAAGGCGTTTCAGCTGGTCGAACGAACGAAATGACATTGGGTACCGCACAAAGTCGAGTCGTTCACCGCCAAGTGGTGCAAGCACATCACTTCAGTCGCAAGCACATTACCTGCTACCAGATCGCACCACTTGCAAGTTGTCGGACGATCGAGGGGGTTGAGTCGTGATGGCCCGCCCACACCGAATAGAAGCGCAGTGATAGTAATGACGCAACCCGATGCCGGCATTCTTCTGCCAAGTCGAGGCGCGCGAGCCCTGATGATGACGAACCGCTCGCTCGCAGCATAGCCATATCAGCATATCGCAAGCAACAAGCAGGTCGACGATGAGAGATCCTAGAGATTAGAGTGGTCGGAACATACTCATCAAAATCTGCAACTCGTTTGCTACAAAGACACAGTGTCCTGGAACTAGTCAAGCAGACCAAGACCGATTAGTACAACCCATCGTGTCGATACACCCGAGAACAAAGAACGAGTAGACACCGAAATCGCACCCACTATACAACGAGTAGGAATGCCGTCGACCACCTTCCTCGTCCTCCTCTCCGTCCTCGCCATCCTCGCACACGCTCAACCAGCGGTAGCGTTCGGAGCGGGGAACATCCCTTCGTACGCTTATCTCGAGGGAAAAGGTGGGTGATGACATTCCTTGGAAGCGATATGTCGCAGTGGATGGAGTGATTTCTGTAGGGGACAGACAGCTGATCGACTGCTGTGTTTCGCCGTCTCGCCTAAACGAACGCTTGGGCTACATGAATAGCCTTTCGACATGGAGATATCGAAGGTGAGCCCCTCGCCGTTGTCTGCTCTCACACAGGCTCCGGTCATCTCGTCGCTGACGAACCCCTCTTACTCTTCCTGCTCTCCCTCGTCTCACCGGAACCTAAACCCGATACCACAACCCGTAGACGTCCTAGAGAAGCTGGCCAAGACGGCGGGTGGAGGGTTTATGGCCGCACTCGGGGGTACCAAGAAGTTTGGGGGGCTCGACATCAAGGTCGGTCAAGCGGGTCTATTCGTCGTCTTGTTCTCCCTGGTAGCTGATAGCTGGATTTCGTACTCTGCCTCCCGTCACATCGTATCATCGTAGCGAGTCTACTTTGGAAACTGGCTTCGAGACTACTCTCAAGCGGTTGACAAGGCCGGGTTGCAAAAGTTGCCCTTGCAGACGATCATCAACGTGGTCATGGTCCTCGGCTTCTTGGCTCATGGTTACGCTACTGCCGAGTGAGTTTCCGTCCATCCCAACGAAACAGCTCTACCTGCTGCTGTATACCGAATGCAAGGCTTGATCATTGACGACGTCGCTTCTTCTGTTCGCTACCGCCCTGCCATGCGCAGGTTCGAAGTCACCAAGGAACGTCTCGGCGTCTACCTCCCCACGGAACACATTGACAACCCGAAAGATTACGCCGACAACGAGGACGCGCGGAAATACGACCCGAGACTGAGAGGACCGGTCGATCCGAGAGAATTGGAGGTGGACCCGAGGACGGGAATGAAGAACTGTGAGTGTCGTCGTCCGGGATGGGGTTTGGGTGCAGCGTCAGGCCGATCGGTCGTTGATCTGGTTCGTCTCATTCTCCTCGTACAGATATCGCCAATGGTAAGATCTGCTTCTCGACTTCCGTCTGTCTACGTACATCTGTCTGATTCGCAGACCTCGTTCTCCCCAAATTTCGCCAGAGAATGGCAGCTGGGACACGTCCAAATCGCTCGTCCGCCGCGTCTTGACCGCTTGTATCCAGGCGGGTCGAGAGGCCAGGTCTACGGGTAATAACGATGCCTTGTACGAGGCTTATCGGTTGATGGGCAGTGCGGTGAGTCTCGATCCGGGCGTGCTGGACGGCCCGAAGAAGACTGAATGTTGGAATATGCACCGCAGCTGCACACGCTTGAAGACTGTATGTTGGCCGCGTCCATCATCCAGAAATCACGATTTGGATATGCTGAATATCACCTTACCCATAGTTACCGCCCACTCGAACTGGTGCGAGCTTGCTCTTCAGTCCATGGGACATCGAGAAGTCTTTGCGCATGTCGGGCGTAACGTCACCGTGCACGCGCCGAACGGTCAGAACGTGCCCATCCTCGTTACCGGGACCTTTGGAGGCAACGATTTCATCCACTCGCTCTTGGGTACGTCTTTGGTTTGGCTCAGATAAGCTTCTTTGCATCGATAGCTGATTTCCGAATATTTCGCTATCAGGCGAGGCTGGCGATCATTTGAGTTCCGTAAGTGATTAGTTGCCGTGCAAATCACACACACATGTACTAACCCGGTTTGAAATGACAGGCTTCGGTGTCCGAGCTGAACACCAAGGTCGCATCGGCCCGATCCGCCAGCGGCAACGACGACGTCCTCCGTCAGCTCTTCACCAGCCTTCCTGGGAGCGCCGGAGGTCAGCTCAGTAGGGAGATGAGCGATGTGCAGAACATCAGATCTGGTCCGGGCGCTATGGATCCAGAGATGATGACCCCTCAGCAGTTGCACGATACGCTCTGGAAGGTGGGCGACTTGAAGACGCTCTTTTCTGGTACAGATCGTTGCACTAACTTCTTCCGGCTTGCAGGTTCTGTCTTTCAGGGATAGCGTCTCCAAGACGATCGAGAACACTTTGGAGAAGATTCCCGGGCTCGTGAGTCCTTTGCTTCGCTTTCAACCGTTGAATCTTCCGTCTAAGGCCTCGACGCGCCCACACAGGGCTCGCTAGTTGAGAAGATTAGCAGCAGCATTAGCGTGTTCGTCTTTACCACTCTCGAACCTTGTGAGCCGTCAACTATACTTTCGTTACGAGTCTACCATCTTGCTGATGGAGTGTATGAACAGACATGAAGCCCATCATCAAAAGCGCGACCACGGGACTTGCTCAGGGTAGTGCCGAGGTCATCTCGTCGCACGACCAGCTCGAGGTCTTCCACGACCCCAACGCTTCTGATCCCACCCACAGTTTCTTGAGTAAAGATCATTTCGTGAGTCGATGGAGGGTTGGGATTGTGCGCGAGTGACTGGTTCTCATGAACTTGCATATTTGTAACGCAGAATCTGATTTTGAACGAGTAAGCAAGGCCGTCAGTGCTACAGTACTCCGCCCCCTACTAAAAAGTCTCGTGGTGCAGACCCGCTGGCCAGATCGCGCAAGTCATTGTCGAGTATGCGGTCGAGAGGATCGTCAAGGCTTGGGATGATACCTCGATGGATCCTCGGCAGAGCACCGAAGATATCCTGCAGTGTTTGTTCCACCCGTACTTCCACAACAGTCAATGTGAGCAGATATTGCAGATCATCTCATCTCATCTAGGCTGAGACGGCCATCTTGTCACCCTAATAGCCGAGATTCAGCGCCTCATGCTGGAGAGGATGCGTCAATGTAAGTCGCGGTAGTTTGGAAACAGGCCCGACGGCGGCTGAGTGCGACCTGGATCGATGGAATAGGGTTCCAAGCACAAGGTCGCAACCAGGGCGAGATCATCAAGCGATTGTCGATGGATTCGGTCCAGAATCACAAGAACACGCGAATCGGTAGCACCGACACTGCTCACAATCACTCGCACGGCATGCTTCCCGAGGGGGGTTTGCAAGGATTTGTTGCTCAGCAGAACATGCATGTTGTGAGTCTGCCGGCATTGTCTCTAGCTACGACCGGAATCGCATCTAACCCGACAAGCGCCCGCGCAGCCCGGAGCTTCGGTCTTGAACGCAGGTCAAGACATCATGGGAGGCAAGATGCCTTGGCAGCAAGGATTCGGGACTGGCACGGCTGGTGGAGCTACGGCATGGAGGGGTATGGATAACGAGGGCGTCGCTCCTCCCATCCAGACTAGCGGGTATCACGGGCAGCAGCAGTCTTACAGCGCGCCCTCGTACGAAGACGGCAATGGCGGGAGCGGTGGATACAACGCTCCTCCTGTTCAGCATTCCAGCTACCAGGCGCCTCAGCCCTCTTACGGCGCGCCTTCGTATGACAACAGCGATAGCGGGGATTACCGCAGACACTCGCAAGGGTTTGCCGGCGGTGCGCCTTCTTATGGTCAGCCTGCTCCGCAGCAACACGCCGGGTATGGCGGTCAGTCGGGTGGTCACGGTTACGGTGGAGGAGATGCTTATAACAGCGGCGGCCAAGGAGGTTACGGTGGGGATGACTACAACAGCCGACCTGCTCAACAATCGTACAACGCGCCTTCCTATGGGGGCGGTGGCGATGATGACAGTGGGTACCCCGGTGCTCGTCGTCATCATCAGCCTGGCGGTCACCACGGCGGAACCGACTCGTACGGCGCTCCTGCTTATGGCGGAGGAAGCCAACCGGGAGGGTACGGGGGTGGGCCTCCTGGAGGATACGGTGGCGGCTATGACCAAGGTCCTCCTCCTCCTCCTGGCCCTCCTCCTCATCAAGGTGGATACGACCCTAATCAACAGGGCTATGGCGGTGCACCTCAATATGGGGGTGGCGCCCCGACCTATGGAGGTGGTTACGGTGGTGGATACTAAGTCCGCTGTCGCCCGGAGTCTTTGCTTGATCTAGAATGCAGTAGGGGTTTTCTACATATCCGTAATGAACTTGTGTTTAAGGATGTAGTCAGATGTCACGAATGCGAATATCTCCCCTGGCGGACGGGGTTGCCTGCCCCTGGAATCGGACATCTTCGGCCACGGGGTTGGTGACGTAAACGAGCCGCTTGAGCCGTTTTACGCGAGGGGAGCGCCCCTTTCTCGAGTTTCTCTTCCGTCACATTGTCGACGACCGTGACCCAACGTCAACCTCGTCAAAACCGACCAACCGCCGTCGACATCGTGCGATCACATACCCCTTGGTTAGAACATCCATCTAGACTCACTCCCACCCATATACCCTCTTCTCTCTTCCTGAGTACTACTCCCTTCTACAACCAGAATCAACGCATCTCAACATGCTCCGCACATCAGCTCGTTCCCTCGTCGCTTCCTCGTCCCGGTCGGCCGCCAGGGTCACCGTCCCTACCGTCGCCAGATCTGCTCAGCGAGGCCTCAGGACTTGTGCCGGTGTACAGGTCGCACGAACGTCAGTTTAGGGTCTTTGAAGGGCTGGCAACGTTCGCTAGCTCACGCTTCTCCCCGTTGCTCGCTATAGACTTCAGCAGAATGTCAACTTTGCTGCTCCTCGAGCGGCTTTCCACTCTACCCGCATGGTCGCTGGTGAGTCGAGTTGTAGCTTGTTAACGATTCGACAGCTCAGTCTTGACAAACATCTGCATCTGTCCAGCTCCCGAGACCGTAAAAGTACCCCAGATGGCCGAGTCCCTTACCGAGGGTACTCTGCGATCGTTCTCTTACGAGATTGGTGACTTTGTCGAGCAGGACGCCGAGATTGCCAGTATCGAGACAGTAAGTTCGACCGAAGCTCTTACCCCTGAATCCGTTCTGACCATGTTCAATTGTTTGCCTCGCTCAAACAGGACAAGATTGACGTCTCCGTCAACGCTCCCTTTTCGGGAACGATTACCGAGTTCTTGGCCAACCCTGACGACACCGTCCAGGTCGGTCAGGACCTGTTGAAGATGGAGAAGGGTGAAGGTGGCGCTGCTCCCAAGGCTGACGAGGGCAAGAAGGAGGAGTCTGCCGCTCCCAAAGAGGAGCCCGTCAAGGACGAGAAGAAGCCTGAACCCAAGAAGGAGGAGCCCAAGAAGGAAGAAAAGCCCGCTCCTGCCCCCGCTCCCAAGCAGGAGAAGAAGGAGCCCGCCAAGAAGGAGACCACTCCCGAGCCCGCTACCAGCAAAGCTCCTGGAGCTCGGGAAGAGACCCGGGTCAAGATGTCCCGTATGCGTCAGACTATTGCCAAGCGTCTCAAGGAGACCCAGAACACCGCTGCTTCCCTCACGACCTTCAACGAGATTGACATGACCAACATTATGGAGTTCCGAGGAAGGTGGAAGGACAGGGTCTTGAAGGAGACCGGCGTCAAGCTCGGTTTCATGTCGGCCTTCTCCAAGGCTGCCGCTGATGCCCTCCAGGCGTTCCCCATGGCCAACGCATCGGTCGACGGGGACCAGATCGTCTACCGAAACTATGCCGATATTTCTGTCGCCGTCTCGACCGAGAAGGGTCTGGTCACCCCTGTATTGAGAAACGTCGAGGGCATGGGTATGATCGAGATTGAGCAGGCCATCGCTGGGCTCGCCAAGAAGGTGAGCTGGCAAGCTGTGTGGACTTGACTTCAGGGCGTTCACTGACTTTGGCACCTTAAAAGGCCCGGGATAACAAGCTCGCTATGGAGGACATGAGTGGTGGTACTTTCACCATGTAAATCAAGCAGCCATCGCGTCAAGTCAATCCGAGCAAGATTGACTCATCCTCATCTAACTGCCGTTTTACAGCTCTAACGGAGGCGTGTGGAAGAGTTGGATGTCTACTCCTATCTTGAACCAGGGTCAGGCCGCCATCTTGGGTATGCATGACATCAAGATGAAGCCTTGGGTTGTCGGAAACGAGGTCAAGGTCAGGCCCATCATGGTCGTCGCCCTTACGTGAGTCTTTCCGTCTGCAAAGTCCCATGCTGGCTGTCGTTCGAAACTCAGGTTTGCTATGCGCTCGTATCAACAGTTACGACCACAGACTGCTCGATGGACGGGAAGCTGTCCAGTTCTTGTGAGTCTTGGCGATTTCTTCGCGTTGACGTCATCGGCTGATCGCCCATTCGCTGTCTCTTAAACTGCAGGGTCCGCATCAAAGAGAACATCGAAGACATGGGACGAATGTTGCTCTAAAAGCAGTTGGAGGGAATGTACACCTTTTTAATACGATATATGATCTGCATGACGATTCTCTTGCATGATGTGTGCATGTGTGTTACGAGATCTCGTTCCCCGATCAATTCCCTTTCCCCGCAGTTGCGCCGATCCAAAGTCGTCGTTTGTTTACTTTTGTCACCGGTCTCCTGCGGCGAAAGGGGATGGAGAAAGACCTTTGTGTGAACTTTCTATTCATCATATCGATCACATCAACGTCTATAGCGTCTATCGAGCAGTTAGCCTGTCACTTTCCAGCCGAACGGACGTGATCAAAATAGTTATCAATGATCCTCTGAGGCTCAGGTTATGTTCGAAGAAAGGGGACTCTGAACGAAACCAACCACCGATCACTTGATCACTTGCCTTAGTTAGGATCACATAGGGATAGGTATCTTGCACAATGGCGTGAGTCAAAGTCAAGCTTCAGCCTCCAAGGGAAAATACCTTGCTGATTGCATATTCAAATACGACTCTCATGTATCAGTGACATCCAGCAAGAGGCCAATGCCGAGGCCCTTGCCGCCACCACTGTCAGTGAACACACTGCTGAATACGAGCCATTGGCAATGAGCATACTGATCATCCTATGAAATAACCTCCCAGTCGTCCTTTGTCACCTCGTTAATCGTCAACTCGGTCGTTGCTGGGGTGGAAATCCTGGCCTTCATCATCATCCGTAGAAAGCTCAAGGCGGTCTACGAGTAAGCTCATTCCAGATTGACGTCCCTACATCACGGTCGGGATATGCTTAGGTATCCTCGTTTGGATCGACAGGCCCCGGAGTTATATGCCGCCACAGCAGAACCGCGTGCATGCATTGACCAAGAGTTGGTTGGGAGTGTTTTGGCAGATTTACAAGTCGGATGCGTCCTTGGTCTTGCAAAAGAATGGAGTCGGTAAGTGAACTTTGGCCGCGAGCACTATACCGACACTGACCGTTGTGTTCGCCTGCCAGACGCCTATGTATTCATCCGTTTCCATCGACTCATGCTCATCATCCTGGTACCCATCTGGCTGTTGTCATGGGTAATTCTCCTTCCCATCAACACGGTCGGAACAAATACGAATGGAAAAGAAGGCGTCGACAAGTTGACCTTCGGGAATATCGATGGCGATCATCAATCGAGACTTTGGGCCCACCTGGTCTTGGCATATGTCTTCAGCTGTCAGTCTATTTTGGGACCCTACGATTTGGTATGGGGAGTGCTGACATCCATGGCTACTAGTCTGGATCTACTACAACATTCGAAGAGAGATGGGCCGATGGGTCTTGATCAGGCAAAAATACCTGATCAACCCTGCCCACTCTGCTCTAGCTCAAGCCAACACAATCTTGATCACGGGTATTGCTCAAAGCTACTTGGACGAGCAGAGACTCGCTCGACTCTTCCATCACCTGCCCGGCGGTGTCAAGAAGATCTGGCTCAACAGAGACCTGAAGGACATGGCCGTTGTGCACGACGCTCGAGTCAAGGCGACCAAGATGTTGGAGAACGCGCAGGTCAAGCTCATCAAGAAAGCGGCTCAACAGAAGCTGAAAAGGGAAAAGACGAGAGAGAAGCAGTCATCCAAGGGCAAGAAGATCAGGGACGATCCGGACGAGATCGTCAACAAAAATATCATGCAAGGGGAACAATCGCCCTCCGCCTTGACCCTCGCCGAGCTGGGAAAGAAGATTCACAACAACGAGATTCTTGTCGCGGATCGTCTGATATCTAGGGACCAGAGACCTCAGCACCGTATCGGCGCCAAATGGTGGCTACCCTTTTCTGGCAAGAAGGTTGACACGATCGATTGGGCGCGGCGCGAAGTGTCAAGAACGACTAGGATATTGGAGGCGGACCGCAAACAATTGGCGGACGACATCGAAAAGCCGGGGACTGAAGGCGAGAGGTATCCTCCACTCAATTCCGCCTTTATCTACTTCCATCAGCAAATCGCTGCGCATTTAGCTGCCCAGATCGTGTTGCACGATCAGCCGTGAGTCGGAAGCACGCTCAATCGCTGTCGACAAGACAGTCGTCAACCTGACACGTTGCATCATGGGCTCTCTCTCTCTACCGCAGCTACCGCATGACGGGACATTATCTTGAAGTGGCACCGGAGGATATTGTGAGTGTCTTTCGAAAGATACTCATACAATGTCTGGAGGTTGACTGACGAGTGTAATATAGATTTGGAGTAACCTGGGTATCGACCCATACTGGGCGCAGATTCGACGTTTGGGCAGTTATGCAATCACGGCAGGTCTTGTCATCTTCTGGTCCTTTCCCAGTAAGCAGGAATCGATTGGATGCTCTCTGAACTCTCAGCTAAGGATAATGCGCGATATAGGTTCTTTCATCGGAGCCCTTTCCAACCTTTCGAGGCTTTGTCCTCGTTGGCCCTGGCTTGCTTGGTTATGTGAAGCCCCTTCAATCGTTCGAGGTGTAATTCAGGGAGTGTTGCCCCCGGTCTTGCTCGCCGTCCTCAACTTGCTGCTGCCTATCATTCTACGACGTGAGCGTTGGTGGTGATTCTACACATATTTCGACAGGCAGCTCATGCTCGTTCCCCTAATTCTGCTTAGTGCTTGCCCGTTTCGAAGGAGTTCCCCGTAAGACTAGCGTCGAGCTGTCTTTGATGACCCGATATACGATCTTCCTCGTATTCGTGAGTATGACATGCTTCAAGAAAGCGGCATAGCTAGACATCTAAAATTGACATTCGGCACTTACCCTCTTGTAGAACTCTTTCCTAATCGTGACGCTATCGTCGGGGTTGATATCCTGTCAGTACCACATACTCTTCGACGCACTGGTCTTGCACCGAGTTCTCACATGTAGCTTGCATTCTTTGGCGTTGGCAACAGCGTTCCAAGAAATTGGGCGGAACCCTTCTTCGGTCGCCACCATCCTCGCAAATCAATTGCCGTTGGCATCGACTTTCTTTCTCACGTTCACGATGCAAAGGGCCGCGGGAGCGGCCGGGAACCTTCTGCAGATCATCACCATCGTATTCTATTTCATCAAGCTCGTTCTGCAGGGAGGCACTCCCCGAAGCGTATTCAAACAGAAATACTCGATGCAGACGCCCGATTGGGGTCAGACGTTCCCTAACAGCACAATCATCGCTATTATCGGTGAGTAATGCAAATCATGGCTGGTCGACCGACCTGCCGCAAACTGAGTTTGCATCTTGCAGGTATCGCTTACATGATCATTTCACCTGTCATTACCGGTTTCGCGGTGGCCGCCTTTGCGCTGTCTTATATCATTTACAAGTATCTCTACACTTGGGTAGTAGGTATCTGGTATTTGATGCTCGACGCCGTTAGCGAAATGATATTGACACGTCTGCGATTTCACAGATCGATCAACCTCCTCATTCCGATACGGGCGGATTATTCTTCCCCAAGGCAATCACACATCTCTTCGTCGGGCTGTACATTCAGCAGATCGCTCTGTGCGCCCTGTTCTTCCTGGCCAGGAACAGTAGCGGTACTGTCTCGGCTATCCCTCAAGGTGCACTCATGGTGGTGCTGTGTGTTTTGACGGTTCGTTCACGTGTCGTCGCTATGTTTGAAATCACGCTGACCAGATGTTTATGTCAATCAGCTCGGTTTTCAGTATGGAATCGTCCACTCTTACAGCTCGCTCAAAACACCTTTGCCCTTGTCCCTCGCCTACCTAAGTTACGGCATGCCAAGGGAAGAGCACGATCGTACTGAGAGGGACGTAGCAGACGGGGAGTTTGATGCTCGAGCCATTGAAGAAGAGCGCGACCGTATGGAGAAAGAGAATCGGTTACGTTTGCCCGACTTCCAGTCAATCCGACAGTCCCTTCCCATACCTCCCGGCTTGAAGCGAAGATCGTCTGCCCGGACTTTGCCGCATCCTGAGGATGCCGATGACACTGTCTCGCACAGCCCTCCTCATTCAAAGGACAAGCGCCACAAGAAGCAGGAAATTGAAATGGCCAATATGGGTGACAAGGTGCAAGAGAAGGCGGGACAACTGGATTCGACGACGACAGAACAGCATGGAGATGGCGGCGACGCTGCTCAGAAAGAATGGGAGCAGCATATGGCAGCTCTTCGCGCGGGCTCGCAGAACGGCGAGGCACCCGTGTCAAATGGACAGGAAGCAGGTAGCGCTGTTCGCAACTCGAACGACGATGAATCCTACAATGAGAATGAAGGCGTCGTAGAGACGGACGGCCGAAACAAGACTGAATTCGCGCAAGATGCTTTCTCGCACCCGGCCTCTAAGGAACCGCAGAGAACCGTATGGTTACCTGAAGACGACTTGGGCTTGGCCGTGGCAGAAGCGGCTGACAACCGTGCTATTGGAATCTCCTCGACCACGACGGACGCCTATCTCAATCGCAAAGTAAGCCGGAACTCTCGCAGCAATTTCGCCCACCCCACATCGAGGCTGACACTCATCTACTTTGGGGCTTGCTTTAGGGCAAGGTTGAAATCACAGGACCGCCGCCCGATGACTTCGAAGGTACAGAGGAGTGATATGATTGCACTCAGCAAGGCTTTCGATTCTAGGGTATCCGTTTGCTTGCTTCTCCAGGCTTTGTTTTGCTTAACGACCTTGACGTTTCCTCTCTTCCATATACTGTAACGACCGAGTATGCACGTAATACAATCGATATTCATAACGCATATTCATTCTTGATCTCGATAACACAAACACAAGCCCTACCGCCAGGCGTGACGTCTTGTTCTTCACTGGTAAAGTATTGCTATACAGGATTATGACGAGGAATATCTAGCTGTGTTATTGAAACCAAACCATCGTCCTGAAATGTCTGCCATCAGCTCTTTTGTGAACCGTAAGTGTGAACAGGGCGCCTGATCAGGCCAGTCGAGGACGGACAAGAGCTAACAATCTCGCAATGTGGTTCTAGAGCAAGTACAGGTGATTCTGTATGACGGAAGGGTCATCGTAGTGCGTAACAGAGGGCCTGTGTCCTTCAATGTTACTAATCTCTGTTGTGTTCTTGCAGGGCAAACTGATGGGCTTCGACGTCCGGGCGAACATCATCCTGGCTGATAGCGTGGAAAGAGAGTTTTCGGAGGACGAAGGGGTAGAGATGGTACCACTAGGTCTCTACATGATCAAAGGAGATAATGTGTACGTCCGCTGGATCGAATGTTTCGAGTAGAATGCTGATATTCACAAATGCTGCGGTTGCACAGTGCCATGATCGGGGAGATTGATACGGACAAGGACGCTACGATTGATTACAGCTCAATACGAGCGCCGCCGCTCAACGACATCCGATTCTAGCTGGCAGTAAAACCAGGAGAGCAGCTCCCTCCATCTTGGGGACTTCTCACCATAGACGGAACGAAAAGAGGCCTACCATATAGTATGATACAACGCACGTATGGCCGCCGCTGCGATAGGAAGTCGCTGTATAACGTTGTACAACAGTCTCATTTCACGACCAAGCACCGGCATATCATGACAAACAACATAGAATGACCAACTGGAACTCTTTAGGATGTATATGGACGGCATGTCTTAGGTACACCGATACCAACCCTGATCTCCTCAGGCTACGAAGTACAGCGCGAAGGCCCCCTGGCGTCCAGCTCCAGCGATTCTAAATCATCACCATTTCCGGTATCATTATCCCGGTAGTCCTGAAAATTGGTCTGTAAAGGCTCATACCCACCCTCCCCTGCGATGTCCGGCGTCTTCGTGGAGGCTGCATTGCGTCCCGAAGCGCTGTACAAGTGGATCAGGAAGGTCATGTGAAGAAATAAGAGGAAGGATATCGAAAACACCTTTTGAATAGATCAGGGAAGATCAGCAGATTGGCTGAGCCACTTGTCGTTTACCATACTCACGCCGAGCCCGTAAGTTACGTGATCAATGCCAGCACTGTCAAAAGGAGCCCCAACATCAGTCGTCCGAAACCGAGCTATGCCATATTGCGAGCGACGTCACTCTTGAGCGTGCCGCATTTCCTCGTTGGTTGCGCTCATGAACATGGTCCCTCCCAGTATCAACAGCTGTGTGCAAGCATACAAATCAGTCTTGCTGAACCTGTCGAACGAAGGCTATGTTGACTCACGTAAGGCGGCAGATATTGGAAAACTTTGATATTGCTGGGATCGCTCGGACCGTCCTGTAGGAACAGGCAGATCTCGACGACACGACTGGCCCCGGCTGCCATGAGGGAATATCCAAACATGCCATGTATCTGGTAGAGGATATTGTCATGAAAGGCAAATGGCGTACGACACGGATAACCCTACCTTTGAGGATATCATCAGAGACTGTTCATGTGCTGACATTCCTGCGACAACTCTCATTAGCCAGCTATCAAGATCCATCTCGCATAGAGATGACAGAGCCGGTCCTCACCCCAACCGGTCACGAAGATTCTGTCCGGACAAGGCTCGGCTCAGTATTCTGGCACTGCATTGCTTGAAGGGGTAGACTTACATAAGAGCCGGTACAAAGGATCGTTTCCCTTTCCGACTGAGAAAGATGCCGAGCAGACCACCGCTCCACCCTAGAGATGCAGAAACCTACCCTATCAGCAACATGTCGTTCGATCTTGCTGACAGTCTGCTCACATAAGACCCCGAGCCTGTGGAAGTCAACTCATGAGCATTTCAGCTAATCTTGCACTCAGGTGATTGAAAAGAGCTCAGACCGACATCGTATGCTGCATATCCTTGTGCGACCAATGGCTATGCAACCAATCATCATGGTGCATCGTAAAGGTATTTACGATGCCCTGCAGTCTCGAACCAGAGCCACGATCTCGATCAAATAAGCTGGCGAGATCTCGACGCTTCGAGTACGTCTGGAAATGGCTCACCCATAGCATTATGACCCAAGAGTCCAGGTACTCTTGACTTTGCCCTTGTCTTTTCAGGAACTCGGAACCTAGGTGTAGCATGATGAGCATGATACAGGCGTACCCGTTCTATCGTACCACCCTTGTCAGCCAACCTGAACTAGCAAATCTGACGGCTCATCTTGCTCACGAAGGCAGAGCCCATGATATAGTGTGCTAGGCATTGCGGAGTCTCCCCATCCAGACAGTAACCTAGGCCAGCGATCACGCCCAGCAACATCTCTGTCCCCGACACATCGAAGGCCAGTCGAGAAGGTTCAGACAATTCGATAAAAAGGTTGTACTACTTACGAGTCCATCCAACAATCGGGAAGGTCTTTCCCAAGATACCATGGGTTCTGACTGCGATTGTTCTCGCTTTCGATCCTACGGGGTGCAATTTCAGATATATCCCTGAAGCGGCTTGCTGTTCCGAACAGGAGATGGCTTGACGATCAGCTATGTATTCTTCTGCAGGTGAATGACGCTTGAAAGAATCACCAGGACGAGCTGTACGATGATGATCCTGGCCATCACCGCATGAGCCTGGCACACGATGAGGCAAGCGTCAGAATTTATTTGCGAGGCAGGATATCGGCTGGGCAGACCCACAGTGGATTGAACTCCTGTCTCATGTCTCCATCTGTGCTTGTGACCAAGGAAGAAGCCGATGGATGTCATCGCTAGACCCAGAGTCTGAAGGGGTACGTGATACTTCGATCTGAATACCGGCACCCGTAGACAGGCATCAGCCCAGCTTGGCGGGGGATCAAGGAAATTAGCGCCTTGTGGATGTCCAGACTCACCTGGTTAACCCTAGCACCATTCCTATGGGGAAGACGAATCCCCAAACGATCGTCTGCACGACGATCTGAGAGGAACGCTCGTCCGTCAGACTTGGGCGAGACAGCCGATGTTCGTGATACGGCTCACGCACATGTAGGATGACGAACGTATTGAGATGAGGCCCGTTGTCTCCAGCATCGTTGGTCGGGGGAAGAACTGTGTGAGCTGCGACCACGATATTGCGATTTGTCTCTTCAGAATTGAGCATTTCACACTCGGAGATCATATCGGTCAATGCTCACCTGGTGAACCTGACATGATCCAGAAATTGCGCACACTCAGGTTGACGATCACCTGGTACACGAGCTTTGCCAGTGACTATGCTCGAGGTAGACATGAGATTGAGATCGAGAGCCAGCAATTATGAAAGATGGGGAGATAGCATTGTTATGATCCGTGGTCCATGATCGATCGATGATGACCGTCCTCCCTTTGGGTGTGACCCCTGAAACGCAGAATTGCGAGCGGAAGCATGATCCATGACCGAAGCCCGCGTGGAACCTTTGCCCGATCTTGACATGGGATCTTGGTCACTTATTGGGCTATCAACGGATGTCCAACAAAAGGTTTTCTAAGAGTGCCGCTGGCCAGGTCTAGAGAGTGTGACGAGAGGCAGAGTGAGACAGGAGGGAGAAGAGATGATCCGACGTCGATTTCCCCTCTGGCTACCAACCAGATCACCACGCTCGGCCATCTCCGTCTGTCGTCATCGCCGTCTTCACCTCGTTTTGCATCCGATGATCCGATTCCGAATGGATAGCTAGCGATAGCCCAGACCCGAAAGTCAAAGAGAGATATGGGCGACCTTGCGACTCGAGTGCTCTGCGCCTTGTGTGTTGGTCAACTGAGATTAGGATGAAGACGGCTACTTGTATACGCCTGTCACGATTGATGAGATCAGCCGACTCTACATCCTAAAAAGTCAATCCGTCCGCCTTCTTCCAACTTCGTTCCTCCCAAGATGACAACTCGGAGCGAATTCGAGTCTACCTACGAGCTTGAGATCATCCGTCCGGCTCCAGACACCCAGAACCAGACAGACCTGGACCCAGTGAAATCTCTAGAACGCTTATCTTCTAACAACAAACAAGACACTCTCGCATACTTGGAGCGTGAAGAGGTCACGGAAGAAGGAACGAGCAATGTGATAGAGGCGGAAGTGCCCCCTCCGGATGGTGGGTATGGTTGGGTCATCGTCGGCGCATGCTACATCATCACGTAAGTTATTCCTTGCGGAAATATCCCAGAACGAGCTGAGCTGACATATCCCTGTGCGTACAGCTTCTTCTATATCGGATCGGTCTACAGCTTTGGAGTCGTCTTGACACGCCTGAAAGAAGACGGTCTGGCATCATCGTCCACACTATCGTTCGCAGGCGGTCTGACGTCTGCGATGATATCCTTCTTGGCCATCATCAATTCCAACATCATCAAACGGTTCGGCAGCAAAGCGGTTCTTTTGGTTGGCGTTACTATCCTCGGACTAGGCGAAGTCTTGAGCGGATGGACCGTCAATAATATCGGTGGATTTTTCGTCACTGTGGGATTCGTCATGGGCGTAGGCACGAGCTTGATCTTCATGGCACGTTTCTTATAATCCGTCTTCTCCAATATTGGAAAACGAGTTGACCCAAGCTACCTTCGAAACCAACAGCCGTGCACACTCCTCCCGTCTCAGTACTTCAGCCGCAAACGAGGTCTAGCCATCGGCATAGTCTACAGCGCAGGAGGCGTCGGAGGTGCCGTCCTCTCGCTCGTCCTCGATGCGCTATTGACCAAGTATGGCCCCGCATGGACGTTCAGGATCTTGGGGTTCATCACTTGGGGGGCTTGTCTGCCCGCTTGTCTGTTGATCAAGGAGAGGCCTGGGAAGAGAAGCGCGGCGTTCATCGAGTGGTGAGTTCGGTCTATTGACGGGACAGGCAGACATATCGTTTGGTATTCAGCTTTACTTGTCTCGTGACCAGGTCATACTTCAAAGAACTCCGATACCTGACCATCTTTATAGCGGCTAGCCTGGGCGTCTTCCCCCTCTTCGTCCCTCCCTTCTTCTTGCCCCTGTACGGAACCTCGATGGGTCTCTCTCACTCGTCTTCTGCAGGGCTCGCCGCAGGATTCAATCTGGCATCCGCCGTAGGAAGGATCGCTTTCGGATTACTGGCCGATCGGATCGGCCCTATCAACTCGCTCATTATCGCCTTTGTCACAAACGCAATCAGCTTGTTGTTGGTCTGGCCCCTGAGTGGGAGTGTGGGACCTTTGATCGTTTTCGTAATTCTTACGGGGGTAGCAGCAGGTACGTGCGGGTCGAATCCGCAAGAGTATACCCACGCAGAAGGTTCACTCTCGGATCGCCCCGATTGTTTCACAGGCGCATTCTTCTCGCTCATGCCTAGCGTAGTAGCGTCCATAGCGACTCCTGCCACGCTACCCTCGGCGATGGGTATGATGGTGACGGGCTGGGGGGCTGGGTATCTGCTCGGGAGTCCCCTAGCTGGATTTCTGTTAGGTGAGTGTGCCTTTCCGCAAGGTAGTCTATACGCTCGACCGCTACTGACGACCATGTTACATGAATAAGACGCTTATGGTGGGACAGACAAGGGGTTGTCCGCGTACAGGCCGGCGATGTTCTACGCAGGAGCTCTTACCATCGTCAGCGCGCTCTTACTGATCGCCATGAAATGGAAGACTCAGAGCCTGAAGAAGCGAATGTAGTGAGACCAGCCAATAGATTTACTCTTGTGCGTATATAGCCTTTTCCGACGATATGCAAATTGTATACAGCAAAAGGCCGTGATCCTCATATACGGCCAGATCTACAAACGAAGATTTCGATATTCAGGTTGAGCCATCGGGTTTCGTCGCGGCTGACGGTCGTCAGACTTTACCGCGCGGTATGATGGGCTCGAGCTTGATCGATAACGCCTACTCGTCCTCGCCCTCCTCGCCCTCGTCACTGTCGTCATCGTTATCCTCGTCGCTGTCGTCGTCGCCATCCTCGTCGGTGTCGTCGTCGGTGTCGTCGTCGCTGTCGCTGCTGGGTTTGACAACCAGATCGCCCAGCTTGTATCCATGGCCGATCACGACCGCTTCAGCAATTGCCAGCATCTCTAGCGAGACGTCCTTGGTCTTGGTGGAGAGTCCCGATGACGAGCTGCCTATGGTCTCGTAGAACAAGCGATGACCCGCCCATCGACCTTCAGTGATTTCCGCGCCTTTCCGACCGAGATAGCGGCTCCAGTCTGCGGAATACGCAACGTTGCAAGCCAACACAAAAGGCGTTCTAAGTCGAATTTCGCTGTCATTCACGGCCCTTTCGTGCCGAATTAGAACACTCGAGTCCAGGTGTTCGAGAGTGTCGAGATTGATAATACGATAAGGCCATTTAGCGGTACCGGATCTGATCCAATGATCATCGTTTCTCGCGCTTCGAACCCATCTGCTCGAATCCTCCATAGGTACCCATTCGGCCTCGAACATTTCGCTCCACAACCGTTCCAGCTTCTTATCTTCTTCCTTCCGGCGATTGTATTCTTTAGCCCAACCAGCGTCGACCGGAATGTCCCATGTGTCCTTTGGAACTCGACGTTGTATCTTGTCGGCGAGACTTCGATACTCTACGCGAATCGGTGACTGAACCAGCATCCGCTTGCCAATATCAAAGCGGGTCTGCTCGATCAAGTCATGAAATTCGCTAGTACGTTTCACCTTCATGATATCGCAACGTTGATACAGGTGCGCTTCAGATATCAGCACCTCGTGTTGCGTGGAGCTATCCGCCTGGCGCTCGCTGTCGTGGAGATTGTGACCTCGCTCGTCTACCTCATCTTCCTCAGCTGAGTAGTAGTCCCGCTCATTCGGGCACCCAATTTGTGAGAGCGTTGACATCGATTTGACAATGTCCTCCTCCAGATCCGTACCACGACGAAGCGCTGAATCGTGAACTGACTTCCTCACATGATCCTTGAAATGTAGCCAATCATCTCCTGGCGAAGTGTATTCGCCCATGATAACGATACGCTTGCCGTTCCAGCACCGATTCGGATAATACTCCGGGCCCATAGCACTCTGGACATGGCGTCTGACTTCGTTTGTGATGGGCGCGAGGATTTGGAGTAGGGGCATACATGTCGCGGCGATATTCAGAAAATCCTGGTACTGGTCAATATGAGTCAAGATTTCGAGAAGCAGCTCTCGAGGTAGCTGCATGAAGGAGCTGTACTCTGGGTCCGCTCCGGTCACGGCTTCACTCGAAGCCCTCGAGTCCTGGATGCTCTTGAGAACCATTGCGAAATCTGGAAAAGGATTGTGCCACGGTCGCAGGACGTCGACGATGTGGTCGCCAAGATACCAAACGGTCTCTCCCAGTTTCCCTCCCGAGATGCGCACCTTTTCGTCCAAGTTCGCTATATAGTAACCCTGGCCCATCTTGAGTGAAGCGAAGCAGACAGCTCGGCAGGGTTGACAGAGAGCTAGTGTCGATAACGTCAGATCAAACTGTCGAATTGAGGATTCCATCGTACGCCGCACACCTTTTTGTAGCTTTGTAGCGGCTGGCAGAGCAAAAGCTGATTCAACTTCGTCACATCCTGCTGACGATGAATCATCTTGCCGCGGAAGCAAACTGACGGAGCCAGCGGTCTGCTCCAGCTTCAAGGCCTCAGTCTTCTCTCGGTGTGGTCGTCAGCATGCGCCGCCGGTGGTCGACAGATCGAGGTCATGAAATCTTCGGCAGGTTTCAGAACACACGCCCGATGAAAATAATGCACATGAGAAATGCAGAAGTTGTAAACAAAATATCGTGCAGTCCAAGGGTGTATCGCAAAACGATCAATACTGGTCTCTATCATCACTCTCACATTCCGCCAGTTTCTCAATACGGCCCGGTGTATCCACTGTTGGCCGTGAACTTGGGATCTCGAGCGCCGCCTGATGAGCTACTCGGAGTATAGTTTCGCGGCACATTACCGTAGTAATTGTTGCCCTGTAAAATCGGAAGGATCGTGTGAGCATTTTGGCAACGGTCAAGGGGATGTGAGGACCCAAACTTACGGTCATTCCTCCTACCAGTGATCCACCAGCTCCTCGGTAGGTCGACCCTACATCCTCCTCGATATAGTCGGGGTTGGGCTGAGGGAGGTCACACAATATTCGTCAGCCGAGTTTACAGGAAAAACTTCAGGCTATATCAGACTTACTGGTAGCAACGGGTCCTTGACCTCCCAGACCGAAGTCTTTGAACCGACGCTAAACTCGAGATCCTCCTTCGTGATGGCTGCGATCATATACCGGGGCGTCAGTCCTTCTCCTTAGCATCTACCGGCCGATTTTATTTCAACTCACAGTCCCAGTATTTGTAGACCATCATCACGCTCAACAGCATGCACAGCGTAAAGATGAATACTCCGTCAATGTAGTGAGAGACGGCATCACAGATGGTGTTGCTAAATGCAATCATGATGACGACCCCAGCGACATAGAAGAAGACTCCGAAGAGCTGTTCGAGGGCAAGCCAGTAAGCTTGACAAGCCAGGTTCGGTCACGCATCTCCGATCCACGTACGATATCGCCGATAGCCCATCTGTCATCCAGCGTTCGGATAACCAGGATCAATTGACTGATCACGTAGATGAGGAAACAGACCCCCGGGAAGATCAAGTAAGTGATAAACAGCCCGATGGGCTTGGCGTTGCTGAATCCGGCCAAGCTCTTGAAAGTGGCGATCGAGATGAAGAAGCAGACTCCCCAGATGACGAGGGTAGACAGGCGGAGGAACTGCAGAACAGGAGGGATGTGCGATTAGGTTACTGTGCAGGAGATTGACGAGGCGATGGGTAAGAAGCTTACCCAGAGCGACATGGGCGTGCCGTCTTCGGCGAATTGGAACCCGACGAAACCGTTGATCACGATACACCAGTACAAGGCTCCGATGAATCCAGCATAGACCGCCGTAAACCACTGCATATCGAGAACAAGGTGTTGGAGGTCAGCGTACTATCTTACCTTGTCCGTCTTCAGGATCTCTGCGCGGTGGACTTACGGGATAGACAGAATTGGCTGTCGGAATGATCCCGCTATCCAAAAAGATTGCCAGCAGCTCGATGACCATGTAGAGGTAAAAGAACATGACGATTTCTTTTCGTCCGACGGCGGTGTACTTGGATCGAACGTGATATACCATGATCAGGGTCATGAGGATAGCGGCGATATGAACAACGCATGATGCTGATTTGATGGTATGAAGTGGCACGATAGGGCGTAATCAGTATAACTTGATTCCGGCTTTAGCTTTCGAATGGCTCGAGTCCGCCAACTCACCTGGTTGGAAGATCAGCTGGCTACCCAACTGTACATTCCTGCTGTAACAGTTCGGCTCGACCCCGTTTTCCGATTGTAGCAATGGGCAGACGATCAAGGCCGCTCGTTGACAGAGGGCAGTAAAGTCGCCAAACTTGGCTGGGTCCGTCTTGGTTGCCGAGATGGACATTGCAGGCGAATTATGAGGTTTGTTGAGAGGGGGAAGAGGGGATCTGACTTTATTCGTCCTAGCTTTGGGGATGGAAGAGGGCGAGACAGGGAATGATATACGTTGACAAAGACACGTTTGAGAGGGTGTCAAAAGAGGTGAAAGGGTCGAAGAGTTGACGTGATCAGGGATCAAAGTTGACGATATGCCAGATCCCGGTCGGTCCGTCTCAAAATGATCGCCTAGTGGTTCAATACGCAAGGAGGCAACGGCGATGAAGATATCTTGTGGGAACCTATCCAGGGGGGTTTCCAGAGTACAGATGTGAAAGGAATCCCTCGTCTCCTGATTTTGCGTTGTAGTTGTTTGTCTGCTTGTTTACGCGCGAACTCGGCGGCCAGAAGATAGGGGAGCCCCGGCAGTGATGATACTCGACGTGGAGGGCTGTGAAGGCTATGACGATACAGTAGTAGAAGGTAAATATGGATTGAACACGGCTGGCCAGGATGGTGATGCTATGGGCGACGTCAGAGCACTTGATGAATCGTTCGTGATCGGATTTGCCCTTGGCCAAAGCTGTGAGGCGACGAGAGAAGGGAGGCAGAGGAGGGGTAAACATGCCATTCCCTTGGACGCGCGAAAGGTTACGCACCGCGGATCGCAAAGAAGAAAAAAAAGAGGTCACAGCGTGTGTTTCAAAGTGGAACACCGAGATCGCCCCAACTCCTTGTCACGTAGCACCCTACACCAAAATCACGAAGCACCGGCCTGAGACAAGTTGTGCTTGTCGGACGGTCCCCACCGACGATATTTCCTCGTATCTCTCCCGCTTATCTGACACTTGCCCGTATGTGGTGAAGGCGACACACACATCGACTGCCTGACCGACGTGTGTGTGGGATCAACCTTGACGAGTACGATGGTTCTGATATTGTCACAGATATTAATATGCAGCGCCAATCAGCTTCCCGTTCATCGGACAGCTTACCTTCCCGAGCTTGCGTCCCTCCGTCGTAGTTCTAGAGTGCAGTTGCTTGATGTACCGTTGTACGGGTGAACGAAGACACGTTCACGTCCAACGAGATGATCATCACAACTTCTTTCTCCACAGGTACCTAGAGCGTGAGTTATAAATTAGGGGAATGAATGCCTTGGCTGCCAGAATGGTATCCGCGTGATTCAGCGACTACCGAAAGAAGGTACCCTGGCGCAGGACAGACGCGATTGCTAGTTGGCGTCAGAGTGTCGCTGTGAGCCGCCTGACATCCGGTCTGTACATATATTAGACATGATACGTCCACCCCCCTAGCAGATTTGTATAGATTGTATCAGGCATGCCGATATCATCATGCTCGAGTGTTCGGACTGAAAACCTCGCCTTGCCAGACGTCTGCGCGTGCCTACACGGTGTCGCAGAGAGGACCCATCCTTGACGAGCGACAGATATGAGCTCGCCCCGTTACCGATTCGGCGATGAAACGTGATAGAGCAGCAGTAACCAGGATCTTGACTACTAAAGGTGCTTTTCAACCCTATGGATCTCAATGGCGAGTGATGCTATGCTCGCAAGATTCTCCTGGTTTTAGCTCAATCTCGGCAACGGCCACAAGGACGAGGTCCTGACGAGTCCGCCCTGGTGGCAATTTGGTCCTGCATCTGACTGGGCTACCCGGCGCAAGAGAATTCGGCGTTTTTCTGGGGGTGGCATGCGAAGATGAAGCAACGCAAATGAGGTGTTGTACGAAGGGTCAATGTCGCCAGAGGCCAGAGGTCGAAACCTGCGTTAACATTTGCCTGAAACACCAACGCGCTCGGGTCGATCCGGAGATTTCCGGGATTTCTCACCCGAGCCATACGCGTCGCCCCCACCCGTCGTCGACCCCGCTTTGGCTGACCACCGATTAGGGCCTAACCTCCCAATCATCGACCTCGCGTTTTGGACTTTGACCTCGAAGTCAGGCCTGCTTGCGTCAACATCTCGAGCTCTTCGCGATCGTTTTACATAGCTCGGATCAGTCTTTAGTAACGGCGATATTCAACATGTCTTTCGCTCTGTCGTCAATGAAGCCCATGATGGGTAGGACCGGTCTGGGGCTGAGGTTGATCTCGACCTGTATGTACAGCTTGTGTCAGAAACGATCGAGCTCACCATCGGGTCGCTGACGATAGTTGCTGCTTGTCTCTGTTTCCCTCGACACCATTCATAACAAACCGCCAAATGTCGGATCCTGTCCGATCATCATTCCCTTGCCACCCTTCCTTCGCACCGGGGTGCAAACATTGTCTGACCAAACAAATGACAAATCGCGTCCGTTATAATTCCCGAATACTCAGCTCGAGCTGCCGCTGTACAATCGTCCAAGATCACCTCTGCCGCCGGTGTTGCCGCCAACGAGACTGCCGGATTCAAGTACATCCCCGGTGGACGTGAGTATCAGACGTAGCTTGGAAAGAGGCCGCAAGCATGTCGTCTTGGTCAAGAATCAGGAACGATCGATGCGTCGAGGATGAAGGATCGGACAGCGATTTTCGGGCCACAGAAGGCCAGACGTAATGGAGGTCTGCGCCCGTGATCCCAGAGAAACCACAACAACGACACTGCGTCCATCCATCGTCATGGGACGGAGACAAAAGTCTCTCTATCAACCTACAGTTTTCTTGCCCGGTCAATCCCTTTGCCCCAATCGCTCCCCGCGTAGGCCGCGCAAAACTGCCTGCTTACTCGATTTGCCATGTTGATACGACTCGAGACTGACAAACCACCTTGCCGTTCCCACAGCCGTTCTTCCCGGTACCGTCAACGACGCCACCTCTTTCCCTCACTCGGACCCTTCGCACGGATCCAGGCATTGGGTCTTTGAGCGAGCTCTCTCGGCCGCTCTTGTGCCTGTGATGGGAGCTGCTGTCGCAGCCAACCCGGGAACTGGTGTTTACGTGAGTTTTCTTTTCCATGAGAACGGGCGAAGAGGACGGGGATGCAGGGCGACAGGCGATCCGAGTTTGCAAGAGGCAAGACATTTGGAACGCTGGATGTGGGAGAAAAACTCATGGTCTGGAGACATGGATGACCTTGAATTAGACTCGGGTTGCTAGGCATTATATGCTGGAAGCATCTTTGCGGTCGCTACCTTCAGCCTCTGTCTCCCCTTGAGCTGGACCATTGAAACGTTTTCCTGAAAGAGATCATAGAGCTAATCGTCATCGATCTACCCTGCACAGCCCGTCATTGACGCCATCCTCGCTACCTCTCTGATCGTCCACTCGCACATCGGTTTCGACTCGTGCATCATCGACTACCTTCACGAGCGCAAGATGCCCGTCATCGGGTTCGCCGCCAAGTGGCTCTTGCGAGTCGCCACCGGTGCCAGTATCTGGGGAGTTTACGAGTTCGAGACCAACGATATCGGTAAGTCAATGTCTCGCATCCCGGACTTGCGATTCTTATCGTAAGGTTGAAATAACCGGACTCTTTCCTCTTGATACAGGTCTCACCGAGCTCGTCCGACGCTTGTGGACGGCATGATGGGATTGACTGATATTCTTTGGAATCGTTGAGACTCGGGAACCGACCTAAACTGACGTTTCAGAAATGGTGACCTCGACGATCTCGAGTGGACAAATGACACGGTTCTGTCTTGTCATCCGTGGTCGAGCTTGTATCAGTATGAACTATAACCAAATCCAGAGCTTGTAGGTGTTGTGTGTTGCCTTCGTCAGAGCTTGTGGTGTCAGTCAAAACAATCGAACAGCCTCAGGGTACCAGTGTTCTGGGTGTGCACCCAGTGCTCAAGCAGGAGGACAACGCGGATTCGTAGACGCGCAAGATTCCGTCCCTTGCGACTGCAACGGCACAGGCACCACCGGGGAATGAGCAACAGGAAGACGGATCCACGTCGACCGGTCTCGGCATTTTACACCTCGAGGGAAACAGGCGATCACAACAGTTTCACATGAACAAAGCTACGAGCGGTTTTCGGGTCGAGAGGGAGCTTTTGTTTCGGTCGAGCTCAGTTGGTACGTGATGCGCGGGTGCCGAAATGCTGGCTTTTGCGCTGTTGCCAAGTAGTCGTCGTATGCGTATAACCCGCAATCTGTACAAATGCTGGCTCTGCTAGCTCTGCTGGCAGACAGATAAGAGATCAAGAAACAGGCCGAGACCCGTGTGCCTCATGCCTCCCGATCGCTCTATCCCATGATCGACAGAAGAAGCGAATACGAATGTCCGTCTAAGCGAGAGAGGGGTGGTTAATGGACGTTTCGTCAGGTGACCGCTCGACGAACGTCTGGACCAATCAGGATCGTCCAGGCCACTTGAAACGCAGCAATGGGTCGAATCGAGGGCCGGTTCGAGCGGGCGATGGCATCGTTCAAAGTCGATTTGTGACATCAAAAGAATTGGTACAGGTCACAGTATATCTCTGTTCTGCGTCTCCTGATCGATGTGTAAAGACAGACAGATATCGAGTGGCGAGTAGCAAGCAGCCTGGGTCCTCCGAGATCAGCTGAGGTGGTCAAGAGATGATGTGGCAGCATTTGCTTCCGACGAGTCGCGCGCGAGTAGACTTGTCGTTGACCGCGAGTGAGGGGCAAGCGAGGGGCAACGACCTGCTGTTCCCGTGCTCCTCACGCCGCCCTGCCCCCCCCCTGCTCCAGCTCTCTCTCTCTCTCGCTGTCACGCTCCATCTCTCCATTCTGCTCCCACCTCGTCATGCCCAACCCATCCCATCCCCCCGGAACGACCGACCAATCCAGGCAACACACTCTCACACTCATACACAACCTCGAACTATAGCTAGATCGACATCCACCTCTTCCAGTCGCATCGAGCTACCTTTGCAAACCCGCATTCTAGCCTTGAAACACCATCACCTAGACCAGATCGCGAAACTCCGTCGTCTCTTTTGTCAACAAGCAAACACGTCACGGAATCCAGCCCTCGCGACTAGAACTCAATTAACGCTCATACACTCGACGAGAGACTCAATCTAGATTGTCCATTCAATCTCGGTACGCACATTTCGACCTCGTAGGATCTCGCCATCAGCTCATCATATTCTTCCATTGCGCATCTTGCTCCCGATCTGCGCAGCACGCACTCGAACGAGCACGACGAGCCATCTCTGCCACCTTTGTACGCCGGTCCTTGAAACAGGGTCACGATCGCATAACCTCGTACTGATCTTCTCGCTGTTCTGCAGGCGGACATTTAACCTTGTTGGACCTCATCGGAGCTTAGAATATCGTGAGCAGCGACTCGGAGCACGTTGCTTCTGAAAGCAGGGCGGCTGAACATGGGTCGAACCGTTCTTATAGCTATCCTCCATCGTCGCGTATCCTTCTCTCAAGGGATCTCGATTTCTGCAACGACACGTGAGTTGGTCCTTTCTTCACCGCGCACGGTAATCAAAGGTCGCCATTCGCTTCAGTACTTGAGCTCACACCGTTTACTCGCTCTCTCCTTACTGTCGACTCTCATCGGCTCGTCTCGACCTCTTTGGGCAAACGCATCTCGCTTGCATACGCGACGAATCGCCCTCCGCCGGACTCGGCTATACGTCATCCTTCCCATCCTCATCGCAACACGACCACGATCACGACGTCTCTCGGTTTTTTGAACTTTGCAGCGAAACCGTCAGCCGATCACGCACGCCCCCTCCTCTGGCAAACTTCGCACCCAAACCGCGTTTCCAGCCATACGATCCCACCTCAAACGGTTCTCCTCTCTCATCTCCGAGAAGAGGAACAAGCGCATAGACTCGACATCTTCGGCCAACCAACGACGAGCCGACCCTACATCTGTCTTTGTCGATAATCGCGACGACGACAAGAAGACGAACCAGGACAAATTCAAGAGAGAAGAAAGGATCGAAGAGATGTCTTCTGTAGGACACGTCAATGGGGTCAAGGTCTCGCGTGAGTAGAATGCTTGCGGTGCAGAGGGCATAGGACTCCAAGGGATCCGAGCTGCAGATAGAGGCTCGCCGTACCTGCAGCTCGTATCTCGAGGGCCCTCGTGCCTGCTCGCAGAGTCACAGTAATTCCAATCCATGAGAGCTGACTCATGACCTGACTGTTTCCTCCTTTGATGCACGACAGCGACCGACGATCCCAACCGCTTGGTCACCGTGACCGCCTCGGACGGCAAGACGGGCGACGAGAGGATCATCTCGTACACCTCTTGCAAGATTGTCGGGAACGGGTCGTTCGGTGTCGTCTATGCCGCTAGGATGTTGGGCGAACAGCAGGAAGATGGGAGTGAGCGGCCGGAGAGCGATATTGCTATCAAGAGGGTCTTGCAAGACAAGAGGTTCAAGGTAGGTCTCCCATGCTGTTCAGGTTGATGGCCAAGTCTAGCCGGTCAGAGAGAGCTGATTCGGCTTGCATTTGATCGGTAACGATAGAACCGAGAGCTGCAGATCATGAGGCTTGTGGAGCACCCCAATGTGGTTGATCTCAAAGCTTTCTTCTATTCGAACGGCGACAAGGTGCGCAAACGGATAGGCCCTTTCACACAATCGATACAGATGCTAATAGTCCATTGTCAATTTTTGTAGAAGGACGAGGTGTTCCTTAACTTGGTTTTGGAATACGTGCCCGAGACCGTCTACCGAGCTTCGAGACACTACGCCAAGCTCAAGCAGGTCATGCCGATGCTGCAGGTCAAACTCTACATGTACCAGGTGAGCCTGCGAGCGATCAGCGCGCGCTCGAAGCCTTTGCTGAGACTCGCGCATGACCCGCTCGTCAACAGCTTCTTCGATCGTTAGCCTACATCCACTCTGTCGGAATCTGCCATCGAGACATCAAGCCCCAGAACTTGTTGCTTAACCCGGCAACTGGGATCTTGAAACTTTGCGACTTCGGTTCCGCCAAGATCTTGGTGGCAGGCGAGCCCAACGTCAGCTACATTTGCTCGAGGTACTACCGTGCACCCGAGTTGATCTTCGGAGCCACCAACTACACAACCAACATCGGTGAGTTCAGAATTAGCGAAGTCGAGAAGTTTTGTTCGAGGCTGATCAAATTTCATTTGGCACACCCCAGATATTTGGTCAACCGGTTGTGTAATGGCCGAACTGATGCTCGGGCAGCCCCTCTTCCCTGGAGAGTCTGGTATCGATCAGTTGGTAGAGATCATCAAGGTCTTGGGTACCCCATCGAGGGATCAGATCAAGACCATGAACCCCAACGTGAGTCGTGCTTGCCGGCCTGCATTCACAGGCGATCTGAGTATAGATTCGGTTGTTCGCGAACTTTTCTGCAGTACATGGAGCACAAATTCCCTCAGATCAAGCCTCATCCCTTCACGAAGGTCTTCCGACCACGAACTCCCGCCGATGCCATCAGCCTTATCACAAACCTCTTGCAGTACACTCCTACTGCTCGAAACACGTGAGTGACATACCAATCAGGACCCAATGAGTCCCGACAGAATGTTCTCGCTAACTTGACTGACGCTCATGTCTGCAGTGCCATGGAAGCATTGACACACGAATTCTTTGACGAGCTGAGGGTGGAGGGTGCCCGTCTGCCCAACGGCAAGCCTATGCCGGAATTGTTCAACTTTACCAAAGAGGGTGAGCCGCGAGTATTCGAGTTGCTTCCTTGAGTGCAATACTCAATCGCGTGTTCTTGTCGCAGAACTTTCTGCCCGTCCCGACCTTATTCACCAGCTGGTACCGACCCACGCTGAACCGGCTTTGAAGGGTATGTCGAGCCCGATCCCGATACTGATACGCCATTCGCTGATTGACTCTTGTTCCAACAGCCCAAGGCATCGACGTTGACACCTTTGTGCCAATTCCTCTGGAACAGCTTCGAATCACTCTAGATGTCAGTCTGCGACCGCAACCTCAAATGAACCAGCTCGTGCTAATGGCTGTTTTTGCTCCCCAATTTAGTGATCTATTCCTGACGGTTCTATTTAATTCAACGATTTCTTTTCCGCTCCATCCCTTTGCCTGCCGGTTGAAACACCCATGTCCCGTGCCCTTTGTGAGCGGAACGACCTTTCTGCATGTCCCATTATCACCCCCTTCGTCCAACGAATGTATTACCTGTATGATAAGCACCGTATCCTGAGCATGATTAGCGATAATATCGGTCTCTTCTTCGAAACTGTCGTGGAGTTGCGATTTGTCAGGAAATTTTGGTCGATCACAAGATTGGCTCCCTCCGCATTGGAAAGGGGTTTGGATCCCCTTGTTCTCCTTTCAATCTGAAGACAAAGGATCGTCCGGGCTTCGCATCGCATATGAACTATACTGAGCCGCATTGAGTTTGTCGTTCCCAACCTGGCCGTCTTCCTTCCCTCGGACAGAACAGCACTCATCTACCCCAAAAATGGCGCAGAACAATCTCGAAGAGCTATACGAAGAGTATCTTCGATTTGCTCTCGACCTCGGTCGCAAGGTGATCTTTCCCGATCTAATCAAGCATGCTTCATCCTGACCGTCCCCTGTTGATAGGGCGGAGATATGATCAAGGCTGGTCAAGCGAAGCGGTTTGAAACGTTTGCGACGGTCGAGACCAAGACCACGGCGACCGACTTCTTGACCGAGACCGACCTTGCCGTGGAGGCCATGATCCACAAAGCCATCAGCGAGACGTACCCTCAGCACAAGTTGTAAGTCGTATATGCTTGTAAATTTTCCAGCTGGGTAGCTGATTATATCCTGTACGTGCAGTGTCGGTGAGGAGAGTCACAAGGGAGGTAAGGTCGAGTTGGATGATGAGTGGACCTGGATCATTGATCCGATTGATGGTCAGTGTGAGACTACGACTGGTGACTCCAGTACTTGAGCTGAAAGCGATGCCTGTCCCCACAAACATCATGTATCAGGAACGAACAAGTAGGCCCGGATTTCGGCTTCGAGTTTCAGCTTGCGCGCTGACGACCTGGCTTGGATGACAGCTTCATTCATGGCTTGTGAGGCAAACGTCCTGTTAGTGATCGATCCCGACTGACTCGACCTTCACATGTCGAAATCACGTCACAGCCCATACGTCGGCTGCTCTATCGGTCTCACACACAAGAAAATCCCGGTAGTGGGAGTCATTTGTCAGCCTTTCCTCAACGAGCTGGTACGGCTAGACCTGGTCATGTTGGATCTCGAGGGGTACTGATCGTAGACACTTGTTTGCTGCTGAACCAGTACTGGGCCAAGACTGGAGGTGGAGCGTTCTTGAACGGGATCCGCCTGGGTGCTCGGCCTCAACATTTGAAGGATCTCAGCGAGTGCAGCGTTTGTCTGCAATGTAAGCACACAATATGGCTCGCCATTCGGCAAATCAGTTGAACCCTTCTCGGATCGATCGCAGGGGGCAGCGGAAGAAAGCCAGAGATCATGGAACCCAAATATGACAATGCGAAAAAGTTGTATGCGGGGCGGGAGGCCGGAGGCAAGGAAGTTCACGCTATCCGGATCATCGGCAGCTCGACCGGAGCCCTAGCCTGTCTTGCTTCGGGACAGATCGATGTCGTTCAGTATGTCGCGATCGCAAATTTCAGCATTCACGACGATCTCTAACCCTGTTTTTGTCATTGCAATAGGGACGCCCTCAACCAGCCTTGGGATGTCTGCGTAAGCTCGTGCAAGCGCGATTCGGTAACCTCGGACAGTACCTAACTAGTATTGACATTCATCAGGCTGGCATGGTGATCATCCAAGAGACAGGCGGATTTATCTGTGGCAGCAAGCAGAACTTCCTTGAGGGCAAGAAGGAGACCCTCGGAGAGATCATGCTGGGCAGACGGTACTGCTTCATCCGGGCCGTCGCGCCTAGCGAGGTGAGCGATCCGCTTCAGTATTATTACGGTCTGCAGATCTGTCTCAGCTTATCAATCTTATTCAGACCGAGACCTCCGTCGAAATCCAGAGAAGGATTGCTACAGAGATGTACGAGAGTGAGTCTCGAAGCTGACTGTAACCAAGTTGATGTGTCGAGGCTAATTTGCCTACCGGCAACTATCAGCGATCGAAGAATGGCCGAGGCAATGAAGCGATCTCGACTATGCTTCTGGCATCATGCAAACTGTACTGTCGTGATATGTATGAAATCTATGATGCACGAGGCAAGATCCTAGACATCCTAGTGGTAAAGAAGGTGGAGAGAAATAACAGCCGTAGCTTGCCGATTACAAGTGGGTAGAAAGAGGGGTAGAGTAAAAACGGATCCCAAAACACGGCTCTATATGCTTGCCCCGACAGGGCCAAACCCAGAGGAACGACCTAGGTGGTGCTCTAGAGCTCACCGGACCTGATCTTGGAGGAGTAGTATCGGACCTAATAGCGAAGGAGATTAGCATCTCCTGCGAACAAGAGTCGAAGTTTAAACGTGTGACTCACCATCTCCTCAACTCCCTCCTGAACACCCCACCTGGACTTCCAGCCGAGGACCTTCTCAGCCCTGGCGGTGTCGGCCCTTCGCTGCTTGGGGTCGTCACCGGGAAGGTCCTTGTGGATGATCTCGACCCTCCTCTTGAAGGTACCCTCCTCCTTCTGGACCTTCTCGACAATGTCCCTGACAGCCTCGGCGAACTCGAGGATGGTGAACTCGTGCGAGCTACCGATGTTGATCTGCAAATGGCGTGAAGGTATGTGAGCTGACTGTCGCCGATGGGCAACGAGTGCAAGTGTTACTCACGGGTCGGCTGTCGGGACCGTTCATCAAGAGGATAAGACCGTCGACCAAGTCGTGAATGTACTGAGTGCCAAAAAGACATCTTTAGCGAACTGGACGATCTGTTCATGAAATGACGCGTATTCACCTGGAAAGACCTGGTCTGCGAACCGTCACCGTAAACGGTCATGTCCTCACCCTTAAGGGCCCTATCACACAGATAAGTCTCTTGTCAATACGAGAGCGCAAATGAACTAATCATCATAATGGAAGCAAACTCACTGGACGATAAAGTTGGAGACGACACGTCCGTCGTAAGGGTTCATCCTGGGTCCGAAGGTGTTGAAGATTCGGGCGACACGAACGTCGACGCCGTCCTGGTTCATGTATCCGTAGGTAAGGGTCTCGGCGACACGCTTTCCCTCGTCGTAACAAGCTCGGATACCGGTACAGTTGACGTTACCCCAGCTATCACAGGCAACCCGGAAACGTCAGCGTCTGCATGAAACTAGACTGGACAAGCCTCGCCGCAATGCGACTCACTATTCCTCGTGCTGGGGGTGGACCTCTGGGTCACCGTAGACCTCGGAAGTGGAAGAGATCAAGAACCTAGCCTTGGTCCTCTTGGCGAGTCCGAGCATGTTCATGGTACCCATGAACGAGGTCTTGACGGTCTTGACCGGGTTGTACTGGTAGTGAGGGGGCGAGGCGGGACAAGCCAAGTGGTAGATCTGGTCGACCTCGATGAGGAAGGGCTCGACGACGTCGTGCCTGACCATCTCGAAGTTGGGGTGACCGACCCAGTGGGAGACCTGTATCGCAGGGGGAACGACGAACGGGCTGCGTCAGAAATCGTCGCGAGCACGAAGGTCCAGAGTAACGGGTTACATACGGTGGTCCTGGAACCGGTGAAGAAGTTGTCGAGGACGGTGACCTCGTGACCGAGCAACATCAATCGGTCGACCAAGTGGGAACCGACGAAACCGGCACCTCCGGTGACTACGAAACGGCGCAAACAAGAAGACGAAAAGGGAAGACGTTCAGAAATAGCACACAATGATAGAATAGATGAAAAAATCAGGTCAAACCTAATCAGCAAACCACTCGCTAGCGAGAAAAGAAAAACTCGAGCAAAATTCTAAACTCACCCAAGATCCTCTTCCTCTCGGCGTTAGGGAGCAACTTGACGGGAGGGTACTTGGTGTCGCTCGAGTAGGCGACGGTGTTGTTCTCGGCATTGTAGTCCGACTTGGCACCGTACTGCTTCTCGATCGAAGACTCGGGAGCCTTGCCGGTGTCGACCTTGGGGGCGAGGTAGAGGGATCGGAGGACATCGACCGAGATCTGAGAGTCGAAGTTGAAGTTGTCGTAACCGACTGAAGACGAGGGAGCAAGGGACAGGGTGAACGGGTCAGTTTGCGTCCGAGTGATAGATAAGCAGACCGGATCGAGGAACTCACCAGTGGTAATCTCAGAGGGAGCCTGTACATCGAGAATCAACAGAGTAAAGTAGACGAGGAGGGTAGATGTGGATCAGCTTAAGGTGTCCTGCCACCTTCCACGACTCCTCGTTTGAAAGCATCGAGACGATCGGACCGACGACTTCGCCCTGGGTTCTGCTCTGAACGCTGTACTCACCATTTTGTAAGAGTCGTGTAGTGGGTTTGAGTAGGCTTAGTAAAGAGCGTAAAAGTTGAACGAGGACAAGGAGGCTCGAAGAAGATGTAAAGAGAGGGTGGAGATGGAGAGATGAAGAGTCGAGGTGGGTGGAGTAGGTAGTGGTTGGAGGGGAGTGGGTGGGTGATTATGGTCTGCTGTTGCGCTGTTGATGACTTTATTTTGTATCCTCGTCCTCTCCCCCCACGCGCGTTTTCGCTGGCAGCCCCCCCTCCTCTCTCCTCTCCCCCCTTGCGCTAAGCCGAGGAGGGTCGCGCGCACAGATGTCGGAAGCAACCGGGCGGACAAGGGAGCAGGGAAGCGAATCACCACGCGAAAGATCCGAGCACGTTTTTCTTTCTCAAGAAGAGCTCGGGCACGAGGACAGGGGGGGAAGTGCCGACTTGTCTCAGGTACAATCTTCGCTCAACCTTCCGGAACCAGGTCTTTCCCCCCGGAACCAGGTCTCGTCCTCGTCGTTCGTGCTTCCGGATCTGATCTGATCGATCGACCCGCCCAGCTAGCAGTTAACAGCTAGGGTACAAACGTACAATCAAGCTTCTTGTTTCACCTTGACCGCTACCTTTTCTTCAACCACTACTGTATCCTACTCCACTTCCACTGCCTAAGACCCGAAAATACAGAGTAGCCTAGACGAGGATTAAATAGGAAATTTGGACCTCATTTCGGCAGAAAAGAATGAATTACATAATTGAGATACAATTGACCTATAAATGAGTGCTCATCTCGTCCTCGTTTGGGCCTATTCAATTTTTCGGCATATCATCCTCATTTATTCGGCTGTATTTTGTTGATATTCATTTACACCTCATCTCGCCGTTTCGGTCATCCCCGCTTCTCATTTCTGCAATGTTTAATGACGCTCCACTCATTTCGCGTTTGGTCGCGTCGAATGCACGCGTTACCCCTTCGAGAAATTGTCGAGTCTTTGTCGACTTAGTGATGTTTTGTTCGATGTTCGATAGCCTCGACCTCGACCTTGACGTCCTCGTATCCATACTTCCCTGCTTCATATCTTCTCCAGCTCCGCTTCAGCACCACTTATGCAACGTCGACTATCTTCGCCGCCTTGCTTGGCTTGTCTCTGGATCTCTGGCCCTCTTCACTATGGCAGGAGGACGATCGCGCAACCTGGTATGTCCTACGACTGAACGATCGTTATGGTTCAGCCGCCATGTTCTGACCTGTGTAAATCAGCGTGTATGTCGATGTCATCATTGCAGTGTTGGACCCCCTGGCTATATGTCCGTCAGCTATACGACCTGGCAAAGACACAACCCCCCAAAGCCGCCCGCAGGCAGTCAACCTCGTTCCCATCGAGAAAGGACCCCGTTCTCCGATGTGTCCTCTCCCAACTTGCCCAATGGCACATTGAATCTCGGAGGCTCTGAACACACCCCAGCCCCGGCTCCCACGTTTACGAACCTCCTCGATGACCCGGCGGATACCGTATACGAAGAATACGAAGGATTTGACGTAGACGATGGCGGATCGTTCGCATCGGCGGGGATTTCGGATTACCGCCAGGACTCTGAAGACGAGCTTGACCTTCAAGGCGAGGAAGTCGATGCGGAAGACATGCAGGATCAGCCAGCACCAGATTGGTGGGGAGAGGATCGGTACGATGACGGAGAAGACGATGAAGGCGATGACGGTCTCCTTCGCGTTCCACTGGCTCCAGGTCTAGGTCTGGTCAACGAAGACGGCCTGCTAGCATGGCCTGACGACCGACCCCGTCTAGAAGCTGAGGACCTCGTCAAGCATCATCAGCTGGACGCTCCTCTCCGTCATCTTTTTACAACCATCGCATACGGAAAGGCTACCGGTATGAGCTATGCGTCCGCCAACGTACAGCTCGATCATATGACTACCGCAGTCGAACTTGCCACGGGAGAGGTCCTTGAAGGTCGGACAGCCCAAGTCAAGACCGCCCTCTCTCGAATAGGAGTGAACCCCGACGATCTGCTCACTCGGTACATCGTCTGCCCAAATGTGAAATGTTGGAATCTCGTCCCCTACCGACAACTTTACGAGCTTCCGTCCCCGTTTTGCACCGCCGACGTCGACGAGGAGCAGTGCTCGGCCCGACTTTACCGTACCTCAAATCACATACGGACCCCGATAAAAGTCATGCCATACTCCAAGCTGTTGTCACAGGACGATCGATATCGGGCCCGACACGTTCCTCGCTTTCGGCCGAGATCATCGAGAAGCCCGACAACCCTTACGTACGCGTCGCTTTGGAGATCGGACTTTACGGTACAGGAACGCACAGATCCGTACGCGAAGCGAGGGAAAGGACGTCGAAGCGAACGAGAGAGAAGAACGTAGACGAGTCGAGAGGCGAACGATGTAGAAGCGCAGGGAGAGAGGTCTAGAGTCCGCTTCCGTACGCTTCGGTACGAGTATTTAGCTTTCTGTAATGTAGCGTACTTGTTATGAGACGCTTGAGTACTGAATAGGACTCAAGCGTCGATATTACATCTCTTCGATACTTGATCATCGTACAAGAGTAAAGGTCACTATCCTGACGGTTAGCCACCTCTACGAGCAGTTCCTTACAGTAAAGTACCCTTTCGCGCCGGACTTCACCTTTCGCTTACGCGGCTAGCCCTCCCGTGACATTATATCGACGCTTTACTATGCCTCCCTTGACTAGAAACACTAGCCAGGCCAGGCAGGAAACGGACAGTATGGAACGAAACCTTACGGAACAGGACAGGATTGGACAAGGACAGCGATTCGAAGGACAGTACGGCAGGGACTTAGATGAAGAAAGTAATTTCGAAGGAGAACACGCAGGCGCAGTTCAAGAAGAAGGACGAGTCAGGACAGAAACGCACGAAGAGTTACTTCTTCGTGTACAAGAGGCCGAACGAGTACAGGAAGAACAGGAACAAGAAAAGGAAGCTCTCACTCGAGAGTTGATGAATGTTAGGGCGGAAAGGATGTTAAGCGGTGAGACTGAGTCCGTTCCCGCTCAGGAGCGGGCTGAAACGTACGAAGAATTACTCCGTCGCGCGGAAGAAGCTGCACGGGACCAAGAGATTCAAGCCCAAATCAACGAGGCTTTAGCTCGGGAATTACGAGAGCTCAAGAATCAACACGGAACCGGACAGAGAATTGCTGTACGGGGAATTTCTGAACAACCATCGATCCGTTCGAATAGGACCATCCGAGAACGGATTGAAACTTCCCCGGTTGGGTACGTTTCGGCGCTGAAACGTCCTAACGCGCACGCTAGAGACCCGTACGCGAGACTTGAAGAACTTTCCAGGGAGGAACAACTTCAAATCATGAAAGATAGGGAAGAACCCGAAGACGACAAGGTCCAAGACTCGAAGGGCCTCACGCCGGATACCTTTCACGGGGATCCGAAGAAGGTGGACGAATTCTTACTGCAGTGTACTATTTCGTTTACCTTACGGAAGAGTTACTTCCGTAAGGAGTCGAAAAAGGTCCTAACTACAATCGCCCGTTTCCGCGACGAAGCGGCCCTTTGGATTAGACCGTACATGAACTTACCGGAAAGTGCGAAACCGGCCTTTTTCAACGATTTCGAGCTCTTTCAGCAGGCAATGAAGGAACAGTGGCCGGTAGAAGGGGAAGAACAAGAAGCTAGAAACGTAGTCTCGACACTACAGCAAACGGGACGAGTTACCGAGTATCTGGCCCGATACGCACTTTATGCTCCTTATACGGGCTATGACGATGGAGCGTTGATCAGGAGCGCAGAGAACGGTCTCGAGATCAGCCTCTATCACAAGATCAAAGCGGCCTTAGACGCGCCAAAGACATTCGATAGGTGGAGGTTGTGGGTTGTTGCGCACGAAAACGCACAGATCGGTGCCAATAACCAGATGTCAGAACATCGAAACAATCGGAACGCGCAGGCCGGGATGGCACAGGGCTTAAACGAACAGCGACAGTACAGATCTGTTCGTTTCACCCCTCAGGCGACAGCACCCGTTCCTTACCGGAGTTACTCAGCCCCTATTACCGGTAGGCCGGCAGTAAACGCTCCGTCTGGTCCTATCGAGAACTATGAAGAGAGGAGGAGTCGGGGTCTGTGCTTTGGATGTGGAGAGAAGGGGCATTTGGGACGTGATTGCCCCAAAAGGAACGGATCTGCCCCAAATAGGGTAGAAGAAAGGGGAAGGGCAGCTTACGTGGAGGATGACTCGGACTCGGGAAACGATTACGCAACTTACCGATCCGTCCGGTAAGTTGCGAACAAGGACAAATGGGCGGAGAAGGGGAGAGTCAGGAGGAAGGGAGGATTCGAATGCGGATGAAGGGCTCGCATACGGCCTTTATCAGGGCGGTACTGGACGGAATTGACGGAAAGGTGGATTTGGTGTTGGACAACGGGACTTCGCAGAGCGGGATCGACCGGAAATGCTCTTTAGCATTACGTTTCGATGCGAAACCGTACCCATTTCCTCGGAAACTTCGCTTATTGGATGGGTCGATGGCGAGCCAGCCGATCACGCATTACATCACGGTGAGAATATCGAAAGGAAATTTGGGGCCTTTTGAAGTCGATTTAGCCCTGTATGATATCGAGTCGGGAGGAATCGTACTAGGATTGGACTTTCTAGTACGATTCGGGGCGAGAATGGACTTCGAAGATATGACCTTGGGCTTCTCATCAAGTCGAGCTCGGGAGTTCAAGCAAGAAAGGTCTGAACAAGATCGAGCAGAAGTGTGTCTTTTAGGACGGAAAGGGACGATCCTGAACGAAGAATCGATGGAATACCGGGATCCAGTGCTGAAGGCACTAGTCGAGGCAGAAGAAGAAGAACCGGACTGGGACATGACCGAAGTGTGCGAAAAGGTACCGAAGGCTTACCATGCTTTCCTTGATCTTTTCAAACCGTCCCATTCCGAGCGACTTCCTCCACTACGGGAAGGTTTCGACCACGCAATAAACCTTATCGACCCTCACAAGTTGCGAAAGGCGCGGGTGTACCCTATGTCCCACAAGCAAGATCAATGGTTACAGGCACATCTGGAAGAAGGCGTACGGAAAGGTCACTATGAGCCCTCGAACCATTGGTTTGGGAGCCCAGTCTTCCTTATTCCGAAGAAGAACGGGGAGTTCCGGTTGGTCACGGATTTTCGGGAACTGAACAAGCAAACGGTAAAGGATATCTACCCTTTACCACGGATTACTACTTTATTGGAGAGGTTACGGACGGCGACGCTCTTTTCGAAGTTTGATATGCCCACTTCCTACCAACTGTTGAGAGTACGGCCCGGCGACGAGAAATGGAGTACGATTCTCACACGGTACGGGGCGTTCAAGTGCAACGTCATGCGAGAAGGGATGTCGAACGCAGGAGCAAGTTTTCAACGTTTCCTCAACGAGTTGTTCCACGACCTGTTGGATCAGGGAGTAATCGTGTACATCGACGACATTTTGGTGTACAGTGCGGACGAAAACCACCATGTGCGGACGATTCAGAGCGTTTTCGCACGTTTACGGAAGGCGGGACTGTATTTGAAACTGTCGAAGTGCGAGTTTCATCGAGAGAAAATCGAGTTCTTGGGCTTTATCGTACGGAACGGGGCGATAGAGATGGAAGAAGGGAAATTAGATGCGGTAAAGTCCTGGCCGGTACCGAAGACGGTGAAAGAGATACAGAAGTTCTTGGGGTTCGCAAATTTCTACCCACGTTTTATCTTCAACTTCTCCGGAGTGGCAGGACCTATGACAAAACTGACCCGGGCGAGTACGGCCTGGAACTGGGATTCCAGCGCGGAAGCTTCCTTCCAGGGACTGAAAAGGGCGTTTACGGAAGCTCCTATCCTGAGGCAGTTCGATCCCGACCGACCGTGTACGATAGAGACGGACGCTTCAGACTACGCGATAGCTGCTGTAGCAAGCCAACGTTTCACGGATTCGGACGGAACTGAACACCTACGTCCGGTGGGTTTCTTTTCGAGGAAATTGAAGCCCGCCGAACTCAACTATACGGTGCATGACAAAGAATTGCTTGCGATTGTGGACGCTTTCGCCCATTGGAAGCCGAATTTACTGGAGAATAAGCACGCTATAGAGGTGCTTACGGACCATCGGAACTTGGAACATTTCCGAGACAACAAACAACTGAACAGACGCCAAATCAGGTGGGCGGAAACGCTGCAGGACTATTACTTCCGGATTCGGTACAGACCTGGGACAAAAGGTTCGAAACCGGACGCGTTGACAAGGAGGCCGGACTATCACCCAGGAAGGGGTACGACAAAGGATCGTGAGTTCAATCCGAGTAACTTCACCTCGTTGTTACCGGCGGACTTGTTCGTAAATGGACGATCCGGGGTCATAGAAGAAGGAGAAGGTACAGAAGGGGACGGGAACGCGAGTTTTTTGGAGTTGGTGATTGAAGGATACGAATACGACGAGGAGGCAAAGGAGGTGCTGAGGGAGTACTACCAAGTGATACCAATTGGTGCAACGCACGGTAGGATACTGGACGGCTCGTTTTGGGGCGTTTCCGGAGGGTTTTGGAGGAAAGGGGCGCTGTTGGTCCCCGAATATCTCGATCTACGCAAGAGGGTTCTACAGGGACGGCATGATTCCGTACTGATCGGTCATCCGGGTCGCGACAAGACAATCGAATTGGTTGAAAGGGATTTCTATTGGCCAGGACTGAAACGCTTTGTGGCCGAATACGTACAGTCATGCGCGGAATGTCAACGAAACAAGTCAAAGAAGCATAAACCGTACGGAATGTTACATAGTCTTCCGGTACCAAAACTTCCTTGGGCGGAGATATCGATGGACTTCGTCGAACAATTACCGATATCTGAGGGTTTCGATTCAATCTTGGTAGTCGCGGATCGTTTTACCAAGGAGGCGCGCTTCATTGCCACGAAAGGGACGATGACGAGCACGGATCTGTGCCAAACCGTGCTGAAGGAGGTTATTTCGAAGACGGGACTGCCCGATTCAGTAACAAGCGACCGAGGAAAACTATTTGTCAGCAAGTTTTTCCGAGAACTATTGCGATTACTGAAAATCGAGACACGTTTTAGTACGCCGTACCACCCGCAGACAGACGGGAACACGGAGAGAATAAATCAGTCTCTCGAGGGGTATTTGCGGACTTATTGCGGGTGGAACCAGGACGATTGGGTACGCTTACTGCCGCTGGCGGAGTTTACCTACAATAATTCGGTACATACAAGCACGAAGACGACCCCTTTCTTCGCAAATCACGGGTACCACCCACGTTTCGACGCGGCGAACGAACTGGGAAGTGCGATTTCGCCCTTGGCCGTACAGAAAGTGGTAGAGATGGATAAGCTATGGCGCAAGTTAGAACTGTGGTTGGAGAGGGCCAACGCAAGAACGGCAATGTACTACAATGCGCGTCACAGGTACGAACCGGACCTTTCTGTGGGGAAACGTGCGCTGGTGGACGCCAACTTCATAGCGCATTACCGAAAGACCCATAAACTGTCCCCAAAGTTCGTAGGACCGTGGAAAATCGTCGAGAAGGTGGGACCTCTCGCCTACCGTTTGGAACTCCCGAAACAAGTGAAAAGACACGACGTTTTCCACGTCAGTCAGTTGGAACCGTTCTGCGAGAGTACCGATACTTCCAGGTCTGCGCAGCCGGGTCCGTTACCGGAGGAGTTCGGGACGGATACGTACGAGATAGAGGACATCATCGACAGTCGTAGACGGAAAGGAAGGCTCGAGTACAAGGTGCGGTGGAGGGGGTATGTGGGTCCTGAAGCGCTGGAATGGATAGATGCGGACGAAATAGACGCGGAGGATACGGTTATGGACTTTATCTTACTGAATCCTACGAAACCGCGTCCATCCGAACTACCTGCCCCAGCGAAAACACGAGTGGTTTACGAGAAGACGCCGAGGATGGTGAAGCGAGGGGGCGAGGGGAATGGTGCGGAATAGGACATGTCGGGACGACATGTCACGGAAGGGGGAGGTAAAGTAGGCGAAGAACGAGGAAGGACTTAGAGATCGAAGGCAGGGAGAGAAGAAACAGGCAAACAGCAATGCACAAGGCTGTACAACATATTATGCAAGCTTACGGATCGGCACAAAGAATCCCAGGAGAGGACTGAGAAGAAGAGACGGCGACGATTACAAAGAAACGGCGGATCGGAGAAGGGGAGAGCAGAACGACAAGGGGACAGAGCACAAGAGAGTACGGTACCGGGCAGAAACACACAGATAAAGGCCGTATCCCGTCGTTATCGTCATAAAGGTCGTTATATAAAAAAATACAAGAAAAAAGAAAAAAGAAGTCCGAAACCGTACCCATCAGCCCTCAACAACCGCAGACCCGGGCTGCTCGTTGGCATTCCCCAACACGACGTTCTCCTCCTCGGGCTCGTCGTATTCGGCGAGGAGGTTCCGCGCCTCCTCGACCTGCTTCTCGAGGGCCTGGCGCTGGGCCTTGTCGGTAATGGCCGACAGAGTACCGCTCACCACCCCGAGCAAGTTGTTCTGCACGGAAAAGTACGGATAAGCAAGCATCTTGCAAGATCGAGAAGAGAAAAGGACTTACGGCGGCTTGAATCGCCTCGTTCAAGCGCAAGTACGGAAGGTCGAGACACGAACAGTTCGAGGCCGACCTAGCTTGACATTCGAGACAAGATTGAGGCCAGACGCGGCCGAACTTGTCCTTCTTCATGACGCTCTTGCACGGCGCCTGGAAGATCATCCCCGACGTGTCCGAACCTGAGCGGAAACAGTACGGATCAGGACAAAGAAGGACACATACTCAAGAGAAGAACTCACCGTGGTTCGACCACGTCTCGCAATTATCGCACGGGAGTGCGTTGTACGAGGCCTTGTTGAACTTGGCCGCGCACTTGTTGATACGGGTAACCTACGTAGTAACGAGTACGGATTAGTACTTATTCAAACGAAACCCGTACTCGAACTCACGGCGTTGGCCACCGAACTTCCGATACCGGGCGCCGGCTTCTGGGTGACGACGTTATCGGCCTTTACTTGACCGTGGAAGAGTCGGTTCCCGACGACGACATTTCGACCGTTAGCGGAAGCAGCAGCGTAGGGCATCTTGGTACGGATAAGGACGAAGGAGTACTAGAGTGGAGAGAGTATGAAGTAGAAGAGTTAGACGACGGGGGGAATCGACGTCAAACACAAACGAACAGCGAGGTATATATCTTGTTTCGATCAACGGATAAGTACCGATCCGTAAATCGAGCTTCTCGACAACACGGACCTTCCCGCGACTCTCCGGTGGATCAAAACTCTAAAGGACCCTAGAGTGCGATACCGTACTATACGACACGATACAGTACACAAAACGTATATCACCCGGGTACTCAACGAAGGTTCGGCAACGAGTAGGCAAGTGATATCTCTTGAGTATCGTACGATGGTAGCAGTACGGGAACGCAATGATCGGGAGATCATTGTACGGAAGGGGGAGATAATGTCACAGGACGATCGATATCGGGCCCGACACGTTCCTCGCTTTCGGCCGAGATCATCGAGAAGCCCGACAACCCTTACGTACGCGTCGCTTTGGAGATCGGACTTTACGGTACAGGAACGCACAGATCCGTACGCGAAGCGAGGGAAAGGACGTCGAAGCGAACGAGAGAGAAGAACGTAGACGAGTCGAGAGGCGAACGATGTAGAAGCGCAGGGAGAGAGGTCTAGAGTCCGCTTCCGTACGCTTCGGTACGAGTATTTAGCTTTCTGTAATGTAGCGTACTTGTTATGAGACGCTTGAGTACTGAATAGGACTCAAGCGTCGATATTACATCTCTTCGATACTTGATCATCGTACAAGAGTAAAGGTCACTATCCTGACGGTTAGCCACCTCTACGAGCAGTTCCTTACAGTAAAGTACCCTTTCGCGCCGGACTTCACCTTTCGCTTACGCGGCTAGCCCTCCCGTGACAGCTGTCCACGTTCTTGGGTATGTTGCTGCAGGATCAAACCGTTCGGGACCGTATGAACGAATGGAGACAGCCTGGTGAAGACGATCAACATCAGGACGACCCGGAGCTTCGCCCCGTTCCAGGGATCATGGAACCGTTCTTACCACCCGATCAACTGATGCACGGCCTCTCTCATGGCGTCGCTTGGAGGGCCTATGCTACAAACACCGAAAGATTGTGGGGTGACGGATACCCCGCCGCAGACGAAGCGATTCCTGGATGTGCACAAACCCGTCACAGCGGGCTGAAGTACGGCCTCAAAATCATTCTCGGCTGCGATTGGTGAGTGTTCGATTCCGCGTGTATCTAGCTGGAGGAACCAAGTTGACGGGGTGGATGTCGACTTCCCACTTCTCAGGTTCGCAGTCAAGGGTCTGATAGGGTCGTCCGTAGGGGTGGTGTATGCGGTGGTCGCAAACCTTCCCCGGGACATGTGCTTTAAGAAGAGGTACACAGCACTGTTGGCTGTGATACCAGGACCCAAGGAGCCCGGACCCGACTGTTTCCACAAGGTTTTAGCACCCATCGTGCGAGACTTGCAGGTCTGCGAAAAAGGAATCGAGGTCACTCTACCGAACCAGGCCGAACCTCTGCGGGTTTCGTGTCGCATCTTGTTTACGGCAGCTGATTTGCCAGCGGCCAAGAAGATGGTTGGGGCGGTCTCGTATGCCCATGCCAAGCACCCGTGCCACCAATGTGCTGTGACCCTGAAGCAAGTCAACGAGGTGTCCGGCTACGATTGGGATCGTCTACCACGCTACTCCCCGTGCGATCTTGTGGACGCGGCTCTGGAACATAAAACAGCCTCCCCCGCTCGACAGGCAGAGATCGAATCGCAGTTCGGCGTACGTTACAGTCCGCTGGCTGAACTGGTGGGGTTCCAGCACAGTTACGCCTGCCCGGTAGATCCGCTACACAACTCATTCCTCGGCATCGGGAAGTCACTGGTGAACATGCTTTTCGATAACAATCTCTTGGAGGGTTTGCACATGGAGGACTCTCGCCGCGACATTTTTACGGCGGTCTTCGAGCAAGCGAACTATCCTGGCCATCTAGGACGTATTCCTGCCAGAGTGACTCGACAGTTTGCGACAGATAAGAGAGGAAAGGCCGGAAGCGCGCTCAAAGCGGATCAATGGAAGCGAATCGTACAGCTCCTGCCCCTAGCGTTATACATGGGGTTTCGTTCCGAAGATGGAGACTTTATACCTGAAGAAGACCTAGAAAAGGAGACGGAGGAGATCGCCCCACCGGTCCCACGTCGTGGACGCAAACGCCGGTCAGATCAAACAGAAGCTCTCCCACCCGATGGCCCCCGCAGAAACCGCGCAGAGTGGTACCGGATCGCAGTACTCGTCTCTGCGTCACTACAAGTACTCCATGCGCATTCGATATCGATAAACACGGCAAGAGCAGCTGTTCAAGATCTCGCAGATGCCGCACTCGCATTATTGTCTCTCGGGCAACACTTGTCGATCAATTGGCACAACGCTATGCACTACGCGGAATGTGTAGCGTTGTATGGGCCACTAACCGGATTTGCCACATGGGCTCTGGAAAGGAACAACGGCGAGCTCTCCCGGGTGAACCACAACGGCCAGGAACGGGATGTTCCTACTACCCTTATGCGTGCTTGGTTACTAGAGGCCCGACTTTGCGCCATCTTGTCGAATCCTGCGCCCGACGCAGACCTGCGGGAGTTACAGGCGCTGATGTCTCTGTTAACGTCGAAGGAACCCCCGAGAGGCACATTGATGATGGAGGAGATGCGAAGTGTCGCTGCGAACTGGCATATCCGGCTTCCAGTACCGTATCAACGAGCACTCTTAGTCGATCTACGACAACACGACGCCTACCAGCCATTGTTAGCCTTTGTCCAGCGCCATCATCCGGAGCACGGTTTCGTCGATGCTGCAGACTACCTGGACGACCGTCCGTGTCTTCCTCACCGTAGTGGGGGTTACCACCTCTATACGCATGCAACCTACAACGGCTTCAAGTAAGTTCGGATCTCGATATCAACTTCAGACGCCTAGGTCCGTACTATTGTTCGACGTGCTGATTTCGCGCCTGCAGGTTCTGTTCGATGTTGTGGAGCCGAAGCCGGCGAGACCAATTCGCCCTCGCTGAAACCGGAGAAGGCCAGACACGGGACCTGTGCAAGATACACTTACTCCTCCGAGTGGACTCGATCGACGCGACGCTGGCCCTAGTCGAGTTTTATCTCCCAGCCCAAGGCGACTACCCTTGGCAGACACGCTCAATAGACCTGGGCATGAAAATCTACCGACATCAAACCCTCGGCAAGGTCTTCATACGTCTAGAACAATTGAAAGCATCTACAATCGTGAGCCGTGTGGAGACCATGCAAGATGGCGACTGTCTTGTCTCGTTCTCCTGTGATCGAGTAAGTCATGCCTACTTCCCGACCGCCTTGATCTTCATCATGCTGATAATCAGGTCTTGCGCAGGATGGCCAGGACCCCAAATTTTGGCTGTTGGCCGACGATGAACAAGCGGCCGAGGCGCGTCTCGAGGATGAAGAATGAGCTAGTGACGAAGCGCGACGGTGGCTTGGATCACCGCAGCGGAATATCATAATAACTGTGAGTTCCGCCAGTTGCTATTGACATGTTGGTACGCTGTTTGCTAAGCGTCACCCTTTTGTTTCACTCTATGTTACACCGTTGATAGCCTCGTCTGTACTATAGTCTCGGATTCTTGTTTCACCCGACAACCCGGCTCGTCCGACAATCATGGGCCGCCCTACTGGCTATCGGCACCTCGGATGTAGTTCGGGAAGAAGTTCTCTTGACTACCCATCGTCTCTCGCTGGGTCTCCTGAGCCTGCTGGCCGCTCGGGATAAAGCCCAACCTCTTCATCTCCTCCAGGAAGGCAGGCTCGAAGACGGTATTGGCGTCCATGCCGCCCATACCCATCATGTCGTTGCTTCCGAGGTAAGAATCAAAGCCAAAGCCATTGGCTTGCCCCGCGTGATCGTGTGCCTGCTGATGTCTTGCCTGCTGACGGGGTAGGTTCTGGGTCTGATTGTAGGTTTCGTGCTGGGTATCATTGAAGGATATGTTGTCGACCGGACTGTCGGCACGGTGGGAATTGCTGAGGGGCGAGGTGACATTGGGGGCGTAAGTGGTCATTGATTTCGTGAGAGTTCGTTGGCCAGGCTGACGACTAGTAGCCGCCTGCTGTCCTCTTTGGTCAGGTAAAGGAAGGGGTTGGGAGTTTCGGTGAGGCTGAGATTGAGAATAATCGTCGAATGGTTGACTCGCGGGACTGATGATACGGTCGTCCTCCAAAGTTCGGTATCTGTCGGGCGTTTGCTGGTAGGTCATTCCATATCGAGACGGCCCGGCCTCTGGGGACGCTGCCTCCGAACTCGTCGAAGTCTGACTTCTCTCCCTGTTGTAGTCGTCATCAAACTCATCCGACAGTACTCTCTGGACCGCGCTGACAGCCTTCTTCTGGCGCTTCGCATCAGGACCCAGACTGCCTCCTCTACTCGGCGTCTTGGAGCGCGATCGTTCGCCACCAGCATCCGAGGGGGTTTGGGCAGCCGCCTTTCTCTTCTTGCCGATTCGAGCAACGCACCAGTCTAGGCTTTTGACATCCTCTGGGTGTGTCGGCTCGTCAACCGGGACGACATACGCATCCTCCTCTTCGGGATGATCGGCAAGCCAACTGGGATCGAACATCCATCGCTGAGGATTCTGGTGAACATTCTGAGTCCGGGTCGCCCAATACGGTTGAGCGGGGACGCGTCCAGGGTGCAGATCGGTATACGCATCCGGCTTGGTTCCAGTCGCCCGGCTCAATAACGGTGAGCGAGTATCGATGATGGCTTGTCGTGCGTTAATGAACTCCTCGCTGTATACGCCTTCCAGCTCCGGGGTCAAAAACAGCGTCTTGTCGCCCTCCTTGACCTTGGTCAGGGGCACGTTACAGAACAGCTCGTCCATGCAAGCCCACTTTCGATCGGAGTACTCTGGGTTGAGCGCACGCCGATTTGCCAGCCACGTAGACGCCTGGGTAGGGAGCAGGTGTCAATCCCTTCATTCGGTGACCGAAGTGTAAGTGTCAGCTGTAACATACCGTTTGCAAGCGACTTCTGATGGGACCCTTCACAGTTCCAGTGGCGTCGTTCTCCAGATCCTTTCCTGCTTCATCCATCTTCCGCACATAATCTCTCTTCTCCTTCAGGGTCTTCGCAACCTCGACATCCTGGCTCTCGACTGCATCCAGCTCTTCGATCTCGGCCATAACTTTGGCCCTTCCCTCTGTGGCCCAATTGCGGGTCTCCTCCAGCTTGATCTTGGCGGCGAGCTGTTTGAAACGGCGGCTGATGATGTTTCGGTAGACATCGGCGTGCGTATCATACGGAGGGATCGCGGTCAAGGGGAAGTCGCTCGGCATAGCCAATGCCTCTCGGTTGTGGCGTAGTACGTGAGTCAACTTGTCCTGTTGAGCGACGTTGAATTTGTCGGTGAAGGGCTTATTGTAATCCCACCTCATCGCGGGCGGTCCATCAGAGCCGTCTCCTTTGGCGAGCTTCGGCCAATCCGTATCGCCTGGGGCGCAATCAGGAAGCGGTACCGGGGCGGGACAGCCGTGACAATAGTCGACAGCTTCCCTTACCAGTCGAGATATACCGAGCCGCTGCCTTTTGGTCGTGGGTGTCGATTCCTCCTCATCCGATTCAACTCCTCGCTGATCTCTCAGCTTCTGCAGCTCTGTCGTCAATTCCTCGATCTTAGCAACCTGGCTCGTCACTGTCTGCTCCAACACATCAACTCTCGACACAGCTCGATTTACGAGTTGCCGCAGCTCGTTCAGCTCGGTGTCGTGGCGATTGGAAGTCGTTTGCAGCACCGAGGTCTGATGGGAGAAGGTGCGTTGCATCTGACCGAGGGCATTGGGTAGCGCTGACTGACTGGTTCCAGAGGTGAACGGTGTGATGGGAGAAAGAGGTGATGCGATAGCGGCGGCAGGGAGGAGACCAGAACGGGTGGGTGTCGTGTACGATCCTGGCGAGCTCAAACTCGATCCTCCGCTCCCGCTAGCAGATACTGATGTGCTTTGATTGCGCACGTATTGACTGCTGCCAGGAATGGGCACGATCTGTGGCTGAGGTCGGTTCGTCGGTCGAGGTGTGTTGTCGCGATCCTGGCTGATGTTCGTTCTGCCTGGGGCAGGTTGGGAAACTCTCCCGATGTCCCTCACTCCTGGAGCTCCTGGCCTTCCCGGCCTCTCTGTCCCGTAAGTCCGCTGTTGATCCGTCATTCCACCCTGCTCCTGTCGTTCTGTGTTCGCTCGACCTCCTGTCCTTCTCGATGGCGATTGCGATGACATGATATCGCCAGGCTGACCGATGATTGATATGGACGTGCTTCTTCTTCCACGACAGTTGCAGAGATCAGAGATGATGTCGAGAGAAGCTAGTGAGGAGTGGTCGATCTACCATCAGGCAAGTGAACGAGTGTAAGCATAGTCCAGCTATCCGAGGCGTTTGATTCTATGACTGACTTTGAGCAGAGATCAGACGGTTCAAAGGCACCCTGAAGCGTGCGTCGTTGACCTCCGGTCCTCCAATCTTCGTACTACTGCGACCGCATCAACCCACCGACTACGGCGACACCGGTATATGGTTGACTAGATCTAAGGGTATGTTCGCTGCCTAGAGTGTTGTGACGGTTGGTAAAGGGGGGTATACGATGGTATAGTTGGTCGACACGGGTTGTATTCTTAGCGGCTTGGTTGCTGATCGGGGGTCGCGATCTCTTGAACGCGACCCGCGATCTAATCTATGCTATCAGTTGTTTACTATGTCGAACATTTATACCTCATTTGGACCTGCATACGACTCGCATTTGGGCCTCATTTGGTCCTCGTCTGGTACTTGTTCGGTCCATGTCTCGGCTCAACTAAACGGCAGCTCGACTCATTTCGACCTCGTTTGGACCACATCTCGACCGCATTTGTTATTCATTTAGATTGCTCATTTATCAAGTAATTTAGACGAATATAAATGACGTGTAATTTCCACCTACGGGCCTCATTTCATCCGAAAAAAACGAGTCGTAAACGAGGCCTAAATGAGGCCGAAATAAGTCATTTATATACCGTCTGGGCCTTCCGAAAGTCCAGTTCTTAGGAAGTGCCACTTCCCTGCTCCGACACTGCCACCCGTCAAAATACAGATACTCAGATCATCATGTCCGACTTCGATCTCGAGACCGCCAAAGCGCAATCCCCGATGCTCCATATCATCCCTTACTCCACCACTTACCACCTGTACCGCTTTCCACCTGGCACCCCCGGTCTGGGTTCATTGCTGGGGAACATCTTCACTGCTCAACCACAGTCATCCTCCTCTTCGAGCAAGGACACGTTCGATGTACGGACGGCGGAACCCGAACGTCTGAAACGGGCCGGGAAAGGATGGTTGACAGTGACAAAGACCGAGGAAGAGGTCTCTATCATGGTGGATTCGGAGTACAACGCTGCCGAGCCGGGATCATTCGACGCGAACGCTCAGCTCGAGGGGCTCGTTCAAGCGCAAAAGTCTGACGGGATCAAGGATGGTCCGTTTGGTTGTCTCCGAATTCGAGGACCCATGGAGCTGAGTGAGTGGTCACGGTACAGCTACGAAGGCTCGCTCATACTGACCTGCCGCGGTCTCGATTCCTATCTCAGATCTTGTCGGAATCGCTTCCCGCTTGCTCGCCCCATTGACAAAGGCAAAGATAAGCGTACTGGTCATCTCTTCGTAGTGAGTATCTCAAGGCCGCACCAACGATCTACCCGATTGAATGCGCTGAACATCGACGGTCGGGCATTTTGCGTTTCTTAACACCACTCAGTGACACGGATTTCATTTTCGTAAAACAAGATCTCATGCCAAAAGCTCAAGAACTCCTACGTGCGGACGGCTGGACCGTCCTATGATTCACATCGACATATACCATAATTCTCCCCTTTCGACATTGTGACCGAGCTCAAGACTTCTTAGCCTTTCCCTTGAAAAAGGCGGCCAAGTTCCGGATACTGCTCCCGAAATCCCCAACCTTGACGTCCTCCCCGATCCACTTCGGTAGCTTGCCGGATATCCTCGATTGCGCGTATCTTTGATCGACGAGCAAGATGGAGGCGTAATCGTTCTGATGACGGATCGCACGACCTGATGTGAAGCGAGGATAAATCCAGCGATCGAGCTACCACTTGCATCGCTGATCGGTGCCTACCGATCGACTGATTGACCGCCCTCATGCAGAGATTCTGCGCGTGTTCACGAAGTCGATCGAATTAGCCTCAAGACTCCCTCGGTTGTTCATGGCAAGGCCGTACCTCGTATAGCTCTTGTCCAGCATTCTTGGACGATCCAGGAAGCGACGTGACATAACGCATACGTTCTTTGAGTTCGACGGACCCGGTATTCGCGAATGGCAGGCCGACCATGATCACCCCTCGACCGAGCGAGTCGCTGAAGTTGATACCTGGTTAAGCGTAGCGTTTTAGTGAGAGCCTACCCAGGCATCAAAGCAAGAATCCTACCTTCCGAGAGTTTCGCGCCAACGACAGCCAACAAAAGGGCACCTCTACGTTTCGTACCAGGCTCAGGCTAAAACGACACAATCGTGTCGGCGTCAATCTTCAATCTCTTTTGTCCCATTCCTTCCGCTCACATTATCGATCGCATTAGCATACTCCCGGAGGACGACTTCGACATCCGAACTGGATTGGGGCTCATAAAACAACTAGACCGGGGGGGGGACTAATCAGTGACAGATGGAGTGGCGAGCAGCCGAAGAGATACTCACTTTCTTGCGCGCATCGAGCTTGTCCAGCAGTCCTTTCTGCTGCCATATCGACTTGACCCTTGCGAGAAATGCATACGATGGCAGAAAGACGACAACACCATCTGGAATCAAGTTGATCATACTGGAGACGAGAGCCCCTAGTTCCAAGATCTACATGGAGGAATCCAAAGTCAGAAGGCCGATCCGTTTGATCCGGCAGAAGTACTCGCCAAGCCGTCGTCGTTGCGACTATCAAACTTGAACTCCATAGGTTTCTTGCTGGGCCCAAGCGTGATCACCTGGGTCAGAAGGTTTTCTCTAGGTATGACGTGATCACAACTAAGGGTCGCGATCTGCTGTTCCGACTTGGTTGGGAACAGCTGCCGGAAGTCTTTCATCTGACAGCGCAGTCCGATATTCCGACATGAATTCCGACGATCTCGACCGACAGTTGAATGTACCTACTGGTGCCATTGTGCCTCCAGCCAAGATGATGCTGCGAGCCTCTTGCACGACACTTCCGAAATGCTCCGCAGGGTTTAGGAGGATGTATCGCATCGATATGCTCAATTTCGGCTGGGCGTCTTTTGAAGCTCCGAAGGGTCCAGGTCCTGCGACCATCAAGATCCGGCCATCCTCATTCGCCTCGGTCAAGGACAGCAGGAAAGTCTCGACCTGGCGGAAGGCCGAGATGTTGTTGTGCACAGAGGCTTTGCGATTGGCGGCTGACAGCAAGCGCGTTGAGTCTGTCCGTCTTCAGACTGAAGATCAGGATATGCGAGACTCACCGTCCTGCACTGAGTCTTGCGCGGCCTTTTCAGCGTAGCCGGACACTTTTTGCGCCAGACGACTATCCTTCAGATATTGAACTAGCTCAATCAGGTTGACCTGGTCGGCTCCGCCCTTCAACTGCGACGTGATTTCGTTGACGCGAAAGAGTTGTTCTTTCGCCTTCGCCTTTTGTGCGGTCCCACCGGTACCTGGCGTATCCCCCAGCCATTCTTTGCAGATGGATGTCAACCCCCGGATTACTGCCAGACATTGTTTCAGGTGAACCGCATGGATCGGTTTGAGACGGTTTTTGAATCGCTCATAATAGGTCATAATCTGGGTTGTTGCTGTTTCTAAGTGGTCCACAGGTACCGCGATCGAATGGATACTTAGGATGGTGTCTATTAGATCTATTATACAGAGTTAGCAATCAATCATCTTCCAAGCAGAAACCGCTTACTGTGGGCTTCGTCGATTACGACTACGTGATCCTTCAGGCTGAAACCCAGAGCCTCTCGAGCGCTTTTTTGGAGGAGTAAGTTGTAAGGCAGCGTTACGAGCTGTCAAGAAAGTCGGTCAGGGTAGAAGGCGGTCGTGCATGACGAGAACGAACCTGAGCTTGTTTGACACTTCGACGAGTCGCGTAATAAGGGCATACATTTTGTGCTGTGCCCAAATCGACGATATCCTCGATATCTTTCGGATCGGCCTGTGTATCTATCTAAATTAGCACAGAATTTTTTATCCTGAGACGCTCGTCACCTTACCAGAATCTGATCACGAAGGTCGAGCATCCCATCCTCCCGCTCTTTTGGTGGCAGGTACGAACATCGCCCGGTCTTGCTGTCTATTGATTGCCCCATCAGCAGTGATAATTCTGATAGGGAATCCACTCAAGCTCACCAGACTTCTGTAGATCTAGACAGGCTTCATTCATGCGGTCTCCGCCCTTGATGCGACCTATCTCCCTTACCTTGGCGAGTACACCTGAAATAGTCAGCTAGAGGGGCCCGATCAGCATATGAAAATTGCGCTTACTTTCGCATTGATACACAGCTGAGCACGACCTCCAAGCGGCACGGACCTGACCGGCAAGCTCTCATCTTCGTTCGGTTCTGGATTTCCCCCGTCGCCGGTGGCTCGATCTTGTCTGGCGAAAGCCGTCTTTAGCAGTTCCGACGTCAATTGCCTCAACTGAGTATGGGTTCGGGATGTATAGAAGACCTTTGGCACGTCTACTTCCTCTTCGTCTTCTGCTTTCGGTTTAGCTCCAGCTTCTAATCTAAACGGAACCGGTCAGTGATCAGTGGCCCGCCTTGACTGATAACACATTGCGGATCATGACTCACTGGTTCATGAGCGCCCTCACTTCGGCCGATATCCCATCTTCTGCCGCAACTTGCTGTGAAGCAACAGAGCCAAGACGATCGATAGGCAGAAATTCATCGTCCGCATCGTTTCTCTTTTCTGAGCGTTCGTCTCCCAAGAGGTCCAGTCTCGGTTTCTTCGAGACGTGACCTTTTTGACGGCGAGATTCCTTGAGCAAAGCACGCTCCCTGGCCTTAGCTGATGCCATTCTCTCTTTCAGGCGATCCTGAGTGGCTTGATATTCCGCTATTTGCCTATCCAGTATGTGCTGAATCACCCATGGCGGGTCTGGAAAGGCAACAACAGTCACAATCAGTGAAGCAGTGCAAAGAGACTATGCACCTTTCGAATCGTACCTCCATTGTTTTCTGCAGCCAGCTTTGCGGCTAGAGCGTCTCTGGTATAAGCTCCGAGCCGTTTCTCGTTATCTTCGAGCCAAGTGAGGGTTGCTGTCAGGAGACTGAGAGATTTTCCAGTTCCCGTAGGAGATTCCACCTAAATCAAGAACCCAAGTGGGTCATCCTGATATCCACATATACGAGAGATCTGATCTCTTACGATGGCGATCTGGGAGTTCTCAATTGCGCTGAACACTGTTTGCATGAGTTGCAGCTGTATGTCGTATGGCTTCGGGAATGGAAAGGCGAAACGAGCAGGCGTCTCCAATGTCGGTACCACGACGTCGACGGACATTACTGAACGGTACTGAAACCTGGGTCCTCGGGTTCCGTTCACAGCGAATATATTGATTCTAAAGTTGCTCAACCTACACGATGCGTAGCTTACAGCGTCGACTATATGCAACTAACTATGTACAATACCCCTAGCAGCTTCAGGTGGAGGTCAACGGATGTAATCACCGGGAGCAAAAGTCACGTGATTTCGACCGATGACTAGCATACAACGGCAGCCCTTGCCAGCCTGTGCCCTGCTAGAAACACATAGAGTAGTATGACACGCTATACTTTCGAGCGAGTCATCGAAGCAAATTGAGCGAGCGCCTTCTCGGCGGCTTGAAGAGTGGGAGCAAGTGCCTGATTTCTAGATCGTCAGCAGCATCATCGACTAGATGCTCATCAGCGACTCGACATACCTCTTGAACCCGTTCTGCATCAACCGTAGTGTCTCGCTTGGCACTAAGGACGACGCTATCAACCTTTTCTCTCATCAAGCTCAGAAACTTTGCCATCTTGCGCGCCTTGGCCATTTTCTGTTCAGGGGTAGGCGCCCCCAACGTCCCCGGAGGTGTTGGTAGAACTGCCGACCAAAATTGCCGCAAGAACTCTGTATGGGCATTGTGGCAAGTCAGAATTTGGGACATGATGGCTTGAGGTATTGGGTCTAGTCAATATCAATCTCAATATCAGCCTCGTTTGCTTTGGTTATTGATGACGGTCAAGCTAACCTTGTTCTTCCGTTGCTTGTCTAGCTTCCTCAACTCCTTTGGCAACTGTGGCTACCGCCTTGTCCGCTGCTTTCCTAGAATTGGCGAACTCCTCGAGCGTCGCACCCTCTCGCGTGATCCAAGACTCCTTCTTTCTAGTCTCGCCTGGCGGTAGTGCTGGAATCACACGGGGCAGATCCGGCCGCCAGTCTCGCAGTGTCGATTGCGAGGACATGATGATATTCCGCACGTCCTGGACATGAAGCATACAAGAGATAAGTCGGTATAACTCCTGGCATTAGACAGAATATTGACCTACAGCTGAAGACTTCCCTTGGAGCCAAGCGGCACCCGCATCTTGACTGTCCGATGTCTTCCCATCAAACATGTCCTGCTGATCTTGCACATCCAAACTGATGGTAGAAGTCTGCTCATGACTTCGAAGCTCGTCGAGTTCGATCTCTCCATATAGACGGGCCTGATAAGATAAGCTGAGTTTAGGATCGATGTCTCATTAGGACTGCCTAGCATATCGCAACTCACCTCTGCGGATCTTATACCGTCTCCTAGCGCATCCGAGGCTGCATCTTCTTCACTGTGATGATTCAGTTTTACGGGTCAGAAAAGTAGACGTATACCTGAGGGGCCGGAACTTACTCTAGAGCAACTAGGCGATTCGAATGGTCATTGAACCGGCGTATCAGGGGTAGAGTCGCTTTCTGTTTGCCTGCCTGCATCGTGTAGTCCTTCCCGTTGCCTGTCTATTCGATCCGGCGGCTTGAGCTGTCATGCCGATAGCCGAAACGAAAGACGACTCACCTGCTGATGATCTTCCTCGGTAGCGGCCAAATCCAGGAACATGTCCACGCTCCTCTTTGGCGCCTCTCTAGGCTCCTCAGCTATACATCGGAACATCAATACGGCTTTGAACAGGACATGCTCGGCCTCGCTCACCATCGTCGGGGGCCTCCAAGTACATGTCAAAGATAGTGTCCGCCCTGATGTTCGTGCTTCCGCCCGCCCGGGCTGAGGCTCTGTGCCTGTCCCATAGTCTCGACCGGAAATATCTCGACCAAAAGTCTTGTTCTGTGATTTGACCTTCTTTCGTCCCGACGTGGTTGACGTAGATTTCTTGTACGATAGGAAACTCCCTGAACACCGACTCTTGCAGTTCTCTAGTGATATTGATCTTGATCTCGTCTTCGCCATTCCTTTGCTCTGGCTTTCGTTTTGTAGCTTGAGCGATTCCGAACCCGGTACCAACACTCTTGTTTTTCGCATCGTTCTTGTTCTGTGCGTTGAAGCCGAATCGATCATCTAACAGCTGAGAGGGTATACCCGGCCTTTGGGACATCAGGAGACGCTCTTGCTCTATAAGGTGCTGCAAATGCAAGGGCCAGTCAATTGGCTAGGTCTGGGCTAGGCTCGACCTAAGACCACAAACTTGTCTTCCATCCCAGAAATCCTCATCGCTAACAAGCCCGGCGATAACCAGATCCCGATGAAGCGATTTCAAAGTCGGATTCTTCGAAAGTACACCTTTCCTTAGTCCGATCTCCTCTTCGTCATAGGTAGTGCCGTTAGGACCAGGAGCTGCTGCGCGTCCTGCGGGCACTGGTGTAGTGGTCCTGCTATTTGCGGGCGAAGTTGAAGAGGAAGCAACAGGTTGCGGTCTGGCAAGTGCCGCTGCACCAGCTCCCATACCTTGAGCGGCATTAGCGTCGTTCGCGGTGTTCGTAGTGTTCCGCTGCTTGTTTTCGGCAATGAAGGGTATCAGGAAGTCTTGAAGAGCTTGTCGGTCGGCAAGGTTCTGTGGAGAGGCTGCTGTGAACTGGAATGTGAGGCCTCCCTTGGGACGATCGTCGACGAAAGCCAGCTTGGCCGACGTCTTTGCAGCTCCGGCTTTCGATGTAAACATGCCTGCAACGGACGAGGGGAACAATGTTCGGACGACAAGGTCGGAAGTGAAACCATTGCTGAGACGTACTTATGATCCGGCTCAGCTGCTGGGTAGGAACTTTCTCTGCTCCGGCTACATCCGGAACCCAGTTGAGGCTCGTCTGTCCGATGACAAGGGTGCCAGGGTTCTTGTTGTAGATCGTCTTGTACTTTTTCACTTGCCCAGCCGCGCCGCTGGAACCTTGCTCCGCCATCTTTACGTTCGTCAATGTCTGACACGGCGAGCGATGAGCGAGAACAGATATCTTGTATCTAAGGAAAGATACCTTTAGTGAACTACTGGTCGTTCTGTACCTGTCCAAGGGATTCGATCGATCCTCCGCACCTGTCTTCGTCATGCGTCGATCACCAATTCACGGTGGAAATAAAATGCAAACGCGCCTGGAGGTCGGGACAGATGAAACATCTTAACAGCATATATCATATGTGACATTGATTGTCATGCTGTCTGCCTTCTGTCTCGTGTGTCAAGCAGGCTATCCCGGAGTCCGGGAGTCTGGTTGCGACGTGGTGCCTCGACATGATCACTGTCTACTTCACCGCATTATGGCAGAAATCCTCTCGACCCATTGCTCGCTGGCCTCCTCGATCGTCTTCATATGGGCCTCATCATTCTGATCCTTGATGTTTCCCGCAGCCACAGTCAGACTAAAGTCCGGACCATACTCAGGCCAGTACTCGTGTTCGGGCACGGACCCATCGGGATCAAAGCCGTTTCCCAACTATATATGTTCAATAGTCAGGACTGGACGTCTTCTGTCAAGCCCGGCGAGAGACTCACAAACACGCTCGTAGCGCACGCCCAGCCCTTTGCGGTATTCAACCGGTTATAGCCTCCGCCTCCTAATACTAACGTCCGGCAGTTCCAGCTTCTGATCATGTCGCAGACCCAAGCGACCCCTCCCTCCCCATCGAGTGACCAATTCCCAGCGCCATCGACCAGGTTATCTCCATGCAGAGCGTCCATACCGAGTAGCAACACGACGTAATCCGGTTTGAAGGCGTCCTTGATCGGTCCAACGCATGTCGACATCAATCTCGCATATGTCGGCGACGAGACACCAGCGTTGAGCGGTATCGAGAGGTTGAACGGTGTCGGCGTTTCAATCGGTGTCAACCCTCCTTCAGGATTGGCTGGAAAGAACCCTCTAGCATAGTGATGCAAGGATAAGGTCAAGATGCTTGGCTTGGGACCTCTTAGTTGCTGTGCTGTTGCCGGGTTGGAGTATCGGTAGGGATGTCGACATGCGGAAGCCACGCCGTCTCCGAAATGGATATCCAGATCAAGGTACATGATCCTCGGTCGTCGACTGCGGGTTTGAGGCAGGTATCGGAAGCGATTGATAGCGGTACCACCTTCCTCCTCGGCGGCCTCCCGAACCCTGACGCAGCCTTGTCTTCGTAAAAGATCGATAGCCAATCCGACATCCTGCACATAGCAGAACCCGGCTGCCTTGTCTCTCATGGCATGGTGTCTCCCGCCTTCCCAGTTGAACACGACATCGTACGGAGTCGCTTTGCCGCTCTCTCGAGCCTCCCGCAGATCCGGAGTACCTGTGTCACTGGCGACAGAGGGGACACATAGGTGACGAGCTGCCGTTAAGCTAGATCCTGCGATCCCAAGTATGTAGTCTGGTGAAGGAGGGTCAGCCTAGAAAGCGAACAAAGAAGGTCAGCTCGATGACCCAGCACCAGAGTGATATACATTTCGGTGCCTACAGTCAAACCGTATCGATCACTGCTTCTTCTCCTCTGTCGTTTCCTGGGCCGATCGAAGCTACTGCTGGCTCTCGAGCTAGAAGAGCCGTTGTCATCACTATCGTCCTCGTCTGTTCCAGAAGAACTGTCCACATCAGAATCTCTGATGCTCGATCCTCCACTCGCGGCTTTGAGATTGGCGGTCAGCTGTAAAGGAGAAATGCTCGATGTCAGCGTCGACCGATATGCGACCAGGATGAGTACCCATTCACCTACAAACGCTGCACTGTGGAAGCGCTGAAGGTCTTCTCTGTGAGCTTTATCCGGTACAATCGATGAGGCTGTATTTCTGGAGCACTGTGTCGATGCACACGATGACTCGTTGCCAACCAGTCCTAGAGACTGAATCAGAGCGTGTACTCGAGATGACCTGCCTGCTGGAGGAGTAGCTTCATCGGCCAAGTCTGAGAGTGGCTTGCAGTAGATATATCCCGCCTTCATAGGAGCTTCTGCTTGCTAATTACTGCTGGATGGTCGAACGCTTCAAGCTGATGCTCATTGCTCAATTGCTCATAGACGACTCCATCACGCAGAGTGTGAGTACTACGTACTTGCACATGGGATGCGATCGATGCGACTATTTGTTTTGGATTCGTCACGAGCCCCAGTCCCGCAATTGCTTCCGACACATCAAGCAAATTACACCTATCCCTGAGCATGTGAAGGCCTAGGCAAGGCAAACGGGTCGACCACGCGTCAGCTTAATTCTATGCTAGCGAACGCTTCCGCACCCCTCGCGCGACGTCTCGCGCGCAAAACAACTGACTCTCGCATCACGCGTCAAGCCACGCGGAGCAATGTGGGGCGTGATCGCTCTCTTCCCGCACGTAAATAATATTTCCCGCGTCCAAATTTGGTAGTTCTCGCACTTTAGCGTTTTCAGATCTTGCCCTCAGCGCTCTCACACATGTACCCGCAATACATTTTTTTTTTCTGTTGTAAAGTACATCGACGATTACTACCCCTCCCAATTCCCCAATCCTTACTCTACCCCTTCCGATCACAATTGCTTTCGGTAACTTTGATATCCGAGGTATGACAATAAGATTAATATTATATCCCAAGAGCGATTATTACAAAGGTCGTGACCGATACCCCTATGCCACAAATATATCAAGTTGCAAGCTGTACAAGAATCAAATCTTTCTCTCCCGCCTTGGCGCCCTACGTCTTTTTGGCTTTCCCGCTGTTCTTCTCCTTCTTCTTGCCCTCCTTTGCAACCGGGAAACGAGCATCTTTCCCTTCGATCCTCACCGCCATGTCCTCGGCTTCCACGCAAGCGACTTCCCAGAACTCATCGATCATCGGCTTCCAGTACTCGCTGTCCGGATCCGGTAGGCCAGGAGATGTAAAGACAATGACGTCTCCCTTCCCATCCTTGAATCGAGGTCGAGCGCAGAGAGTTACGGACAACGTTCCAGATTTCAGTGCCGCGTCGGTCATCTTGGTCCGGATTGCATCGTGGAAATTGTTCCACACCTGCGCTCGAGCGTTTCGAGCCGCCTGAGCATCGCGATTCTTGCTTCCCGTAATCATCTCTGCCGGCAGCCATTCGTCGTCCTGCTCCGCAAGCCATTCGACCGTCCGCTTTTTCTGCTTGTGCAGATCCTGCCATTGAACTCCGGTACACTTGACGTACTTCAACAACATCGGGGGGACACGCCGTCGCGTCGATCTGCGAAAGTTCACTCTCATAAGCAAACATGAGTCTCGTTGCATATACTCCGTCTTACTCACTCTCCCTGGTCCTCCTCGTCCTCCTCGTCCTCCTCGTCCTCCTCGTCCTCCTCGTCCTCGTCGTCGTCGTCGTTGTTGTTCCCCTCCTCCTCGTCGTCGTCGTCGCCCCCCTCGTTAGGCGAAGCTCCCTCACGCTTCAAACCCTTTCGATCGGGACCATCATCGTTCCCGCTCTCGCCGTCGCTATCCCCATCGCTTTTGCCGCTACGACTAGGGAAATCGTTTCCAAAGTCACCGCCGCCAAAGTCATCGCCGTCTTGGCTGTGCAGGTCTGCATTGCTTTGCACCTCACTACCAAATTTCTCGCTGTATATTTATGTCAAGGGAGCAAGGTTCAGCATCAAAGACGCTCTTCATCGTGCCAAAGCTATTCAGACTTACGCCTCCCACTTTTCCCGCTCCTTTTCCCTCGCTTCCCGCACAGCCAACACGTTGCGCACATCAACTTCCTTGAGCCCGGCTGGCTTCGACCATGCAAAGTCCTCCTGCAACGAGGTCGACTCTACTTGCCAAGCTTGACCGTCTTCATCGCTATCCAGGTTGCGGTAATGAAACTCAACTAAGTAACGTTTGAGTTTCGCTCTGAAGTCCGCTTCGACCAGGGTGGGGAACGGTTCATCGATAGCAGGAGCAAGCCGTCCCAACACCTTGCTCCACACATTTTCCCGCAACTCCCAACGTTCTCGGAACGAGACACCGTCCATCCTTCCGAGCTTGAGATTGTGAACGTCGGCAAAGTAACCCGCCCAAGTCTCCGTATGCGGGAATAGCCCGATCGTGTCTTCCACCTGGGCGCGTAGGGTCCACCGGCTCCCTGCAATCATTGGCCTTTTACCCAATGCTTGGAGTGCAGATCGTGCTCCCGCATTCTCGAGCTCCGCGAGGCTCAGGTCGATCGCAATTGGCATACCGACTGTGTTGCCGTGTTCCCGCCAGAGCTCACGCGCGCGGCTGCTGATATCAGCCCAACGATGTCGAGCCTCCGGGAGTGAAACAACTTTTTGCAAAGGCGCCCAGGTTGCTTGTAGCAAAACACCATCGGTGCGTCGCAGCATATCAGGCCAGGATGGGAACCCACTCGCTCTCGTAGAACCGTCCTTCACCCAGCAGTCGTCGGAGGTAATGTATCTCGCCGGCCAAGGAACTGGTCGACTTGAAATCCGGACGATTGGCGAAGACCTCGAATATCCCCCCGACCACAGCAATGAAAGCAGGAGTGGCACCTTTCATCCATTCCCGCCCCATATACACCCCATCTTGCCATCCGCAACCTCGTACCACGTTTCCAAGTGCTTCCCGCAGTGCAGTCGCCTTCGTCAGATACCTCCGACCGACGTCCCACAGCTGCTTCTTGTCGGGAGTGTCGCATTCATGCGGCCGGCCATCGATCTCAGAGACAGCTCTGAAATCTCTGAAGGTATCTCCCAACAACGCGTGGACGCATCCCGCTGCTCGCTCCTCAGTGTCGATGATCTCGTCCCATCTCCTCTCAAGCTCTTTTGTGAGGACATTGTATCCATCTTTTCCCAGAGAATTTATCTTGCGGATGATTTCCCGCTTCGATATCCCCTGCCACCTTTCCTCGCGAGCCTCGACTGCTTGAGCCAGTATACCGTATGCTTGTGCTCGTGCAGGAGAATGACACTCGTTGAAAGCTTTCCCGTAAGCTCCAGAGTCCCAAGCAAACTCAAAGAAAGCGCACAAGCGTTCCGGCTGTGTCTTCCCATCGTCGGTCCCGATTTCCATGACCTTCGTCCACTCGGACGCGTTCCAGCCTTCCCCAAGAAGAAGTTGAACTTCCCTTTCAACGTGCTCTTTCCATGACTCCACACTGTGAGCCGGGTTGCGCCGGACACCCTTCATCGCGATGTCCAAAGCTCGTACCAGTCCATCTGGATTTTTGAACCGTCCGGTTGGAAACGGTTCTTGCCAGCGGGAACCCGCACGATAAATCGGACTCCGCAAGTTCCGTCCGATCCCGTAAATGACTTGGCCGAGGAAGTCCTTTTTCTCATGGCGAGAAGGTTTGAGAGAGGCCGCTTCACCAGTCTTTTGCTTCTTCCGCGGCCCGTCATCATCCCCCTTGTCCATGTCCCCAAAATCTCTCGGAGTTCTGCCTCGCCGTTTTCTGGCACCATCCCAGACGTCTTCGGCCACATCTGTAACGATGTCTAATCCCCTCTTGCGGGAATTTTGTTTTGGACCGGTCCCTTGTGACCGTTGTTCCCATTCAGCAAACTTCGAGAATGTATCCTTCAAAGCTTCCTTGTCGATCGGAACTGCTTTAGGGAGTTGGCGGACTTGTTGCGGTCGTTCCAGCTTGATATTCGGGACAGGCCAAGATACCGAGGGGAAAGGACCTGTTTCCGAATCCAGGAGATCAAATCGCTGTTACCACAAATTCATAGTCAGCTTTTGATCATTCCCGCTCGAAACATCTGCTGTATGACTAAATCACTTACTCTCTTGTACCCAATTCCCGCCTCTTTATTCATCTTCTCCTCCGCTTCACCCCGTTGCTCTTCTTCGCCTTCTTTTTGCTTCTCTGCACCAGAAGCTGGTTGCTGGCTTGCAGCATTGTCCTCGTCCCCGTCTTTCTGCGCTGACTGGCGATTCGACTTGTCGTTGTCGTTATCCTCCACATTCTTCGCTCGAGACGCAGCCTCCCGGTCCATGCGATCTTTGTCGAGCATCGCCTGTCTCAGAGTCTCTCCCAATTTCGTCTTCTTCTCCTCGTCCTCCTTCTCCTTCTTTCCCTCGTCCTCCTTCTCCTTCTTCTCCTCGTCCTCCTTCTCCTTCTTCTCCCCGTCCTCCTTCTCCTTCTTCTCCTCCTCCTCCTTCTCCTTCTCCTCCTTCTCCTCCTTCTCCTTCTCCTCCTCCTTCTCCTCCTCCTCCTCCTGCCTTCTAATCTCTTGCTCACATCGCATTGCCTCCTCCTCCGAAAATTCTCTGTCCAACCGGCCCTCTTCCACCATCGCGGATAACTCTCGTTGCTCCACAATCCTTGCCAGCTCTTCCGCCAGCTCTTCTTCTTCCCGAACTTGGCGTCTCTCTTCTGATAATTCCCGCTGACGTACACGCAGGTCGATATCAAGTTCGTCCATGAATCCATGGACAGGCGAAGACGCAACATTGGCAGAAGGGGGAGGAGCATTTGCAGGGAGAGGTACCGGTTTTGGACTAGAGGATTTTGAAGGCTGCAACACAACGGTGAAAGAAGTAGTGGTCAGTCCAGCTCTTTCCCGCAATCTTGATCGACCTTGGGGAGGTACTTACAGGCAACGGACTCAAAGTCGATGTCTCTTTACGTGGTCGATTGACCTCCTCTTCCGAACCAGACCTGGCTCTTTTGGCCTATATCCCATTGTTCCCATCACTCAATTAGGGTATATCAGACACCAAGCACATTCAGACTACTGAACTCACCAGTCTTTCCCGTTCCTCAGCTTCAAGCTTCCGCTTCCTGTTACCTTCGTTCAGTTTCTCTCCGGCAAGCTTCTTCTTTTGCTTTTTGGTCAACGTGCGAGGTCTTCCGGCACCAAGAGCGGCTGGCTTATCCCCTTGCGCATTAGAAGCTTCGTCCGACATCGTAGTATGTGATATTTGATAGAGGCGAGAGCAGATGTTGCAGATATGCTATAGAACGATGAGAAAATGGGATGCGGGAAAGAAGAAGGTCGGTGGTACGAAACACCAGCGCCAACGTTCAGTCAGCGTTCTTATATACACTCCAAGCTGAGTTAAGACCGACTGTCCTTCTTTGTTCTTCTTTCTGGTATGCACTGCAGTTTCGCTGATCAGTTACGGCTTGCTAAGATTACTCCTTGTTGTACTAGATGTCTTGTGCACTGTGTTTCGTTGTTACGGCTATACTTTCTTTTGTTTTGAATGTCACCTCCTTAGCTCCTTTCAAGTCTTTGTTGGCCACTTGCGCGTGAGAGAGAGCTGCTGTTTTTTAAGGCAACGCTAGTCGCTCCTCGATTCCCGCTGGCTTTACCTTTCCCGCACACTCACACGGACTATTTCTCGCCGTTCATCTACTGTATTATTACTGTAGACTGGACTCTGGTGACTCATGACTCAGCTACCAGCTAGTATACTCTTCATACGAGCACAACATTATTACAGCTCTACAACGTGCAACATCTGTCACACTTACCAATACATATCGTGGACACACAACACGGATCCATCCTGTCTGTTCCTTACGAAGTTCAAATATATAGCATATACACTCCATTTCATACCTCACTTCATCATTTCACTATGGACTACGACGATCAAGATTTTTACCGAGAGCTCGAGATCGCCGAACGTCTTGAAGATGACCCACCCATACCGACACACGGTGAACAGCTGGACGTTCGTACCGCCCCCCCTAAATTCGTGTCACGATTAAACTACAATCTGGCTGTGCAAGACATCCTGGATTCCCTCCGGGCTCAATGCGCTGAATACGCTCCCAAGCTCAATGTCAAACCTCAGACGTTGCTCCATTCGGTACTCGACGTCACTCACAAAGAAAAGAAGAGTCGTCAACTGACTACTTGGCAGGCAATCGTACATCTGACTAGAGAAGAGCTTAGTGAGTGCTATCCAACTTTGTTAGATAGTCCCTACCTTTCCATGGTACCTTTGCTCACACCGCGTAACCATTCGCCAGAGAGTTCTGCTGCACTCCATTCCGATGCCAATTCTCAAGAGGTCACAAACCCAACGAAATCTGCGCGGGAATTATTCGCTGCGACCATCACCGAAGCCAAAAAAAGGAGGCAGCAAAATCATTGGCCTGAGGCGCATATCGAACGGGTTCGCCAAGAGTTGGAGACTCGTCGCACGCACCGCCAACCTAGAAACCCACCCCCTCCCCCAAGGACTACGGACGCACGACGATTTGCAGCCAAGCGCGCCCTCGATGCATTTCAGGCTATTGGCATTCAGGTAAATACCTTCACTATCGTCCACCAACCGGCAACTATCAGCTAAGAGCGGCGGGAATCGTCTTTACCATGATCACAGCTTGGTCGACTGCACGAAATTCACGACATCGCCAGCTGTCTTATCATCATGCCGGTTGATCCTGACCATCCGCTTGTTCCTCAATGTACGGTTCAAAGCCCTTATTTGGAATCGGTGTTGTCCAAGCGCTGGGGCGTTGTGGGAAGCGATCAAGCTCGCAGCTATGGGGTGTTACGGACGATTCAAGCTTCAATCCGAGAGGCTAGAGCTCGCAGGTGTGAGTGGTGTGTTCGTCAGTACCACTATTGTTTATGACCGAGAAATTCACGTCACCTACTTTTCAGACGATGAGCAGATCTCGGCCAGTGGTTCTGCGGGAACTTCAAGCTCAACGTCCCTTGAGCGTCATCATACTAGCCTGTCGATGCCAGAGCAGAGAAATCGACTCACTGAGGAGATCAAGACTATGCTGAACCAACACTTGCCCCTGGATAAGCAGGTGTCGCAAGTGCCATGGGCTACTATGCATCTACTGTGTTATGCGCAGGAGCTCTGGTGGGAGGGTGTAAAGCTTGACTTTCAGTGGGACGGAGTACGAAAGACTCACAGGGCCGAGGTATGTGGAGACAGCTGGGCCGAGTTGGGATGGTTTTGAGGAACTGATGGTTATTGACGACTAGGTCGAAGCCTTGGGTAGTGCCTATGTCAAAGGGAAGCTGCGTCTGTGTCCTCTTAAAGATTATCAGGAACCAGACCGGACCCACATGAAGGAAATTCTTGGACAGCTGGCAGTCCGGGGAACCTCTATGAAAGCTCAGAAGCGGGTCTTCGGGACCACCGCCCCGACCTATTCGCAGGAAACATTCGACAGACTTGTTGCTGATCTACGACATGACCACGTTTGAGCGGAGCGCTTGAGTAGTACACACTGTCCTTTTTCGTTTCAAAATGTAAATGTTCAGCGTAATATGTATAATCCCTGTCGTGCGATATTTGACACTTCCCGCCGGTCAGCACGATTCCCGCCGCAAAAATCGTGCAAGAAATGGATGGCGCGGGGAGCGAACTCTGGATCGCAAGCCACCATCCTCCCAAAAAAAAAAAGGACTCGGCGCGACCGTTGCGCTATTGCAGCGCACAACATGCTCGTTGACAAAGCGCTGTAATAGCGGCAGTGAATGCGCATCCATCACGCCCCATCTGAAACACGACATTGATTGGAAGTACGAACCTCTGAATCGGCTCATGAAGGGCGAGCCAAAAGCGAGGCTATCGTTCTGCTGATGCACTGGCCGCTCTGTGATGTTTCGATTTATCGAAACATCACAGAGCGGCCAGTTCAGAAGCAGAACGATAGCCTCGCTTTTGGCGAGCTTTGGCTCAGCGCTTACAGCGCTATTTCAGTGATGACTTGTCGGCGGGAACATCGTGGACATCGGGTTATGAGGCGGGAATAGAAGACACACGATCTGATGTGAGACGGGAACAATGGCTTCTCAGTATTTTATCTCCTTGGGTAAGTCATCGTACGGATCATCATTGCGTGGTGGCTTCGAATGGCGAATCGTATATATCATTGCCACTTGAACATCGGCACAACCATCACAATTATATTTGAACTCCCTAAATATCTATCGGTCTTGGAGTATATAGACCAGGAGCACGGCGTAGAGGCGGAAAATGGCGCGACGACATATGTTGATTATGATAGTATAAATTAATATACCTTTATGATGGACCTGAATATCAAAAGATGAATACGGTTCTGATCGGCGGGAAACAAATTTGGGAGACATACGTAGCGTATACTCACCGGTCTAGCTGCACTCGCCCATGAGACCGTTGTGTAGACATCGACACATCTTGTTCGCTCGAGTCGATTCTTCTCGGAACGTCGCCAGAGTCTCCGCCGAGAAGGCGGGAAGTTTTTTCGCCGACTGTTCTCTGGTCATCCGCCAAAGTTTCTCCCATCGTTTGTATATGATGTTGATCCGGTACAAACCGGCACAAAGCGGGAACCAACTTCGAGGAGTGTGCTCCTTGCACAAGCGTAGCATCGACATGCAGTGAAACAGTCCTTGGCCGAACGCGTAGATCTCGTACATGCGATCTTCATTGCGGGCGGCGAGCGTGACCATACCGCCGGTCGCAAGGATCTCGGTCCTGGCGTCATCATGAGCCATCATGATGATGTCCTACCGACAACGGAATCAACAACGGAATAGATCAGATCAATATGACTTCGGTGCAATTCCCGCTGTTAAAACTCACGTGCACTCGGAACTGAGTAAAGCCGTCGTTACACCTTTCGACCAAAGGATATTTGAACGGGATGTCGGGGGACATGAATAATTCCCGCGTGAGGTCCTGCGGAGTGTACCCGGGCAGGAGACGATGCATGCCGAGCTTCCAGTTCCATTGTAGTCCGAGGCCTGTCTCATTGATCGCTTTCCAATTCCACTCGAGACAAGGCTGGTTGTTAAGCCTATTCGCCTCGAAGATGGGCGAGCGAGGCGGGAATATGCCTCGTAGCATCCCGGGAGGAGGTGGCTCGTCGAACGCGCACATCTCTGGATACAATTCGACATTGTGTTCGGGCGCCCAAACAACGCGGTGATCTCTTGCGACCGTGTACGCATTGCCGTTCTCGTCGTAGTGGTAGACGCCGGGGGAAGTAGGGTCCTGGTAAGGACTGTATTGAGCGACGTGAGGGCCATAAAACATGGAGGGGGGACGGGTAGGAAGAGCGATGTTCTCCATGGTGATGAGCTTGACGAATGTGAAGGTAAGTCGTGTGAATCGGCTAGGATGGTGATAAGAGAACGCGTGGAACGTTATGTGATTGTGATTGACATACATACAAGTTATACAAGTTACAAGTCGACGGAAAGAACGTAGGTCAGTGCAGCTATATATATTCGCGAAGTAACACCAAACGCAAGAAGAATTCTTGTAAAGTGCTACGGTAACGATCGTCGGAAGCTCGCACGTAACAAAAGATAAACACCTTCAAAGGACCTTACTAAGCGGCGAAAGGCATCGTAGATCATCATCGTATCCACTTTGCAAGCGAAATCTACGTACCTTACCCTCCCAGGAACAAAGAACAAAGAAAATTTCGTCAAAGGATCGACGATCATACCAACGTAATCACCCTATTCTCAGAGGCCACCGGGTACGATCGGAAGGTCTCAGGGCTTTCAAACGTTCATACGTGGCGTCGGTATTTGCGGGAATACAGTCAAGACATATTCAATGCGGGAATTTCAGGGGTGTTCCGATAGATCGTCAGCAGTCTCACTCAGACCAGGGAGTTGGGCATCGACCCGTTGATCGCTATTCCGCTTCCAATGCGTCATCAGCGCCGTCAGTCAGGCCTGGTAATTGAGCCTCGACTCTGGGGTCCATTCCCTCATCGGGCATGCGGGAGGCAGACCCACCACGTGGAAGACTTGCAGCCAGCTCTAAGGGCTTGCATGAATTCCGCCAAGGTAGCAGTCTGCGATCGGCCTTGATCGGAGGGAAGGAGAATGCTGAGCTGCGATGCAGATTTGCTGTGGCGGGAATTTCAATCTTTGAAAGAGTTTTCTTCTGACTATCCACCAGTTGCTCAAGGTACTGAAGCCTTTCCTGAGCGTGCAGCGAGGCCAGCATGGGCAAGATCGCTGACGGGTAGGTATCCAGGTTGCAACCTGCTGGCTCCTCCCATAAACGCGACACAGGCTCGGTCAATTGGGAGGAGTTGACTTCGTCAACAATAGTTTGCGGTGCTTGTTGCATCCAAAGGAGGAGTCTGGATAATTCGATCGCCAGTTGCTTCTGTTCCATGACGGCGCAATCGTGCTTGCGTGCCTGTCGAATACCCTCACGAGGAACGGGCTGAGCCCATTCCTCTTGAGAGTAGCTTGCCATACCATCCCTTGCCAGCGCGAATTGGTCGGAGACAGAATCTTGGTCCGTCCCAAGTGACTCCCGCTTGATCAGCTCCGGTTTCCCGCCGAGAGGAAGCTGCTCCCACGCCTGAGTGTACCGTTTGTATGCCGCGTCAATACCGCGAGCTCGAACTCGCAGTGCACCAGCAATCTTCTGGCGTAGTTTGTAATTCGTGCCGGGCCGGGAACACCTCTCAGCTTCCTGAAAGCGATCAATACAAGCGAGCTCCAGGTCATCGAGTGCCTTGTCGTACTTGCGTCGGCGGGAGAATTGGCCGGCCTGAATGCCTTCGGGTGACGCGATCCAATCTGCCAAGTGGGAATCGTTTTGGAAAACGCTATCGCGGCGATGTCGCGCCAAATGTGCGAAGAGCTGGTCTTGTGTTGATTGCAATTTTTGGGAGGCCGAAGACATCTGGCCAAAGTTTGCCCATTGTTGTGGCCGAGTTTGCATGTGGTCGAGACCATGGTCATGTACGGGCATTGCAGACCGAGACAACCGAGTCCAATCCCGCTTAGCAACAAGGTAATTGACAGCAGCATTCCAAAGCTGAGCATCGGGTAGTCTGGCCATGAGGTTGGCGCGAGTGGCTTCGGAAGCAGCACGCTCGCGGGCGACCTTTTCATCCTCCCATAGTTTATTGAAATACGGAAGTGTAAACTCCGGCCGGGAGTGGTGTTGACGGAGGCGGGAAATGGTCTGTATTGCGGTTTCCTGTACTTGAAGGGCTTCCCGCCACGCTTTCACTAAGTTCGTGGCTGATCGATTATAGGTTAGCATGTTTCCCTAACCTAACAGTAAGAGGAGGAATATATATTCACCCATCAACGACAGCTTGTCATTGTTACACTGTTCTATGACCCATTCCAGTTGTTGATGCCGATGGAAGCGAGTCGCGCTACGCGTGACACCAGCGACACCATTTGTGAACGAGAACAAGCGCTCACACGTCTCGAAATCCTCGAGACCGGCTTGGGCGGTCAAGCGGGGGTGGTAACTGACTTGACAGGGACGTTGATGCGCATAGCCATGCCAAGCACCGACCTCTGTCAGAATCGAATTCACGCGGAAGCAGCGACGATTCAATGGCAAGCACTGGTTTGTGTAGTAACAGTCAGACTTACGAAATTGTATGCGGGAATCGGTGCGGTCCGGACCAGCCAGGTGTGAGAGGGCTGGTGCGTGACGAAACGTCTTGTCGAAGGAGCACCCAATATCGTAGCCGAATATGATCCGACCAGGATACTCAGTGGCAAACCAGTGAACAAGTGCCAGCGGGAACTTGGAGTTCTCGTACTCCTTAATCATGTCAGTGTAGGCGAGGACAATGCCATGCCTACATACCAGCGGGAACCAGCCGGTTTCAGAATACCGTTGACTGGCCCGCGGCCTCTCTTGAGCAGCCTTCCAATGTGACGAACAGCCCCCTTGAAAATTTGCGGGTGCAGGGCTCGAGCGTCGTTGTCCCCTTTGAGCGGTAATGGTTTGATCGGAGAACTTGTTGACGAAGCCAGATGGCAAACGATAGCGAGAGGCGTGGTCTTGGTAAGATTCTGTGCTTCTGTCCCTGCGTTTCAATGAGTTGTTGCCGTCCATAGCAACGCAGACAACATAGTCGTCGTTTCCCGCTTGGCCTTTGGCAGGAAAGCAAAGTGGACACGCGGTAGTTTGGAGCGGTGGAAGTTGGGGATGGAGGCTTGGTATAGTGATGGGGGTTGCACGGATGCTGCTGGTATCGTGACATTGACCAGTTGGCGGCGGGCCCTCTTGACGCTGTGGAGGAGGTTCATCTTCAGGAAAAGCCTTTGCGGTTGAGTTGGGGCGGTTATAGCTTGACATGAACTGACTGATTCGATCATAGAGATCGACAGCAAAGCTGAACCTTTCCCGCAGACTCTCGGAATATGGGAGCTGCAAGGCAAAACAGGGTGAGACCCCATGGATGTTGTGTCATAGCCAGGACGAACCTGATTGTAGTCACAAAGCGAGCGTACGAAAGCCATCCGAGATGTCTGAGCGTGACGGAATTGAATGTGGTAGACTTCGACGGTACGTGTGCTGAAGGCGACTGAGGGTCGCTCCAGCTTGGAGGGAATATACCCTTGTGCAATGATGTGCGCGGCAACACCGATGGGGGAGGCGTGCCAGGTGGAATGGGGATATTGGACGGTCTCGTAAGCTGCAGAGAGTTCATTAGGGGGGGCGAAGGTATCAGCGGGAAATTCTTCTGACCAATGTCCGCGCTGTTCAGTCCCAGAGACCCACAGAATACATCAATAAGGGCTAAATCCACAGAACAATTTTGGTTCGGCCAACTTGGGGGCGGGAGAGATCGTGGACGGTACCGATACTTGTAGAACTGTATGACCAGAGCAGGAAGGAGGTGTTCCAGGGTGAGCTGTTCTTGTTTCTTCTCGCTGAGGTATGTTCTAGGTTTGTAGGATTTCGACATCAAACAGAGTCACTAAAAAAGGTCAAGCGACTCGCCGGCTCACGAAGTTGTAGGCTCTTGCACCACCATGTCATTGAGCTCCTTGAGAAGATCCTCGTACGCATGCGTTTCAGGGTGTTGCGAGAATTGAGATTCGAAGCCGTCGAACAGGTCACTCCCCAGAAACGGGTTGTTTGAAAGATCGCTGGTTACTTGAGGCCTGGTGGCGGAGGGTCCAGCGTTCTGTGTACCGTTAGGGCGGAAACCCTGGAAGGACAGGATCTTGCCTTGATACCATCGGTTGCTCAGCATAGACGCTTTCGGGTGGTAATCTACACGGGGTTTGGTTGGACGAGAGGGTGTTGCGGGGACGACCCAAGTTGAAGCGAGGTCATCGCTGAGTCGCCGTCGACGCTTCCTTGTTGTGTGGTAGGGAGTGTTGTAGCAGGATCAGACATGATTGGTTGAACCAATACGAACCTGGCGGGTATAGGACAGGACTATTGGTAAACGGACTAGTCGTACATGGTGGGAGGTGGCAGGGTGGAAGAGGTGATTGTATGCTGTACATTGGACATTTTTGTGCACACGCAGTTTTGTATGAACGCGCGGCATGCTATTGATTTATTAAGCTACAATGCCCGAGCGGGAAAAGCGACAAAACGGCGGGAATCAAACTCCCTGAACAAACATGCTAAGGAAAGTGGACATGCCATAAGATCTATAAGACATTATACGGCGTAGAGAACGACGATGCAAACTACAACACGGCTGTACAATCTTGGTACGAAGGCGAGCTAGGTCAATATTTGTTGGCGGGAACGTTTCAACAGACGCTGCTGTGCCAGCTCGAGGGCCATTACAGACCGGTTTGGGGAAATCAAAGGCTGCCGAGACACAGCTCCGAGATCGTGTATACGACAGATCGCTTCGATGTGTTGAGCATGAAAATACCGCAACTCGAACTGTCCTTTTGCTGAGGAACGGCTGAGGCAGAACGAGCAGGTACTATTTGAGTATCATTGCCAAGCGGGAAGACGAAAGTGCAACTTACTGGAACGAGACAGTCCCACTCGTTTGGTCGCAAAGCTTCACCTCGGAAGATGAGATGTAGCTCCGACAGCCAAGTCCCAACCGCCTGTATGGAGTAGAGTCAACAAGGACTCGAGATGGGAGAGAGATCGAGAGGTTCGTACTTGAAACACGTTACGGGCCAACAGAGCAGCAGGGTCGCCAGAAACGTCTTGCTCGGCGGGAATTGATTCGCATCCCTCGCGTGCAATCCTGATAGTGATCTAGAATCGCAATGTGCTTCGAGGGGATGTCAACGATGACCGCGAACCAATGGCGGTTGTCTATATTCCACGGCAAAGCGTGGAATTGGTAGTCGAACGGGTCGAGGTTGGCCTAGAAGAAGGGGAAAGAAATCAGCGAGAAGGATTGGAAGCGGCAAGAAACGAGAGGGTGAAGGACTGACCCGCTGAAACCACTTGGCCATAGGGGGAGACTCGTTGAGTCCCGTGGCGTGCCGTTGTGCTATGAACGGTGATGGTTGAGTAGAGTGAATAAAAACGGGGACTAGGCCGTTGTCGAGTTGATGGAAGTGGATTGGCGCCAATGGATGAGGGTCAGATAGGCGTCGATGGCTTGGTCGTTTAGCCATTTGCCTTTCTGAAATATTTGTAGATCGGGGGGTTGCCGGGTATACGGATAGCGCTGGGAGTAGTCTGATACCATACCGGAGGTCTCGTCACGTCTGGGCAAGGACACAACTCATGTGTCGAGAGGGTGGTTGCGTTGCTTTCGGGTTCGAAGCAACCAGTGATGAGACGGTGTGCCTGCGGGAAACCCAATTAGGTCAAATCGCTCAGCTATTGCTGAGCATGGGCAAGAAGAAGAACCTACCCATTCCCGAACGATAGAAGATGCCATAGCACCAAACAGTGCAGAAGGAGGTAGATACGCTCGGCCAGCGTATCGTGATCCGGCAGAGGGGGAAGGGCGGAAGAAGAGTCCTGAGCCTCGGACTCTCCAGCGGTCGAAGCGATTGCAGCGGGAATTGAGGGCAGCTCCCATTGAATCTGGCGGACCGCATCCACCCTAGGAGCAGGCTGCTTGTTGGCCTCCCTGATTGACCGCAAGAGGGAGTTGTGAACGACTTGCAGGTCAGAGTCGGGATAGTCGTACCCGATCAGCGTTGGTGGAGGCGCAGTCGGGGTTGTGCTGGCGGGTTTTAAAGCAGCGGGAACTGGGGTCGGGGAAGTCCCTTGAGCTGGTGGTGCAGCGGCTGAACATGTCGAATCAGGCGACACAAGGCAGGGAGAACGAGAGGGATGGGAGCTC